>NC_053046.1:33947331-35147331 GCF_003473485.1 Medicago truncatula
AACGGAGGATGCAGTTCTTAAGGTAGACAAATGACAACTGCCGTCAACACGGAGTGTCTACGCACCTAGCCATTTCAAGCAACATCTGGCGTATGTTGAATCCAGAACGAGGGACATCCAACAAACACACATAGATGAACAGAACTGTTACAAACCAGATCTTAACTCTGGAAAAACCAGATTTAAGAATAACAACAAACATAGATCATGAGCAAACAACCACCAGCAGCTTCATCTTCCTATTCCTGGAACAAACAAAGAGAAAAGAAAGAAAAAAAAAACAGCGGCTATCACAAAAAACTCGGAACACAACAACAGATTCGTAACAGCCGCGTCAACGAAGTTCATTTCATATAGCTAAAAGAAAAATTTGAAAGCAATTCAACGAGGATTTGTATATATACAATATTATTTTAAAGTAAAACATTTCTTCTCATTGACAATATATCAAATATAATATAAATTCTTATATTTTTTAGCGATAATCGCAATTCTTTTTCTATTTCTAATGCCAAAATGGATTAACGGATAATCTAACTCATGTCCCTAATTTATGTTAAAAATAATTTCACCCCTAGGCTATGAGAATTGTTATTTACAATTATAATAACAAGTATGATATATATTACTAATTAATTCAATTATTTAGTAAAGTTTAAGTCTTATTCTTTATGGTTAACAAGTAATAATATAAGCTTATCACTACCCTTTTGATATTTCCAATTACATTATTATTTTTTTTACCAAAATACTCTTATTTATTTTGCATCTTTTTCTTCAATGATATTAAACTCTTTTTCGATATTTAACTTTAAGTTTTAGAGAACTTACCGAAAATTCAGCAGCTTGATTAAGGTTTTAGGCCTAAGGGCTAAGGTGTTTACATGACTATTAAAGCTCAAAATGTGGTTGAGAACCTGAAAGTATTAGTAGTCTTGAGGTTTGAGTTTCTTCCAGTGAGGTAACTACTGAGTCATTTGCTGCATTAAAGGATGAATAATTCAACCAACTAATAAGACTAAGTAGCCAACCAACCTCAGCATCAGAGACTAGACCAAGGATCACTAACAATTTGACATGACTCTTACTTAGGTATGTAAATTTCTCTCATTCAGAATCACATGTACATAAGTCCTAATTTCTCTTAATATTCAGAAGTGGATTTAAGTTACTTGACTGTCAAGCTAAATATGTTTTCAAAGACTCATTCAAGTATTTTAACAACAAAATAATTCATTTAAAAATATTTTTCAAAAACCTAGAACAATATTGATTTTTTTTTTGGCAATTTCTGTTTTGAAAATTCAGAACATATATGACTTATTGGCAAACCCTCTAGATCAATTTTTGGCATACTGTATTGGGCCTCCAAATCCTTTTACATATCCAACATTGTTTGTAGCCATACTTATTCTTGCATGAATCAACTAACTAACATATTATCTTCATTTTACACTGCATTTAGCAGAATCGCGGTGTTAACTAAACTTCATCATCATTCTCGTCTTTCCTCCATATGGTTCTTCTCTCTTCATATACTTTCACAAAGAGAATCACATATAAATCTAACTTTTGTACTTTTATTTAAAAATCAGTGAGTGGATTCAAGTTAATTGACTTTTTTCAGTTGAATCATACTCTACTGCAGAAATCACGGAATGTATCTCCATGTCAAAATAACTGTACGATTTCAGCTAGTGTCAAGAAGTAAATATGTTTCTTCAATTGCTGAAAATCATCCCCAGTAAAATAAAATAAAAGAAGCATTATACACTTCAAGATTACACATGAAGAACAAAAGTCAAATCCTTAATAAGAAATGAAAAAGTCAAAGACTCTTGAGTTATTATCAATAATGTTTGATTTCTCTACTTATAGGGTCGCTGATGGCAGCAGACGATGCGGTGGATGGTTGACTACTCTTGGATGTAGTAACAGGCGATGATGTGGTGGTCATTTAGTCAAACATAATACGGTAATGGAGGAAAATTTGCATAGTTGATTTCTCTTGGATGTTGTAACTGGCAAGGGTTTGGTGGTTCTCTAGTTGCTTACTAGCAAAGTCCAGACGCTGCTCGTGCACCGGGATCCCTTCCTTGTCCTGAATCTTCTTCTTCACATCGAGTATTGTGTCTGAACTCTTAACCATTAGAGGGAACCTCTTGTTTTCATACATGATGTCTATGAATATTTGCATCTGCACCGCAATTGCCAACACATTAATCAGTGATTAAAGCAACAGAAATAGATTAAAACCCCTTGCAAAATGTATTGCAGCACAACAGGTTAAAAGAATCCAACATAAAATCAATAAAAGAAAATTTGAGACTGATACAAAAATAGAAAACACTAACAACCTATTTTCGCATTTGAAAAACTGTTGAATTTCAGATATAATGCCGGAGTATAAATTCAAAACATAAAAGAAAATAATAAGACTTAATACAACGAAAAACAACAAATCAAACGAAAGGAGATAGGAGGTACCATGGGGTTTATGCAAGTTATGCAAATTTCTAGCTTGAGAGCTTCAAAAGAACCAAATGGAATCACAAGCAACTCCGACGAAAGAGTTGCTAATACAACCGATTGGACATTCTTCGCGAAAGACTGTAATTTCAAGTTGCACATCTGAGACCTAACCAATATATCGTAACTACATTCAGACTCGAAAGAGTTTGGACCAATACAGCAAATATTGATAGCATTTCCCAAAAGCGTAGCTCTATTATTGAGAATAAATAGTTTGCCATAACTTTCCTCTTGAAAAACAATGGTTTCATCCTTAGACTTCAAGGAGACATTGAAGGAGTCACCATAAGAAAATTTGATTTGAGAATCCTTGTGTTTATCGCTGAAATGCTTAGACAACACTTCGGATGATGCAACAAAGCCACAACTTGAAATAGGACAGTAACAGGGCACATGGATGCATTCTTTTTCATGATTCCTCTTTCTGATGTAACTAATTTTCTTGTTGCAACCATATTTTGCATTCGGACATGACATTTCAAGAGATACCAATAGATTCTCAATGGCTTTACAATGTTTGGAGCTAGTGGGCAATGAGCACTTGTAACACTTGTTTCCAAGTTTAGGACAGCAGGTAGAGCAAACAATATGACCATTGTCACACTGCATTGCAACAAAAAAGAAAACAATCAAATTATACAATGAACCATTTGCTAGAATAAAATAAAATAAAATAGGACATTTCTATGTAAAGGCTTGTTAGCAAGCCATGCAATTAAAAGTATAACCAACATATAGTTAATCATTCTCAATTTATTCTTCTCAAAATCAATGAACTCAATGACAGACTGTGGCTGGAAGCCGAAAAAGAAAATGCCTTTGAATCAAGAGGAAAATTTCAAAACAGCAACTAATGTAATATTGCTCAAACTTTCAAAATGTTTAAGGGTCACTTGCATATGTTCCCTTTTTATTTATTTTCTTCAATTCCAACAAACTATAGAGCTACAACTTTTTACATCAAAAAAGTACAACAACAAAGATTTCATAGATTTATCATAGATAATCACCGTTTAAACAACAAAAGAAAAACTTCTCAAAGGAACAACCAAGTATCCTTCAGCATGCAACATTGTTCAACAAAAGAAAAACTTCTCAAATGAAATTTGCACCAAAAAAAGAAAAAATAAAATAAAATGCATACCTGGGAGACGGGAATTGTTAAGGGTTCGCAACAATTGCAGCAAACAAGCAAATCTGGGACGGAAACTATCACAGGCTCCATTACACCTTTCACTAATCAAAATATATTAAAAAAACCATTGCAACTTTCAAATATAAAAAATAAAATAAAAAAATAAAAAAAATCTAGTTGTTGATCAAAATAACATTTAACAAAAACACTCACAGAGAAATTGTAGACACCAGGTGCTTTATCTTAACCACTACCGATTACTTTCCTCCGTTTTAAAGCCAATGACACGCATAGTCTAAATGTGTTGTCAATTAATGTGCATCTTTTCCTATTCTATTTACTATAAAAAAAATTGGTACATGTGCAACTATCCGAATTCTTTTTATTTTTGACGGATCGTATTCTATTAGTATTACTGTTAAGATGATAATTAAAGTCATACAAATTGAATATATTTGCAAAAAAAACAAAATAAATTAAAAAAAAAACTGCCATGGATCAGGTAAAAACGTGCACTATAGAGTACGAACAAACAAAGTTCATTTCATATACCTAAAATGCCTAAAAAAAATCATATATCTAATGGTGTGTTTGGTTGTGAAAAGAAAGTGTGAAGGGAGAAAAAAGTGAGAAAGAGTTTGAAAAGAGAGAAATAGATGAGAAATAGAGTAGATTTGATATATTGTTTGGTATATGAGAAGAAAGAGAGAAATAGAAGAGAGAGAAGTGTGTTTAATTTTTGAAAAGACTAAAATATTCTCGTATTAAAAAACTAATACAATTTATTATCTTAGTAATTTAATTTTATATATAAATTAATGCAGTTTTTTATTCTAATTTAATTAAGAAATTGAATTGATTATTTTTACACAGAAATTAGACTACTTCTTGATTAATTGTTTAAAATAGTTTAACGTAGTCAATCAATTAAACCAATTCATTACAATAGTTTTATCCAAAAAAAAAATACTAGATTATCACGCTATTTATTTTCATTAATCGTATGTTTTTTTTTTCTTTTAAGATTATTTGTTATTTGGTCATAAAATAAAAAATAAAAGAAAAACTGTTATTTAGCATTAGCCTTTCAAAAGTAACAAGATGGTCTATGTCACTGTTATCTAAGCAAGGGCGAAATTGAGAAATATCCAAAATAACAACAGCTCCTGCCCTTTCTTCGCTTACATGGAGAGAAAGAATATTGATGTGGGACCCACTGATTTGTGATCTCTCTCCCCTATTTCTTCTCTCACCAAACAGCTTTGATAGGACACTTATCTCCTTTCTCTCTCCCTTCAACTCCTCTCCTCTCATCTTCTCCTCAACCAAACAGCCCCTAAAAGAAAATTTTAAAAGTAGTTCAACGAAGATTTATATAGTATATTATACATACCATGTTATTTTAAAGAAAAATATTTCCTCTCTTTACTTTGGTTTACATTATAAGTCTACAATATGCCAAATCATAATCTTGAACTCCATAGATGAGAGTAAGGAGTTTTCATGTTTTGTCATCAAAGACTCAAACGAATTGTATTCATAAATCTAAGACTTATCATCTCTAAAACCCCGATACTCCAAAAATAATGAAGAATCGTGTCCGACACATATCTGATACTGATACGCTCTGATACGTCTCGATACGCATATCAGTTAATATTTATTTCTTTGAAAAAAAATGACTGATACGTGTCAGATACGGCTAACTTACTTGTACTTCGACACGGCTAACTTATACTCTGATACCGATACTATTGTCTTACATATTTCCTTTTAAGAAAAAGAATAATAAAATAATAAGAAATAAAACTACAAGTCTGGCAACGCTATCAAAAACATATTGTCTCTTCTAACCCCAAAATATAGGGTTTCTCGTCACCACATAGCGATAGCTATTCCATCTTCTACCCATTACTTATGATTGAATTCTACTAAGTTTCTCCTCCCTCTAATGTTATGTTTCTTCTGTTCTTCTCTCTAATTGGGAAAAAGCTGTTTGTTTTTTTTATCTAAATTAGTGTTAACTATTAAGTAGTCAACATTAGACAAAGGTGTTCTCTTTTTTTTTTTTTATATGGTACTTATGATGGTCTCTTTGGATGGTACTAATGATGTTCAACTATATTCTATCTAATTTGTGCGAAAAAAAATATGTAATTGTCACTTCTTTTGATTATTTTTATTAATGTGAAAGTTTGTTTAATATCATTTTTAGTTATGTTTATACACTACACATTTATACTGTTAATTTTAAATTTAATTTTTTAATAATGTATCGTATCGGGAATTTTGAAATTTTTTACGTATCGGTATCATATCATATACGTATTGTGTCAGGTATCGGGGTTTCATAACTTAAGATGTAATGCCTCTACATTTATACTAGCTACGACACTATTCGAACTAAAATTAGTTACAAGTTGCAACTAACTTTTAAAACTGTATTAGAAAACAATTACTCCATTCGTTCCATAATAAGTGAGTCTTTTGTAAAAAAAATTGTCCTGAAATGATCGACTTATTTTACTTTTCAATACAATATTAATTATTTTTTCGATTATAACTCTAATAAATATTACTTTTACCAGTCTCAATTCAATATATTATACTTTGCATTTATAATAATAAGAAATGCATAAACATTTAACAAGACACTCAAAATCATTTTTCTTTCTCTTTCATTTATACACTTTTTTTTTAACATGTGTTGAATAAACAAAATACTCACTTATGGTAAGACGGAGGGAGGAGTAATCAACCACTACCAACAAACTTGTCCATCGTGCTACTTCTACTGATCAACTCTTCCTTCTCAACCTTACGGTAAATATCCCCCTCAAGTTGGAATAGTTGTCACTTGTCGGCAGTCCAAGCTTGTTGCACAAGGCATTGAATGGATGCGGTTGCAATGATTTTGTCATAATATCTATAAGTTGTCACTTTTGGTCTTTTTAGTTTTACATAATTTCTAAGTTAATCCTTTAAGTTTCGAAAGTTTCAATTATGTTCTTTTAGTTTTACAAAATTCTCAAGTTAGTCCTTTAAGTTTCAAAAGTTTCAAATAGGTCATTTTAGTTTGACAGAATTCCTAAGTTAGTCCTTTAAGTTTCAAAAGTTTCAAACTAAATGGACTTATTTGAAACTTTTAAAACGGTGACACTGAAATAGTTTATCAACTAAAAAGAATCACTAATTAAGTGTCTAATAACGATGACATTATACACTTCAAGACAAAACAACACAAGAACAATAGTCAAATCCTTAATACTCCTTAAGTTATCGATATCGTATGATCTCTCTGTAATACGGTTGACTGCTCTTGGATGTTGTAATCGGCAAGGGTCCAATCGTCCTCAAGTTGCTTACTGGCAAAGAATATATATTGTTCGTGCACTAGGATCTTTTCCTCGTCAAAAATCTTCTCCTTCACACTGATTATATTGTGTATGAACTATTAACCCTCAAGGGGATATTCTTTCTAGTCATGGTCATTATGAAAATTTGCATCTGCATCGCAATTGCCAACACATTAATCAATGGTAAAAGCAACAGAAAGAAAACACTACAACCGTTATCACACTGAATTGCAACAAAAAAGAAACTCATCAAATTAGACGTTGAACCATTTGCTAGAATAAAATATAATAAGAAACTCATCAAATTAGTCACAATTTATTCTTCTCAAAATCTATGTACTCAATGACAGATTGTGTCCGGAAGCCAAAATGCTATAGCAGTATAGCTGGTAGAAGTAGAAGTATGGCCGCTATATCAAAACTTGGGGAAACAATACAAGAAGTTCATACCATACACATATAAAAGCTCAAAAATAGAAATTCACAATTATTAATCCAATTTCAATGTTGCTAATATCCAAACCCAATGTAAAGCAAATAAGTCTGAACTTCCAAGACTTAAAAGAACTCATCTAATCATTTATAACAAACAAAAGTGATTCCTTAAATAGAATCACCATCTCTAACCACTAATTCAGCATCATCATGCTCACTCTCTTTATTTCCAGACCTCGTTTGTCATGCATTTATCTCCGTTCTTTTCTGCTGCCTACAAAGCTGCATATGATGAATGGGGCAAATAATTTTGTTTTTTGGAAGAATTTGGCTCCTCCGAAGTAAGAAAATCAAGCGTCTTAATTTAAAAACTCTTGATTGTTATGAAGCACCTCTAGCATCCATCCTTAATGTTCTATTATTGGTTGATAATATTTACTTTACCCTCTAAAGTAAATTACTTGTTAAGAGTCTCTCACATTTGGATGAGATAAAGCCTCAATGTGAGTATATGAGTCGGGGAATTCGTCGTCTTACAGACCAATTTTGTAAGATTGAGTTAGGCCCAACCCAAATTCTAAGATAGTACTAGCGTTTATTCAAAATTAAATCAGGCCACCAACTATCAGTCACTCAGGTCACGCTCTAAATGTTCAATTCTGGACTTGTGGTGCTACAGCCACACTACTCAAAACCACAACACATCGGTGTTAAATGATATGAATTTGTTTAAAATGTTTTGGTTGATGTGGAAAGGAATACAATTTAGATCAAATACAACATGTTATGGTGGATGTAACAATTAGGGGTGTAAGAAGTAATAAATATAGTTGCCATTTTGGAGCCATGCTTCGGATCATTGAATTACATTGCCTGAGGACTCTAAGTCACTGACTCTTTTCAATTAAATCAAACTCTACTGCAGGAGTCACTGCACCTATCTGTGAGAATTACTATAAAAGAAGAACCAAATGGAATCAAAAGGAACTCTGAGGAAGGAGTTGCGAACGCAACACGTTGAACATCCTTTGCAAAAGACTGCAATTTCAGTTTGCACATCTGAGACCTAGCCAATATATAATATCTATATTCAGACTCGAAAGAGTTTGGACCAATACAGCAAATATTGATAGCATTTCCCAAAAGTGTAGCTCTATTATAGAGAATAAATAGTTTGCCATAAGTTTCCTCTTGAAAAACAATGGTTTCATCATTAGACTTGATGTAGACAATTAAGGAGTGACCATAAGAAAATTTGATATGAGAATCCCCGTGTTTATCGCTGAAATGCTTAGACAACACTTCTGATGATGCAACAAAGTCACAGCTTGAAACAGGGCAGCAACATGGCACATGGATGCATTCTTCTTCATGCTTCCTCTTTCCAATGCAACTTATTTTCTCATTGCAACCATGATTTACATTCGGACATGACATTTCAATAGATAGCAATAGATTCTCAATGGCTTTACAACGTTTTGAGCTAATACGCAACGAGCACTTGTGACGCTTGTTCCCAAGTTTAGGATAGCAGGTAGAGCAAAAAATATGACCATTATCACACTGTAGTGCAACATAAAAGAAAATAATCAAATTAGACTAAGAACCATTTGCTAGAATAAAATAAAACATATGTTCCCGTTTTCTTTATTTTCTTCAATTCCAACAAACTATAGAGCTACAACTTTTTACATTAAAAAAGGTACAACAATAAAGAATTCATAGATTCATTCGAAGGAACAACCAAGTATCCTTCAGCATGCAACATTTTTAACATAAAAAACATTCGAAAATTTGCAAATGACAAAAATAACTTGTTAAAAAGAAAATGAGATGCATACCTGAAAGACGGGAATAGTTAAGGGCTGAGAACAATTGCAGCAATCAAGCAATTTTGGGTTGGAATACATCAGATGATCCATTACACCTTTTCACTAATCAAATCAAAGTTTATTAGAAAAACCATTAAAACTTTCTTATATAATCAAAATCATGTTTTTGACTAAAAAAATAATCAAGTTGTTCTAGTAAAAAAATAATCTAGTTGCTGCTACAAATATCATTTAACAAAAACACTCACAGAGAAAATGTAGAGTCCAGGTGCTTCATGCATGTGTTACTATCGATGGTTTTAGCCTCTACCGATTCCTTTCCTCCGTTTTAAAGCCAATGACACGCATAGCAAAAATGTGTTAATTAATGTGCATCTTTTCCAATTCTATTTACTACTACTATTATTATTTTTTGGTACATGTGCATCTATTTGTATTCCTTTTATTTTTGACGGATCATATTCTATTAATGTTAAGATAAGATTTTTTTTTTTTGGTGAAGAAAAAATATTCTATAATGTTAAGATAAGATGATAATTAGAGTCAAACACTGAATATATCTGCAAAGATAAAAAAAAAATGGATCAGGTAGAAACGTGCGCTATAGTCTATATATAGAGTACGGGAACAAACAAAGTTCGTTTCATTTAATATAGCTAAGAAAATTTTGGAAGTGGTTCAATGAAGATTTGTATAGGAAAATGCTAACAAGTGTTTTTAAGTATACGGTTAATCAATCAAATATAGTAGTATTTATATTGAAAGTTGCGTAGTCAATGAATCGAGTTTAAAATTATGACATTTTCAACTTAAAATTTTCTCTTTTAAGATACTGGTTAGCAAAACTCTTAGAACTTGTGTATTTTATGTGAAAAATACATAATTTTTTAATAGATGATTGTTGTTTTCAATAAAAAGTTAATTATTTTTATTTGTTTTAACGTGTGCAGCATTACATGTGTGAGACAAACCCATAGAAAAATATTTCCTCTCTTTACTTTGGTTTACGTTTAAGTCTATGAATATGCGAAATCATAAGCTTGAACTACATTGTTGAGAGTGGAGTTTTCATGTTATCAAAGACTCACATGAATTGTATTCATAGATCTAAAAGACTTACTCCCTCCAAAATGTAATATAAATAAAAAATAGTAATTGAAAAGTTGAGGTACGAGAAGTAAATATTTAACCGCATATACATTAACATTTCAAAACCATTTTTGTTTATATTTCATTCTAGAGGAAGTACAATGTAATGACTCTACCATTTATACTAGCAAGGAGGTGCGTTGTCGTCATTCCTTTATCTAATAGTGGCGGAAAGCTTCAATATGTTGATGAGGAGGGCAATGGAGGAGGGAAAATTGACAGTATACAGATTTGACATGGAGGAAGACATGTTCACAAACTTACAATATGCCAACGATACATTGATTATTCGTGAGAAAAAGTGGTCAAATATCAGAATCATCAAGGTAAATTTGCTTCTATTCACTACCACAATTTTGGCTTTTAATAGCATTATTTTAATAGCGTTTCTGGATAAATGCTATTAAAAATGCAACTCATAAACCTGTTATAGCACTTTTCAGAAAGCGCTAAGGAAAACTTGTTAAAAATTGGGTTAGATAGCGCTTTTCCTGAAACGCTATTATTATTGTTTGCATTAATAGCGCTTTTTCCGAAACACTATTGTTGGAGGGGGTATAGATAGCGCTTGTCACAAACGCTATGTTTGGGCTTATTAAATTAAAAAAGGCAGATTAACACTTTCTCTCTCCAACATTGGGATTCAAAGTCAGAACGCTTTCTACCGTCCTTCTCCTAAATCAAAACCACCTTCTTCTCCATTGCATCAGTGAAAATCTAAACCCAAAACCATCTTCTTGCTTTGGTCTAAATCGAAGTCAGAGTCACTCTCTCTCTCACAATCGACGTCGGAATCGAAGTCATTCCGTGGTAAGTTTTTCTCTTTCGATTTTTTCGTTTCATAGCTTCCTCAAAATCGCTCAATGTTTGTTTTTGTGTTGCAGTTCAAGTTCAGCTCTTCCTTTGAAGAGAACGTCAGCAAGTTAGCTCAAGATCTCTACCCAGGTTGTATGAAAATCGAAACCCCTCAATTTTTTTAGTTTTTTATTTTATTTCTCTGATTTTTATTTTATTGGGTTTCTTGTGAAATGCTGAAAAATTGTTTCTGTTAAATCGAAAGCCCTTAATTTTGATTGTCATCTGTTTTTATTTTTAAAAATTTACATTTTTTTTTATGAGATTTATAATGTGTGGTTTATGTGTGTTTGATTGTTTGTTTTACTTTGTTGTGAAATTTTGGTTTCCAATGATTATTTCTCAAGTGATTTATTACTCTGTTTGGATAAACATAATATTTACAGCTTATCAAGATAAGTAAGCCCTTATGTATAAGCTTACTTAAGCTTTTTATGTAGTAAAAAATAAATTATGTTAAATTGTTTTTTCATTTGTCATAACTCATAAGCTGTTTTCATTAATTCTCCCAAAGGGTATCATAAAATTTATGCCAGTAGGAAAGCTTAAATAAGCCAATTCAAACAGTCCTATACACAGTGATGGACTTTTCAGATTTTCATCACAATCTCAATAAATTTTGTCTTTTAATAATCACTTTAGAGAACACCAACCCTTAACAGTCCTAACAATAATGTCTTACTATGAGAGATGATAAAATATATTATTAACCCTTGAAATAATTATTATGTTCTCATATTAAGTGGTTCATGAGCTAAAGGGCCAATATGTAAATGACAGACATGCTTTAGAAAATAATGAACACACACTCATAAGTGTAAATCATTGTTTGAAAAATAATAATATAGTGATCTTTGAAGCCTTGAACTTGTTATGTATTTGGTTGTATGTGTGTGAAGGAATCTGTGAATGAATTAAGGTACTGTAATAGTAGAAAGTAAAAAGAGACTAAGCTATAATAACTAAATCATCAATGCTTAATTCATTGTTTTCTTCATAATCATGCAAGTACAATATATAAACTTGTTATAACAGAATGGGAAGCATGTGCACAATACATGGTAATTGCGTGACTCATCCCTAGCAACTACAAGTGACTCATCATCTAGATCTTTCCTCTTACTCTTTGAGCCAACTCTTTTCTTAGTTGTTACATAATCATTGAGATACTTGGCCCTGTTGTGATTCCTCTTGGCCCGCACCTGAGGTTCTATTTCAACCTCCTCACATGGGTCATTTTGGTCCCTAACAGAACTCCAACCCCAACAGTAATGATGAAAAAGCTATTATAGAAAATTTAGGCAAAATTTAGCTAAACACAACTTGCTTGATGTGACTGTTAGCTAGTCTAACATACTTTTTTTTTCTTTTAAGATTATTTGTTATTTGGTCATAAAATAAAAAATAAAAGAAAAACTGTTATTTAGCATTAGCCTTTCAAAAGTAACAAGATGGTCTATGTCACTGTTATCTAAGCAAGGGCGAAATTGAGAAATATCCAAAATAACAACAGCTCCTGCCCTTTCTTCGCTTACATGGAGAGAAAGAATATTGATGTGGGACCCACTGATTTGTGATCTCTCTCCCCTATTTCTTCTCTCACCAAACAGCTTTGATAGGACACTTATCTCCTTTCTCTCTCCCTTCAACTCCTCTCCTCTCATCTTCTCCTCAACCAAACAGCCCCTAAAAGAAAATTTTAAAAGTAGTTCAACGAAGATTTATATAGTATATTATACATACCATGTTATTTTAAAGAAAAATATTTCCTCTCTTTACTTTGGTTTACATTATAAGTCTACAATATGCCAAATCATAATCTTGAACTCCATAGATGAGAGTAAGGAGTTTTCATGTTTTGTCATCAAAGACTCAAACGAATTGTATTCATAAATCTAAGACTTATCATCTCTAAAACCCCGATACTCCAAAAATAATGAAGAATCGTGTCCGACACATATCTGATACTGATACGCTCTGATACGTCTCGATACGCATATCAGTTAATATTTATTTCTTTGAAAAAAAATGACTGATACGTGTCAGATACGGCTAACTTACTTGTACTTCGACACGGCTAACTTATACTCTGATACCGATACTATTGTCTTACATATTTCCTTTTAAGAAAAAGAATAATAAAATAATAAGAAATAAAACTACAAGTCTGGCAACGCTATCAAAAACATATTGTCTCTTCTAACCCCAAAATATAGGGTTTCTCGTCACCACATAGCGATAGCTATTCCATCTTCTACCCATTACTTATGATTGAATTCTACTAAGTTTCTCCTCCCTCTAATGTTATGTTTCTTCTGTTCTTCTCTCTAATTGGGAAAAAGCTGTTTGTTTTTTTTATCTAAATTAGTGTTAACTATTAAGTAGTCAACATTAGACAAAGGTGTTCTCTTTTTTTTTTTTTTATATGGTACTTATGATGGTCTCTTTGGATGGTACTAATGATGTTCAACTATATTCTATCTAATTTGTGCGAAAAAAAATATGTAATTGTCACTTCTTTTGATTATTTTTATTAATGTGAAAGTTTGTTTAATATCATTTTTAGTTATGTTTATACACTACACATTTATACTGTTAATTTTAAATTTAATTTTTTAATAATGTATCGTATCGGGAATTTTGAAATTTTTTACGTATCGGTATCATATCATATACGTATTGTGTCAGGTATCGGGGTTTCATAACTTAAGATGTAATGCCTCTACATTTATACTAGCTACGACACTATTCGAACTAAAATTAGTTACAAGTTGCAACTAACTTTTAAAACTGTATTAGAAAACAATTACTCCATTCGTTCCATAATAAGTGAGTCTTTTGTAAAAAAAATTGTCCTGAAATGATCGACTTATTTTACTTTTCAATACAATATTAATTATTTTTTCGATTATAACTCTAATAAATATTACTTTTACCAGTCTCAATTCAATATATTATACTTTGCATTTATAATAATAAGAAATGCATAAACATTTAACAAGACACTCAAAATCATTTTTCTTTCTCTTTCATTTATACACTTTTTTTTAACATGTGTTGAATAAACAAAATACTCACTTATGGTAAGACGGAGGGAGGAGTAATCAACCACTACCAACAAACTTGTCCATCGTGCTACTTCTACTGATCAACTCTTCCTTCTCAACCTTACGGTAAATATCCCCCTCAAGTTGGAATAGTTGTCACTTGTCGGCAGTCCAAGCTTGTTGCACAAGGCATTGAATGGATGCGGTTGCAATGATTTTGTCATAATATCTATAAGTTGTCACTTTTGGTCTTTTTAGTTTTACATAATTTCTAAGTTAATCCTTTAAGTTTCGAAAGTTTCAATTATGTTCTTTTAGTTTTACAAAATTCTCAAGTTAGTCCTTTAAGTTTCAAAAGTTTCAAATAGGTCATTTTAGTTTGACAGAATTCCTAAGTTAGTCCTTTAAGTTTCAAAAGTTTCAAACTAAATGGACTTATTTGAAACTTTTAAAACGGTGACACTGAAATAGTTTATCAACTAAAAAGAATCACTAATTAAGTGTCTAATAACGATGACATTATACACTTCAAGACAAAACAACACAAGAACAATAGTCAAATCCTTAATACTCCTTAAGTTATCGATATCGTATGATCTCTCTGTAATACGGTTGACTGCTCTTGGATGTTGTAATCGGCAAGGGTCCAATCGTCCTCAAGTTGCTTACTGGCAAAGAATATATATTGTTCGTGCACTAGGATCTTTTCCTCGTCAAAAATCTTCTCCTTCACACTGATTATATTGTGTATGAACTATTAACCCTCAAGGGGATATTCTTTCTAGTCATGGTCATTATGAAAATTTGCATCTGCATCGCAATTGCCAACACATTAATCAATGGTAAAAGCAACAGAAAGAAAACACTACAACCGTTATCACACTGAATTGCAACAAAAAAGAAACTCATCAAATTAGACGTTGAACCATTTGCTAGAATAAAATATAATAAGAAACTCATCAAATTAGTCACAATTTATTCTTCTCAAAATCTATGTACTCAATGACAGATTGTGTCCGGAAGCCAAAATGCTATAGCAGTATAGCTGGTAGAAGTAGAAGTATGGCCGCTATATCAAAACTTGGGGAAACAATACAAGAAGTTCATACCATACACATATAAAAGCTCAAAAATAGAAATTCACAATTATTAATCCAATTTCAATGTTGCTAATATCCAAACCCAATGTAAAGCAAATAAGTCTGAACTTCCAAGACTTAAAAGAACTCATCTAATCATTTATAACAAACAAAAGTGATTCCTTAAATAGAATCACCATCTCTAACCACTAATTCAGCATCATCATGCTCACTCTCTTTATTTCCAGACCTCGTTTGTCATGCATTTATCTCCGTTCTTTTCTGCTGCCTACAAAGCTGCATATGATGAATGGGGCAAATAATTTTGTTTTTTGGAAGAATTTGGCTCCTCCGAAGTAAGAAAATCAAGCGTCTTAATTTAAAAACTCTTGATTGTTATGAAGCACCTCTAGCATCCATCCTTAATGTTCTATTATTGGTTGATAATATTTACTTTACCCTCTAAAGTAAATTACTTGTTAAGAGTCTCTCACATTTGGATGAGATAAAGCCTCAATGTGAGTATATGAGTCGGGGAATTCGTCGTCTTACAGACCAATTTTGTAAGATTGAGTTAGGCCCAACCCAAATTCTAAGATAGTACTAGCGTTTATTCAAAATTAAATCAGGCCACCAACTATCAGTCACTCAGGTCACGCTCTAAATGTTCAATTCTGGACTTGTGGTGCTACAGCCACACTACTCAAAACCACAACACATCGGTGTTAAATGATATGAATTTGTTTAAAATGTTTTGGTTGATGTGGAAAGGAATACAATTTAGATCAAATACAACATGTTATGGTGGATGTAACAATTAGGGGTGTAAGAAGTAATAAATATAGTTGCCATTTTGGAGCCATGCTTCGGATCATTGAATTACATTGCCTGAGGACTCTAAGTCACTGACTCTTTTCAATTAAATCAAACTCTACTGCAGGAGTCACTGCACCTATCTGTGAGAATTACTATAAAAGAAGAACCAAATGGAATCAAAAGGAACTCTGAGGAAGGAGTTGCGAACGCAACACGTTGAACATCCTTTGCAAAAGACTGCAATTTCAGTTTGCACATCTGAGACCTAGCCAATATATAATATCTATATTCAGACTCGAAAGAGTTTGGACCAATACAGCAAATATTGATAGCATTTCCCAAAAGTGTAGCTCTATTATAGAGAATAAATAGTTTGCCATAAGTTTCCTCTTGAAAAACAATGGTTTCATCATTAGACTTGATGTAGACAATTAAGGAGTGACCATAAGAAAATTTGATATGAGAATCCCCGTGTTTATCGCTGAAATGCTTAGACAACACTTCTGATGATGCAACAAAGTCACAGCTTGAAACAGGGCAGCAACATGGCACATGGATGCATTCTTCTTCATGCTTCCTCTTTCCAATGCAACTTATTTTCTCATTGCAACCATGATTTACATTCGGACATGACATTTCAATAGATAGCAATAGATTCTCAATGGCTTTACAACGTTTTGAGCTAATACGCAACGAGCACTTGTGACGCTTGTTCCCAAGTTTAGGATAGCAGGTAGAGCAAAAAATATGACCATTATCACACTGTAGTGCAACATAAAAGAAAATAATCAAATTAGACTAAGAACCATTTGCTAGAATAAAATAAAACATATGTTCCCGTTTTCTTTATTTTCTTCAATTCCAACAAACTATAGAGCTACAACTTTTTACATTAAAAAAGGTACAACAATAAAGAATTCATAGATTCATTCGAAGGAACAACCAAGTATCCTTCAGCATGCAACATTTTTAACATAAAAAACATTCGAAAATTTGCAAATGACAAAAATAACTTGTTAAAAAGAAAATGAGATGCATACCTGAAAGACGGGAATAGTTAAGGGCTGAGAACAATTGCAGCAATCAAGCAATTTTGGGTTGGAATACATCAGATGATCCATTACACCTTTTCACTAATCAAATCAAAGTTTATTAGAAAAACCATTAAAACTTTCTTATATAATCAAAATCATGTTTTTGACTAAAAAAATAATCAAGTTGTTCTAGTAAAAAAATAATCTAGTTGCTGCTACAAATATCATTTAACAAAAACACTCACAGAGAAAATGTAGAGTCCAGGTGCTTCATGCATGTGTTACTATCGATGGTTTTAGCCTCTACCGATTCCTTTCCTCCGTTTTAAAGCCAATGACACGCATAGCAAAAATGTGTTAATTAATGTGCATCTTTTCCAATTCTATTTACTACTACTATTATTATTTTTTTGGTACATGTGCATCTATTTGTATTCCTTTTATTTTTGACGGATCATATTCTATTAATGTTAAGATAAGATTTTTTTTTTTTGGTGAAGAAAAAATATTCTATAATGTTAAGATAAGATGATAATTAGAGTCAAACACTGAATATATCTGCAAAGATAAAAAAAAAATGGATCAGGTAGAAACGTGCGCTATAGTCTATATATAGAGTACGGGAACAAACAAAGTTCGTTTCATTTAATATAGCTAAGAAAATTTTGGAAGTGGTTCAATGAAGATTTGTATAGGAAAATGCTAACAAGTGTTTTTAAGTATACGGTTAATCAATCAAATATAGTAGTATTTATATTGAAAGTTGCGTAGTCAATGAATCGAGTTTAAAATTATGACATTTTCAACTTAAAATTTTCTCTTTTAAGATACTGGTTAGCAAAACTCTTAGAACTTGTGTATTTTATGTGAAAAATACATAATTTTTTAATAGATGATTGTTGTTTTCAATAAAAAGTTAATTATTTTTATTTGTTTTAACGTGTGCAGCATTACATGTGTGAGACAAACCCATAGAAAAATATTTCCTCTCTTTACTTTGGTTTACGTTTAAGTCTATGAATATGCGAAATCATAAGCTTGAACTACATTGTTGAGAGTGGAGTTTTCATGTTATCAAAGACTCACATGAATTGTATTCATAGATCTAAAAGACTTACTCCCTCCAAAATGTAATATAAATAAAAAATAGTAATTGAAAAGTTGAGGTACGAGAAGTAAATATTTAACCGCATATACATTAACATTTCAAAACCATTTTTGTTTATATTTCATTCTAGAGGAAGTACAATGTAATGACTCTACCATTTATACTAGCAAGGAGGTGCGTTGTCGTCATTCCTTTATCTAATAGTGGCGGAAAGCTTCAATATGTTGATGAGGAGGGCAATGGAGGAGGGAAAATTGACAGTATACAGATTTGACATGGAGGAAGACATGTTCACAAACTTACAATATGCCAACGATACATTGATTATTCGTGAGAAAAAGTGGTCAAATATCAGAATCATCAAGGTAAATTTGCTTCTATTCACTACCACAATTTTGGCTTTTAATAGCATTATTTTAATAGCGTTTCTGGATAAATGCTATTAAAAATGCAACTCATAAACCTGTTATAGCACTTTTCAGAAAGCGCTAAGGAAAACTTGTTAAAAATTGGGTTAGATAGCGCTTTTCCTGAAACGCTATTATTATTGTTTGCATTAATAGCGCTTTTTCCGAAACACTATTGTTGGAGGGGGTATAGATAGCGCTTGTCACAAACGCTATGTTTGGGCTTATTAAATTAAAAAAGGCAGATTAACACTTTCTCTCTCCAACATTGGGATTCAAAGTCAGAACGCTTTCTACCGTCCTTCTCCTAAATCAAAACCACCTTCTTCTCCATTGCATCAGTGAAAATCTAAACCCAAAACCATCTTCTTGCTTTGGTCTAAATCGAAGTCAGAGTCACTCTCTCTCTCACAATCGACGTCGGAATCGAAGTCATTCCGTGGTAAGTTTTTCTCTTTCGATTTTTTCGTTTCATAGCTTCCTCAAAATCGCTCAATGTTTGTTTTTGTGTTGCAGTTCAAGTTCAGCTCTTCCTTTGAAGAGAACGTCAGCAAGTTAGCTCAAGATCTCTACCCAGGTTGTATGAAAATCGAAACCCCTCAATTTTTTTAGTTTTTTATTTTATTTCTCTGATTTTTATTTTATTGGGTTTCTTGTGAAATGCTGAAAAATTGTTTCTGTTAAATCGAAAGCCCTTAATTTTGATTGTCATCTGTTTTTATTTTTAAAAATTTACATTTTTTTTATGAGATTTATAATGTGTGGTTTATGTGTGTTTGATTGTTTGTTTTACTTTGTTGTGAAATTTTGGTTTCCAATGATTATTTCTCAAGTGATTTATTACTCTGTTTGGATAAACATAATATTTACAGCTTATCAAGATAAGTAAGCCCTTATGTATAAGCTTACTTAAGCTTTTTATGTAGTAAAAAATAAATTATGTTAAATTGTTTTTTCATTTGTCATAACTCATAAGCTGTTTTCATTAATTCTCCCAAAGGGTATCATAAAATTTATGCCAGTAGGAAAGCTTAAATAAGCCAATTCAAACAGTCCTATACACAGTGATGGACTTTTCAGATTTTCATCACAATCTCAATAAATTTTGTCTTTTAATAATCACTTTAGAGAACACCAACCCTTAACAGTCCTAACAATAATGTCTTACTATGAGAGATGATAAAATATATTATTAACCCTTGAAATAATTATTATGTTCTCATATTAAGTGGTTCATGAGCTAAAGGGCCAATATGTAAATGACAGACATGCTTTAGAAAATAATGAACACACACTCATAAGTGTAAATCATTGTTTGAAAAATAATAATATAGTGATCTTTGAAGCCTTGAACTTGTTATGTATTTGGTTGTATGTGTGTGAAGGAATCTGTGAATGAATTAAGGTACTGTAATAGTAGAAAGTAAAAAGAGACTAAGCTATAATAACTAAATCATCAATGCTTAATTCATTGTTTTCTTCATAATCATGCAAGTACAATATATAAACTTGTTATAACAGAATGGGAAGCATGTGCACAATACATGGTAATTGCGTGACTCATCCCTAGCAACTACAAGTGACTCATCATCTAGATCTTTCCTCTTACTCTTTGAGCCAACTCTTTTCTTAGTTGTTACATAATCATTGAGATACTTGGCCCTGTTGTGATTCCTCTTGGCCCGCACCTGAGGTTCTATTTCAACCTCCTCACATGGGTCATTTTGGTCCCTAACAGAACTCCAACCCCAACAGTAATGATGAAAAAGCTATTATAGAAAATTTAGGCAAAATTTAGCTAAACACAACTTGCTTGATGTGACTGTTAGCTAGTCTAACATACTTAATTCTATAGAAAATTTAGCTATGTGTAACAGTTAATATGTGTAGAACTGGATGAGAAACCTGATTTCGTCCAAAAAATTGATTGTGATATTAAATCATTTTCAGTCCGAAATTCCCGATTTAATATCTCAACGATCTCTATCTCTAAATATTCATGAGATTTCTAGTATGCTTACGATGGGTCAGTAGGTGTTGTTTTTTAGCGCCTGGTTTGTGGTTTGTTGAGGGCTGGGCGGAGGCAGCTTACGATGGGTTGGAACTAATTTTTTTTGTTTCTGTTTTGGCGCGGTTCTGCTGTGCTGCTGTGTTGTTGTTTTACTGCTATATTGGAGTTTAGAAGTTGCGTATCAGCAGCGTTTTTATGTTGTTGCAGCAGCTGCTGTGTTTTTTTTTTACCTTGTATGCTTTATCCGACTACCCGTTTAGCACGTCTTGTGCCGAGTGTGTTTCAATAATACATGCTGTTTAAAAAAAAAAACATTTTCGCTGATATAGACTTTCTTAGCAAACTCACTACAAGATTGAACTTACATCGTTGATGGCTACTCCCTTGAAAACTATTTTGTCTCAAATCCCTTCACAAACTCATTTTTAAGTATACAATCTTGTCTGAAAGCCTTAGGGATGCAGCAAAATTGGTTTATCTAACTCTTGATCTCAATTATGGCTAGTCTTACTTCTTTTCACTTAAAATTAGTATACTAGAATGGCCAAACTGTATTAATAGTGATATTTACAGGAGATCAAGTCACTAGACTTCTATGTTTCTTTTTTTTATCATAGATATGAATACAGGAGATCAAATCACTAGACTTCTATGTTTAAATTGTTTTTTCTTAATTCTTATAGCTTCTAATTGTTTATAGCTGCTGCTTATAGATTCTGCTTTCCTTCAAGGAGCATCCGTCGTGGTCGCCGCCGTTGTCTTTATTTTCCTTCAATAACGGTAAGAAAATGTTGTTTTTGTGTATTGTGGTCATAAGTAGTTAAATTGTTGATTGCGGTTGTACTAATATATTCTGGCCAAGATTGATACTCATATTGGGGAGCCCTACTAAATCTAGAATGAAGATAGGTATTAATAGATAATATGCAATGTTTATAGATAATATGCATGTGTATCAACTGTGCCCTTCATTCCAAGTCAAAATCAAAGTCAAGTATAATCCCATGGATGAAAATAAAGGTATTTTCTAATCAATGGTATTGTTTTTGACAACGTAATCAATGGTAATTATAATTCATCATGTGGATGAAATTTTAATTATGTAATTATTTTCCAGTGTCCTATGCAAACGAACGAATGGCATTGACTGTGGCTATTTTGTCATGCAATTTATGAAAGAGATAATATTGGCAAATCAAGACATGATCCCCGAAAATGTATGTATGTGATTTTTAATATACTGTTAATTTGTAATCATATATATAACTAGGCATTCTTTTTCTAACTCAATTTTTTGCTACTTTTATATTTGAATTATTTTGGAGATTACAAATGTAAAACCTATTCTAAATATAAGCTAGTTCAGGTCGAGGAGGATTGGGCAACCTTTATGGTCGAGTATCTTAGTGAGTTTCATTTTCTTTTTCAACAATTTTCATTTGCGTTTTTTAATTGAGTTATTTTAAATCGTAATTGGTTGTGCTGGAAATTCTATGTTAATTAATTTTTCGTTTCATATTATATGACATAGGAGACTATATTGCTGATAGACTTAAACCATAATTGGTTGTGCTGGACTATATAGCTTGTCACGAGTCCTCTTAAATTTAGGTGTTTTTTTGTTGATAATTAACTGTGGCTGCTTTTAGGAGTTTTTATTTTTTATTTTTTTTATTGGCAATTGTAGATTGATTAGTATTATGACATTCATAATTAAATTTATGATCAATTTGTAATGAGATTATCATGAATGTAATTTGCCACATTCATATTTCAGTATCTTATTATAGCGTTTAATTATAGCCTTTTTGGTTACCGATTTAAAAAAAAAATAAAAAAATACGCAACTTTTATTAGCGCTTTCAATAAAACGCTAAGAAACCCCTATTTGAGTAGAAAGGCTACAATAGCGCTTCTCAGAAAGTGCTAAGAAACAGCAGTTAGAAAAGCTATTTTAATAGCAATGGAATAAGGCTATATTAGCGCTTTTCTGAAAGCGCTATTAACGTATTGCTATTTAATAGCGTTTGGAAAGCGCTATTATAGGCTCCTGACCTATTATAGCGGGGGCTTTCTTAGCGCTTGGAAAGCGCTATTAACAGCCAAAATGAGTGCTATTAAAGGGGGTATTTTGTAGTAGTGATTTGAGGTAATATCGGGTCTATGAGTGAACTTTCATAAAAGTTTATTAGTCGGAGTCAATATATCCCAGAGGTGGGTGGGAGAGGCGGCTAATGTATTAAAATGTAAAATAGGATTTACTCTGTTTAAGTAACTTGGTTTACCAATCAGAGCAAATCTGAGGATATTAGATACTTGGCATCCAGTGATTGAGGCTGTCAGATCAACATTGTTGAAGTGGAAGAATAAACAATTGCCCATTGTAGGTCGAATCGTTCTAATAAAATTAGTCTTGCATGTGCTTCTTGTTTACTATCTTTTCTTTTTCAAGGCTCCGGCAGGTATAATCTCAAAACTTGAATATCTTTTCAAACAATTTTTATGGGGAGGAAGTGAGCATGTGAGAAAAATAAACTGGGTTAAATAGGAAAGACCTTATAGCATAGCATCAATCAATGGTGCATAAATCCGAGGGTATGTATGGGAGTTTTATGGTGACTTGATCACTTGAAGCTTCATAGCAGTTCGTTACTTTAATGTTCTGTTTTTAGGATCATGTTCTGGTGTTGTATTGGTGTCGAAGAGACGGGACTTGGGAGGAATTGCAAGTGGTTTTTGTGCTAGAAGAGCATAATCCTTTGAGGCAAGTCTTTGTAAGTGTTGCATTGTCTTGTTGTATCTCAATATCCCTGTCCGGCTGACTGCGGTTGAAGATTGTGTGTTTTTCATTTTCTTCATAAGCCGGTTAGTTGTTTCTGGCAAGGAACGAGATCCCAAGAGGACCATCTCATATCTCAAAGGATTAATCGGCGTCGGGAGTTCTGTGTTAGTTGAGAAGTTTGCTTTTTGTGGCATACGTTTCTATTTTCGGTGTTGTCATTGTTTTTCGTTCTCATATTGATGTAGGCGTTGCTGAAATGGAGATTGATTGACTTGTATTTAGTGATTTGTTTTGTAGGCAAGTTAGTGAGCATAATTCGTAGCTACATAATAGAAAGGCTAGCGTGATAGAGAATCTTCCTCATAATTTTATCATCATGTTGTTATGAGATATACAGAATTGTTGACTATCAATGAATTTATTACGTGGGTGAAGTCCGTATCAATTTAGACTTTTTGTAAACAGTGCCATCGTGGTTGTATCTTAAAATCCTCGTCTGTTTCATTCCGGATTAGCTGGAGATGTTCCTTGCATTTTCTTTGGATCCTGGTAACTTGTTTGTGGATTAGAGTGAGATCCTATGATGTATAGTCTACCGGCAGTTCCTTTGGTCAGTTTCCTGCTAGATGTATTATGTTGGAGCATTGGTATGCTTGTATTGGTGAAGTTATTCTCTATCTGTAGCTGGTATTATGTTCGCCAATTGACTCAATAGTAGCAGGTTTTTGTTCGATGTAATGGCTTCTTGGCTGGTGTTGTGGAGTCTTCAAAGGATTTTGGCTTAATTTGGTTCTGTCCGAGGCAGTGATGTTTGCAAAGGTTGTGGATTGATAATTTTGTTATGCATTCTGTTTCTTTTGCCTTGTTTGTAGTAGCCTCCATCATATATTGTGTTGTTTGGTTTTGTATATTATCTTATCTTATTTGAATAAAATTTACTTTCTTTTGCCTCTTAAAAAAAACTCCTGAAATTGTATTAGAAAACATTTAATCAATAACTACTTCTAACTAACTTGCGCATCAAGCTACTTCTACACCTTCCCTCTCAACCTTACGGTAAACATTCCCCTCAAGTTGGAATATATGTCAATCATTCTAAGCTTGTTGCGCAAGGCATTTAATGGATCCGGATGCAACGATTATGTAAAAATGTCTACAACTCAAGTTTAGCTCGTTTGTTTAACCAAGTTCAACAAGTTAATTATCGAATCAAAATTCGAACTATTGTCGAGTTGACTCGATTGATTGTCAAACATACTGGCCCGTTTAGAAATTATCACGTGATATTACTAAAGGGAGTTGAAATACCTGATTTGCAACAATAACAATGTAGCGTTGTGCGACAAAATAGAAAGACATGCGAATGAAACACAAAATTGCAACTACAACTTTTTTTAAAGAAGCTAAATTAGCCCATCCAAATTGACACATGGAGAATCAAACATGAGACATTGACGATAAACACACTCCAAAATCCTAAGCCAATACCACCAGGCCAACCCAGGTGGGTTACAAGAAGAAAAATAGTTCTAACAACTTCATCAACAAACATGATTCAAGTGTTAGTATGTTATTAGTTTTGTTTCATTATTTTACTGTATAATATTGTCGCCAAAACATGCATTTGACAGTGAAAAAAGGTATAAAGAAAACATAAAACAAGTCTTAGAATTAACATAATCACGAAAGGGGTCAATAAATAAATTTGTTTGTAAACGAATATAAGAGCCTGCAAATAATTGTGGATTGGCCATAGAAGAATATAATTTTAAGCAATCTATTAAAAATTTGAATGATGGAAATCTCATTGATGACAATGGTTCATGTGTCAAGTATTAATGTATGTATGTATCAATGACCACTTCATCCCTCCTTTAGATATTTATGATCCAAAAAATTGGGGTATTTTTTATATTAAAATCATAGACATATTTTAATTGGAAAATAACATATTAAGGAAATGTATCTCACATTTTCCTATCAACATATTTTTTTAGGCATTTTTTGTATTTTTATTTTTCAAGAAAGATGAGTAATGGAGAAAGTTTTAAAAGAAAATGGGTGGATAAAGTATATTATTATTGTTGTAAATTGTTTACTTCTCAGAATAGCAACCATAGTAATATTTTAGCAAGTGATGAAGTTAACGATTGAAAGCAAGTGAGAAACTCAAATAAACCGTGTTAGTTGACAAAATAAAACTAAGTTGAAAAGTAACAAAAAAAAAAAATTAAATTGATAAGTGGTCCGTAAATCTAGCTTAATTGATAGGTTGAACATCTTTATTCGAATTTAAACCACAAATCTAACAAATACTCCATCTGTTTTTAAATATAAGCAAAAATCACTTTTTATATTTAAAAACGGAAGGAGTATGTGAATTTTAATTGATGTTTATCACAAGGGATGGCGCTAAGCTGACCGATAGAGGATTATGGTCTAGCCTACGTCAGACTTAGGTAGACAAAAGTTTTTTTTAATAGAAAAGAATAATGTTTATCAAATCGGCCATACTTAAATAAATTCAAATAACACTTTTTATTACTGTTATTTTATGAAATTTTGTAACTTAGATTAAATTATAAGTTTATTAATTTTTTGAATAATTTAAATCAACAAGTCTTCAATAATTTTTTCATAAATTTAAATATATTATTTTAAACTAAAATTGAAATATGATATCGTGTATAATCTACCTAAAATGCAATGTTAAATATTTTAAACGAGTTTTATCTCACTTGACTATCTTCTTATTCCTAAACAAAGCTTTGTTGCCCTAATTTTAACCTAATATTTTAGCAATTTTTCCCTCCATCAAAACCTAACCATATTTCCTAATTTCCCTCCTCCAAACCCTAACTATGATTTCCTAACTTCACTCCTCCTAAAACCTATCTAATTGATTTCCATAAACCATATCTCCTAACTCTCCTCCTCCAAACCCTCACCAATATATTTTAATCCTTTCTCCTAAACCGAGATCTCTTTTTAAAACCATACCTTTCACTTAAACCGAAATTTCTACCTATCTAATTGATTTCGATAAACCATATTTCCTAACTCCCCTCCTCCAAACCCTCACCAATATATTTTAATCCTTTCTCCTAAACCGAAATCTCTTTTTAAAACCATACCTTTCTCTTAAACCGAAATTTCTACCTATCTAATTGATTTCGATAAACCATGTTTCCTAACTCCCCTCCTCCAAACCCTCACCAATATATTTTAATCATTTATCCTAAACCGAAATCTCTTTTTAAATCCATACCTTTCACTTAAACCGAAATTTCTACCTATCTAATTGATTTCGATAAACCATATTTCCTAACTCCCCTCCTCCAAACCCTCACCAATATATTTTAATCATTTCTCCTAAACCGAAATCTCTTTTTAAAACCGTACCTTTCTCTTAAACTGAAATTTCTACCTATCTAATTGATTTCGATAAACCATATTTCCTAACTCCCCTCCTCCAAACCCTCACCAATATATTTTAATCCTTTCTCCTAAACCGAAATCTCTTTTTAAAACCATACATATTTCCCTAAAAAATTATAGCCATTTTCCCTCCTTCAAAACCTAACCATATTTCCTAATTCTCCTCCTCCAAACCCTAACTATGATTTCCTAATTTCCCTCCTCCTAAAACCTAATTCCCCTCCTTCAAAACCTAACCATATTTCCTAATTCCCCTCCTCCAAACCCTAACCATGATTTCCTAATTTCCCTCCTCCTAAAACCTATCTAATTGATTTCCATATTTTCTGTTGCCATATTTTTTTCCTCACTTCCTCAACTCATTTACCCTAATATATTATCTTTTATCTTTTATTTATTAAAGTTAACCCGAATGCTAATTGTTGCCCTAATTTAACTTAAATTCAGTGCTTGCTTTTACTGTATTACCCATGTTTAAAATATCAAATTGCAGAAATCTCCTATTTTTTTAAAAAAAAAAATTGTTTCCTACTAAACAGATAAACTTAAAAAAAAGAAAAACAAATCACTCCTATTAACAAATTGTTCCTATTTTATTGCAGAAATTCCCAATTCTTTTGAACGAAACAAATCCCTCCTATTCTTTTGAACAAAACAAATCACTCCTATTTTTTTTTTAACAAAACAAATCATTATTTCCTGCTGCTTCTGCTAATAGATTTTGTTACTCGCTTTTTTGGAGGTTGACTGGTCTAAACTCCCATAGAATTTCTGAATCTGCTAATATCATTTGTGTAAGATGATGATATATGCAATGATTTTCAATGCTTTTTCTTTCTCCACCATGTTTTGATCTGTAGCTTTATTTTACAAATTGCAGATTTTGTTGATGGAAATGTGGATTTGGGGATATGCAGGTATGTTTGTTTATTTCACTTTCATTATGTAATTGTTTCATTCTAATTATTATTTTTTTCTTCCCTTTTTTTGAGTTTGTATAGAAGTTTTTTTTTTTTTTTTTTATATAAAATTGCCTCACTTTCTCTGATGGTTCCCGCTATGTCGTTGGATTTATCACCAAGAAGCTGGAAGGGTTGGTTCTAACAGAAAGTTGCAGATAGGCTTCGTTGTTACACTTGGTCATGACTTCTTCATCTCTCACTTCAAAATTGCAGGTGCGTTTTCTCTCTCCATGCGAAAATTATTAGCTTATCTTACAATGGAATTGATTTAATTAATTAATTCATTAAGTATGTAACAAACAGGGCTCCACAATGATTTAATTGTTTCATTCTAATTTAATTTTTGTGTTTATATAGAAGCATTGTTATTGTGTTAACATTGAGAAGAAAAATCAAATGGATTTTTAGCTGCTCCTCCTCTTTTCTGTGACTAAGGTTAACCACACATCTTTCTTTCCATTCAATTCCTCTATTGTACAAAATAACTTGCAATAGCTTTTTAGGCTTCTTACAAAATCAAAGTAATTGTTATATGATTGGTGTGGGGTTTGGTTTGTTGATTTTGCAATTCAGGAATTTTCAAATTCGGGGTTGGAATAAGAGTAGGAGCATTTGTTTAGTTTGATTTTTGGTTATTTGTAATCCGATGACTTTTTGAATTGCATTGCTATCTAATTTATTATCATCTCTTTTTTTGTTTGTTATATTCTAGAAGGAGGTTTATGCGGTGGTGGTTGTTGCAAGAAGGCCCTCGCGGTGATAATTTATACGGTGGTGGTTGATTATACTGATGTGACTGTGTCTTAGATATCCCCTGAGCTATGCAAACTACAAATTAAGTTGTAAACCATGATTCATATCATTGTTTTAATAAGGATTGGCCCAATGCTTCTTGTGATATTCTATTGGTTGAATAAAGATCTATCTAATCATATGATTGTGTCTTCAAAATATGCTTAACTTACCATTAACTATAAGCATGATCATTGCAAAACATTAATTGTAAATCATACCTTACCTACATAATATAGCTATATATTTCATGTTATTTTAATTTACGGTTTTTATGTGATGTTGAACTCCTAAATTACTAATATATTGTGCTCATCATTGACTCGTGTGGTAGCACGGGTTAGCAAATTATGAGGTTTTGCTTGACATGAAGGCAATTTCCGTTATCTGTCGTCTCATTTGCAATGACTATTAACAAGAGTCAGGGTCAGTCGTTGAAACATGTTGGTGTTTATCTACCGTCTCCTGTTTTTTCACATGGACAGTTGTACGTCGCAATATCAAGGGTTACTTCGAGAGGTGGTTTAAAAATATTGATTAATGACGACGACGGCGATGATATCGATGTTGCATCAAATGTGGTCTACAGAGAAGTTTTCCATAATGTGTAGGACTTTTTGTGTACTGTTCATTTTCTTACTTATTGAAACTATTTGCATGTCAACGAACTTCAATTTCCCTTTCAAAATTATATGTTATTTTAAAGTAACAGGAACTACGTACTAGAATTATGGAACAATAACAAAGTCTTTGATATTGACATTATGTTTTGATTCATCGACAATTTTTAGATTCACGCGAACTATAGAGTCTTATTTTTTCAGTGAATATTATCTTTTTTAAATGACACGTGCGTTAGCACGGGTCTATGGTCTAGTTATTTCATTAATCTTTTTTTGTGGTGTCCGGATTCGAACCCTAGACCTTGCATATATTATGCATTGTTCTTGCCAACTGAACTAAGCTCACAAGAACATTAACTCATTAGCCTAATTGAACATAATATGATTGCTTTTTTAAATATATTCATATAAATCCCTAAAAAAACATGTTCATATGAAATAAATTTTAAATCATTTATCTTGTCAAAAAAAAAAATATTAAAATCATTTATGATTTATGTTTGTTTGTTGCCAACAAAACAAACAAAAAACTAAAAGTTGAGCGGAATCTTCCTACATCAAACGCGTTTGCACGCAAGCGAAAAGCTAATATAAACAATACAACCAGAAACAAGAAAGACTCTGTTTTCGGCGTCTTCTTCTTCTACATATTTCCATTTCAATTTCTTCATCTAGAAGCTTCTTCCTTTTCTCTTCTTCCATTCCGATCGTTCCAATTTCAACTCAATGGCTACGATCGGACACACCAACCTCAACGCCAAATTGGTATCTCTCTTTTTTTCAATTCCCCCTTTTTTTCCTTCAATTTGATATAGTTTTTGTTTCATGATAACCTTAATTCAATTTGGTTTATTCAATTTCAGGTTCTTCTTGGTGATATGGGTGCTGGAAAATCCAGCCTTGTTTTGCGTTTTGTTAAGGGTCAATTCCTTGAATTTCAGGTTTTTTCCCTTTTGATTTATCATCTGAATTCAATTGGGTGTTTGTGGGAATTCAAAATTTATGTGAAGAATTTTCATGGGTTTTTAGGTTTAACAAAAAAAATTGATTTTCAAGCTTAAAAATTGTTTTTTTGTTATTGCAGCTGTTGATTTTGTTGTGTTTTTGACTACATTGAAATTGGGGTTTTCCTGTTATGATTTTGTAATGGAGTGTTTTTAAAATTTAATAATATGATGGAGAAGATTAGAGAAGTTCTATTCTGAACAAGATAGGATTGTTGTGAGAATGAATTGTTATGGTTTTGAAGGTTTGAATAGGATCATTCTTAGATTAGCTTTAGTGCAGTACTCTTAACATTTTAAATTTGATTATAATATCTTATATTTATTAATCTATTAGAATGTATGGTTGTACTTGTGGGACGCATGTAACTTATGAGCTATGTAGCACAAACACCTCTAGGTGTGTCGCCGTGTCCGACACTCCTATGACACTTGTACGACACGTGTTGGACAGCTATGACCGATGTCCTAAATAAAATTGTTTTTTCTTTACTTCGACACTCCTAGGACCGGTGTATAACTCATACGAGCTGTGTCAAACAACTTAGACAAATATCTTAAACAAGTTTTTTTCTCTCTTGCTTCCACACATTGTAAATACAAGAGTTACATATGTTTTGAGAAATGTTGTTCAATTAGGGGGATATAGACATTAAAGTTGATTATAACATTTTTAACTTTTTTGATAGTAGATGAATAAATAAGATCAAATAATATGATATCTTGTTTTATAACTTTTTCTAATGAAATAAATTGCTCAATTAGATGCTTATGTATGTATTTTGATTTTCATTTTAGACCGTCTAAAAATAAATTAACATATATGTAGCAGGGTCGGTGTCCTATTTTTTTTACATTAGCGGTGTCGACGTGTCAGTGTCGTGTCAGGTGTCCGTGTCGGAGTCCATGCTTCATAGCATGTTATATTTTTGGGTTGGCTGAATAGATTAGTCATTACTTTCTTTGTACATAATATACTTTACTTAAAAGTTCAAACTGGGTGTTGCTTTATTAGTTATCAAACATTCATTTGGATGTTGATTTCACAATAAATGTTTAGTAGTTGTTAACAATTCACCTAACCAAGTGATTTGGGTCCAAGTTGTTCATGAGCTCCGGTTAAGAGCAAACTATTTGGAAGAATCCGAGTTTGAATCCTGGCTGGAGTAATTCTTGGCCAAAAAAATTTATCTCCCGGTCGAACTCGATTACCAGGGGGGGTCTTTCCCTTGGGAACTGGAGGGTTAAGACAAAAAAAAATCATCTAGAGTACCACTACTTACGAGGAAAAGATGTTTACAAGAGTGATTATTTTGTATATAGTAATCTGGGTGCATCAATGGTTTTGGGTTCCGAGATCTGTTATTTATTGCCAATTCTTTAAACAGATAGACCCGTGGGCACTGCTTTGCTGAATTTATTTGGTCTATTGTGAAACAGGAATCAACAATAGGGGCAGCATTTTTCTCCCAGACGTTGGCAGTAAATGACGCCACAGTGAAATTTGAGATTTGGGACACAGCAGGACAAGAGAGATACCATAGCTTAGCTCCCATGTACTATAGAGGCGCTGCTGCTGCTATCATTGTCTATGATATTACTAACTTGGTATGATATCTTTTTCTTTGTATATTAACATTTAAATGAAGAGAAGATCAATTCTGCTAGTTCGCTTCTTTCTTTCAATTTGTGTGTCATTTTCCTTTCTTTAGGGCCCTGGCTCCAGAGACCATGCTTGGAATATTTTAGTGTTTTAATTGTTTATATTTAGTTTATTACTGTGGTTTTAACTTTTATATGATTATTTCTTCTGTTTGCAGGAATCATTTACACGAGCGAAGAAATGGGTCCAAGAGCTTCAGAAGCAAGGTATTTTCTGATTGGTTCTGAAGTTTTCGTATTCTTACATTTTTTCTGGAGTGAAGTAAAACTTATAGATTTTAAAAAGGAAAACTAAACTATTTATTTTGTTTACAAATTTCTGATTCAGTTTATATGTAAAGCAATCTTGACCATATTCTAATATTTCTTTGGTGAAAATGACTTTTGTCGATTCAATGAAACTATAAAGTCATATTTTATACAAAAAAAATAATATAGCATAGCACAAACATGGTTGATAATACTAGACATGATGTATTGAGAATGATTAATATATGAATTGTGAACGGTTAGGCAGATTCGACTTCAAGGGAAACACCTACTGAACTTTGCGTTAATTTGAAACTAACCCATGATATTTAATGGTTGTAATTGTACTTGAAAGTTCTAGTGGCAGCTGTAGTTGATTCAATCTAAAATAATGAACTCATTCTGGTTTTGTTGCAGGGAATCCGAACATGGTCGTGGCTTTTGCTGGTAACAAAGCTGACTTGGAAGATAAGAGGAAAGTGACAGCTGAAGTAAGTATTATTGTGTTTTCAGTTTCACTATAGCATCATAGGAATTATAGTTTCTTCAACTATATTGGTAATTAATTGCAACATTATCTCCACACATTTTTTCTGCTAAATTTTCAAAATACCAGGGATGGTTTCATTTGATAACTTTTATGCTGCTACATTTTGGGTGGTATTTGTTGTTAGTCCCAGTCTCTATAGCTTTGTGTATGAAAACCTTTTCTAACCGTAACCAACCAGCATCTTCAAACAAGGAAGATTTTGTGCATTTGAGTCGTCAAATACTTGAATCCTTTGTACAACCTGATTGGGACGACATTTATGTTCTACATATTTTAACTAACCTATATTTGAGCATCTTCAAGTTGAGCTTTATAAATTCAATCATTGCTTTTAACTATTTTAACTAACCTATATCTGACCATCTTCAAGTTGAGCTTTATAAATTCAATAATTGCTTTTGCATCATGAGAAACTACTTGTTTCGAGGCTCATTTTGGACGAACTTCTAGCTTATGGATGAAATAAGAATTTAGTTCCAACTGAAAAAGCCCTTGTGACGTAGTAAGTTTATAAGTGGGATAAGTTGGATGAAAGAGCTTCTTAAGAAATTAAGGCACAGAAGTCGATTTCAACTTATAAGAGAAGTTATTAGTTGGAAGACTCGGCTATTGCTAAATGAGTACATGATTTCAATCTTTACTTTTCCTACAACTGCTTATTGAAAAGGTTATTTCAGCTGACTCTAAACAAGCATGTTGATAGTTCTACTATCGGTGTTTCTGGGTTAGACTAACAAATGGTATATAAAATTATAAACTCCTAGAATAAAATGGGCTTGATTAATTCTTTGTTGGTTTCACCATGCATTGCAGCTTTGATTCGTAAAGTCTTGATATTATTTCCAAAATGAAAATCGCATAACCTTAACTTCGAAATTTTTATCTACAGTAATTCCGACTTTCGCTTGTACATTGAATAGTTTACTTTGCTAATTGTTCAGTGTCCTAGATCCTAGTACTCCATTTCCAACACAGAAGATGCTTTAAGTATAATCTACTCTTAAAATCATTTTTTATTCTGCAATAATCATTCATAACCTGTATGTATTTAAACAGTTGCATATTTTATACATATCCAATATGGCAGTTACATTTATTGGAACTTCCAACTTATCCAGCACATGACTCTTGTCTCTTGTACAATGCAGGAAGCACGTGTATATGCTGAGGAAAATGGTTTGTTTTTCATAGAGACGTCTGCCAAAACTGCAGCCAATGTTAATGACATATTTTATGAAATAGGTGCGAGTCCTTTCCTATTACATACACTTTAGGTTGCTTCACAAGTCGTTTATTTTTACTTTTTTACCCTTCAATTTAATTGCATAAGAATAAATCATATAAGGAAGAACATAATTTATATCAGTCCAAGGAGGATGAAGAGAAAATGGAAACTCTTCTTTTGAGGAAATATATGTCCATATTGGTACTTTGCATGCCAAAATGTTTGTGTTGTCTGCACTTCTGGTTAGATAAACATACATAAAAGGAAATGTTAACAAAATGATTTTTATTATTCCTAGTCTGGTATTGCTGAAGTGAAAGTTCAATTTCAAATGTAGTTGAACCTTTTGATTTGCACCAGATGAATGTGTTTTTTATGTTTTCTCGACATATGTAATTTTTTTAAGTCTTTTCGTATAAGACTGAAGAAGGATATGAATGACATTTGACCATAAAACATTCATGAGCGAACAGTGCAGTTGATAAATTTCTTAGATATGTAGCTTGTTGGACATCGTACATTTATTGTGAGCATTTCATATAAATACAAGTTTTGTCACACTGGGTTTTTTACAATAGAGCAGACCGTCTAACTAAACAGAAAATGAAAGAACTATACTGTTTTATTTTATGTCTATATTCTATTGCTTGTGCTTTTTAATTGTTTCATAATTTTATGTCTGTAAACTTGTACCTGTATACTAATGAAATAATAGTCTTAAGTAAGAGAAAATGGATTAGAAAGAAATTGTACTCTCAATATAAGATAGTATTTTCAAATTTGGAATGATATTGAAGTGTAATAATGGCATACATAAAAAATTCATTCACACAAATAATGGTTTCTCTATGATCCTCTCTCGATGTATTTAGAAAATATTGTGAAGATATGATGAGATATATTCTAACATGACTTGCAATTGCTTGCTTGAACAGCCAAGAAGTTACCAAGGGCACAGCCTGCGCAAAACCCAGCAGGGATGGTTCTTGTTGATAGACCCGCTGAAGGAACCAGAGCTGCATCATGTTGTTCATAATTATTTATTTTGCATGTTCACCTTAGTTAAACTCGTTTTCTGTGTTTTTGTGTATACAATACGCACTTCGAATCTTGGATTATGCAAAGCTCCAACAAGTTTATGGGCTGCAAATTACATGATGTAACTTGTTGGTTTGAATTCCCTTGATGTTGAATTTTATTCTGATGATCTGTTATGTATATAGGGTGAAATGCTTGAAACATGAAAGTCAAGCTCGTTGTTTTATTTTTTTCAATATTTATTTTCTGAATGTTGCAACTTCAATAAGCAAAATATGGAGAAACCTTATAATTTATCATTACAAGCTAGCTAAAAGATAGTATAATTGAAGTAGCAGTGTCTCTGTTAAAGGTAGAGAATAAATTTTGAAAACTGAAATAAAAGAAAATTGAAGCATATAACTTCATTGACATCAACATTCTTTGAGTACAAGACATTTTTAACTGATGCATTTCATAATTAATTCTGAATTATTATGTTGGTGCTTGTTCATGATGATAGGAATTGGAAAATGGATATTGATGTATAATGTTGAACGCTTTTCCTTTTATGAGTATTTATTAAGTTCGAGTATGTGCATGTATCGATCATTGATTTATACTGATTAAAGTAATTTGCTCATATTATAGGTTTGATTTAAAGGTTAGTGTTTTGTCCACCGACAGTACATGATGGTAACTAATATATCTATCCAAGAGTGACAAGTCTTTTTCAACTTACAACAACAACCAAATTTGATCTCAATAAAACTTTTTTTTTTCATCTCACTAAAGGGTTTAGTGATAAATCTTTTTCAACTTACTTCAAAAAAAAAAATCGTTTTCAGCTTAATTAGTGGTTTTGGTTTTAGTTTTGAGAACACTGGCGTTATTTTTTGTAAGGAAAACTTTAGCTGCACTGTGAATCTATGATCCTATTTATATGTTAGGTTTTAATTTTGAAGGGTTAAAAGTGATTCCAGAGGTTGTCAAATTATAAAGATCATGCTAACTAGTGTCCTATTTATGTGAATGAATAATGATGAAGTCGTGTAGATACTAGACTTTATTGTTGACATGATTTATAAAAATTTATTGGTTATATATGTGTATGACCTTTCAAAAAGCTCTCATAAAGTATGTGAGTGATAATAAAACATGCACAAAAGACACTTGTATTGGTTTTTTTTTTTTTTTGACAAATGTATTGGTTTACTTTTGAAAAGCTCTCATAATGCACGTGAATGATGATAAAATATGCACAAAAAACTTGTATTGATTTGTGAGAACAATTGACAATTTAAAAAGCAATCTACAATGTTAAAAATAAGAGTAGTGATATATGTATAACTATTTGTGACAACTTTTATTTTCTTTGTTTTCATTGGTCCAAAATAATAGAGAAAGAATAAAAATATAATGTGAATATGAGAGAGAAAATTGTAATAAAGTGGTTGTACAAAAATCATTGATATTTAACTTTAAGGTTGTCAAAACTCTAATTCAATTCAACTCTTCTAAAATGTGTAGCTAATAAAGTGATAAAAATCAATGATAGATTACAAACCACTCCTTATTTGTTATGCATTTGTATATAATATCAATCATTGATTTATTTATTTATCAACGGTTGATATTAATCTCCTAAAAAGAAGTTGATATTACTCACATCATTGGGCACTTTATTCACTCAAGAGAATTTTGCTCACTTAAAAGTAAATTTGGCCTAAAAAATTCAATGCATTAAGCATAATAACAATCATAAGAGCTCCTTTTGTAGTAAGTCAAATCCCCCCACTAAAATAAACAGTGCTACTAATTAATAATAATAAAGGAGAAGAGATATTTTCAAAAGTAAGTGTTGTGTTGGATAGTTGGAGAATTAGAATTAGTCCCACAAAGCATAGCTTGAGTGAGTAGTGGAAGAAAGAAAAGAAGAAACGATGAGGATTTTTGGCAAACCTGTATTTCCAAGACAAATTATACTTTTTGCATCTGGGTACGTATTCAATCCAAATCCAATTATATATATATATTTATATCATATTCATCATCTTATGTTATCTTAGGCATTTAATTGTAACAAATTCAATTCCAATGATTTTGTTGTGATTAATTGTAAATTAAACAATAACAGGCTTTTGTTCTTGGCATCAACAACATATGATGTTCATAGATCAATTAAGAACAATGAAACACCACCTTCTGAGGAACAGTTGAAGGCTCTTGAAGAATACATCAAATCGGTGCGTCGCTCACCTTAATGTCCGTGGCCTATTTTCAACCACGTCATTCCTATAGCTATCTCCACTAGTTCATAGTCATAGATACTCTTCCCTCTTAAATAAATTGTTACTCTAATTAGCATTATGAATATTAACTTATATTTATATTTGCATAAACAAATTGTTATTCTACATTTTATATATTTGTATAGATTAAATTTACCTTAAAATAATAATTTTTCCACAAATAATGAGTTGGTCCAAGTGATAAAGGACTTAGACCCCATAAACAAGTGATTATGACTTCGATTTATGAATCTTGCATTTTTTTTTTTTATTGAGATGGAAGAATTCATCTTGTGTCTCACAGGTTTTTCGACGAATAATAAATATGGTCTGATTGATAAAGAATTCAAATTTAATGATAAAAAAAAATATAGATTCAAATGGGTATTACGATAAAAAAAAAATTACTATAATTGGTATCTTAGATAGGGATGACAATGCGTGCCAACCTGCTCCGTTTACATTTGGATCGCTATTAACCAACACAAAATTGGGGTGGGTGAGGCGTGGCAAACCAACATGATGTATTAAATAGACACCTGCTCCGCCTCGCCAAGAGGCAGACTGACAAATGTTAATAAAAAGATATGCTATTGTTATACACAATCATTTTTATTTTTTCATAATCATTTTATTCTCATTCTAATTCCATCTAAAGAGAAAAGCAATTGTCTAATAAAAAATTATACAATTGTTTTTAGGGGAAAAAACTTAAAAATTGAATCACTTATTATTTATTAGTACAATAAAAATTAAATATTTTTTAACGAGCATGCAGGCCAACCCGCTCCTCCCCGTCATAACCCATTTTTTCAACGGACTAAATGGAGGCCGGTCAACTATAGGAAGTGGACTCAAAAACTCAGCCCAACCTGTCTAAAATGGTGGGTTAAACAGGTCGGTCTGATGGGTCAGACAACAATTTATATTATACATAACTTTATAATAACTGATTGTGTCAAGTGATCTTCGAAATGACCAATCAAATTTAGATAAGGTTCTCGATTAAAAAGTATTAACTCATACCTAGTTTGTGGGTATTGCTAAGAACATTTGTGCTAAAGCTAGTTTGCTTCTATGTTGCTCTTTTGGTCCCATTGTTAGAACCTATAAGGAGAAAGCTTGGTTAAATTACTAAAAATAATAAGTTTATGTTAAAAACTTGTATAATTATTGTGTTGACAAAATTAACAACTTGTATTTTTTAGACAATTTTTTTTTTAAAAAAAAAAAATCTTTGAATTATGTCTTTAGGACACTCGTTAACCGGACTCAATTTATAATTGTCAAGATTTATTGCTTCGAAGAGTCAAAAAAAATTGAGAGAGCTCTACATAGTAAATTTTGAGAGAATCAAAGGTCAAGGTTTCGACACAAGTGCTGAGATTATTCAACCAATTCACAATAATCAGAAATTTCAAGTTTATGCTGGAAAAAAAATGAACTTTATTTCTCAGCGTTATTACTGTTTCTTTCGTTGCGTCTCTCAAGCAAAGAAAAAAAATGAACGCGCGTTGAAAAAAGTAGTAGCCAATGCAGGTTTCGAAAGAGCTTTATGACACGAAAGAGTTTTGTGGACGAATTGCACGAAGACACTTTTTTAAAAAGAAAAAAAAATACATTACTATTTGGCAGAATTTATAGGGGTACTGGCCAAGGACAAACATTGATGTATCATCATCATGCTAGTAACTCTTTCTACTATTTGAGTATTTTCCTTTCAAATTAATGAAATTATACACAAGTGTATAAAGAAGAAGAGCATTTTCATGAATGAACTTGGTTCAACTAAAGAAAAAATGTTACGAATAAATAAAGTATCTACAATATTACATCTATATTTTCAACAAGAATATCCCATATTCATATGGAAGAATGCTACCTTCAAATTCTACACCAACTGAAACTTTGCATAAGTTTAATTACAAATGAAAGGTATTGTTATATACAACTCTAAAAGAATATTAACATCAAAGAGTCGTTGTAGTATAGTGGTAAGTATTCCCGCCTGTCACGCGGGTGACCCGGGTTCGATCCCCGGCAGCGGCGATTTTTTACTTTTTTATTTTATTTTTCAAATTAATATTAAAAATTAAAAAATAATGACAAAATATTAAAAAGTGGCCCATGCAGGTTTCGAACCTGCGACCTTCGCGTTATTAGCACGACGCTCTAACCAACTGAGCTAATGGGCCATTTGCCTAATGTTCGCAGTTGTTTATATATATAGCTTATCTTTTAACTGCATTAGGTATTGAAACTCTACTGCATTCATGCATGGTGGGGTGTTTCCTTTCATTAAATCAAGTCAAGGTAATTTATTATTTTAATTCATTCAAGTTCTCAAATTTTGATTAGCATATTCATGATATTGTACCAAGAAAAAAACATATTCATATTAAAAAGATTGGCAAAATCCAAAGGGCCTAACTCAAATATATATTTGGGTAGTTAAAAATTTATAATGCCAGCTAATTTGTACATTTTTTTTATAAAGAGAAAAGACTCATTTTATCTCAATATCGATCTACATGATGGAATGGAGTAAAACATATGAAGGTTATGAACAACTACGTTGATTTACGTCCTTATTGTCTTCACATGGTAGTTTGGATAACAGAAGAAAATATTTCTGCAATCTTTGACAATTGAGTCATACTAGATTAAGTATTGCATTCAGCTCAAAAATGACATTTTCATATTTTATAATCTAATTAATTATTTAAATATGATTTATCAATAAATTATCTGAATTGGCAGTTTTAAGTTCTAATAATAATTAGATTAAAAAAAATGCAGGTTATTATCTTGAAAAATTCATAAGCTGCACTGGATTTAGACCAATAACTGATTAACCCAAATCAAAAAACAAATAAACAAAATTGCAAAAACCAATATTGGCTACAAATTAGTGGTTAATGAATACAAGCCTTATTTCATCATATACAAAATGTGGTTTTCCTTTTTGTGTTTGTCATTACCATTTTTCTACATAATTATATCTATACATGAGATAACTTTTTTGATGGAGGAACCATAGATCTAGCATATGCAAGTGGTAAAGAAAGTAACTTCTTTGTTTTGCTCACATAAGCCCTCTTAGTGAAATTGTTGTAATCATTAGCTTCTATTTCGTCCAATATTTGTCGATACAATAGCAAAGACGCCCACACCTGCAACACGCACAAAACCCTTTTCCGTCACATACTAAAATGTCAACTCAATAACAAGAATTTGACCTTGTAACCTCGAGATGAAATTGAAATGAAATCACCTCGAATGACAATTGTAAAATAGTCATTGTTGTCATATTGAAGTTAAATGATGAATAGAAAGTAAAGAACCTCAAGCCTTGATCAATGATATCAATTAGTCACAAGTAGAGACAGACATAAGAGCATAACAAATATAGTAAAGATGAGATGTAGTTAGTGACGGTGTATATGAATTAAATCCAAAAGTTATTTAATGAATACATGATTATTTATAAAAAAAGTCACATGACCAATTAGAAAACTTATATGACAGTTTGTTTTAATCTTTACCATTCATGATTAGACTCAACAGTCAGAATTTACTTCTCTCACTTTCATGCAAAGACATTTTCTACACACACATATATACTGCGAAACAGTGAAATTTTGGCCATCATGAAGGTTTTGCATAATGATATTTGTTTGAATTTCTTACCGGCCATCTGCTCTGTTCATTAAGCTCTGTCACTCCCTTTTCTGCCTCATCAAAAAACGTTCTCGCCCTTTTAATTTGGCTCTTCATGAAGTTCCTCCACTTGTCCGTCACCTTACCGGCAAATATGTCGTCATCTGAAAGCCCTGCCAAAGTCAATTCATCTTGTGGTAGATACACTCTTCCTCGCCTGGCACTGTTAAGAAAATTGACCATAAGATAAGAAGGTTGAAGCCAAAATGAAATGCAGGACCATTGTTTAATTAAGCAACAGTGGAAAAACCAACATTATATTTTCATTTTCATCCATCACAGTTCCAATATCATATTGCAACTTGTACATTAATATGAAAGACTCTATTTGTAAACATATCAAACTTGATAGTCAAGTACTCCATCCGTTCCAAACTAATTGTTGTATTAGCATACAAAAAGTGAAGCAAAATAACAGTCGCTTTGCTTTTTCAATGTCATTTTTTTTTTCTTTCTAATTCTACCTCTAAATTAATATTGTCTGCATTACTTTCAAGTCATTATATTCCACTATACATTTAAGACAATGACTAATGACCAATAGTTAATACGGATGAATTTGTAAACATGCAATATTCTTTAGTTTAGTTATACATTTTATAAATCTATGTGAAAAACTTAGGACTAGAGTTATTATGGGATGGGGATAATATTTTATCATAAAATTTATGATATGAATTGAACAAACATTGGTACTTCTGAACTTACTCCTCTCCAACATCTCTGAGTATGTTGGTAAGCTGATTTGCAATTCCCAAGGCCAAGGCAGCATTGTATACACTCTCTGTTGTGGCTTGCGAATGTGTTGAAATGCCCATGACCGGAACACTCATTAAACCAACAGTTCCAGCAACATAGTAACAGTAGAGATATAGTTCATCAAAGCTTTTGTATCTTGACTTCTTAAGATCCATTCTCATTCCTTCTATCATATCTTTAAATGGCTTCATCGACAAAAACAAAAGATTAGGATAAGTCCTCTAACACTGAAGGCAAACGTAGTTATCTGTTTGTCTATCTATTCAAAGAAAAGTCTTTTTCTAATGACACATGTTCGGAATTTCAACATTTTACCCGCCATTTTTTTTCTTCAGATATAATGTTCTTTGCATGATAACTTTACTCATTAAACTTGCAAGCTTATTATAAGTAACAAAACATATTTGCATGATCCACAAAATCATTATATGTGGGGACAAAAAGAACCTAGGTTGGTTGCAGGAAAGTTCATAAAATCATTCACCACTTGTTGCCTTTCAAGTAGAAAACAACATTAATGATGGTTTTCATGTATATATCTAATTTGGTGAACAAAATTAATCAATACCTGGATATCGACAGGAAATCTGTTGACGGTATCTGATAAAGCAGCATCAAGCATATCAAATGGACGCCCTTGGAAAAGTTCGTCCAATCTTGATTCCCACCTATCCATTGCAGTTGCTGTAATATGTGAAGCATTAGGGCCATCGACAAGTTCATCCGTCCTCCTACACCAAACTGAAAAAGAAGTAGTATTAGACACTAATTTCTGAAATTTAGAGGACTCATTCAAAACTTCGTATATTTGACATCTGATTGGGGAAATTGATCTTATTTATGTAGGAGCAGTCAAAATCAGCTTACAAAATGAACTTAGTACATAACGGTATAATGTATAACCAAATGGAATTGGCTACAAGTTACATTCCAACTTTTGTTGTCTATAAGAAACATAGACACTAATTTCTGAATTTTAGAAGACTCATTCAAAACTTCCATGCATGTAAGTTATTTTAAACATCAATTATAAAGAAATATTTTCAAACGAGCAGATCCTATAGCAAAAACTGTCCAGTAGATGAACTTGTCGAACATAAACTTCCCTTGTAAACTTAAAAAATTTACATGCAAATTTATAATAGTCAATAGTTATCTGAAAAAAAAATATACTTGTTATCATAATCATAATGAAAACCATATAAGCATGATCACTCACCATATATCGCCCAAATAGCTCTTCGCCTTTCAGGAGTCATTAGAAGAGTTCCTGAGGGAAAAGAACCCAATATAAATTGCTCAACTCACACCACAAAACCAAAATAATTAACATCCTCATTTTAAGGAAAGATAATAGAAAGCTAACCCAAGTAAAATGTTTTAGCATATTCTGCACAAATTTCTCCACATCTATCATATGCTTCACTCAACAAACTCAAATTCCCAGGCAAAACAATTTCCGGTTTCACTTCAAGTTCACCGGTAGAGCTCAGCTTCCTCTTAACCAAAGACGCCTGCTTCAGAACCACATCATATACCTTCTGCTCAGACGAAACAGTCACTTCTCCTGCAGTCGGGTTTGCGAGCACATTCGATAACAAAGGGAAGTTACTAGCACTCTCTAAGCCAGGCTGACCAACACATGCATACTTAATATCTGTACTCAATGAGCAAAATCTCCGTGTCTTTTTCTTATCATTCTTTTTTGCTCTTATTGACACAAAGTCTCTAGACAAGAACTTCGAAGAATCTACAAGCTTCACAACCCCGAAAGAATCGAGTAAACCATTGGAACAGGAGACCTCTAAGCTAGGAGAGGAAGCAACCCTTAATAATGTCACAGACATGACTAAACTTTTGCTGTGTTAGGAACCTCCTTGTTAGCTAACCTTAACTTCCTCCTATTCCTCAAATATGAATCCTTGAGAAAACCACTAAACTCTCTTCATAGAAAAAACCCAGTTGAAAACACAAACAAACCAATGCAAAGAAATTTGCTTTAATCCAATAAAATCCTTGGAAACACCACTTTTCCAGCAAGGCTAACTGTGATTAAGCCAACACAAACAATAAAATTTCATATTTAGTATAACAGTAACATAACATCAACATAAAGTAAAAACAAAAACAATAAAACTTCATCATGCAACAAGAATCATGGTTTTAAATTGTGATTGGCAATATAAAAGTTTTTGAGGTCTCAGCAATGGCATCGCAATCGCAACCACAATTTCAACAACATCAGCAGCATTTTGCTACAATATAAAACTTCATCGCGTAACTGCAACCGCAATTTAAAACCATGACAAAAAACACACAATGGGGATCTGAATCATAACAGTAAACTAAAAAAAAAAATATTACATTATTCACAAAGAAAGTATGAAGCAACAGCTTATGTTAGCTTATGTTAGCTATGACTTAAAAGTTAAAACTTTAAATTAATTGAAGCAAAAAAAAAATCACCTTTAAATTAAGAACTTATTAGTACTACACGGAAATTCAACTTAACCACAAAAATGAGCAAGTAGTAGTAGCTTGAAACAAGGAAACAACAAAGCACACAAAAACAACTTTGTTGGGTGATAATGGTTACAAATTGAATTGACCCACTTAGATGAATTTGCCATTAATTGAACATATGTATGAAAACATCAACATCATGGAGCAAAAACTAACAATGGCCACTATAAAAGAGTAATTTATTTTGATTACCTCACAATTTGATATGAATAATGTGACCCACTAAATTCTCCACTCTTCCAGAGACCTTGTTTGTAATAATTGTTTTTTTTGAAAGAAATAAAATAATGTGACCCTTTTTGTAGTATGAAATGGAATAGCTGTTGAAATTCTTTGTATATGGTTTTGAAGCTTGACCAATGTATGGTTGTGAGTTTCACACGATTGTGTTATCAATTTTTGTAGCTTTGTATATTAGTTCCATACTGTGCATTGTGTCATCTTTTACACTGTTTTATTACCCCCACCCGTATCAAATGGGTCGGGTTCGCCATCTTCCTGTTTTATCGGGTCGGTTGGGAAAATTTGGGACTGAACAAAAACTAAACCAGTCCCAATCAAATTGGAGCATTAGTGTTAATAATAAGTTTTCTCCGACCGTCTTTTTTTCTCCTTCTTTCGATCTAAATAAATTATGAAAAATGTTAACTTATGTTATTGGATATTACTTTTTCTGTTTTAAGATGAATGTCGTTTTAACCAATTGCACACAAATTAATAAATGAAATGAAATAATCAATTGCCTAAGAAAAAGACAAACCTAAAGTTGCATTGAAAATTGTGCGAGAGAAAAGTTGAAGTATTTATTGAGAGTAAAGTTGAGAGAAAAAAATTAAAGTTGTATTTGAAATGTAAAGTGACATTCATTTTGAAATAAATTTTTTTCGCTAATGTGACATTCATTATAAAACGGAGGGAGTAGTTAAGAAAACTAAATTAGAAAGATTGTATTGAGAATTGTGAAAAGTGAGAATTTAACTTTTTAAAAGTCAAGATGTTCTTTTTAAAAGTTATTGAAAGATCAACCTTAGTCAATCACATGTTCAATCAATGATTTGGACGTCAACGTTGAAGATTTGGGAGTTGATGATTTAGATATAATATTATTTATAGACATTTTGCCGTTGTATACTATTAAGTTAAGTGTTGTGAGTTTGTTTGCAGATTCGTCATTTATAATTTGAATGAATGAATACCGTTTTGTTTTATAAAAAAAATAAAATAATCTCCTACTCAACACTTAAGTCATTTTAAAAAATCTCATTAATAATTTTATAAGTTTAATTTGTATATATAGTCGGTGTAAAGTTATTTTACACATAAAATCTTGACACATCATTTTCCTTTTATTCAAATTATTTAAGCTATCTAACCTCTCTAACGTAACAATTAACAAAAAAAACATTTATCACAAGAAGACATTATTTTATAAAAATGTCAACTATTTCGATTTCTAATATATAATTACACATACTTTCGTTAAAAAAAAAATTATACCTTATAAAGGTTTTAAAGAATGCTCAAAAAGCATTCGTTAACATTTCCCTTTAAAAAATCAATAAATTTTACAAAAATATAATCCAATTTTTTCACAAGTCAAACTAAATTAAGTTGCTCATTTTTTTTAGAAACCTAGTCATGTTTATCTATCAAATTAAGTTTTAAGAATTCAACAATGTTAAAACTATTGATATAGAGTTTTGTTATTCATCATAATCATATTCAACTTATAATTAATCTCTATAATTGTGTGTTGTTGAATTACAAGAAAGACTCTCATTAAGTTGGATCAACACATGAATCTAAGAACGGTCATCACACAAATAAGATTAGTCATCATATCATCACATAAAACCTTAAAACAATTAGCTTATGGATCATCTTATTTATATGTTTGTCAACCTCAATTGTTCTTTCCAATATTTCCATAAATCTTTGAGATTTCATGAGCATAAATCCGACCCAAATCCGGAAAATCTAACCGGACAAAACACGAGAATGACGAAAGGAACGTAAAGTGCGCAAGAAAAAAGGGTAATCCAACATGGAACACACGTGGATGAAATCACCCAATAACTGAACGATAGCGTTATCGCATGCAACAAAGCGGTGAAATAACGGTGGTGTGGCTATAACACGTGTCGTCTTACAATTGGCTTAACAATCAAATATTGGGATTACACAGGATCATAGGATTGGTCTCTAGTCTCTACTAGAAGTATGGGACCCGCATTATTGCCCATTATAGAGCTTTTCTTTACTCTTTCTTGGCCTTTTGTGGGGCCCATGTGGGCCTTTGTCGGTTTGTATTGCACCCTACACTAGGGGAAAGTGGAATGAATATAAAATTTTAAGGGCATTGTTACTACTTTAGGTCTTGTTATTTTCTAAATTTTAAAACAAAAAAATATAATAAATACTTCCAATTAAAATATAAGTAAAAATTTAACTGAAAAATTGTTTCACCTAAAAAATAAATTTAAATTCATTCATTTTTTTGATAGTGTTTAATAATAACTTGAGGTCAATCATTTAATTATATATAATCATGATATAAAATTGAGATGCAAATTGATCTTGAATATGATAGTACTATCTTTGAAAAAATGATAAAATTAGTTGAAATTTGCATACACTTGAATGGACCAATCATAATTTGGTTATATTTGAATATAAGAATAATGTTAGTTGCAAATATTTTAACGTATATTTTTTAATATTTTTTTATTGATTGATTAAAATTTACATGAATTTCACTAAATCTATGTTTGGGAATCAATTGATCCCACCACCACCATGCATAAGCTAAAAAAAGGTGGCTTCCATACAAATATGCATTGTCACTTCAGATTTTACAGCCACACCGCGGATCCAAACAAGCAATAAATCTATATAAGATTCATATGATTTCATGGAATCCATATAAATTTTAATAATAGAAAAGGAGTATTAAAAAATGTGTGTTAAACAATGAGATGGTAGCTCTTCTTTTAAAAATAAAGAGAGAAAATTTTAGGTAGAAAAAAGGATGAATGTGGACGTAGCAAAATGTCCACACGTTAACAACGACCTGTAATTTGACACATAGCCATTTTGCACCTTGTGTGGATCTCATAGCATTTAGATTATTTTTTGACTATATTATTACTATATTTTAGAAAAGCTGCACTTTATTGTTAACTAACTAGTCTGGATTCAGATCCCCTGACACCTGTCCATAGTGTTAACTAAATAACTACCTTCTTTGCATTGCATTGTGTTGGGTCAAATTTAATTTTATAAAATTAAGATACTTCGAGATTATTTCAATTAAATTAATTAACACAGTGCCAAGGTGGGGAGAGCTTTTGATTCAGATCTCATTATCCATTTAAATAATTGGAAAAGGTTGGTAAAAGCTCATGGTGTGTTCAGACTTCAGATTAAAAAGGTTGGATGATTTCCAAATCATGATAAATTAAATTAAATAGGTACAAGTTCAACACAAAAAAGTAAAATAAAAATAGGTCCAAATTCATATGTATAAACAAATGCTATGTGGGACTTCTGGTGGGATGGCATGGTGATCCTTTCTTATTTCTTATAAGATATACTTATAAGCTATAAGCTCATTTATGTGCCTTGCTAAATAGTGTCGTTGTCTCATAAATCGATTCTACTTGGAGCTAGAAAATGTAACTTTTAATTCTAGAATTGATGTTTACACTCAAATGTTTTTTTTTTTTTTGAAAGATACACTCAAATGTATTGTTAAACTGACTTTTGCATGAATGTATCCAAATATAAATCACTTTATATTCACCTCAATTTTTATCGAAATCAATTCGTTCAAAATCAAGATTTGTAAGCATAGAACCAAAAATACCTTGAAGGTTGTTGAAATAGTCCTATTTGTATTTGGCATGCTAGTTGCTGACTGTGCAACTTTTGGCCACGTGGCAGTTGTTGATTGTGCAACTTTTGCCACATGGCGTGCCACATAATATTAAATTTTTTAAAAAGATTAAAATTCTGAAAATTGTTTTTAAAATTTAAAAAAAAAAATTAAAAAATCTTAAAATAAATTTTAAAATATTGAAATAATTTTCTGATTTATTGTTTTGTATAATTTTCAAAATAAAATTAATTTTTTTTGCAAAATAATATATATTCAGAAATTTCTGAAAAAATAATATTTTTTTTTTAAATTAAAATTTTCGTAAAAGAACAAGAAATTAGATTATTTTTTTTAAAATTATAATTTATTTCAAAAAATTTTAATTTATAACTTTTGAAAATATAATTGTCATTATTTTCGGAAAAATTTTAATATATAATTTTCAAATTAAAAAAATTTAATTTTCACTTTTTTTTTAATTTTAACAGTTTTTATGTCAAAAAATTAAGTTTTCAAAATTTTAATTTTCAAAGTTTATTTTCGGAAATATTTTATGATTTTTAAATTTATTTTCAGATTTTTTTATTATGTGGACTGCCACGTGGCAAAAGTTGCACAGTCAGCAACTGCCATGTGGCAAATAACATGCCAAGTCAGACATTCAAAGTTTTTTCAAATTTTTTCCGGAAATATTTTATGATTTTTAAATTAAAAAAAAAATTAGAATTTTTTAATTACGTGGACTGCCACGTCAGCGTCACGTGGCAAAAGTTGCACACTCAGCAACTGCCACGTGGCGAAACACATGCCAAGTCAGACATGAAGTGGGGTCAGGGACCTTTTTCAAACAATTTTTTTTTTACAGGGATGTATTTCAATGTTTTTTTTTAAAGAGACGAAAATCAAAACTGGCCCAAACTACAGGGGCGATTATCATATTTAAGCCTTTTTTGAATTATAAAATCCAAAATATTATAAACTGTAAATTATGTGTTGTATTTGATGTCAAAGGTCTATGCTGATTGTCGTAGAATCCCTGCATAAACTGCAAAACAATTACATGGATTCTATGAACGCGCAGCAATGACCATGGCACCATAAACACTTCTAAAAAACTAAAAAAAAATGTTTAAGAAAAAGTAAGAAAAGAGGTGAAGTGAAAAATGAAGGAATTTGTTGAAGATGCAAAGCCTATTTATAACCTTAAACAAGTCTTATATTAACTACAATCAAAGGAAGCGTTTTACATGGCCCAACCGTCCAAAAATGCATTAAATACACCACAAACCGTCCAAACTTTTGGTGAAACGTCACCGTTCGAATAAACTAAGAGTTTTTGGATTATATAATCTGAACCTGTCTAAATATTTTTGGATTATATAATACGAACAACACAAGAATATGTTTAAGAATGATAAAGATCGTGAAATTTTATTTCTATCTATGTGTTTAAATGAATATCTTTAGCATAAAGTTCAGCGGAGAGATATTTGACAGCATGATGAAGATCTTCAAAATATATCAATTTATTATTTAAAATTCTCATCTTTAGCATAAAGTTAAGGGGAAAATTTTTTGGCAGCATGATGAATATCTTCAGCATATATCTATATCTATATATTATTTAAAAAAAGAATAAAACAACATAATTCAACAACATAAAACACGTAATAAAAACAACATAAAACACGTAATAAAATAAAACATAACATATCACGAATCACCTAAACTAGTGTATTCGTCTAGTGCATCTAGCAGTGCCATGATCTCTTCGCAGTTCTTGGGCCAGATCAAACTTTTCTGAATTTGTTCAACAGATCTGACCAACAAAGCGTCCAACTCGATCGGTCCTTTAGTATTGTACTGACCAAAGATCGAGAACACGATTCTCACGTCGTCGTCATTCATGAGCTTCAACCGATTGAACCGCACATTCTCGAATGAGTCGGTCGATGGACGTCGATACTTAACACCGTCCACCCTCCGTGCGTGTCTGTCGTTGAGTTGACGGTTGATTTGATCCAGTTGACCCTTGAACCAAGAGAAAGTGACATCGGTGCGAATCTTGAATAGATGGGGTGTTTTTTCCCGTTGTGATAAATTGCAGCTAGTTTAGTGTTCAGATCAATGACATAATTTCCCATGGTGTTTTTTTTTTTTTATGTGGTATACTAGTTGTGAAAACAACTTTAAAAAAATATGTTTTCAAAATATTCTTTCAAAATATGTTTTTTCAAATGTTTGATTCGAATCAAGTATTTACTAGGTCAAGTTTGATTTGAATAATTTTTCTACAATTTATCTCTGTTTTACATTAATCGAAACATTTTATGTGAAAATGGAAATTATTCAAATCAATGTGATTCGACTCAATCAATTTTTACAATGAGAAAAATCAATTGAATCATTTTGATCCATTTTTTTCCTTGGAATTGATGAATCAAATCAAAATAGTGGTGATTCGAATCAGAGTTTGTGGGTATCAAATCAATCTTCATCATAACCCATAATTCAGTTTTGCATTGTTGATTCAGATCATTAAAATCCTGATTTGAATCAAATGTTCTTTAACTGTTTTATTTTAGGCTAAACTTGTCCTTATCTCCTTCAACTATATATACTTGCCTCTACTCACTTTTTTATAGCATTGAATCAGTTGTACACACTCTCTCTCTCTCTCTCTCTCTCTCTCTCTCTCTCTCTCTATTATACATTTTTCAAAGAACACTTGTAGGATTTGAGATCCAGGTTGATAGGGTACTTTAGGATATTGTAAGAATTGTTTCTCTCAAGGATCTTAGTGGAGCATTAATGATCTAAAGCAAAAGTATGTATTTTTCACCTCTAAAGGTAATTGTGGGGTTGTTTTTTAAGGCCTCAAGATTGAAGTTTATTGAAGCTAGGCTCATAGCAAAGAAGACTTAATGCACAAGAAGATCGAAGGATTGCATGCTAGCTTAAGATTGGAATACTTTGGAAGATCCAATTTCAAGAAGGCTTGAAGATTGGATGTTTTGGAGTGGTTATTAGCATATGAGATTTAGGATTGGTTGGATTCGTAAATTGAAGGAATCTTTGTAATTTACTCTGTAATTTCTACATGATAGTGGGAGACTGTATAACTTTTTCTACGAAGAGCGGACACACCTCATAACGAGGACGCTTAGGGAATAAAGTATAAACACAGGTACTATTCCCTTTAATACATGATCATCATAGATTAGTTTAATTGTTATATGTGCTTGGTGAATGAACTTTGTTAAAACTAAATTTTTTTAGATAGATTTTGTGATCATATGTGATAGTTCAATCACTACACATCCTTGTGATTAGTTTGTCTATAATTTCATCACATATCATATTTTGTGTTTCTCTTTGTTAGCTATTAATTGTTTAAGTTTAGGTTTGGTTTGAGATCGACTTGGATATTGTAATTGTATTGTGTATTAAGCTTGATTGATCTATAATAATGCAAGTGTGAATCTATTGCTCAAACTTTTAATTAGTATAATCACATATTGTTTGCTTAGTATCTTAAACACAGTTGTACTATTTAGGCTTAATTACACTTTTGGTCATACCATTTTGACCAACTCACGGAAATGATCCTATATTTTTTAAATCGAACAAAATCGTCCTTAAACTATATGTTTTTTTTTTTTTTTTTTTGCAGTTTTAGTCCTATCTCCCTATTTCCAACTCCAGAAACACACAGAAATGACAAATGTAGTCCAACCACCTATGCTCAACCATGAAATAAACAAGGAATAAATCATGTGGGTACAAGGAATAAATCATGTTTTATTCCTTGTTTATTTCATGGTTGAGCATAGGTGGTTGGACTAAATTTGTCATTTCTGTGTGTTTCTGGAGTTGGAAATAGGGAGGTATCACTAAAACTGCAAAATAAAACATATAGTTTAGGGACGATTCTGTTCGATTTAAAAGAGGTAGGACCAATTTCGTGAGTTGGTCAAAATGCAATGACCAAAAGTGTAATTAAGCATACTATTTATGATAGTTGAGTAAATACAAAGAAAGCAAAATAGAATTGAATTGAGAAAAGGATTTAAGAGAACACGATGCATTGATTTTGAAGACTAACTTTCACCAATTCTACATCGTATACATTTCTATTAAATATAGATCTAGAATTCCTCAAATTGCTATACATGCACTTATATAATTTCTGATAGCCAACTAAGTAAATACAAAGAAATCAAAAAAGGATTGAATTGAGAAAAGGATTTAAGAGACTTGTGTGTTCATGCATTGATGTTGGACTAACTTTCATCCATTCTACATTGAATACATTTCTAGGGAACATAGATATGGGAATGCTTAAATTGCATATCTAGTCATCAAGCTCAGAGATGGCGAATTTCAACAACATCATGTGATGCTACTGGAACTATGTCAAAAACTTTTTTCAATTATGTATAAATACAACATATTTGGGGTCTTACATGCTTGTGTGATCAAAAAAATATTGATGTGATAGTTGGATATTCTATTGTTGATGCCCATCGTTTCATTAGAGAATCAAACAATATTGATGAAGCTAATACAAAGAGATTTGCATCTTAAGAACATGAACATGATTTTGGTTCAAGTGAAACCAATATTTGGATCTATTAATCAGGGCCGGCCCTAGGCATAGGCCGGAGGTGCGAAGGCCTAGGGCCCATGCCCATAGGGGCCCAAAAAAATAATTTTAGGGGAGGGGTGCATATAGCAAAACGTGGTATATCTGGGGTATGTTTGGAAAATTTCATTATGAGGCCCGACTACTTAGTTGTCAAATAATAGATGATGGGCTGATCTGTTTAATGTTTTGGCCCTTTTAGTGTGATTTGCTATATATACTTGCGTATTAAACATTGATTTATATATACACCCCCTACCTATAAAAAAATTGTGTTTTCTTGTTTCTAATTATGTGTTAAGAAATTGATAAGATTTTTTTCGGCCATTTGTTCTTAATAATGTGTCTCACTAATTATAAAATATTGGTAATATTTATTATCTAAGAAATTGTGAGAATCTTCGTAACAAAACAAACGATATTTTAGTTGAAAATGGGTCTACTTGAAAAATAAATTTTAATATTTTATTTAGAGGATAAAAAAATAAATTATATTAATATAATAGTGTCAAATTTCTTAGATTGATTGAAAAGATTACATATTTAAATTTGATAAAGTAAGATCATATGTGACACACTTATGATCATGTGGTCCACCCTACTTTTTTTTGTGCTATTATTCTCAAGTGCTAAAATTTTAGTCTATATTTCTCAAATGCTAAAATTTCAGTCTACTTTGTATGTGTTACAGTTCTTTACTTTTACTATTTTTTTGTTTTCTTTTGCTTTCTATTTAGTATTTGATTTATTTTAAGATGTAGCCTAAAAAATATTTATCTAGTAGTGAAAAGAAACAAAAAAAATGAAATGAAGAGCTAATAAAATCACAAAAAAGAACTAAAAGAATTATGTAAAGGACCCTTTTTCATTCTATGCCTAAGGCCCCTAAAATACTAGGAACGGTCCTGCTATTAATGTACATGACTAACATCAAAACAAATTATTAATAGAAAATTCATGAAGTGAGGTTTTTTTTTTGGGTGCCACATTATCTTATATACATATAAGTTTTTTAAAAAACAACAGTGAAGGGAAAATAGTTTACCGTCGGCGAATAGAAAAATATTTTATTAATTAAAATGATATTAATGGTCATTTTAAAACCGTCGACAAATAGAAAAATATTTTATTAATTAAATGATACTAATGGTCATTTTAAAACTATCGATAAGAAAATTTGAACTTTGTAAGTTGAAATTACAGCTTTAAGATCTTAACACTAACTTAAGCATCAAGTGTAACTCACAAATTGATATAATTATTTAATTTATGAGTAGCAAGTAGCAACCTTTCATTTACATGTATTCTATTTGAAAGGTTGTAACTCGTGTATGAAGTTTAGGATAAGTTTTAAAGGGTCTTTGTGTTCGATAGATTAATTACATATACACTCTTATTGTTGGTACTTTCCATTCAATGAGGATTTTTTATTTTCTTTTAGAAATTGTTTTGTGGGAACTAGATTAAATAAGTTTAAGGCATATGACCGGATTGAACGACTTTTTCTTGAATCATATATTAGCCAATGGTAGCCCTTAGCAAGGTCGTAAGGCCCAACCGCTCAAGGCCTCATATTTGAGGGTGCACCAAATTATTTATTAGGTAATACATATAATATGTGTATGTATTTAGATGAGTAAATATTTTTTTTAATATTATATATATAGAGGGGTACCAATTTTTATTTTAATACTTGCAAGGTACATGTGAGTTTGCACAATTTTTTTAGTTTACGCATATGTGCAAAAAGATGAAGAAAAAGAATGAAAACACAAAAGAATACACAAAGGAAAATAAAAGATCAAATAAATATTATTATGTTTAAAGTCGTAACTACAATAATTTATAATTTGTAAAAAAAAAAAGGAACGTTGCGAAATTTTATTCAATTATTCAGAAAAATAAGTTATTTGATACATTAATGTAACAGAGGTTAGAATTTACAATCATTTTATATTTCTAAGATATATAATGTTCGTTATTACACAACATGTATGAAACCAATAGTCATAATTAATACATGAAAAATTAAGGAGAAATGATTATAAGAGTCATGCATGTAGTTGGTTGGTAGCGTTTTTGGTGATTGATATGAATATAGTTGGTTGTTGGCGTTCATTAATGATTCATATGCATTATGTATGATTCCAAAGAGTCTCATATTTGATACATGAGATCAAGAAAAATCAATTGTTTATGATTTATCTAATAATCAAAATTTAATTTAAAATTTAATACATGATATATTGTTCATGTTTTCATCATGTCTTTAATAATTGTTGATGGAGCAATAAATTAGTTTAGATTCGACCAAATATCAACAATGATAAATCAATATTTATTAGTATTTTTAATAATGTATTCTTTAATAAAATTATATTTTTATTTGATTTTCATTTGTATCTTTCTGCATTGCGAATAAATAGGTAAATACAAGAGATATATGAAGTAAATGTGCAAAAAGATGATAAAGATTTCAAAGAACGGAGACTTGCCAACCAAGTCAAGTTATGGAGCAATCAAGACCCATTTCAATGGCCAAATAGTGGATAATCACTCGGAAACACTTCAAATTTTGTGGCCATAATTTCAAAAATTATTGTTTTCCTTTACTTGCATTGCATTTTCATAAACAAATATTATTTTCCTTCACTTGCTTTCTTTATTTTATCTAGTCATTCTCATCACTATGACGAGTGAGTAGTTTTTCTAAGTCTAGGAGTCATGGAAAGTAGACATATGAAAAACTTTATGTAATCCTAATTCTTTACTTTTGAAAGTAAAGTAAATTCTAGTGTGAATATATTGTTTGCTTACTTTATCCTAATCACAATTGTACCATTTCCGATAATCAATTAAGTAAATAAAAACAACAACATAGGACTGAATTAAGTAAACATAGGCTAGACATAGCCATGAATACTTGTTTTTTTTTTTTTGTTGCAATGTGTTGTTGGTGAGTGAATATGTTTTCTTGAAGAATCTATTCGAATCTCTCTTAACCCTTTTGCTAAAACTTTTTTTATATACTTATCTTTTTATACAATAAATCACTTATATATCTTTCTTTTGTTTTTTTTTTTTCTTTCAAATTTATTACTTTTTTAGTCACACTTTTTTTATTCAAATTTAAAAATGAAAATGCTCATTTCAATAAGATTCATATGCAAACATGCGTTTAGTACGGTATATTTGAAGATTTAGAACTCACTCAAAAATAAAACAATATAGTGCCTTAAAAATTTATAGATCAAAATGGCTAAATTGATATAAACAATGATAAATGAATAATCTGTCTAAAAAAAAGGCTTAATTAAGTAAATGAATTTTGTTTTTAGTTCATATAAAATAAAATCACATTTTTTAGTCTCTATAAAATTTTCCATCAGTATTTTTAGTTTTTATAAAATTTTTCCATCAGTATTTTTAGTCCTTATAAAAAATTTCCATCAAAATTTTCGATTCCTAAAATGCTTAAGGAAAATGTCACAAGACTAAAAAGTGTGATGCACTAAAAACTTAATTAACCTAAAAAAACAATGATAAACAAATAAAATTTTATGAAATATTGAGACACAAGTGTAATTTTGTGAAACAAGAACATGCGAGTTCTGAAAGAACTAGGTTAGAAGATGGAACAAGAACATGGAAGCTTTGAAAGGTTCTTAACATGGACATCACACCTTGGAATATCAGATTCACCAACAACAAACACCGACCAATCTCAGCACTCTCTTTCCTCTCTTGGTCATTCTCTCTGCGTTTCTACCTTTCCTCACTCTGGCGGGTAACTCACAATCAAAAACTTTACATTTTTTCTTTTTTTAATACAATAACAAACTTTGCATTTGTTTTCTGGGTTGATTAATCAAAGGGTAGTGAAAAAAAATGATCTTTTGACTTATATTGATGTTAAGAAATTTGACCATTTTTGTTGTATTGTATTGGAGAATTGTGCAGTAGAGGTTTGGGTGCTGTGAGAGATCTTAAGAGGGGAGAAATTATTCTAAGAGTTCCAAAATCTGCTTTGATGACTAGTGAGAGTGTTATTATGGAAGATAAGAAGCTATGTCTTGCTGTCAATAGACACTCTTCTCTCTCCTCTGTTCAGGTTTTTCTTCTTAACTTATAATTTAGCTAGGTAGTTCTGTTAATGGTTTGATCACTGAAATTGTAGGAATGTATCAAGCTAATTCACTACATTAATGATATTTCAAAATGATCACTGGAATCGCAAAACTATGATCAGATTCGTCTATTTGTTGGTATTCGTAGGGATTATGATGACAATAAGTTGGTAATGTCGGAGATGCATTTGAAACTAAGAGAATAATGGCAGGGATACATTTGATAACAGGTCCTGATGAAAAGACGGACCTAATTAGCATTTTACAGTTCTAAGGATGATTTTGGAATTTTGATTGCGGGGAGGACTAAGTTGATAAAGTCCTACAATGCCATTTTAGGGACTAAATGGAGTATTTATTCTCCTGCAATTTAACCTGTGGAAATGGATAAACCCAATAGTATTTGAATAATCAATATTTTAATTCTTGAATTGTAGGGATCAGACGATTTGGGCCCTAAAATTAATGAAATTACAAAATAATCATTGAAATTGAAAACTTTCGATCACACTAGTCCCTTTTGATCGGTTAATTTAGTCTTCAAAATTGCCTTGATGAGTCCAATGTGATTGAGGATTTTCATTTTAGGGATTGTTTTAAAATTTTGTTTTCAGAAACCAAATTGCCTGAAGCCTACATTGTTAGAGACTAAGGGCTTGTTTAGATTGGTTTATTTGAACTTATCTGCCGACATAAGCTTTGTTTGACTGTCTGGTAGAGCTTTTGAAGACAGCTTATGACACGTTTATAAACTGTTTTCAGCTTATTTTTATAAATTCTCCTAGATAGCTTATGAAAACAACTTATAGCATACAGAAATAATTTAACTTTATTTTATCTGTTTCTAGAGAAATACACCAAATCCTAAGAGGTGTCATGTGACTGAAAGGTCACGGGTTCAAGTCCTGGAAACAGCCTCTTGTGTAAAACAGGGTAAGGCTGCGTACAATACACCAAATGGTGGGACCCCTTCCCGGACCCTGCATATGCGGGAGCTCTAGTGCACCGGGTTGCCCTTTTAGAGAAATAGCTTTAACATAAGCGCTTATCATGATAAATGCTTGTGCTATAAGCTGCAAATAAGTTGTTTTTCTAAACAGGGCCTAAATTGGCGAGTTACTCTTAATTTTGATCACATTCTATTGGTTATTGTACAAACCCATTTTTTTTTTGTTAGAATTATTGTACACATGGTTCAACTAGGCAGTGAGGCCACCTCTTAGGATTTGGTTTTATCACTGTTGTGTAATTATTAAACATTGTCAGTCTTTTGTTGTATTCTTAATTCCAAGCTTGTTGATACTGCAGATATTGACTGTTTGCCTGTTATACGAAGTTGGTAAAGGAAAGACTTCAAGGTGGCATCCTTACCTCGTTCATTTGCCACAAAGTTACGACTTGCTAGCCATGTTTGGTGAATTTGAGAAACAAGCTCTGCAAGTTCAGTTTCTGTTAGAAATTTTTAGTTTTATCTCATTAGGTTCGATCATAGCATCTTGGCTAATGATGTTTATCAGCATTTGATATGTACTTTATGTTATAAATAAATCATATTAATGTTGTGGTTATCAGGTGGATGAAGCTATGTGGGTCACAGAAAAAGCTGTACAAAAAGCGAAATCAGAATGGAAAGAAGCTCATGCCTTGATGGAAGATCTCATGTTTAAGCCTCAGCTTTTAACATTTAAGGCTTGGGTTTGGGCGGCTGCAACGGTTAGAAATCTTGCCTTTATTTGAGATGCTAAAAGTAGTTTAAATATTCATTTTTGTTTTCCTGCACATACATGGAATCCAAACATTTTATTCATTCCCTTAAGTTTTGTTTTGGTTAATAACAACGTGGTCAAATATCAGCTATGCGTAGCGAAATTTGAACTAATCGCTATTGTTCTGCGACACACTATTTAGTGCAAAGCATTGTTAAATAACTATTGTAGCATAATTTGAACAAACCACTATTTTCTACTATCCACGATTGACAACATTGGTTAATGACAGGGACGGACCGTTCCTGAAACTTTTCACTTACCTGGTCTGGTACTTGCATCAACGCTGTAACAGAAACAGTTTGATAGAAAATCGATTCATTTTTGTGTGCTTAGTCCATCAGATGCATCTTCATGGACATCACATGTTATATTTTATAGCTATTTTAGTTGTCATAGATAAATCAAAATTTATACCCTTGCTCTATCCTTTAATGATATATTAACTCTCAAAAACCAGATATCTTCCCGCACATTGCATATACCATGGGATGAAGCTGGTTGTTTATGCCCTGTTGGTGATTTGTTTAATTATGATGCACCTGGAGAGGAGCTATCTGGTGTTGAGGACGTAGATCATTTTCTATCAAATGGAGACATGAATGTAGTGATAGACGAAGGGCAGATTGATTTTAATTCTCAGAGACTAACTGATGGTGGGTTTGAAGAAGATGCTAATGCATATTGCTTTTATGCTAGGACAAATTACAAGAAAGGAGACCAGGTAGTGCACAATTCTTGGAAATTTTAACATAACCATCAGGTTTACGTATTCAATTTAATATGTGAGTATTACCCTGAATAAATTGTATCATAAATTGTACCTCAAGTTAAAATTCCAGAAACAAATTGTTGCTTGTCTTATGGATGTAGGCTACAAACTATTACAGGGACTGATTTTCTTCTTTCCGTATAAATATTTTTTCGAGTCAAAATAAAAGAGCGTTGTTTTCGCTCTATCTTCATTCCACTGTTTAGTAGATTGGGAATGACAAGTTACCTTGTTTTCACCAGGTTCTATTATGCTATGGAACATACACAAATTTGGAGCTTCTAGAACACTATGGATTTCTCTTGCAAGAAAATCCAAATGACAAAATTTTCATCCCTTTGGAACCTGCCATGTACACTTCTACTTCATGGTCTAAGGAATCACTCTATATCCATCCCAACGGAAAACCTTCGTTTGCGCTACTAGCTGCGTTACGATTGTGGGCAACCCCTCATAATAAAAGGAGGTCTATCGGACATCTTGCATATTCTGGTTCTCAACTGTCTGCCGACAATGAAATTATCGTTATGAAATGGTTGTCAAAAACCTGCGACGCTGTCTTAAAGAATATGCCAACATCTATTGAAGACGATACCTTACTCCTGAATGCATTGGATTGTAGTCAAGACTTTATAACTTTCATGAAGATTGTTAAACTTATGTCATCCAGGGATGAAGTTTATACCTTCTTAGAAGCTCATAATATAACAGACGCACTTAGTTTTTGTGATACGATTTCATCTAAAAAAACGAGAAGGTCTATGGATAGGTGGAAATTAGCTGTCTTATGGAGGCTCAGGTATAAGAGAGTCCTTGTTGATTGTATCTCTTATTGCAATGGAATACTGGATTCTTTCATGAAATGATGTTATGATTAATTGGTTGTAATGCAAATAAGGTTTTTCCTTATTTTTGTGAGGGATATGATTTACTAGAGAGTGAAATAGGAAAGTCAACCTTGTACAACAGTAATTTGAGCTTTTGCTGATGTCTGAATAGTTTTAGTTCAAAAATTCATTGATGTCAATGCAGTGTTTAGATTTTAGATGATGGGAATGCAAATTTTGTAGCACTATTTTAACATTCATTTTCTGATGGTAAGAGTTGAATGAATCAAAATTAATAGGCCATGCCAGAAGCAACTAAATGTTTAGATTATAGTTCTAAATGTGAGCATGTTTATATATTTTTACATGTGTATTTCCATGACAAGATTAGTATCATTTAAGATAATGAGTTAGAATCCCCGTGAGCTTAGCTCAGTTGGTAGGGATATTACATATTATATGGAGGAGCCGGGATTCGAACCCCGGACACTCCACTTCTCCACAATTAAATTGTGTGAGCTCTAGTCATTAGGCTACTTGACAAAAAAAAAAAAAGATAATGAGTTAGAAATATTTTCTTCTAGTGTATTTACCATCACAGAAAGGTCGTTTGGTTTTACAGTCCCAAGTACCAACGTTAATAGAACATTTAATTATGTGTGTAGGTAATGTTCTACATGTCTAAAAAATGATACTTCCAACATAAATTTTCTCTTCTATTCCTCTAAGTGCCTTATAGACACTTGTTAATATGACCTTTATCTAAAAGGTGTTAAAGAGGGCCGATCTTATAATGCTTTGAGCTTAAACACGTGTCTTAGTTATATACTCCCTCCGTCCCAAATTGTATGTCGTTTTGGAAAAAAAATTTGTCCCAAATTATATGTCGCTTTAGAATACCAATGAAATATTAATGTTACTTTTCCTATTATATCCTTAACTATTAATTACTCCCTCTTCTTTCAATTATTTCATTTATCTTTTCCATGCCATTTATTAAGGATAATTTTGTAAAACAACTCATAATTTCTCTTCCCCACACAATATTAATTACATTTCTTAATACGTGTGAAATGGCCAAAACGTCATACAATTTGGGACGGAGGGAGTAAAAGATAAATTTGCAGATGCTCTGATTTTAGCCTTACATTATTATGATATTTAAATTATCTTAAAAAGTTGTTAATAAAAAAGGAGCATATTTTATATCAAAAACTTGGTTATGATTTAAAAAAAAAAGTTAGAGTCTGTGAAGCCCGGATACGAGATACGATACGGATACGATACTGCACCGATACGCCGATACGGAAAAATTTCAAAAATCAAGATACGATACGGCTGAGATACGTTAATAAAAAAAATTATACAATTAAATGTACAATATAATTATAACCATTTTTTTAATATGCAAATATATTAACAAGATACAAATCAGCTTCCTAATCCGGTTCATTCAAAGACAACTATGCTAACTCAATTCCAACACCATCAAGCGGTTCATGCGCATCTCCACCAATGTCCCACATTCTCGATTGTCCTTTCTTATATCCATCTTCTTTCCTTGACAAGAGTCGAAGATTAATATGCACATAAACCAAATCTTCTACCCTTTTTGGATCCATTTTGTTTCTTTTCAAAGAATGGATAAAAGAGAAAGTACCCCAATTTCTCTCACAACATGAGGAAGAACAAGGTTGCACAAGAAGCTTTAAACCCTAATTTCTCGACGGTGGCCAAAGTGTGGTGTGGTGTGGGTCGTACTAGCACCAAAAAAAGATAAAGGAAATGTATATATATTATAGTAATATAATGTTTTTATTCTGATTTTTTACAAAAAAAAAAAACAGAAATCAAAATAATATAAAGAACACAAGTATCCGTGCGTATCGAGACGTATCGGAAAGTATCAGATAATTATTTTTTAAAAAAATAAAATTTAATATTTGGATACTCTCCGGATACGTATCGGGAAGTATCGGGCAGGTATCGGTGCAGGATACGCAGGGGATACGGTACGTCATCCATTTTGAAGTATCGGGGCTTCACAGGTTAGAGTTAGAATGTGAGATGGAGAGTTTTTGACATTTAACACACATCATTATCTTTAATGGCGTTTAGCAAGATACATATTGATAGAAGAACAACTTGAGAATTGTTTTAAAGTGAAGATCAAATTGAAATATTCATATTTTTGTGGACCAAATTGATAGCGTCTTACAAAATCAAAAACCATTTTAATGGTATACTCGATTTTAGCATTTTTTTTTGAAGAAGGTGAACACAAAATTACTAATCCACCCTATAGAGCTCTTTTATTAGAATTATACCAGTTTTGTTAATCGACAAACAAGAATGTTATGAATATATATTGGTCACAGTCGGTGGCCAATTTTTTTTATTTTTATTTTTATATGGTAGTTAGTGACCAATCTTTTTATTTTTATCCTCGTATTGCAACCTATTAGGTTAGAAGAGATTCTTGAACAATACATAAATACATTAGATATTCCTTAAAAAAAAAAAAAAATAATAAATACATTGGATTCAGTATTTCAGTTACGAGTCAGTTAAACTGTAGTGCGAACTTGGGAGAGGGAAAATTCGAACGAAGAACTTCGACGAACCAAAAGGTACCTTTGTTCTTGCTATTTCAAAGTGTTCTTCGTTGTTTCTTCAAAATTTCAAAGTGTTCTTCCAAAATTTTGATTCAATTCTTTCAAACTTGCTTTTTATGTAGGAAATGATGTGATGTGGATTTGTGTTTTTGAATGGAATTTTGTAGAATAAACTATCAATTTAGTCTCTAAACTATACAAATATAATAACTAGTCTCTACACTATATAAAAATCGTCAATTTAGTCGTTGGTGTTGATATATATCTTGCTTCTTCAAACTTATGTTCTTGCTAGCCATCTGTTTATTTAACTGTGTTATTTCTGTTCTCTCCTACATATGTAGAAGCTATTTTCCTTTCTTTTTGTAGTTATGTTGTTGGTTTTGGCTTCGACTTATATTGGTTATTTTTCTAAAGGACCAGTTTCTGTTAAAATTAGTTTACGAACCTATTTCAAAATCCACAATTAGTTTAGAGACCTACAAAGTATTTAAACTACTTTCTTATTTTTTTTATCATTATTAGTCAAATGTTCTAATGGAAGCGGGTACCGAAGACTGTGAAGAGACCGTTGATTCCTCAGAAGATGTTAATGAGAAAAATTCTGTTTCTGTGATGATTTCCGACCCAAATTCATTTGATTGCTGCATTTGTTTTCAACCCTTGAGTATCCCCGTGTTCCAGGTATGCATGTAAATTGTAAATTTTTTTAATAGTTGTTATGTTTTGACTTGAGAATGGTTATTTTGTTGCCATATTTTATGCAGTATGTATATTTCTGGCGATTAAATGTGATATTCCTTCTACTTTATGAAAAATCGGTTTTAACTTTACCAAAAAAAACTTGATACTCCTTTACGTATTTTTGAGGAAAACAATTTAAGAATCGTGGAGTTTGGAGAATGATTAAAATTTTCTGTTATCCTGTGGGTTCTAGCGATTTGGTGCTCGTCTAATTTTCTAGCTCAAAGAATTAAAAAAGTATGAACTAATGCATCCCTCTTACCTTACCTGCATAACATGCTATTGCTAAAAAATGCTATTTTAATTGATTTTATTCTAGAAAATGATTAAAAAGCTAATTTGATGATTTCTCATATGTTGCAATTCAGTGTGTTAATGGTCATATTGTTTGCTCAACCTGCTGTGATAAACATCGGAACAAGTGTCCCAAATGCTCAAAACGTATTCGCTTAAAACGTTGTAAAGCCATTGAGAATCTTTTGCAATCTTTCGAAATGTCATGCCCGAATGAAAAACATGGCTGCAAGGAGACAATGGGCTACAATGAGAAGAAGAAGCATGAAGAAGAATGTATGTATGTGCCATGTTACTGTCCCCTTTCAGGTTGTGACTTTGTTGCCTCATCAGAAGTGTTGTCCAATCATTTCAGCCATAAACACAAGGATTTTCAAAGCACATTTTCTTATGGTCACTCCTTCATTGTCTCCTTAAAGTTTAATGACGAAGCCATTGTTCTTCAAGAGGAATGTGTCGGCAAACTGTTTATCCTCAATAATAGTATTGTGAGTCTGGGAAATGCGGTCAGTATTAGCTGCATTGGTCCTAACTATTCTGAGCCGTGGTATCAGTATGATATATTGGCCAGGTCTCAAATATGCAGTTTGAAGTTACAGTCTTTTCCGAAGAATGTCCAACGCGTTAGTTTAGCAGATCTTTCATCAACGTTCCTCGTGATTCCATTTGGTCATTTTGGTTCTTCTGAACTTCTCGAGCTAGAAATTTGCATAACCCCCAAGGTACCTCCTATCTCCTCCTTTTCATTACTTTGGTTGTTTTGCAAATTATACTATTATTTTTTTCTTTTACCTTTTGGATTTATACTCTAGAATTTTATCTCAAATTCATCTGTTTTGTATTTGTATTCGTTTTGGACAAGTTCCTGAGATATCAGTATCGAATAATTAATTTCTTTTCACCCTGTTGTGTTGCAGTAAGGACTGCAATGGATTTTTGTTTTCTTTCTCGTGGTTTTAATAGTGATTAATTTGTTGGCAATCGTGTCACAGATGCAAATCTTCATAAAGACCCTGACTGGAAAGACGATCCCCCTGAAGGTGGAGAGTTCATACACAATAGCAAACTTGAAGGCGAAGATTCGAGAGAAGGAAAGAATCCCAGTGGATCAGCAATGTCTGATCTTTGCCAGTAAGGAACTAGCTGACTGTCAGACCCTTGCCAATTACAACATCCAAGAGAAGTCAACCCTCAACCTCATCCTCCGTTTCGGTTCCAGACCCTTACCATAATAATTACCCTGGAAGTAGAGATTAGAAAGTATTGATAACATAAAGTCTTTGACTTTTGCTCGTTTTGTTTTATATTGAGCCGTGTAGTGATTTTTTACTGGGGGTGGTTTTCTGCAATTGAGGAAACAGATTTAGTTTTTATGATTAGCTGAAATTGTACTGAAATTCTTATGTAGATACATGTAAATATGTAATTACTCTTGCAGTATAGTCAGATTGAAGCTTAATTGAAGCACCGAAGTATCATCATGATCAATAAAAAAGTGGTGAATTTAAAAGAAAGACTTTTATGTGATTCTCTGATGAGTGAGACAAATTTACGTACGTGATTTGGAGTCTAGCCAGATTGTTAGTGAGTCATTTTTGTTTTGGTTAATGACTCCGTTATTTGTGTTTTGGTTAATGATAGGTATCATTTTTGATTTTTTTTGTGTACCTCGTCTGGTACTTGCTCCAATGTTATAACAGACCTATTTTAGTTAATCTTTTTGACTTACGTCAAATTATTTCAATGATTAGAGAAAAGGTTTAATTGAACATTGATTTTTTTGTTTTGCTTTATACATCAGATGCCTCTTTATGCACATTACATGTCATATTAATAGCTATTTCACTTTTCATGGGTAAATCAGAACTCACACTTTATCATCTAAACTCTAAAAAACCAGATATCTTCTCTGACATTGCATGTACCATGGAATGAAGCTGGTTATTTATGATCTGTGGGTGACTTGTTTAACTATGTTGCACCTGGAAAGGAGCTATCTTGTATTGAGGATGTAGATTATTTTCTATCTAACTCTTCATTCCATGTACCTGCGTTATCAGATGGAGAACAGATTGATTTTCCTTTCAGAGACTAACAGACGGTGGGTTTGATAGAGATACTAATTCATATTGCTTTTATGCTAGGAGACACTACCTTTTAGTAGACGTGAATCGCTTCTACAACTCACCCTTGTTACTTGGAGATATTAATGTCATCCAGTTGAAGTAGCATTTCCATGTAAGTCATATTTTTAAACCATCAACACAAACTCAGACACAATGAACCAATGTTGCCACAGAGATTTCTATAATTGGTATTGACTCAAATTTAATAATAAATTAATGTATGACGATAAGCAGAGGTGTATTTATACGATGTTTCAGCACTATTTTTGTCTTGTCTATATTTGAATTCATCATTTTAAGGTAACAGTTAAAATATTTCATTGAAACATTTATGAGAGTAAATAAACTGTATAGAGGATAATGATAGGTCTGTCAGTTATGAAGTTGTTAGTTAGTTATAGCTTATAAATAGAAAGAAAGGGGTAGATAATGGCATCTTGTCATTTGAGAGTAATAGGGCCTTATGGCAGTGGGAGGTGGATATCCTCCAAGTGCTGCTATTGTTCTGTAATCAAAGGTTTTTTTTCTTCCTACTTTCCAGCAACAGGATACATATTCTATCCGATAATTTATGAAGCCATGAAATCTTCGTGCTAGGCGGAGTTGTCCGTGCCTGTCACCAACCTTTTAGCATAACCTCACTTTAGGCCTCAATGAGTGTTGGACCAGCTCCGTTCTCTGCCAACTGTGAACACTACTTAGACAATGAAAACATAGATCAATTCTATCTTCCAAATCTTTATCACACAATGCGCAATTAGTAGAACAAGCAACTCCACGATCTTCTAACTGTAGTCTGCTTGGAAAACAATTGCGACAAACACGACAAGAAGTTATTCGCCTTTGGTGGAACCTTTTTGCACCAAATAACATACCATCTTCCTGCAACCTAAAAGTGAGAGGCATCACCAAAATCATTAATACACGCTACATACCAAATATCCTCTTGAATCGAAATGAATAAGGGAGTACAAATGATTTTGGTGGTTGTACTATGATGAAATAAAGAGTGCACTAAAGGACCATTCCAAGATTTTTTTGACGCTACTAACAAATGAGCCACTAGTATTTGTCCATAGAAGGATGGATTGTAGTTGATATTTGGATTTCATCTGCTACTTAAACCAATTCTAATCCCTCACAAAATTTGAGTCATCACTAGTGTGCCACCCCTACTAGTGCCCTCATCGAGTAGGGGTTTAGTACTCCAAATGCTTTCAACACATAACTGGAGTTATGGAAGTCCAGCACCAAATAAATAACTCGAAAAATACTTGGCATTGAAAAAACGAGCGGTAAAACAACCTTTTTTTGCCAAAAATATTAATAATAATCAACTAAAAGACACTAACGTCTAATTAAACGAGGTATTGTCACACTAACATAATCAACTAAAAGATACAAACTAATTTGTGCGGGACACTGTTCATAGATAGTCAATGAGGAGCCACCATCACAAGCCAAATTCCTATAGCATCCGCACAAGAATTCGCTTTTCTAGGTATGACAAATTCAAACTTCCCAATTTAGCTCCAATAATCTTTTAATATTGATTAACAGACTCCACCCAACAGCTGACCCTCGTTACCATACTCAAGATTAGACACCACTAGTCTTGAATCTACATGAAGCTCCAATTTATGAAAGCCACTCTCTCTAGCTATCTTTAAACCTTTGAAAACTCTCCAGAACTCTGCTACAAATATACTACACACTCCCATACACTTTGAAAATCCACAAGTCCACTCACCTCTATCATTACGCAAAATTCCTCCGCAACCAGACATACTATTACCTCTAGTGGCTCCACCAATATTTAGCCGAATCCATCCCATCACCAGAGGTTGTCACCTAATATTCTCCATTACCAAAGTGCTATTATCCATCCACGGTTTAATGGGCAACACAAAAGTCTCATCTTGAACCATTTTGTTTCTCCAATTCCACATCGCATGACAAGCTGTTTCCCAGAAAACTACCCATGTCGCAGTACCTTCCTGCCCCAACTCTATGCTCATATTAATATTAATCGATTCCTCCAAGTCTGCTGCAAAAAATTGGACCTGTTGTTAGAACTAAATCCTCATAAAGAATTGTAAGTATAAGCAATTGAAAATTCTCCACTTTTAGAACCCGGTCAAACACACATATCCATTCCATAATCTTCATGCGGTGTTGGAATTGATGCCGTCCTATTAATTATTTCACTTGGCAACCATTGCAGCAATTCATTTATGGACCGATAGCTATTCTCATTACCAAGGTCTGTCACCATACAATTACTTATGGCTCTAGAATATTAATTCCCAGTTCTGCAATTCGCGGCCCTTCCTCTACCCAACAATGCTCCCAAACTTTGACACTTTCACCATATCTAACAACCCAAAAGGCCATAGAGGTTAAGTTAGGCCAGAGCTGTACCAAATGTTTCCACAAACTCGAGTCATATTTTTTGCAATAACCTCATCCATTGCCAAATTATACTCCAGAAAGAATTTTTGCCCCTTCTCAATTTCCAACCAAGCTTAAGAAGACATGCCTCATTCATTTCTTCTAATCTTCGAATTCCAAGTCCTCCACATCGCTTCGGCTTTGTCATGGTACTCCAATTAACAGCATGCACGTGCTTTTGGAAGTCATTATCACCCCAAATGAAAGCTTTTTGCACTTTTTGACTATCTTGTAGACATGCCTTCGGTATTGCACAACTCATCATAGGATATGTTGGAACCGCTTCAATAACAGATTTAGCTAGATTAACTCTCCCCGCAAAGGAAAGGTGACTAGCTTTCCAAGATGCTAATTTGTTTCTCACTTAATAAACAAAGGTAGTTGAAGTCACTCCTTTTAGTGGCTATCTCTGTGAGAGGCAGTCCCAAGTGCTTCCCTAATTCTTTTGCTTCCTTGAAACCTGAAATATTAGTCAACTTATTTCGAGTTTTGCGATCCACAGTTCTTGAAAAAAAAATCTGGTTTTTTCTTTGCTATCCTATTGGCCTGAAATAAGACAGAATTGATTCAAAACTTGCATCACACACCTCATTTGTTGCCCTGTAGCCTGTTCGAAAAGTAACAAATCATCTGCAAACATCAGATGCGATATCATAGGACCATTTCTTCCTGCTTTCCTAGCTAGTCAATCCCCTTTATTCACCGCATCACAAATAAGATGAGACAATGAAGTTACAATAGTAGGTGAAATGGGATCTCCTTGCCTCAAACCTTTCTTTGGGGAATAGAAATAAGCCCTTGCACTGTTCCATCTCAGATTAGTGCTCTTCGTCTTGATAGAAGCCATAATAACATTAATCGTCTCCATCGGAAAACCACCTTTTTAGTAAAATAGCCCATTTTGATTTATTCATGCTATGGATAATTTCTTGAGCCACCACTATATTTTCAAGAATACATCTACCAGGGATGAAGCCTGTCTGCTTAGGAGATACAATAGTAGCAATGCAATCCTTCATTCTATTAAGTTACATGATAAAGTAGAGTTACAAAATGAAATGGGTCTAAATTGATTCACGAATTGCAGATCCTAAACCTTGGGAATTAAGCAAATATCTGTAAGGTTTATCCCGCCAATAAGATCCAATGTTCATATACTCTTACCAACAACATGCCAAGACTTTTGATAAACACCTGCAAGTTGATAGAAAGTCAAATTAGTATTTGTCTTTCTGCTTGTGTATATATATATATATATATATATATATATATATATATATATATATATATATATATATATATATATATATATATATATGGGGTTGCTAACTTGCACCCACCTAAAAACACTAATGTGCAAGTGAGCAAGCTACACCTACTTGTATTTTACTAAAACACCCTTTGTCTCGGTTAAAATTAATTCTAAATAGAAGGGCAATTTTGTAACTAGTTTAAGGACACTAATTGTTTTTCCTAGATTTTCGGCTGAATTTCCGTGAGATTTGTAACTGTTCCAATTAATTTCTGCATGTTGGGCATTGGGAAGAAAAAGAGGAACATTTAAATTCAATGCATTTGCAAGCTTAAAACTTCACAGCATTTTTTTTTTAAGGAAAAGCTTCACAACATTTAAGTTAGCATCCTTCAAAATAAAAAACATTTAAGTTAGCATTTTTTTTGGATCAACAATATATTTTTTTAGCAGGTTGTGATAAGTGCTTTTCGTTATTCTACGATGATCAACAGTATATTTTTCAAATAAGAAAAAAAAAAAAATGAAAAACTTAAGTAATTTAAGGACAACAGCTAAATGGAAAATAAAACGGATTCAAGGTTGTTAGAAAAGCGGTTACACCATGTTTCAAACAATTATTGTTTTTTCCATCAACTAAATTTACAATACTATCCTTCTATTTAAAATTGATTTGAATAATGGCAAATTGTGTTTTTTGGTAAAGAACAAGTAGGTGCAGCTTGCTAACTTGCAGCTTAGTGTTTTTAGATGGGTGCAAGTTAGCAGCCCCCTATATATATATATATATATGAATCAGGATCCGTTGACACCAAATATGTGTAAGTTAAAACATTTACACCAAATCTCAAACATTAAATCTAATCAATCCAATGGTTCAAATTATTAACACGGAAAATAAGGTGTGACTACTTTTCCTTAGGTGTACGGTACTCATGCTACAATTTGACGACCTGCATGCATCACATCTCTTCATCTTTATCGTTCAACACATGATCTTAGTTTTTGATAAATCTCTCAATTTCATAATTTGTTTGTCCATGGATGATTAATCATGGTATTGATTCCAATTTCATTAATCAAAAGTAATTGAAAACCATGTATTGATAAACATGTATGTTATCAATTTTATATTCCTTAATTGAAAGCTTCAATTTTTATATTTCAATTCACGTTTATTTTAATTTAATTAGTAATCTTTTCGATTGCTCAATTATGTTTTCATCCACCCACCGCTTTGGCTGTTTTGTGTTCTTGCAAAAGCAAGGCGCACAATCAATGGAGAAGCACCACTTTGATCTCAACAGATCGATGAGAGATATATGCAAATAAATCTGAAGCAATTTAGAAAGAATGATTTCAAGCAGACGTTGGGACAAGAAAAGAGAAAGGGAATTGTACGTGTCTCACATTAGATTCCTTTTAATTTGATTTATGGAAGCCATTGGATTAAGTTAATTTTACGGTTAAGATTTGGTGTAAGTCATTATACTTACACTTGTGTCAATGGATCATGTCTCATATATATATATCGTTGATATCATTTAAAAAAATAATGGTGTTTTACCCGTGTAATATAGGTCGTTTCCAGTTTTCCTCCCTGTAAAATATTTTTTACGAAAATTTGTTTACAGGAAAAAACCAAAAATGACCTATATTATAGGGGGTAAAACACCTTTAACCCTAATTTATATGTATTAACGCAATAAAAATTGAATAGACAAGTACAAAGTGCCCGTATAAACGCTAGTACTCCTTTTTTTTTTTTTTTTTTGAACAAGAACGCTAGTACTCCTACTAGAATATGATTTGATACTCATGTATTAAATTAAAAAAAGGTACGGAGATTTTTTTTTTTTTGGAGTAAGTACGAAGAAATATATTAGATGGTACTACCTTCGTCCTTAAATATAATATTCTTTTGAGAATTATTTTTGCCCCTTTTATAGGACTCATTTTGTATTTCCAACAACTTTAATTATTTCTTCATCAACATACATCTAATTATTTTATGAATCAAAGCTAACTAGTGCTCTTGAGACACTAGTCGTCATTTTTTCTTATTTTATATCTTTTTCTTTAATCAACCATAAATACCATGTTTTTTTTTGGATAAGGCAAAAGAGAAATGACATAAAAAAGAGTGGCTCCCAACTAAGTTGGTACCCTACTCTAATCGTTAGTCTAATGCTCATAAATATTATCCCCTCTGTTCCTTTTTAAGTGTCGTTTTAGAATTTTAACACAAAAATAGCGAAGTGTATTTTGCACACTTTTTTCCTATTATACCCTCATGTTAATCCACTAATAATTTCCTAATTTTTTTGCACACTTTATTTTTCTGATAAATTTGATATGTAACTAACAATTGTTAGTTACTACTCTCTTTCTCAACAAATTCCTATTTTTTTGCGCGCTTAATTATTCTCTCATAACAAACAAATTTTCGATTTTCTAAATATTGTGCATATCTCTTGAAATTTTTAACAAGTACTACTTATGTTATTTATAGAATTTTAACTCTTCAACTACTATCATAGGTAACAAAATTTTGTTTAAATTTGAAGATAACAAGAAATAAATATTGTTTTAAAACAAAACAAACTTTAGTTTTTCAAATATATAGCATTAATTAGTTTAATTGAAAAATATAAGAATAACTGACAAAGGGTATAATTGACAAATTATATCCTTAAAAAACCAAAACGACAGTTAAATAGGAACGAAAAATTCACCATAGAAAGACACTTAAAAAGGAACGGAGGGAGTATTAAAAAAAGGGAAAAATTACATAAAAACTAGGGGGCATAAACCTAACCCAGTAAACCACACAAGAGTCTAAGTCGACCCCAAACATGTGATACAAAAATTATAACAACACACAAGTGTATCAACCTCTAATTAATCCTAAAACTAATTAAAGGTCTTCGGTGCGGTGATTGAACCCTCAGTCAACACTGAGGCGGTTCACGTACCTTAACTCTCTGCAACAATGACAACAAGCTAAACAACCCATTCGAACCCCACAATCCAAACCAAACAAAGTGAATGACGAATCTTAGGCTGACGTATGAATCTTCTGCCAAGACAGAAACCATTCAATATCCATCAACTCCCCCAACCATTTCCTATCACAAGAGACAAAAAATTCTTCACGCCATTTCTAGCCAAACAGTCTGAATTCAGTCACACACTATCAAACCGACTTTGAAGACGATGACGACCACGAACCTAACCTACTCCAATCAACCATCGACACCAACACCAGGATAACTGCAAATCTCAACAGATGTGGAAGAATTAGAGATCAAGGGTTGCAAGCGAACCAAGTTTGACGATGTATTCCGGTTTTGTAGATCTACTACCATTGTGGCAACATCACCCAAATCAACAATGAAAAACCCATAACATCGAACCAAACCCAAATTAAAGGGCAAGGCAAATCTCTAAGTTTCCATAGTTGATTGAAGAACATCGACCCTCTCGGGTTTACCAACAGAAACGACGACACAATCAACCACCAGGAACCGCCGTGACCCTGGAATCAAAACCATACCCTACGGGTTTGAAAAACACCGCCGTCAAGTCGTTTGTGAACTCAAATCTGAAGCTACCCATATCATAAAAGCCATTGGCAGAACCGATGACGGTGGTGCGGAAGACAAGTGTCGCTTGTCGCACCACCATAAACATAAACTAATATTCTCTTTTTTAAAGGATAAAATTGTAAAAACAATTACAAATTTAATATACTAACAGCTTTCTTAATTCCCTCTTTCAAAAAGCAAAAATCTTTCTTAATTCCTTTAATCTCTTATCTCTTATTAATTAAAGTTAACCCGGACGTTAACTGTTGCCCTAATTTTAACCTAAATTATATGCTTACTTTTACTGTATTACCCATGTTTAATTAAACCTATTGAATTTAGTTAATTTAATTAATTTAATCAAAATCTTATTTTCAAACGGAGAGATCTCTTATCTCTTATTTATTAAAGTTAATCCGAACACTAACTGTTTCATCCTATAATCGTTGCTCCTATTTTCAACTCATCGTTGCTACTTTGTTTTTACTAAACGGAGTCCATCCTGTAACAGTTTCCTCCTATTTTGTTTCCCTGCTCCTACTTTGTTTGCAAGATAAACAATAATAAATATATGCGACTAAATCTTGAGGTGTGGCGCTACTTGAAATTTTTAGAAATTGGAACTTTAGAATATAATTGTTCTTGAATGTATGATTTAAGGTATCTCTATCACCCCTAATTTCCCAAATGTTGTTGGCTTCTACTTGAAAATAGGAATAAAATTTAGTAGACTGATCAATTCAATATGTTATAAAAAGATATGAGTGGATGGTAAGAAAAAAGAGAACATGAATGGACGTTTAATTAAAAAAATAAAATTTAGTATAAGTGAACCAAGTGGATATGAAATCATGGGTGGCGAACGGTTAATACGCACATGAGTCCTATAGGGGTCCTATATATTTCATGGGTGGCGGCTGCCCCTTTTCATTAGTACCTAGCTCCGTCCCTGTACTTAACCTATAATGTTACGTTACGGTATCAAGGACGATGTCGGAAAATTATGTTATGGTACATTACCAACGTCTATGCTTCTTAATATTATGAAATACTCTATGACAATCATGACATTCATCTAAACTATTTTGTTACCTATTACCGTCAAATAACGCACGGGTCGATGGTCTAGTTTTTCTTATAACAAGCACGTAATACTTTTGGTGTTTTTTTCCTTATGGTGTTTCTTATGGATGTAGGGTTAACTTCACCGAAAAAGTCAATTGAATAACTTTACCGTAGAATTTTCCATATATTAAATAGTATAAATTAATTAATAATCAATAAAAAAACATTAATTAATAACGGATAACTCTTGGTTTTGTTTTTTTTTTTGCGAAGCCCAAGTGTATATGTGGCCATATTTTGCTTCAAATATGGTTTGTTACATTCGACAGAGACATTCTTAAAATAGGCAGCCGCCAAAAGCACACATAGAAACGTGATTATGTCTATATTTTCTTGTTTCTTTGTGAGTATTTTGTTTTAATATATTTTATTGTACTAGAAGAACGTGATTATGGTTTACTCAAAAACTTGATTTTGATATGTATTTGTTTTTTTAATCACTATTAGGCAAAAGATGGAAGGGAGACATGCAAAAGAGACAGTGAAGAGATCGTTAATTCCGTAACAGATGTTAGTAAGAACAGCTCCGTTCCTCTTATAATTTCCAACCCTAAATTGCTTGATTGCTGCAATTGTTATCAACCCTTAAAGATTCCCGTTTTTCAGGTATGCATATTCGTTTTGTTTTATTTCATAAGTTTGTTGTCATGTACAACATAACCATCAAGAGTTTCAAATTAACGAAGCTTGATTTTCTCATAAGTTTGTTAATAGGAGTGAAACAAAATAAATAACGGTATATGAGTGAGAAAAAAATGTTGCATTGATACTCGAACATGACAATTGTTATGAGACGGAAAAAAGGGTGCAAAAGTAACAATTAAAATGAGACGGAATGAGTAATAAAAACCATGAAATATTAGTATCTAATGATTTTTTTAGGAGATTAGTATCAAATTAACACAAATCTAAATTAAAAAAACATAAGTAAAACACTAATTAAACCTATGTTACCTAGACCAATACTCAAATAAATTCAATGAATTTTTTTTATAAAATGACATATATTTTCTCTTGTTAAGTTTATTCTTTGCTTTTTTATTTAAAAAATGTATTTATGTGCTGCTTGAAAAAATCATAGTTTTCTTGCATTGCTTACAAAATAAGATTACTTTTTCTCCATCGATTCTCCTCGGTGTCAATTTGGATTGACTAATTTAGCTTCTTAAAAAATTAGATTACATTTTGTCCAAGTTTTTAATTTAATCTATGTAGTTACGAATATTGTTAGATAAAAATAAAATTGTAATATTTGATGAAATTTAAAACATTGTTGAAAAGATTAAATGAAAGAATAATGCTAAAGATAGCGACAAATTCACCCATGAATTCTTCACGACCGTATAATACCACCGGCCTTTTATTCTGTTAAATCAGGGATTATATCTATAGAGTAGTTAGCCACGTTCTTTCAAAGCACAAATACACTTTGTAAAGTTTTCGAAAAAAGATTTATCGCTATATATAGCAGCGCTGTTAATGAAAATATATAGTGATTTAACTTTTTAATTTGATTTTTCTGTCAGAAACAAAAAATTATGTTGTCTCGAAACCATATCAACCGATCCAGCTCAAACCGCATTTGTTTGGTTTGGTGTGATCCGGATTGTATTTTAAAAGTTAATCAAACTAAACTAAACCGCATGCATATTTATCTTGCGGTTCAATAACTTTTAGCCTCAAAATCAAACTAAATTGCACCGCAAACTGGTTACCCATAATTTTTTTTTGGTCAGAGTCTTTTCATACACATGTTAATCCTAATTAAACACATCAATTACGGTCAATAAATAATCTTCTAAAATTAGACCCATCAATTAGGATTGACTTGAATAAATTTATTAGGATCGATTTGAATGTTTTTTTCTTGGGGAATTTGAATGGCTTTTTTGTAGGATTAGTTTAAATCTAATTAAAACACTAGCGTCCAGACGGGCACTCCCGTGCCCGTCGTCTACTTTTTCTACTGCGCAAACACATATTTAAACAAAAATGATAGGTAGAAAAATAAAATGTTACTTTTGAGTAGTAGATATTACATGAATAAAGAGGTATAAATAGATATTGATCGTACCTGATCAGAAAGATGGTGTCTAGTGCAATGATTTTGAGAGCTCTTGCAACAACAGGGTGTGTGTAGGTACAGACACTCTGACGCTCAAGTCGGTTTAAGAGGAAAAAATTGGGGTTAGGGTTGAAATGTATCGTACCTTTGGGACTATGAAAAGTCCCCTTAAATAGCAAGGAGGTGCATGAACTGCTGTGAATGGCACACTTGTGCTTGATAATTACGAATTCTCAGTAATCGTGGCCGTTAGGTGAGTCTTTTTCAGGTATGTGGATGAGGTGTCAATTCGATTTGACTTGGTCACCCGAAGTGTTGCGAGCACCCCTCTCGTAGAGAGGGTGTGTAGACTATGTAGACGACTTAGTATTGGGCCTCTTTTATTGATAAGTATATTTAATATTTTGAGTTACATATTTACCATTTTGTATTGTGAGTTACTAGATTGTTGAAATTCATCCTTCTATGGTTGTATTTTTCTGTTGTTGTGAACGTCCTCTAACACATGATAGATTCATCATTCACTTACTCTTATTTGATGTTTGATCACAACCTCTTTTCGTTGAATAGCAACAAAATATTTATTCGACTACAGTTACATAATCATAATTGTATCGATCATTTTCCAACGTCTTTTGCTTCCAAATATACCCTTCATAACTAATTTCCTCATTTTGTAGACTTCGTAAGAAATTTTTGTATGAAAAGTGAAAGAGAAGTTACATCCATTGGCAGGATCGCATGTTCCTTGAACAAAAATTGGGATGATAAAAGTGGCAAGATTAACTTCAGGGAATACGTTAACTTTGCTAATCACAAGGTAATTATATAGGAATCCAGTCATAACTTCAGAGAATGCCTTTAGCATATAGTTTTTTACCATTACTTTTGTGAAGGGGATAATGTTGTGTATTGTTGGTCCAATGGTTTCATTTGAGCAGTTTCTTTAGCTCCATATGGTTTTCTGTTTTTACTTATTTCTCTGTTTTTTTTTTTTATAAAATTAATTAGAACAATAGCACGACTACCACTTCGTGCAATAGCGCGACGACGGAAATTGGGAAACCATCCATTGGAAAGAGAGATACATACATAGAGCAAACATGAGAAGACAGGAAAGATAGAGAGATGATGGGTTTACAGGTTTAGTAGAGAAACAGTAATTTTTGTTTTATATTAATGGTGACACAAGTTATTTGAGTTATAACATGTTTTTGAGAAAGGTGTTGAAGGTAGTGGATGTTACAAGATTCTTTATCAGCATTTCATGGTTCAGATGAAAAAGTATGCATTTAATGGTTTAGAGGAAAAAGTACAGTTCTCATGCCTAGACTTTATACGATTTCTTAATTCTCATCACTTGAATTTATAAAATGAATGTTGTGTCTCAAGTATTTGCATTGCAACTTCTTTTTTTTTTTTTTAAAGAAAAACTAATCAATATATGTGACTTATACAATTAAATCACTTCATCACATAGATTCTAATTCTATATTGGCTTCTCAAGAATACGTGTGCCCAGTGGATATTTCACAAAGCATATATAATTTGAGAAATATGCAGTAGTTCCTTTGGTAAAAAAACAAATGTATTATCATATGTCGATCATGCAAAAGATACTTCCATTTTAGTATACCTATTAATAAAGACAATACATGCTTTTGGTGTAGCATATTTTCTATTTCCAAATTACCCTTCAATTTCTTCAACTTTAAGAAGTAACTGATTGTATAATTTAATAATTTACGTTTGCAATAACTACTTAGAAGAATAGGTTAACCGATCCTTTCCCAAAATCTACAAAACTAACCGCAAAGAATCAAACAATTGATAGGTGTAGAAGAATCAAAACCATGTTGAAAAGGACATTTAGATGAAAAATCCAATCTAAATTTAGGAAACTTAAAATAGTCTCATTAATAAAGGGAAAACATGGTTTTGGTGTAGCCTATTTTCTTTTCCATTTTACCCCTCAATTATTGCAATTATTTCAAAAAAAAAAAAATATCAACCATAAAAAAGGAAATAAGTTATCAAATTTTAAAATCAAAATGTAACTGATCTTTCATATTAAACAACCGCAGTATTTATAGAGAGATATCAGAGAGGGGATAGAGATTCATGAGTATAAATTTTGGTTCCCTATATTAACTTTCTTCTGGTTTCTTTCAATAAAGAATTTTCACTTTCACTATTATTTGTTGGTGATACACCTTCAACATTGATGGTTTACATTGCCAATTTCTAATTGAAGGGACAAAAGTCATCTAACGGAAACATAAGTTAATTGAAAAAAGTGAAATCACTTACAGAAGAGGAAAAAATCATTGCCAAGTATGTTTCTAAATTTTAATTTTAATATCGTTTCTTTCAAAATTCTTTCATGAATAATATTCATGATACAACATTTACTTTCACCACTACGTTCATTCCTTCTATCTGTTTTTTAAATTAATTTCAGAAATAGTTCGACTTCCACTTCCGTGCAATAACACGACTACCATGGCGGAAATCGGGAAATCATCCATCGGAAAGAGAGAGATAGACAAAGAAGAAACATGAGAAGACAAGAATGATAGAGAGATTATGGGTTTACATGTTTATTAGAGAAAGAGTAATTTTTGTTTTGTATCAATGGTGACATAAGTTATTTGGGTTAACAGGCTTTTTAGAAAGGTGTTGAAGGTAATGGATGTTAAAAGATTCTTTCTCAGCATTTCATGGTTCAGAGAAAAAAGTATGGTTCTTATGTCAAGACATTATACGATTTGTGAATTCGCATCACTTGAGTTTATAAAATGAATGTTGTGTCTCATGTATTTGCATTGCAATATCCTTTTTCTTCTCTTTAAATCTCTTCATCTCTTTTCACGTCTTAAATTTCTTTATCAGCAACTTTTTCAACATGATCAGGAACTATCTTTTCGCTCTTCCCATGTAAGTAGTTATTATTTGTGTTCATACTATATATGGTTTATTGACCTGTTTGCCATATCCATAATGATCCACATAAAAAGACATCAATTTGTTATTTGTACTTTCCACAATCAGGGAGTTGTATGCACTTATACACAAGTCAGGTTTTTCTTTAAGGGTTGTTCAAGTAGATGATATTTACATTAGGGACTGTGAGGTTAACATTATTTTAGTTTGCCTTCACTTTGTAGTTTGTTTGCATTTTTTTTTCTTGAATAACCATTTTATTTAATGAATGTGCACTTTATTTATGTCAAAACATTCTCAACCAAAGACAACAAATGGATGTCACCAGGGAACATAGAAAGGGGACCGAAACTAGCAGATAGAGGTGCATAATCTATTGACTGACTCACATAATTCATTTTTTGGACTATTTACAGATAATTGTTTCTATCAAGTGAAGTGACTAATGTTGATTTAAATTTATTTTACTTTCAGATTTTGTTGATCATTTTGGATTAACGATCAAGTGATGAATTTGATTTAACGACATAAGTTGAGACAACTGCTTCTTCTAATTCAATTACATGGAAGTAATTGGTATCATACAAAGTTTATACGGTTAGACATGTTATCATACATATACGACTATATTATTATTGATATGCCTTATGTGATGATCATAAATTTATCTCCATTTACTTACAAAATTTATGCTTTTTGTAATAAAAAAATCCAAACTGAACATAAAACCGAATAATTGTATTATTCTTGAACAAACTTAATTAGAATCAAATGTTTTTATATAAAAAATGTCTAAAATTTTCACTGAATAATTGATGAATTGAGAAAATGCTTGGTTGTATGGCTCTGTAGCAAAGCATCCGAACAACGATTTGAGAGATAGGTTAGTAGGATAGTTCTATGGTCATGTCCGTGTCCATGAGGGAGGGAGGGAGGGAGGGAGGGAGGGAGGGAGGGAGCGAGAGAGAGAGAGAGAGAGAGAGAGGGAGGGAGGGAGGGAGGGAGGGAGGGAGCGAGAGAGAGAGAGAGAGAGCGAGAGAGAGAGAGAGAGAGAGATTTTAATCCTAGGATATGGAAGGAGGGTTCATGGATGAAAAAAAAGGAAGGGGTGGTTGTGGGCTGGGGCTGGGGCTCTTTGCCTTATATTTTTCCAAAATTTCTCAAACAAGAACATCACTTATATGCCCCAGTTTAATTATTATTCCACGTTCCATGTTAGATTGACTTTTTCAGTCAAAAATTTCGCAAAGTATGAATAAGTAATATGACTAATGTGATGATTAAAATATGTAAACTTTCTTTCACTCTATTTGAAATGTCTTCGCCCCATGTATGACTTGGATGTGTTATCAATGTTTTGTTCTATTTGTTAGCCTTTGATTTTTTATTTATTTTATATTTTGTGACATATTCTATTTTTTTGAGGAAATATTTTGCGACATAGTTTTTACTTTTTTTTGTGAAATATTTTGCGACAGATTCTAATTGCTTGAGAAATAATATAGAGCATATGTGTACTGGTTTCTTTAAATTGTGTTAGCGATGAGAAAGATTTAATGGCTTCATCAAAACCACCCCATAAATGTCACTCATGTTTCATGCATATTCATCATCCATATATGGCTAAGAAAAGCAAAATTAGGGAGCGAAATTAGTGATGGAAAATATAAAACCCTTGACAAATTCCTTGGTCGCAAAATTTAGTGACGGAATTAGAGAGAAATTTCACATTTTCCCTCTCTAAATTTCCTTCACTAATTTTCGTTTTTTTTTTTTGTAGAGACGAGTGTGCATCACAAAACTTAGTATATATAACTCCATGTTAAAGAAGATATCTTACATATTTTTTTTTTTTTTTATCAAATTCGATACTTTTTTTTAATCAAGCTCAGTCTTTCTTTTAATATTATAATTTTATTCAAGATATATCAATAAAAACTAAACCAACATTGATGTTGAAAAACATACTGTTTATGAGTTACATGCGTTGGCGTAGTAGAAAAAGCGAATAGACGGACACGAGAGACACCAAAAGTTTCTGAGCCTGCGACTGACGAAAATATCAGGGGTGGCATTTTCTTCTTACTTGGTATTTTGTAATTTTCTATGTTTGTTTTCTTTAGGTTCGACAGGTTCTTTGCGAATGGTTTTAAAGTAAATGTTGGAGTCACGATGCGGTTTGCAAGGGAGTACCAACTTATACTTTATATTATCTTTGTTTTAATATGTGTTAATTATCATTACCTTATAACTGGGGATGAATATTTCATGTCATCCATATTCTTATTTTTTTTTTTTGAAAAATGTCATCCATATACATTTTTTTTTGAAGGATGTCATCCATATACATTTTTTTTTGAAGGATGTCATCCATATATATATTCATGTGGAAATTATACAAAGAAGGGTAACTATATTGTATACATATTTTATCGAAACAAATAACCAAAAAAGGGAGGATAAAAAGGGCACCAATAAATCTCTATTCATTAGGTTTTTAGTTCTTAGAAGTATTCGTGAATGACAAACTATATATTAATTTATTTTATGTAAAAAAAAAACAATCACGAAGTATATATACGTTAGCGCAGTAGAAAAAACAGACAGACGGGCACGAGACGCTAGTTGAAAATAAAGGTCATAGATTGTTTATGGAATTAAAGAAAGCAACCATTCTATTCGTGAAGGTGTGTTTGGATGGAGGGGAGGGGAGAGTTTACATTTTATTTTTAAATTACGGGTATTATGAAATATTTTTTAAAAAACGAACATATTAACATGATAAACGATCATGTAATAATTCAACCACACGTAACATGTTATATAGTTTTTTATTAAAAAAGAAAGAAGTAAATCATATACACCAGAAAATATGATTTACTTATACGGAACAATTACACAAAATTACACGTAAGTTAAATTGTGAAAATATGTTATAACTTATACGGAACAATTTAACTGTAACATGTTATATAGTTTTTTCTTAAAAAAGAAAGAAGTAAATCATATACACCAGAAAATATGATTCACTTATACGGAACAATTACACAAAATTACACGTAAGATAAATTGTGAAAATATGTTATAACTTATACGGAACAATTTAACTTTATTGTAATTTTTATATATAAATAATTAATACATAAACGTTTATCTAATAAGTGTTTGTTATAAACTGCAAATTAATGTTTTATGGATATAGTACCTTAATTAGCCAACAGTATGTGGCCTCAGTGAATGTGTTGTAATTTGGTTCAAAATAATGCCATAATTCTCACTTGCTTTTGATCTTACTATATCAAATACATGTTTTAGAAAAAGAGAAGAGATTTGTTCTCAGATATATTTTTTTCTTATCAGACATGAAGATTTGTTTGAACCAAAAAATTATATATGGAGAGAGCTTAATTAGCCAACATAAATTCAAGATACAAATCAGCTTCTAAAAAAGTAAATGTTTTTATATTATAGTAATATAATATTTTTATTCTTATGTTTTTTTTTCTTCTTATTTTTTACAAAAAAAAAAAAGAAATAAAAATAATATAAAAAACACAAGTATCAGTGCGTATCGGGACGTATTGGATAATTATTTTTTTAAAAAATAAAATCTAATATTTGGATACTCTCCGGATACGTATCGGGAAGTATCGGGCAGGTATCGATGCAAGATACGCAGGGGATACAATACATCATCAATTTTGAAGTATCGGAGCTTCACAGTTCAGCGGTGTCAATCTAAAATATTAATATTACAATACTAATACCAGGGAAATAAAAGTTACAAATAGATAATAGAATGTGGTTATCAATTTTCTGATCAAAGCAAAAATTAGGAAGGAAAGTAGTTGAGTTTATGGAGAAAAAATAACGAAATATCGGGTATTAGGCAAAAGTGAAGAAGAAGTAATGAAGGGCAGTTAAGAAAAATAACGGGTTGTAAGATTTTCAATTATTTACTTATATTTTTTGTGGCCATGATAGACTTCAGTTGAACTATTATTTTCAAACACTCCATTTATAAATAGAAGGCAATCAATATATAACAACACACTCAAAGGAAACGAAATCGTTATATTAAACTTGTCCTTTTTTTCCTTTCCTTTTAATATCATGACTTCATCACCATTGTTGTTCACAGTGCGGAGGTGCCAACCAGAGTTGGTGCCACCAGTTGCACCCACTCCTCGCGAAGTTAAACTATTATCTGATATAGATGATCAAGAAGGTTTGCGTTTCAATGTTCCTGTCATATTTATCTATCGTCGCGAACCATCAATGGCAGAGAAAGACCCTATTAAGGTTCTTAGACATGCACTCTCACGAACACTTGTGTATTACTACCCATTTGCGGGAAGGATTAGGGAGGGTGCTAGGCGCAAGTTGATGGTGGATTGTACTGGTGAGGGTGTCGTGTTCATTGAAGCTGAAGCTGATGTAACACTTGATCAATTTGGTGATGCTCTGCATCCTCCATTCCCTTGCTTCCAACAACTCTTATACGATGTTCCAGGCTCAGAACATATTATTGACCGTCCCATTCGACTCATACAGGTCCAATTATAATAACTCTCACATCCTTGAAATTTAATAAATGTGGACCCTATTTTTTTAGTAAATTTTAATAAAATTACTATTATTTTTATCATCTATTATTTATAATTTATAATTATAGATTTTTTTTTTGTCCCTTGGGACGCACACTTATTCCCTTTAAAAAGTGAATTCTAATCACTAGACTATTTGAAAAAATTCTTTATTTTTTCCAAAAATTGTAAAGGTTCACCTTTGAAAACCATTTTTTTTACTAAACCTTTAAACCATTTTCGAGAGGTCTATATTAAACGCATCCTAATTTTAAATAATAAATAGAATTGCCTAAATAGACTAATGTCACTGATTTATTTTATTTTGACCAATTTATGATCTAGTTAATTAATTGCAAATATGAAATTATTATATGCCTACAATTTTTTTTTTGGTCAAGAATATGCCTACAATTTTATTGACTAAATTAGTTACTCACCGCTCTACTTCAACTATCAATATAAGAATGGAGGCAACCTACCATCAAAATAAAACAACTTTTTTTTTTTTTTTTTTTTTTTTTTTTTTTTTTATATGTAAAAATAGAAAACATTAATCTCACATTCAATTGTACATACCTTCACTACCAAAAAAAATCGTAGATTCCTTTTCTTTCCACATTTTCATTAAAAAAAGTATTAGAGTTTTGAGTGTCTTAAGAATCACGGGTGGAACTAGTGTTAGGCATGGTGTGGCAGCTGTTCCACTAGATTACAACCCAATTTTTTTTTATCAATATAGTACACCGAAAAAATAATATATATTACATAATTGGACAATATTTTACAAATCAATGCGTGGTCCAGTGGTAGATAGTCCACAAATCATCAAAAGTGTGGTGGATGAGATTTGAACCTGAGACATAAATATGTAACGAACTTGCTTTAGCCACTTCGCTATTGTACTTTTTCTGTTTAATTTTCGCATTACTAATATATATATCGTATTATAAATCAAATGTACACTTAAAATTTTCTTTTATAATTTTGCCACATCAAACCATCATGTCTAGATCCGCCCCTAAGAACACTCTTTAATGATTCCCAACTAAGAAACTATTCATTAAAAATATCTAATAACTCGATTTCCGATACATCGAATGCACAAATTTTCATAAAAACTTATTACTATCTAAAGTTCTTAAAGAATGTCCTAGAGCACTGGTTATCATTTGCCAAAGTGTTAATTTAGAAACAACCACTTGAACTTTCTACATGTTAATGTTGTTGCATATGCCAAATTGAGTTGATTATAACATATTCACGTACGTACATCTTCACACACATGATAATTAGAATTAAAATGACAGGTCACACGTCTCAAGTGTGGTGGTTTCATATTGGCCTTGAGTGTGAACCATACAATGGGTGATGCAGCTGGTTTGAGACAATTCATGACTGCATGGGCAGAAATGGCTCGAGGAGCAAATCAACCTTCCATTCAACCTGTATGGAATAGGGAGATTCTAATGGCAAGAGACCCTCCATGTATTACATGCAACCATCGTGAATACGAACAAATACTTTCGCCAAATACCTACATCAAAGAAGAAGATACTACTATCGTAGTCCATCAATCTTTCTTCTTCACACCTGCTCACATAGCTGCGATTCGTTGCTTGGTTCCAATTCACCTTCATCATTGCACTACATTTGATCTTATCAGTGCATGTTATTGGTGCTGCCGCACAAAAGCATTGCAGATAGAGCCAGATGAAGAGGTACGAATGATGTGCATCGTTAATGCACGTTCCAGGTTTAGTGCTAACCCTTCTTTGTTTATTGGATATTACGGTAATTGTATTGCTTTCTCGGCGGCTGTCACCACCGCAAAGGAGCTTTGTGGAAACCAATTAGGTTATGCAGTGGAGTTGATAAGAAAAGCAAAAACTCAAGTTACAGAGGAATACATGCATTCTTTAGCAGATTGTATGGTTATTAAGGAACGATGTTTATTTACAACCGGAAGAACTTGTATGGTGTCAGATTGGACTCGTGCTAATTTATCAGAAGTGAATTTCGGATGGGGTGAAACAATGTATGGTGGAGTAGTAAAAGGTGGAATTGGATCTTATCTTGGAGGAACCTATATTGTCCCGCATAAGAATGCAAAAGGAGAAGAAGGGTTAATATTTCCAATTTGCTTGCCCCCTGAAGATATGAAGAGGTTTGCTAAAGAGTTAGATGATATGCTTGGTAACCAAAATTGTCCTACAATGAGTGGTCCTAGTTTCATCTTGTCTACCTTATAGTTTGTAGCTTCAGATGTTCCAATATATATAAATGATTCAGTGTGACTCAAGTTAAATAAAGAGCAATGATATTTGAACAACCATTTGGTACAATCTTTATGACAACTTTTTTCTCTCTCTCTCTTCTTATTAGTCAAAAACAATGGAGAGAGAAAAAAGAAGAGAGAGAATAAAAAAAAATGTGAGTATGAGAGAGAAAGTTGTACAAAAATGATTGTACAAATATAATTTCTCTTAAATAAAATTGTGTGTTGTGTGTGCAATAATGAAAAGGAAGGAGTTTAAAAAATTTGAAAAGGAAGGTCTATTTTTTCATTTGGGATGTGGATAGGGTGTCCAATAATCTTTTCTCGTTTGTCTTTTTTTATTTTTTTATTTTTTTTATTTTTAAGGAAATCTTTTCTCGTTTGGCATTGTCAAAATTTAAAAAATGTAATAAAAGGAAGTGTATTTTGTTGTGGCTTTGATTATGGTTTTGGTTGGGTGCATTGATTTGTTATTGCCTATTTTCTCTTTCTTTTTGTGGCATACTTTGTGCCTTGGATAGTTTTTCATTTATGAGTAGTATTTTGATCTTAAAAAAAATGTAATAACATGCCAACAGAGAATCGCCTATAATTAAGGCGGATCCAAGAATTTAAAGTTAGGGGGATCGAGTACCAAAAACAATTTTTTTTTTTATGAACAAGAAACATAATTTGATTAAAAAAGAACTTTTTAAATACAATATGCATATAAGAAACCCTAAGCTATTATTTTCTTGTTTAATTTTTTAAAGAAATTTATAACTATATTTAATAAGAGAGACATTAATCAGCAAGTATAATTGATATACAAGTGTTTGTAGAAAAAATATTTAAAATTAGAAAGAGAAAACATAAACACCCTTGTAAAAAAATAGAAAGGGTTAAATATATTTTTAAAATCTGAATTCAATTTTCGAGTAGAACAATTATTGGTCATACTTTATTAATATATACTTTTCATTATGATACTTTATGTACTTATGTGCATTTTTTTTTTTGGTTATACTTATGTGCATATATAACCTTGGGAGCTAAGAAACAGGTGGTGCAACTCTATGGTTTTGTTCAGACAATTGAATTGCATGGTATCACATGTTTTTAGAGAAGGAAACAAAGTAGCTGATGACTTGGCCAATCATGCTGTATCTCTTACATCATTATCTATTTGGTCTGATGTTCCTTTATTTATTAATGATAGTTTCTTGCACAACAAGTCTGGCTTGCCAACTTTTAGATTTTGTAACTAGGGCAAGGAGTTTTGGCCTAGTCCCCTCCTTTGATTGTTTCCTTATGTTTCTTTTTATATTTATTTTGGCGTTTGGTTAGCTCTCAGCTACCAACCTTTTTGATTAAAAAAAAAAATGTGCATATATAATAGTGGAAATGGATTCCTATGCAAATATAAATATAATTAATCTTTTGAGTGTGTGAGTTTATTTATAGTGAAGCATTGCCCATTATACATATTGCCTTGAATTCTTCAATGTATTGGCCTTTGGTATAACACATCTTCTAGGACACCAACAATCAAACATTCTACATTCATCATTAAACATGGAGGTTGAAGATGAAACTCTACTGTGAGAGCTTTCTTCGGACACATAACCACCACCCATGTTCTCATTTTGAGCTTGAACAACTTTTAGAGAATAAAAGTTATAGATATAAGATTGTTAACGTGGGAGATTGAAAAATTAGGTTTTTAGAATTATAGAAATTGGGGAAGAAGAGGATATATAGGTTGAAAACCCATCAATATAGTCATGAATAGTAAAAAAAACATTTGAAGCCAAGATATTTTGGTAAAAAAAAACGTCTTTCCTTACGTGGGAGTTTAGATGAGGTCCACATCAGAGATTAATGTCACATGACATCACTGCTAACGACCCTAATTGATAGAGGGGTTAAATTGATAGAACATTAATTATTTAATTATAACATTGAGGACTATTAAGCTACTTTGACTAATTAGAGGATGAATTGATTGATTGATCTAAATTCAAGGATGAACAAGCATATTCACTCCTAACAAAAGTGTGTTAGACAAACGTTTACCATTTCACATGAAAATTTATTTAATATGTTGTTTGTGTCAGCAAGTTAATTACTTAGATAGAGTAGCTTTGAACAACGTTCACTGTTTTAATTTATTTTTAAGGCTTAATACATCCCCGGTCCTTTAACTTATTTTATTTTTTCAGTTTGGTCCCTTAACTATTAGTGTCTTAATTTGGTCCCATAACTCTTCTGTCGTTTACTATTTTGGTCATTTCCGTTAGTTTTTAATCTTAAATATCTAAGGTGAACAACCTTAATAGATAGTCCACCATAGACCTTATTAAATCTTTTATTTTTAACAGTTTGATATTTTTTTAAAATGGAGACCGTTGGATCATGGAGGGATCTATTGTAGCTTATAATAAACCACAAACACCTAATTTTTTCTTATTTCTTCTTCTTCTTCCTTCATCTCCTTCATCATCACATTCATACTCCTTAATCAATCTTCATATAACCTAGAAAAAAAATCAAAAAATTAAATAAAATTCTCTTCATCAAAATCAAATCATTTTCATCAACAACACATAATATCATCATCAAAATCAAACTCAGAAAATCAAACAACAAAAACAACCTTTCAAACCCATAAATTAAACTTTTTCAAAGTCATTAAAAATCAACCCTTTTAATCTTCGTCTTCAAAATAAATTCAAAGAAAACCAAATAAATAAATAAATCGAAGAACACAATATAATAAACTGCTAATTATTTTTTTTTAATTTCTTTCCACCATCTTCATCATATTCATCCCCAAATGTAAATCCAAACCTAAGTATTTTTCCTTTTCGTTCTCTTGCTATCAAATTCCCACATAGAGACAATGAAGCTTTTCTAAGTAGGCTCCTTTTGTTAGTGACAATCGTCACATTAGGATCATTTAATTTTGTTAGTTCTTTCTATGTTTTGACAATGTGACAGAGACTCATCCTTTTCACTTCAGTGGAAGCATCAAAGCATTTGAAATCATCAAAAGAAAACTCAGATTTCTCTCTCTTTCTCTTTCCGGTGGCGTCTCTCTCTCATCGGCGGTGGCCTTCCGATCCATTTTATTCGTTTCTGGGTTTTGGATTTTTGGATCAAGATGTTGTTTTTTAATTTCTGATTTGTTTTGATTTTGTGATTTTTATGGATTTGTAATTTTATGGATTTTGTGATTTTGGATTTTGGATTTTATGGATTCTGATTTGTTTGATTGGATTGTGAGGAAGATGAAGGAGAAAGAGCGTTCTTGGGAACACGGTAGAGAAGAAGAAGAAGGGGTATGGGTTTTACACCTTGTTTTCTTTTTCTGAATACTTTTTTAAAAATTTTGTATGACCGTTGATGAAGAAAGATAAAGAAGATGAAGAAAATAAATAGATTAGATGTTGGTGGTTCAGTGTTGTACACAGTAGACCTGCAATCAAACTGTTGAAATTATATAAAAAATATTAGACATTAAAATACTAACAGAGATGACCAAAATAATAAACGGCAGAAGAGTTATGGGACCAAATTAAAACATTTAATAATTAAGGGATCAAATTGAGAAAATAAAATATGTTAAGGGATCGGAGGATGTATTAAGCCAATTTTTAAACTAAATTTCATTTATCATTACATTTTTCATCTATCTTGAAATGATAGATCATTTTTCTTCCTTTTTTTTTTATTATGTGTTGTTGAACAATTTTTATTTAATTATTTTGGAAGGAGGGAAGACCACCGCCGCTTGGGCAGACGAGGAAAGGCGGCGTCAGCGGAGGAGACAAATAACAAAATCTAAGATTTGTAACATGTTTGAATCTGGAAAAGGGAAAAGAGCGGTGTGTGAATCAGAAAAAGGAGAGTACCTCCGCTGGATGAACAGAAATGCACGACGACGGCGCGGCGACAGTGAGAAGTAGTATTAGCGAGATGGTGAAAGGAAGAAGAAAGGGTGTGCGTCTTGTTTGTGAGAAAGAAGAAAGAGGAAACACGTATGGCTGTTATTCAGTACACAAATGCTTTTTTTCAACTTGTAATCTAAACTATTTGATTTCATTTTGCCACATGTCATATATCAATGCACTCAACAGGTATAAATTGAGGCATCCAAAATGGAGCAAAGTTGAACTCGGGCAGATGAGAGTGGAATGGTGACAAACATGAATTAACGAACATTGGAAACCCAAAGAGACATTAATAAAATTTGGAAATTTTAAATCAAAAATTAATTTTAATCCATAAGTTACAACATTACCCCTTAGTGTTGACTATTTGAAAAGTAAAAAGTGGACATTTTAGTTCAAATGAAAAGGTGTATGTTGCTAAAATGGACCTTCACAAGGGTGGGTCTATAGAAATTGCTAACATACACCCACTTATTTTTTAGAAGGTGTGTTTTAGCAACATTCACCTTAAGGTGTATTTAACAACTTTTTAGTTATATCTTTGCTAAAACACACCTTAATAAAAACTAGTGAGTGTATCCTAGCAAACCCTATATATATATATATATATATATATATATATATGCTGTATGAATGTTATTTTATTGGAGTCATTAAAAAAAATAAGAATTATATTTTTTTTCAAATTTTTTTTTGAAAAATATTATATTTGGTATCACTGAAAAAGAAAAAAGATAAGTATAGTTTGTTACAATATGAAAGTGAAAAATATCTATTATCTTAATCAAAATCAATAAATTTAATCAAAATTTCGTAAAAACTTCCGTTCGTAAGTTACACACTTTAGCGTAATAAGAAGACGAGACAAATTTCATAAAAACTATTGTTTGTGCCCGTCTAAACACTAGTATATGTAAAGGGAATACATGGTTTTTGAGTGGCTTTTTCATGGTCCGTTTTTGATATGGCTTCGTGACTTTGTTTGTTTCAGCCCTTATGCTCATTTGGTTTTGATTGATTGGGGTTAGTTGGTTACGGTTTTCTAGTGGGCTTCACCGCGCCTTTGTCGTTGTTCCAAAATGGGTCCGAACAACAATCACCAGGTCGTCCCAATGTTCTCAGTTGTCCTTAAGGTGCAATTGTTTCAATTCGCTTGGTTAGAGATGGATCGTTAGTTAGAACACCGTCGTTCAACGATGTGCTGTTTTGCGGGGGTCGTCATTTTGGTTTTGTTTGGCTTTGGGGGGTTGTTTTGGTTGTGATTATCGTGGCGAGGAATTGTGTTTGTGAATGTTGAAGGATTTGATTTTTTAACGCGATGATGGAGTTTGAGTAAGATGAATTTTGTAGGGAAGATTGTCGTGTATCAATTTGTACAAATCGAACGAGGTGTGACTGTTGAAAGTGGTTTCAGCTTTGTCTCTCTGTTTTGGGTTTTGGCAATGGCAGGGGTGTTGGTGTATGGTGTTGTGGTTTTTGTTTGGTTTTTAGGGCTACTGTGGGGAGGTCTTGTATTGGCTTGTGTCGGACGAAGTGCGGATGTGGTGGAAGATTGTGGTAGGGGCTGATATGGTTGTTGCTCAATGGATTCTCGTTATGGGATTTGTTTGCTTGTTGTTTTGGAAATCATATTGATGTACTCGCTTGCGGATATGGACAAATTTTATTGGTCTTTTAGGTTGGGGGATGAGGCCATTGTTAATGTTCATGAGAGTATGTGCGGTTGGTTTGGTTGTTTTGTGCAATTGTTTGGGTGTTGTTGGTAGCTCTTTGTTAATATCTTGTTTCACTTGCCATTGTTCGTCTTGAACAACAATTTTTTTTTTTTGTTGGATTAATCAACAACAAAACTTTGGAATAAACCTTGAACAAGGATTTGTTATTAATAAATTTAGCCTTAAAAAAAAAAGATTTTTTTTTGTGGTGGCCGGAGTTCGAACCCCAGACTTTGCATATATTATACATTGTCATACCAACTGAGCACGAGTACAAAAAAAAAAAAAATGATTGGGATACTCATGTATTAAACTAAAAAAAAGTATGGAGAGTTTTTTATTTTTGATGGAGTACGGAGAAATCTATTAAATAGAATAAATTAATTAATAATCAATAGAAAAACATTAATTAATAACGGATAACTCTTGGTTTTGTTTTGTTTTTTGCGAAGCCCAAGTGTATATGTGGCCATATTTTGCTTCAAATATGGTTTGTTACATTCGACAGAGACATTCTTAAAATAGGCAGCCGCCAAAAGCACACATAGAAACGTGATTATGTCTATATTTTCTTGTTTCTTTGTGAGTATTTTGTTTTAATACCTTGATTTTATTGTACTAGAAGAACGTGATTATGCTTTACTCAAAAACTTGATTTTGATATGTATTTGTTTTTTTAATCACCATTAGGCAAAAGATGAAAGGGAGACATGCAACAGAGACAGTGAAGAGATCGTTAATTCCGTAACAGATGTTAGTAAGAACAGCTCCGTTCCTCTTATAATTTCCAACCCTAAATTGCTTGAGTGCTGCAATTGTTATCAACCCTTAAAGATTCCCGTTTTTCAGGTATGCATTTGTTTTATTTTATTTCATAAGTTATTTTCTATATTTGAGAAGACTTAATTTGATGTCATATATGCAATATGCTTCTGGTCATTAAATTTGATAATTTTTTCTAGTATATTTCAAGATTGTATCGACCCTTAAGTGAAACTTCGTTGTGTTGTCATGTCCATGATTGGACACTCGAAGGGTGTCCCAAGTGGCCTACAATGGTGTTCTGGTAACGGGTGATCTAATAAATTTTCGAATTTGAGTTGTACCTAACTCAACCCCACGTTTATATACTCATATTTAGGCTTTATTTCATCAAATGTGAGACACTTGACAAGTAAACCACTTTAGAAGATAAAGTAAGTATTATCAACTGTTAATCACAAAATTAAGGATAATATTATATTTACATCATAACAATCAAGAGTTTTTAAATTAATGAAGCTTGATTTTCTCGCTTTAGAGGAGCCAAGTTCCTCTAAAATAATGGCATTACTTGCCCCATCATCTTATGCGGCGTTGTTGGCAGTAGAAAAGAATGGGGACCACTTACGCAGAAAAGAAGAAAGATGCATAACAAATGAAGTCTAGTAGTAAAAAAAGTGGGCATGATGATGATGAATAAATGGCAAGAGATAGTGATTTATTTAAGGAATCACTCTCATTTATTTTAAATGCTTCGATTAGTTACTCATAGCCTTGTAGACTTGAGACTTGTTTGCTTTACTTTGGGTTTGAATATTAGTAACCATGAACTTTGATAAATAATTATGGATGTCTTGAATATTGTATATCCTTTTATTTTTGAGATTTTATATGTGCATGGTACGAATTTCTTGTATTTTTCCATAAACTATGATATCTATACTGTCAACGCATTTTTGGTGTTAGCTACTGTCAGTCATTGAGTACATAGATTTTAAGAAGAATAAACTTAGTATGATTAGCTTTGTTGGTTATACTTTTGATCGTATAACTTGCTAACAAGCCTTATAAAGAAATGTCTTACTTTATTTTATTATAGCAATTGGTTCAAAGTCGAATTTGATGGTTTTGTTTTTTTGCTGCAATACAGTGTGATAATGGTCATATTGTCTGCTCTACTTGCTGTCCTAAACTTCGGAACAAGTGTCACAAGTGCTCATTGTCCATCAGCTCTAAACGCTGTGAAGCCATTGAGAATCTATTGCGATCTATTGAAGTGCCATGTCCGAATGCAAAATATGGTTGCAGGGTGACAAATAGGTACATTAGGCAGAGGGATCATGAAAACGAATGCATCCATAAGCCATGTTACTGTCCCTTTTCAGGATGTGACTTTGTTGAATCATCAGAAGTGTTGTCTATGCATTTCTGCCATAAACATGGGGATTCGCAAATCAAATTTTCTAATGGTCAATCCTTCGTTATCTCCTTGAAGTCTAATGATGAAACCATTGTTCTTCGAGAGGAAAATGATGACAAACTATTTATTCTCAATAATAGTACTACGTTGTTAGGAAATGCTGTCAATATTTGCTGCTTTGGTCCAGACGCTTCTGAGTCTGAGTATAGTTACGATATATTGGCTACGTCTCAGATATGTAAACTGAAATTACACTCTTTTGCCAAGAATGTCCAACAGATTACTTTAGCAAATCTTTCATCAAAGTTCCTTGTGATTCCATTTAGTTCTTCTGAACCTCTCAAGTTAGAAATTTGCATAACTTGCGCAACCCCCATGGTACCTCCTATATCCTTTTCTTTGCTTTGTTATTTTCCTATTAAATTGTTATTATCTTCTTTCGATGTTTTCAATTTATACCCTAGCATTTGATCTCAAATTCATCACTATTTCAAATGCCAAAAAAGTGTTGTTGTTGTTTTCTATTTTTCTATTGTTGATCAATTCCTTAAATATCAGTCTAAAATTTTGTTGTATCGTTTTATTGGCAATTGTGGTGCAGATGCAAATATTTGTAAAGGGTTTAGATGGAAAGACAAAGACCCTTAAAGTTAAGAGTTCATACAGGATTCCCAAAGTGAAAGAGATGATTTTTGAGAATGATGGTATCCCAGTGCAAGACCAACGTCTGATCTTTGCTCGTATGCAACTCGATGGCAACCGGACCCTTGCCGATTACAATGTCACAAAGGAGTCAACCCTCCACCTCGTCCTCCGCCTCCTTGGAGACTAGATGACCACAACACCATCACCGATTACTACATCCAAGAGTTGGCAATTGTCCACCTTATCATTTTCGTCGTTGGCGACCCTGCATACTTTTTTTTTTTTTTGATAAGGCGCAAAAAACACTAAAATCATGCATACAATCACTCAATAAGTAGAGTAATCATAAATTTATTGATAAAATAGAGTCTTTCACTTTTGGATTTATTCATAGTCTTTCACTTTTGCATTTCTTATTAATGATTTGACCTTTGTCCTTTTTGTTTTGTCTTGAGCTCTATACAGGGACGGACCCACGTGAAGGGTCTTGTGGGCCTGGGCCCTCACTAGTTTTAAGAAATAAATACTAGTATACACCCATACACTTCCTAATGATCAGATAGTAGTGTGGTCAACAACTTTGATAAGGCAAAAATGGCAATAAACTAAATAAACCAATTAATAGGACTACTTTTTGCAAAATCCCCAAATTGAAATAAACATAAAAGTAACTCTAATTTTATAGTGTGAGAGCGAGAAGAAGCGTTAACAACAGGGTATAGAAATAATTAGAAAAATGAGAGATATTTTAATTGGCATTCAAAATGAAGAAATAATTCAACGTTTTAAAGAATGAGAGATATTTTAAAAATAATTCAATGTTTTCAAAATATAAGAAACCGTAGAGAAAAATTGTGGTGTATTTCCTCCGATCATATTTATACACAAAAAATAACTTTTTAGATTTATTAAATAATCAATGTATTGAGTCTATAAATGTGACCAGATACAATAATTATTTAATGAACCTAAAAAATTATTTTTTGCTTATAAATGTGATCGGATGGAGCATATGTAAGTCTTAGGTTGTTTCTTTCCGACGAAGTCTTGGCCTAATCCCCCTTTTTTTATACTTGTTTTTTTATTGAATATATTTTGGAACATGTAGCTTAGTTGCGACCTCTCGGTTGGCCTACACTACCAAAAATTCCTGGGTCCGTCCCTGGCTGTATATGATATTTTTAACAGGGGTGATTTTAGCTATTGAAGAAACATATTTACTTTCCAACAATAGTTGAAAACATTCAGTAATTCTTACATAGAGTGACTCATGCATTATATTTTGATTGAAACATAATTGCATCATCAAAGTATCATATAATCAATACGAGTCAAGTAACTTGAGTCCACTCACTATGTTTGAAATAAAACTGGTGAATTATAAAGAACTTAAGATTTGTATGTGATTTTGAGTAAGTCAAATCTACATAACCTGAGTTAGAGTCAAGTCAGATTGTTAGTGAAGAGAGAAGAATATTAGTAAACACAACGACTCTGCAAAAATGGCGACAAAGTTAATTGATTCATGAAAGAGAATGTATCATGTATGGCAACAACAAAGTTGTAATAAAAGGATTTGGAGTCCCTATACAATATGCCAAAAATTGATTTAGAGGTTGGTTTGTCAGAGTCATCTAAACATAGCTGTTTCAGTAATGGTGTAATACTCGAAACCGTCAAATTGTTCTTTCTCATCCAAATAATTTTCATGAAACTTCCTTGAGGGTTGTTTGTAACATAAAATATTTGTATTTAGAAATATTCTTACACATAAAATATCCAACTATGATCTTAAAGAAAGAAAATCAGACAAATGCAAGTTGTTATGTAGTCAGATAGCTAAACCCTTCTTATGTGTCATATAGTTTGGTTTACAAGGCAATAAAACTTAAATTTGATACATCAACTTTTACAATAAGATTTAAAATGATATAATTAGAATCGATTTTTCTAGTTTATTTTTTGTACAATATTTATTAAAGGAAAGGGAAACAAAAAAGCAAAAGATTAACATTTGGCCCTATGACTAATAGCTTGTTTGGCCAATCATCTTCTTCTCTTCTAGGAAAAGGTGGCCCAAACATATTTTTCATAAATCTCATGATTGATTATGGAGCTTCAATTCTATTCTATGCATAATAAAAATAAACGACAGGAGAAGTTGTTTGAATGAAACAAACATTCATATGGATTTTAAGAGCTTTCTTTAGTGGTATACACTTCTAAATTCTAATTCCACTGGCCACTATTTATTCTTTTTACGGTTTTATTTCACCTATTAAACGCTTGTTACCTTCATTTTGGTGTCATAACTATTTTTTGTGTTTCCTCTTCAAACATGAGAGGTTTCTTCTCTTGTTGTTCATCACTTTAGTTTCTTTTCTCACAACAATCTCAACCTCTAAAGTCAAACACCTTAACCTCATCACAAATTCTCACAATCAATCAGATGAGGTTACAAGATAAATAAAAGCGAAAAAATGATTCATCATTTTTTTTAGGAAAATGCGAAGAACCATCTACAACACCTTAGATAGATTAAAATATAAAATGTCACAAAATTCCGTGGGGACAAAGAGCTGGATAGTATTAAAATACACACACACCACATGTACAATGCAGCGAACCTGCGTACGAACATGAAACTAAGTTGAAAAAAAAAGTGAGGTGCGTGAATGTTCGTGAGCATCAAAGAGTAGAGATGAGCGCAAAGGCACCCGAACCCTTGAAGATCGACGAATGAACCCCAACCGTCAACATGGAAGCAGGTCACACACCAACAAGTCAATACCATAAAAATACGACAACCACAAGCATCAACGACCGAAAACACAAGATGCATCCACAACACAATTACAAGCAAACAGGCTGAAGAAGCTGATGGTGGCAGTCGACGGATTTTCTAGCATCGTACTAACCCCTACGATTATTTGAATACCTCTAAAGGGGTTTAGGGGTGTTGCAGCCGCGAGGAACGCGCACCATCAGGAGGTGAGTGAGGTAAAAACGAATCTTACTGATTAACAATATAGGTACGATGAATATATACACCTAGATGCTTAGTGTTGGAAATATTAATAGAATAACGAATAGATTTTGGATAGTTAATTAGGAAAGATTAGGAGAGAGTTTAATTGTGTCGTGGCCAAAACTACTACCCTGAAAGCAAATTTCCGGTGGACCTCCGATGCAATCTAATTTCCTGATTTGCTCCCCAAGGTTTACACAACTGCTTGTCTGAACTCATGCACTTGAGGCCAAACACGATGGAGCTTCACAAACAATACCCAAAATTATCAAAGAACAAGAAAGAAGAAGAGAGCTTAATAGAAAGCATGATCAGCTGCATTTCTACCACATGCCACTTCTCTACCTCTGCTCTCATTTATATTAAGTATATATGTGACGTCAGTGGCACAAACAAAATGAATGGCTCTATCTTTCCGTTGCAACATTTCTTAGCAACATAAAAAATATTAATGGCAATGAAAACTAATGGATTAAGCGTTTGTTTTTTCTGTAATGTTTAGCTAATTGAATATGAAGATTTAAGTAGGCAAACAATAGTAATTGATTGCCATTATATCCAACACTTAGTTAGTTGCTAAAAACTATCTTACTTGTAAAACAAGCAAGTCCCTAACTATGTTATCAATGTAGGTGAGTGTGAGGTAAAAGCGATTTTTTTTTGTTTTGCCTTCAGCTGTACAATGAATTTTTTTTACTGCGGATGATTTTCAGCAATTGAAGAAACATATTTACTTTTCAACAATAGCGGAAATTGTTCAGTAATTCTCACATAGAGTGACTCCTTGAGCTTTTGACTTTTGCTTCCCATGTTCAAGGATTTAACTTTTGCTTCTTTTTATTTTATTTTTATTGAGCTTTGGAATGATCTTTTGCTGGCTATTGTTTGTTTTTCTGCAATTAAGAAACACACATTAGCTGAAACTGTAGTCTATTTCTCTTATAGATAGATGTAATGACTCTTGTAGTCTAGTCTCATTGAATCTTTTGCATCACCAATGTAATTTGAATCCACTTCCTATGTTTAAAAAACTTGGTGAATACAAAAGTATTTAAGAGCCAAGCTAGATTGTTAGCGAGCCAACAAAAACAAGCAAAAACAAGCATAGATTAGACATTTGTGAAATCATCTTTGCCATAGAGTGAGGAGGTTCATTACCTTGTTGTTTGTGTTATTTACAAAAACAAGCTTAATGTGTTTTGCTGGTTTTTTTATAATTCAAAGGGACGAATAATATTGCAACAAAGGATACGAGAGTCTAGAGCAAGTATATTGTGTGCATTGTGTGTGTGTGTTGTATTTCATTTTTTTTATTGATCTTGTAACAAACTCCTTTTATTAACAGACACATTAAATACGGAGATTCCAATAAATCAAAGTCCATCATGTAGAAGAGTGTGTGTGTATATATATATATATATTTTATCAAATAGCAAAATAAAATATAACAATCAGGAGCTGCCTGAACCACTTACATAGCAAAGTTCGAAAGTGCAAAAATAAAACTAGCCTAGGTCAAACAGAGTAACTCTACCTAACCGAAATCACATACAAGGTGCATCTAGGTTGTTGTCATTATAACCGAAATTTTCAAAACCCCATTCTTCAAACACATGTCTAAAACCATATTTCGCAACATAACGAAACATGTATCAAAATACGTTCATCAAAACTTAATCGAAAACTTACTGCTTATCATCATAAGTAAATCCAAATTCAAATCGCGTACATATTAATATCAAATCCTTTCAAAAACACATATTTCAAACCATGCTTTACAACATATGAAAACTAATGCCAAGATACATGGAATCAAATTTCGATTCTTTTTTCATGCGTCTGGCCTCATCTACTGCTTCATTTGCAATTAGAATACCGTCCAAAATTTGTTTCCCTTTTACAAACGCTGATTGAGAGTCAGAAACAACACTGCTGACAACTTTACGCAACCTATTGGCAAGGGCCTTCGCAAGCACCTTGTACATACATCCCACTAATGAAATAGGTCGGAAATCATTGAGCGTCTGCGGACTAGTCACCTTCGAAATTAAAGCAATAAATGTAGAATTAACACCCTTTGTCAGCTTCCCGTTGCGATGAAACTCCGTCATAAATCTCATAAAGTCATCCTTAATTAGTTCCCAAAATTCTTTTAAAAAACCAAAACTGACACCATCCAGACCCGGACTTCTAAAACTATCACACTATCACAATCTCAGATGGCTTGCTTCACCTCCTCCTGCGAAAACGGAAGAATTAAAGACCCCGCTTCCGTACCTGACAACTGACGGAACTGAAGGCCCCCCACACCTGGCCGACTTGCACCTAATGATTTAAAGTGAGTAGAAAATGAGTAAAAACAGCTGACCGAACATTATTCACACGACTTCCCCAAAGCTACTTATAATAATTTGGGACGGAAGGAGTAAAATTTAGTCTACATGTTAGAATTTTCATGAAATTGAACGACGTCTAATTATCAATAAAAATGTTCTAAAAGAATATATAAAGGAAATACATAACTTTTTGGGCTTGATTTTTCATTATTTCAGTTATATCCTTAAACAAATTTTCTTTTGAGATTGCTATATTATTGCTATATTTTTGGGTTGGTTAGCGCTTTGCTTCCAACCTTTTTTGCAAAAAAAATAAAAAAATGATGTTATTGAAAATGATAAGAATTTTTTTTATTATATTTTTTATATTATTGATAAAAGATAAATATGGTTTGTAACTATTTAAAAGTCATAAACATCTACACATATAATATTATATCAAAAAAAATATACATATAATTTTAGAGTTTAATGCTGGTGGGTTGACAGTTCAAAACAACTTTGCACATACAACTAATCAAAACATTCAGAGTTGTCATGTAAATTAAAAATATTAATTGATGTGGAAATTATAAATGTTTTGATTGGTTGTGTGTACAAAATTGTTTTAAACTGTCGACCTATCACCATTAAGCTCATAATTTTAATAAATAAATTAAAACTTCACAAAAAATATTGGTTAAAATTTACACATGTTAGCATAGTAAAAAAAAAAAGAGAGAACAGACAAGAATGTTAGTAATTACAATTTGACTATTACTTTTTCCACCCTGTTGCCTTCTCGCGTGCCCTGCAAAAATTCCATAAATTAATCCGGACCAGATTGTTAGTGTTTCCGGAATATATAACCCGGACAAATACGATATGAGTATTTTGTGTCTTTCTTTGATGTCAAGGGTCTCTGTTGACCGTTATACGACCCTCGCATAAGCGGCAATGCAATTGCAGGGGTCGTATGAGCAGTCAACAATGACCATGACACCACTAACACTCCCAAAATCTACCTAAAAAACTAGATTTTTTTTGAAGAAAATGTAAGAAAGGAGGGTGAAGAAGAATGAAGGAAAATGTTGAAGATCCAAGCCTTTTTATAGCCTAAAGTAAGTCATAGGTATTCTGGAAGTCAAGGAAAACTTGTTTTTCATTCAAAACCGTCCAAAAAAACGTATTAAAACTCCACTAACCGGCATAACCTTTGGTGAAACGTCACCGGCCAAAATGTCACTGAGGGTTTACGGATTTTATAATCCGGAATGCATGAAGCTATTCCGGATTTTAAAGTTCGAACTTCATCAGACCCTTTAGTTTGGATCGTTTTCGTTGCAAATGCCTTGGAAAAAAAAATAGAACAAAGGTACATAACATAAATTGAAGCAACATAAGACAAATAAACAGTTAAAAAAAACCATAATAACAGAAATGATGAATCTTTTGGGAAAGTGTTTTCAAGAGGATTTCTTTGAGTTAGATCATGCTGCCTTGCCAAATGACATATTCATCTGGCAGGCAACAAGATCTAACTCATAGCAACCTCTTGATATTTTTGAGTTATCTATCTATCAAGGAGGCATCAAGGAGTATCTATATATTTTTGACAGCATGCTGAGGATCTTCATCATGCCGTTATATAGAGATCATCTATATATTTATAACAACATGAGAAAGATCCTCAGCACAATGACAAAAATTTGCATGGTCTCTTTGGGGTGCTTGTTTGTATTTTTGACAGCATGTTGAGGATCTTCATCATGCAGTCAAATAGAGAGATACCTCATCTATTTGCAACCGCATGAGAAAGATCCTCAGCTTAATGACAAAAATTTGCATGGTTTTCTTTGGTGTGTTTGTGTGTTTTGATGGTATTGAAGCAGAAAACCGGAGATGATGTATTTATAGAGGTCCTTGGATGTTGTGGACCACATAAACTCCTGGTGTAATGTGGTCCATACAAAAGAATCATATGCTGAGGTATTCCGGATTTCGATTTCCAGAACACACATACGTCGTAGGCAAATCCGAATTTCGTAATCCGAAAAGCATATATTTGGTTATTTTATCGAATAAATGAACATATTTGACGTAAATTAAAATATAATGAAAGTATAAATAATATATATATTATTCAAAACATAATGCAACAACTTAATTCAACAACACATAACTAACACGCAATTAAAACAACATAAAACACGTGATTAAGTAAACTACACATTAATTTCATTTGTCATTGATTAATGTGTTGGCAATTGCGGTGCAGATGCAAATATTCATAAAGATCATATATGAAAACAAGAGGTTCCCCCTGATGGTTAAGAGTTCAGACACGATACTCAATGTGAAGAAAAAGGTTCAGGACAAGGAAGGGATCCCTGTCCACCAACAACGTCTGTTCTTTTCCAAGAAGCAACTAGAGAACCGCCAGACCCTTGCCAGTTACAACATCCAAGAGAAGTCAACTACGGAAATTTCCCTCATTTTCCGTGGCATGTATGACTAGATGACCACCACATCATTGCCGATTACTACATCCGAGAGTAGCCAACCATCCAACTCATCGGCTGCTACTATCGGCGACCCTAGTGAAATCAAACATTTTTTTATAACTTAAGAGTCTTTGACTTTTGCATTTCTTAATAAGAATTTGACTTTTGTTCTTCGTGTTTTGCCTTGAGTTGTATAATGCTTTGTTCTTCGTGCATTGACTTTTGTTCTTCGTGTTTCTAAATTGAATATTTGGTTTTTAACTTGTTTGTTGTTTTCATTTTGGTTTCATAAGTTATGAGTGTTTCATTTTGATCCCTTGACTTATGCTCCATTAGCCAAATAAATCATTTCCGTCAAAAACATTGATCGATTGTCTAAAATGAATACACATCTATAAGATTGATACACACCAAAGACCTCATCAAAATGTTAAATATTAACCTTTTGATCTTTTAAAAAAAAATACAAGCATTAGTTTATGCATACCAGATCTAATAATGCACCATCACCAGCCAATTTTTGTACCTTTCTTCATTCCCTACTTCTCTTCATCAACGTATTCATTCATTCATAAAAAAATTCAAACTAAGCCAGATAAACTCACATTCATCCACTAAACTCTCCAGTAACATTCATGCCCCAACCTTTCCAACAACAAGACCATAACATGACTTCAAAAGAAAACTAAACACTCAAAATTCAATCCATATCCTAAAATTTCACACACTTATCCAGTAACTTCTTCTCCAACAACAATCACATGACCTTCCATAGATAGAGGACCTTCAACAACAACAACAGAGTTAGGAACAAACATCTCAATATCTTTTTCCAGATTCTTGTATTGTTTCTCTAAATTTTTGTTTCTCTAAATTTGATACATACTCCGCTACCTGTTGTACAAAGAAATCTCTTACTTTGTTTTATTCTAGAAAACGTTTCAAAGTCTAATTTGATTATTTCTTTTATGTTATTGTCATACCGTCATATTATTTGCTCTACCTGTTAATTGTAAACTTGGAAAAAGTGTTTCAAGTGTGCATTAGCTCAAGAAGGAATTTTGTACATGTGTCCAAAGCCATTGAATATATTGCAATCTATGGAAATTTCATGTTCGAATGAAAAACACGGTTGAACAAACATGAATAATGCTTCCATGAGCCATGTTGTTGCCCAGTTGATTTGATTATGAATTTCTTTTTTCCTGTTATGCCATAATAAATTTTGCAAGGGATTTTATTTTCTTTCTGTTGAATTTATCATTGATTAATATGATGGAAATTTCTGTGTAGATGCAAACAATCATAAGGATCATGTATGATGGGAAGAGGTCCCCCTGATGGTTACAAGTTCAGACACGATACTAATGTGAAGAAGAAGAATTATGAAATGGAAGCGATCCCAGTGCACCAACAGCGTCTATTCTTTGACGGTAAGCTAATAGAGGAACGCCAAATCCTTGCCAATTACAGCATCCAAGAGAAGTCAACTATTGAAACGACTTTGCGTTCTCCTCAGTTTCCGTGGCTTGGCAGACTAGATGACCACCACACCTCATTGTCTGCTACTGTTGGCGACCCTATAAATAGAGAAATAAAACATTATTGATAACTTAAGAGTGTTTGACTTTTGCATTTCTTAATAAGGATTTGACTTTTGTTCTTTATGTTTGTCTTTAGCTGTATACTGATAGTATATTTTACTATGGATAATTTTCAGCAATTAAGGAAACATATTTACTTTTCAACATTAGCTGAAATTGCACAATAATTATTTTTGTTTTATCTTGAGTATGATTCAATTGAAAATAAAGTGGTGAATTGAAAGGAGAGTAGATTTATTTGTGGTCCTCTGAGTGAAACCTAAGTATTAAAAACATTTACATAACCTGTGTAGTGAAAGCAGATTGTTAGTGATAGTACATGAAGAGAGAAAGTCTGATTCTAGTGTGTTGATTGTTTTTCAAGTAGGTGAGTGAAATGAAAGACTCTGCAGCAATGTAGAAATATTTTGATTGTTATGAATTTATTTTCTATAAAAAAAAAGTATTCTGAGTAGTGGTTTTAATGTCAAAAACAAATTAATGGGTTTGTAAGTAACGAGCTTTGCCTAAAATAAAAAAAAAACATAAGATTTTAAATGTGCTTGCACCCATGGTTTTGTGAGGATGGGCTTTGTATTATATAGCACATGACATATCAAGGAAGAAATAAATAATAGTCATTTGACAAAAATGTGAAGCTGAGATAAAATCATAGGTTAAGGTTTTGATAAGAAGCATGTGGAAGAAATAGAATAAATTGAGAGGAGAGGGCTTTTGGGATTAATTTTATATTGATAATACAAAATCCTCCTCATGTGGGGGAACTAAAAATTTTTATTGGGGAAGGGTTTAGGAGTGTTTATATGAATTTTTCAAATTCAATCTTAGTTTATCATTCTCTAAAAAATTACTCTTTTTCTATATATTTCTTATCTCCAAAGTCCTCCCTTCCCCCTTCCAAACAAAGCCTGATTGAGTTTAGCCTGCTGGTCATTTTCACACATGTTTGGGTGAGCTTAGCCTCATAGCTGCAGTCAGATAATGATCTTTGTAGGCCACATGTTTAATTTGATGCCATTTGCAAAACTTCATACTAGATTTTTTGCAATGTACATGTATCTTTTCTGCTTCTAACTTTTATGTATGTTTTTCACAGCATTTTAGTTCTCAAAAATATGTTGTCACACTTACTACTATTTGTAGGTGGTAAGAAATCCACAATCGAGAGAGAATTTTTTTTCATTGACGTAACCGTTTGAAGAAAAAAAAATCATTGTTGAGAGTTATTAGTAAAATTCTAATAAATTTCTGGTTTGACAACAAAATCATTGTGTAATTTAAATAGTAATCAGGACTGGTTTAACTGTGAAGATATTCGAGGTGAATAGCATAAAATTTAATAAGTTAAAATCAAATCAAATTGAGTAGTCTTTTAAATTTTCTTCTCAACTCTTTAGTAGAGTAATTCACCAATGATCATTTTTTTTTTTGAAAAAATAATTCACCAATGATCATGTTTTTTATTTAACATCAATAATAATTTTTCTTCTCAAATCTTGAAAAACATAAATATAAATAATAATTTTTCTCTTCGATTGTCCATATTCTGAAAACATAGAATGCTTCTTTCCTCATTCGATTGTTGATAACACTACAATAAATTTTCCATATAGCAACGGCAGAAAACCGTCGTAAAGGTCCAAAAATTGTTGGTTTAGGTCATAAATTCTATACTAACATATGCTTATTTCCGTCAAATAAAATTCGCTATACCAACGGGAAAATGTCATCCCATGTGTTTCTAGGAAAGAATCTATGTCAAAAAAACAATTCTCTATTTTTTTTAACCATCCTAAGTTTGATCGGGCCGGATACGAGTTTGACCAAAACCAATTTAACCCAGTCCATGAACACCGCCTAGAGACAATAAACAAAAACAAAGTGGCCAGAATAGAAAACCTAGCATTCAAATTCAATACCGTCTTCTGTCTTCCCTGCGACGGCTGTGAACTAAGGACTGAGGAGCAAGATGACTAGCAGCTCCGTTTCGGTATGTGTATATTATGGATTTCTTGTATTGTTTCCCTAGATTTTGATATAGCGCCCATACTGCGCTACCTGCTGTGCTAAGCCATTAAGAATAAATTTTGTATGTCTTTTTGATTTGATCATGAATTTCTTTTGCCCTGTTATGCTATAATAAATCTCTTTTACCCTAGATTTGGATTTTGTATTATTTTTTCATTGATTAATGTGTTGGCAATTGCGGCACAGATGCAAATATTCATAAAGATCATGTATGGAAACAAGATGTTCCCCCTCATTGTTAAGAGTTCAGACACGATACTCGATGTGAAGAAGAAAATTCATGACAAGGAAGGGATCCCAGTGCACCAGCAGCGTCTATTCTTTGACGGTAAGCCAATAAAGGACCGCCAGACTCTTGCCAATTACAACATCCCGGAGAACTCGACCATTGACACTCGTTCGATCGCTAAGAGAAGTCGACCATTATTTAACCTCGGATTCCGCGGACTCGCAGACTAGATGACCACCGCACCTTATAAGTAGAGAAATAAAATATTATTGATAACTTAAGAGTGTTTGACTTTTGCATTTCGTAATAAGGATTTGACTTTTGTTCTTTATGTTTTGTCTGGAGCTATGTATAATGATCTTTTTTACTCGGGATATTTTTCAGTAGTTAAGGTAACATATTTACTTTTCAACACTAGCTCAAATCGCACAATAATTCTTTTTGTTTTGTCTTGAGTATGATTCAATTGAAAAGAAAGTGGTGAAAGCATTTAAATAACCTAAGTAGTGAAAAGGAAATTGTTAGTGATAGTACATGAAGAGAGAAAGTCTGATTCTAGTGTTTGATTGTATTTAAATTAGGTGAGTGGAATGAAATACCCTGCAGCATGTGAATGAAGAAATATTTTGATTGTTTTGATTTTATTTTCTATAAAAAAATATTCAAATTAGTGGTTTTAGTTTACATGAATTGATGTTTCTCACTCTTGGATATTTTCATGATTCTTAATTTTCCTGAAAGATCTACCTGAAAAGCCTGAGAAAGTTGTGTACCTTGACTATCTCTTGGCCTTAAATAAAGCGTAGATAACAAATTAGAGAAAGAATTTTATATTATTAGCCTTATGTTACTGATTATATGTTCATGGTTAGCTACTATTAGTTTCTTGTATATATTCAAAGAATTCGATTTTGCATAAAATCATGGCAGCTTTTATTATTTATAATACTTCTTTCGAATGTTGGACCAACTTTTTTTTTGGATTGGCCAAGAGACAAACCCAAATCTGCAGCAACCGTCCAAACTGAATAGATGTATCACAAAACCTCAAACTCAGTCACGGCGGCACGATTTGAGTGAACCCAAATCGTCGGCACTACCTGAAGGTGAGAAAAACATAAGAAGGGGGGTTGAATTGTGTTTTCTTTTTCTCTAAAAATTCTTCTTCTGATAACACTTCAGAAGCTGGTTAGGAATGCTTCTGATGTGATGTTCAGAATCAGATATGCAGCAGAATGAAAACAGAACAGAGAAAAGAAGGAGAGACACAAGCAATTATCCTGATTCCTTCCACAAACTGGAAGTAGTCCAGTCCCCCTTGCACTTCCAAGGAGATTTCCACTAAAAATCACACAGATTACAGATGCTCAATACTCTCTAGTATGAGACTTCTCAAATGCTCAAGCACGCAGGCGAGAGACTTCCAATGCTCAAGCACTAAAGCAAGAGTCTTCTAATGCTCAAGCACGTAGGCAAGAGACTTCTATTCAAACAAAATTACACAGAAAATGTTTGATTTTGAACACTTGATATACAATCAGTGATGTTCACAATACAATGCAATAAAGACTCTAGACTTAAGAATTTCTAAGATATATCAAATCAGTGCAGAAATTCAAAGTGTTTTATAGAATCAAATTTGGCAGAGTTTTGGCACTTTTAACTTGTGTTGATGTCTCTTGCCAATCTTAAGTCTTCACTCCTTTATATAGAGGTGAGTAAAGAGACGTTGAGATTTTTAGCACGTCTAAAGAGTCGTTGAGTTCCTTTGATCATCTACCATTAATCTTTTTCCTGATTTGGGTGTAGTCCTATGAAGGATTAACTTCAAATTCATTCCTATCTTGAAGGAACATTTCTGCAGGCAGAGCTGTTGTTTTGTCTTGTAGCGTAGACAAAAACAGAGTAGTGGAGGTAGTGGTTGTACACTTGTACTTTGTCAACTCTTCAATGAAGGACGAGCATCCAATGCTTTTCAAATGACCGTTGATACCTCCCTTTCAATTCTTCGTTTTCTCAGACGAGGATAAAACGAAAAAAACAGCTCCTTTGAAACTTCAGTTATAAAATATTCTGATCAACTGTAGCTTCTGGTGATGATACAGCTTCTGATGAAATGTTGCTTCTGATGGACTTTGCTTCTGATGATCTTCTGCTTCTGATGACATCATCACTTCAGAGGCACTTGAAACTTCAGAAGCACTTCATAACTTCAGATGCAGTTTTCTTCAGATGTTTTAGATTCCTTTGCTCTCTATTGTTCTTCCAAGACCTATTGAAATTGATTAACTTTGCATATGGTCCTGTACACTTGAGCAAATATTAGCAATAACCAATTGACAATTTTTAATACCTTGTTATCATCAAAACTCATTAAGGTTTATTGTAAAACACATTTTGTTCCAACACTACTGATGGACCAAAATAAACCGCGCCTAAAACTTGTACCACCGACGAACCACCGTCGAGAGAACAGGGGAGAGCTGCGATGCGGATGGCATACCCACCACCATCGTCGCATCGCCAACCACCACCATCTACATCTGGACGGAACAAGAAGGGAGGGCGGCGTGATTGGGCTTTAGAGAGATGAGCTGGATACGGAGGCGAGAGAAGAGAGAGGAAGGAGAACAGATGAGGAAGTCAAATGCTACATTCGTTGAAAGCCGCTCCTAACAAATAAAAAATCATGTTGGGCCAACTTATTGCATTGGTTGCAATATTTGAAGAGTAACCTACAACATCTCCCCTTTTTTGCAATAACGTAACCTCATCTCATTTTACATCTACAAGCTTTAGTAAGAAAGATTTATGGTCCTCACTCTTTTCTCCTTTCCAAACCCTAATTGTCACCACTTATCTTTTTTTATTATCGAAGAGGAGTGATTTAAGGTCAATTTTGACTCATCCATCTATATTCTTTCCTTTCTCTTTTAGCTAAATAAGTCATTTTTACATATTTCAATCTTCTTTCGTTTGTTTTTTGATTTCGTCATCTTAACACGACTCAGTTTGTTTTTATTTTCCGTCTTTGTGCGATGTATTTTTCCATCCTTTTTTTTTTTAAGAAACTAAACTTGCATACCGAAATTGCTACAAAAAAGAATTAAATTTTAGACCTTGAGAGAAGCACACTTCAATGTCTTAAGCCAACACCGCGGCCAACCTAAAACTTAGCTTTGATCAAGTGTAAAATCAATCAATGACTTTGACGGCATCAACGTTGCAAGGGATTTGAATATATAATCATATTTATAAGCTAATTCCTCAGTCGTTTCATGATATTAACATAAATGTTGTGATCTTGTTCGCAACTTATCTTTTTTGTTTTTAGCGATTTTAAATTTGTATTGTATGGATTACTCTATCAATTTGAATGAATATCGTTTATTTATTTATTTTTATAAAATCCACATTTTTACTATGAAATTAATTTAATACGCGCAAAAAACAAGACATCGCCATGATCTAAGTTAGACGTTGGTGAAGTCATTTATCTAAAACGAGTGATCAGGTTCATTAACTTATTCAACAAGATGTTCCCCCTCATGGTTAAGAGTTCAGACACGATACTGGATGTGAAAAAGAAAATTCATGACAAGGAAGGGATCCCAGTGCACCAGCAGCGTCTATTCTTTGACGGTAAGCCAATAAAGGACCGCCAGACTCTTACCAATTACAACATCCCGAGAACTCAACCATTGACACTCGTTCGGTCGCTAAGAGAAGTCGACCATTAGTTAACCTCGGATTACGTGGACTCGCAGACTAGATGACCTCCGCGCCTCATCGGCGACCCTATAAGTTGAGAAATAAAACATTATTGATAACTTAAGGGTGTTTGATTTTTTCATTTTTTAATAAGGATTTGACTTTTGTTCTTTATGTTTTTTCTGGAGCTGTATAATGATCTTTTTCAGCAATTAAGGAAACATATTTACTTTTCAACACTAGCTGAAATCGCACAATGATATATATATTTTTTTTTGTCTTAAGTATGATTCAATTGAAAAGAGAGTGGTGAATTGAATCCATTCCCTGTAATTAAAATAAGAGTGGTGAATTGAAAATAGGGCATATTTATTTGTGATTTTGTGGGTGAAATAAATTTAATTAACTTAAGTAGTGAAAGCATTTACATAACCTGAGTAGTGAAAGCATATTGTTAGTGATAGTACATGAAGAGAGAAAGTCTGATTCTAGTGTTTTGATTGTTTTTATAGTAGGTGAGTGAAATGAAATACTCTGCAGCATGTGAATGAAGAAATATTTTGATTGTTTTGATTTTATTTTCTATAAAAAAATATTCTAATTAGTGGTTTTAGTCTGTCCAAAACAAATTAATTGGTTTGTAAGTAACGAGCTTTGCCTAAAAAATAAGCAAAAAGATTTTAAATGTGCTTGCACCGGTGGTTTAGTGAGGACGGTCTTTGTATATAGAAAAAAATAATAGTCATTTGACTAAAATGCGAAGCTGAGATAAAATCATAGGTTAAGGTTTTGTTTAAGAGTAAGTGGAAGAAATAGAAGACTTGGGATGAAGGGATTTTAGGAGTTAATTTTTTATTTATAATAATAATAATGCAAAACACTCCTCGTGTGGGGAAGTCAAAAATTGTAGTTGGGGAAGATTTTGGAGGGATTATATGAATTTTTTAAATTAAATCTTATTTGTTATAATATTCTTAAAATAAAAAATATATTATTCATAAGCATTAGTTTACCATTTTTAAAAAAAATTCTCTTTTTTTGGTGGTGACCGGGGTTCTAACCCTAGATTTTACATATATTGTGCATTATCCTTATTTAACACTATTACTTTTAGGGTCCCTATGAAACTAAGTTCCAACAAAGGTGTAGTCCTAAAAACCATATTCAGAGTTGTAGGGGTGGAAATTGGTGTATGTAAACATCAAAGAAAAATCACCAATACATAATTATTATTTTTGAAAAATAATTAATCAATAATACTTTTTATCATATGAAAACATCAATATTAATTCTTGTTCTCCATGAGTGGATTGATTGTTGGTTTGAATATTTATGATTGTTGGTGTAGAAGCTAATTGTGCCTTCGTAATCTCTAAATGGCATGATAAATTCTTCAATCTTTGGTTGGTATTCTGCATGTTTATTATGGATTGTTGTATTAACACATTCAAAATATTTTTCATCATTAATATTCGTTCAACTTGAGAAAGATGTTGTTGATAATGTTTATATGACTTATACTCGAATGGAGTATAGAAGTTTATATAACCATGATCAGCCATGATTTTGTTTATGTGGAGAATCTGAAATGAATATAACTAACAAGAAACTTTTCTTTGTATACCAAAGATGGATTAGTGCAAACAAAAACAATACAATAATAAAAAGAAAAGCAAAGAATAATATTTACAGGTTATATAAAGATACTCAAAACTTATAGCTTAGTTGGCAAAAATGTCAAAATTGTTAGGACAGAAGTCATGATCAGGGTTAAAAGTCTTACACATCCGCTTGTATGTGTGAATTTACAATTTTATCTAGACAAAGTCTATAAATATTATATTAGAAAAATCTTATTTATAAAAGTTCTTAAGTCTCTTAGGGAACTTTTTGGAGTCAAAAAAGTTGTTGCAAATTTCCTTCGTAACTTTTTGTTTTTTTTTTTCTTTTAAACTAAGGTTTAATAGGTCATTTGGTCCCTCAAATAATTTCCAGTTTTCATTTTGGTCCCATAAATAATAAAACTCATGTTTTGGTCCCTCAAGTTCACCTCCGCCGGTCAAATAAATCCATGGGTGTTAACTTTAACCCCAAATGTCTATGGTGGACCAACATGGTAGATAGTCCACCATAGACCTTATTAATTTTTTTCAATTTTAACCCTTTGATCTTTTTTTAAGAAAAATGATTGTAGGATCATGCAAGTCTATTGTATCTTCCGGTTAACCATCAACACTTTATTTTTTTTTTCCAATTTCTTCATCTTCTTCCCTCAATTTATTCATCATCTTCAACATCATACTCAACAACATTCATAAAAAAATCCAGGAAAAAAAATCAGAAACATAAACAACATAAATTAAACCCCACCTCCATCATTATCAACTCAAACCTAAAGCCATTCATTCAACCATAATCATATTCCTCATCTCAATTCTTTCCTATTTCTTCTTCAGAGAATCCCACCTAAAAACATTCATTCCACCATAGTCACATCTTCTCTCAATTTTATATTCGAATCCAAACAACAAAGCAAAAAAAATTCGAATTCTAGATTCGAATCGTTCAATTCTTTCATCTTTCCTCTTCAGCAATCAAAGCAAAAAAAAGAAGAAGAACGAAGACAGAGAAAGAAACCTTCAGATCTTAGTTGGTTATGTGCCTACGCTTCCTCTCTTGAAACCCTCTTCTCTTGAAACCCTTTTCTGGGTTCTAGATGTGAGCTTAAAGAAACACAAACAAGAAGAAGAAGAAACACGAACAAGAAGGAAGAAGGTGAAAGAGATCCAGAGATGTTGTTGTTGTAATTCAAATTTTTTTTCTGCCATAGCCATGTTTCGATTCAATCCGGTGTTGATGTTGTTGTTGTTGTTTCAATTCAATCCATGAATTTTTTGATGTTGTTGTTCTATGAATTGATTTTTTTAGCTTTACCGTTGGTGAATTGATGATGTTGTTCTATATGAATTGATGTTGCTTTACGGTTGTTGTTGTTCTATGAATTGAATGTGTTAATAGTGTTCCATGATGTTGCTGTTCTAGATTTGTTGTTGTTCTGGGTTATGATTGAGGGAAGTGTTAGGTGCATCCATGGTGACCATAACAGTGGAGGAGGATGAAAGGCATCAGTCACGTAGGATTTGGCCACGTGGCAAAAGCTAACGGAAGTTTCATGTGTTGACGGAAAGGATTTATTTGACCGACGGAGGTGAACTTGAGGGACCAAAACATGAGTTTTATTATTTATGGAACTAAAATGAAAACTGAAAATTATTTGAGGGACCAAATGACCTATTAAGCCTTAAACTAATTATCTCTCATCTTATCTTATTTATAAAAGTTCTTAAGTCTTTTAGACAAATTTTTGGATCCAAAAAAGTTCTTACTAATTTCCTTCCTAATTTTTTTAAGATCTCATAGCTTATTTATAAAAGTTCTTAGGTCTTTTAGACAACTTTTTGGAGCCAAAAATTTTGTTATAAATTTCCTTCCTAATATTTCGTTTTTATGTGATACAAACATACCACTTAAGTTGAGGTGCAAAAATATCAGACAGTTGTCAGACCGACGATGTTTTATGCAACAGAGTGTTGGGTGTTTAAGAACCAACATGGTAATAAAGTTATTGTGCGGAGATGAGATGTTGTGTTGAATGTATTGTAAAATTGGATGTGATAAGATTATAAATGACAATATTGTAGAGATGGTTGGGGAAGTACCTATAATATAAATATTGTGAAAAATAGGTTTAGGTGGTTTGGACATGTAGGGTAAACATGTAGATTATGTAGTAAGAAGAGTAGATGAAATAGAGAATAGTCATATTAACAGAGAGAGATATAGGAAAACCTAGAAAAATTATAAAAGAAACTATTAAGAAAGATTTATAGAATAATGAGTTGGTTCAAAATATGATTTATGATGGAATAATATAGTGTATTTCAGTCCATGTAATCGACCCCACTTAGCGGGGTAATGTTTGGTTATTATTGTTGTTGTTGCCACCGCCTATTTGAAGCATTAACTCATGCTCAACATCAACTATTATTTCATTTCATGATTAACTACCACATTTATTAGTCAAGGAGATAATAAACTTCTCGTGTATCACACGGATCCAAGTACTAGTAAATAACAATTAACACAAAAAAAAAAAAAAAAAAAGTGTCAAAAAATGAAAGAGGAAGGTATAAAATTGTAATTTTGGTATTATTTAGTTTTCTTAAGTCTATAGTGGTTTGGTTTTCTTAAGTCTACCGTGGATAGATTGATTAAATTAAATTCATGTAGTATTAGAAGAATTAAAAAGAAAAAGAATAGCTTAATACAATATATTATACTTTTTATAGGAGAATATATTACACATATAAAATGTAATATGTATTAAAATATATGAACGTGATTCAGTTTGCTTTTATTTGAGAAATTATTCCAAAATTCAATCTAATCCGAACGATTTTAACAAAATGATATCTAAACACATTTAATGATATATCGTTTTGTGCAATTTTTTTAAAAAAAAATTCAGTTTGTAATTTTAATTTAGGCTTAAATATGATATTCATCAATGTAATTTGGGCGAGTTTTAATTTAAATTGGTTTGAATTTGAACACATTATCATAGAACAACGACGGTAATCTTCGTGAGATTAGCTTAGTTGGTATAAACAATGCATAGAATATGCAAGGTCTGTGGTTCAAACCCCGACTACCACAAAAAAAAAAATAGCGATGATAATTAAGGGTAAGGTTGTCATAACAAATTTTAGGCTTTGTTTGGGAGTTTGGAGGGGAGGGGAGGGTTTTGGAAAAAAGGAAGGAGCAGGTGGAAGAAATATAAGACATTAGGAGGAGAGGGCTTTGGAGGTTAATTTTTTGCTTATAATAAAAAATCTCCCTCATTTGGGGGAACTCAAAAATTGTATTGGGGAGGGTTTTTGGGGGTTATGAAGTGTTTATATGAACTTTTTAAATTCAATCTACGTTATTATAATATTCTTAAAATTAAAAGTATATTAATCATAAGTATTAGTTTATCATTCTCTAAAAAAAAATATTCTTTCAAAAAATGTGAATTTTTTGTCCAATTTTCTATATATTTCCAACTCCCATCCCTTTCCCTCCAAACTCCCAAACAAAGCCTTAAGGTAAAAAATAAAATAAAAAATTGTCATATCAAATTTTCTTGATTGCCTTTAAAGGACCACCGAATTAAAAGGTAAAACCTCAAAGCCGCCGGAGTCAATAATTTCTCTCTCTGTGAGTGTTTTGTTAAACGTAATCTTTGGCAGCATTATCTTTTTTTTACCAGACCAACTTGATTTTGATTATATAAAGTTGTAATGGTTTTTTAATAAAATTTGATTAGTGAAAAGGTGTAATGGAGCCTCTGATGATTTTAAACCCTAAATTGCTTGATTGCTCCAAATGTCTTCAACGCTTGACTATTCCCGTCTTTCAGGTATGTATTTACTTTTCTTTTTTCTTTCATAACTTATTTTCTACATATGAAAAGATAGATATGCAATAGGTTTCAACTTTCAAGCTTTGTATTCAATAGTGTACGCTATACACTTCGCCCTTAAGCGCGACAACGTCAAACTCTGTTCAGTCCTCGTCTGTACGTAGGACCACTCTTGTAGGACTCTTAAGACACCCCACTCACACGAGTGGCCTGGCTGATAGCCGTGACCCAACCAATCTTAGATAGACTTTGATACTATCTTACGGTTTGGGTTGGACCTAAGATAAAGAATGTCCCCACTTATTTACTCATATTTAGGTCTTAATGTAGTAATTTGCTTTAGAAGATAACGTAAGTATAAACATCCAATAATTAGAAAATTAAAGATGGATATTAGAGGAACATCATAACAATCAAGAGTTTTTAATTTAACGCCCTTGATTTTCTCGATTTAGAGAAGCCAAATTCTGCTAAAAATGACATTATTATCCCTCCTAATCTTATGTGGCTTTGTAGGAAACATGAAAGAATGGATAATCAAGTTGTTCATATAGAGACACATAACACTTAGGGAGAAACGAAGATAGATGCTTTACAAATGAGGTCTAGTAGTGAAGAGAGTGAGCATGACGATGATGAATAAGTTGTTAGAGATAGTGAGGAATCACTTTTGTTTATTTAACAAGCATCAATGGGTTATTTTAAGCCTCAGAAACTGAGACTTATCTGCTTTACTTGGGTTGGAATATTAGTTACAATGAAATTTGATTAACAATTGTGAATGTCTTTAATTTTGTATATCCTTCTACTTTTGGGTTTTTATATATGCATGTATATGAAACTCTTGTATTTTTTCCCTAAACTTTGATATAGCAACCATACCACTGCTAGCTATGCCGCTATAGCGTTTTGGAGGCTATTTGCAATCCGTCATTGAGTACATAAATTTTGAGAATAATATATTGAAAATGATTAGCTTTATGGTTGTTATACTTTTGATTTCATAAACTTGCTTTCAATCCTTACAAAGACATCTCTTATTTTATTTTATTCTAACAAATGGTTCAAACTCTAATTTGATGATTTGCTTTTATGTTGCAATACCTTTCAGTGCGATAATGGTCATATTATTTGCTCTACCTGCTGTCCTAAACTCAGGAACAAGTGTTTCATGTGCTCTTTGAATATTAGCTCAAAACGTTGTAAATACATTGAGAACGTATTGCAATCTATTGAAATGTCATGTCCGAATGCAAAATATGGTTGCAGGGAGAAAATAAGTTACATTGAAAATAGGAAGCATGAAGAGGAATGCATCTACGAACTATGTTACTGCCCCCTTTCAGGTTGTGACTTTGCTGCATCATCAGAAGTGTTGTCCAACCATGTCAGCCATAAACACAGGGATTCTCACATCAAATTTTCTTATGGTGGCTCCTTCATTGTCTCCTTGAAGTCTAATGATGAAACCATTGTCCTTCAAGAGGAAAATGATGGCAAACTGTTTATTCTCAATAATAGAACTACACTTTTAGGAAATGCAGTCAATATTTGCTGCCTCGGTCCTAACTCTTCTGAGTCTGAGTATAGTTATGATATATTGGCTAGCTCTCAGATATGCAAACTGAAATTACAGTCTTTTGTGAAGAACGTCCAACGTGTTGCTTTAGCAACTCTTTCATCAGAGTTTCTTGTGATTCCATTTGCTTCTTCCGAACCTCTCAAGCTAGATATTTGCATAACCCCCATGGTACCTCCTATCTCCTTTTCTTTGCTTTTGTTTTTTCCCCAATTAAAGTCTTGTTATTTTCTTTATGTTTTGAATTTATACTAGTGTTTTATCTCAAATTCATCAGTGTTTCAATGTCAAAACTAAGGTTGTTAGTGTTTTCTATTTTTGGATCAGTTCTTGAAATATATATATGAGTCTCAAATTTTCCTTTATTGATTTAATGGTATTTGTGGTGCAGATGCAAATCTACGTAAAAGACCTGACTGGAAAGATGATCCCCTTGAGGGTTGAGAGTTCAGACACAATAGAAAATGTGAAGAAAAAGATTCTTGACAAGGAAGGGATCCCAATGCACGAGCAACGTCTGATCATCGACGACGGTAAGCAGTTAGAGGACAACCTTACCCTTGCCAATTACAACATCCAAGAGAATTCAACCATCCACCTCCTCATCCGCCTCCATGGGAGCTAGATGACCAGCACACCATAACCAATTACTACATCCGAGCACAGGCAACCGTCCCTGCCATCGACAATTCATGAAGATAATCACCCAATTAGTAGAGAAGTCATACATTATTGATAACATAGAGTCTTTGACTTTTGCTTTTCTTTTTAAGAATTTGACTTTGTTATTTTTCTCTTGACTTGAGCTTTATGATGAGTTTTTTTTACTGGGGATGGATTTCTGCAATTTGAGAAACCTATTTACTTCTCAACATAAGTTGAAATTTTACAGTAATTTTTACATAGATCCATGTAGTGACTCCGGCAGGAGAGTTTGATTTAATTGAAAAGAGTCAGTGATGTAGAGGCCTCGAGCCTAAAACCTTGATATCAAACTTATGAATTGTTGTTTCTCACTATTAAATATTTTCATGATCCTTCATTTTCTTGAATGATCGACCTGAAAAGCCTGAGAAAGTTGTGTAAAATGAAGATTTAACTTCTATGTATTGGCCTCAAAGTAATCTTGCCTTCTTTAAGTCCTGATGAAGCATAGATACAAATTAGAGAAAGAATCTTATATTATTAACCTTATGTTACAGATTATATATGTTTATTGTTAGCTTCTATAATTTTCTTGCATCTTCAAGGAAGCCGATTTTGCGTAAAATCATAGCAATTTTTATTATTTATAATACTTCATTCGAATGTTGGACCAGCTTATTGCATTAATTAGTGAAATGTTTTGCAGAGTAAACTGCAACATTTCCCTTATTTTTTACAATAATAATAACCTCATCTCATTTTACAACTAGTTGTGGTCCTCTCTTCCTCTCTCTTTACTCCTTCTGAAACCTAGCCGTCGCCATTTTTCTTCATCTTGATTAACCGAAAATGAGTTATTTAGGATCAGTTTTGACTCGATATCACCTCTCTATGTTGCTTCCCGTTCTTTTTTAGTTAAATAAATCATTTCCACATATTTTCAATCTTCTCTCTCTTTGCGTTTGAAAAATGTTCATCAATTCTCTTCGATTTCACGTTTTTCTTCAGTTTTAGAGGTTTACAGTATAGTGTATGTAAAATGATTTTACGGTAGTGTACGTAATTTGAGTTTACGTACAAGTATGTATACTAATACTATATACACTACAATAAACTCAATTTACATGACTTGTGTAAACTCATGCGGTCGGTTCTCAATCTTTCATTGAGGTTGGTCACACATCCACGAATGTTTGTGATAGAGGCGATGAATATTTAGAGTGAGAGATGAGAAATGGGTTTTGAAATATTAGATGCACATAGGGGTGTTTAATTTGTGGTCCGGTTTGGATCGATATTGAGGCAAAAACTCATCCGATCCAAAGATAAAATTATATGCATGCGGTCTAATTTGGATTGGTTTTTTGATATCCAAATTACAAATTATAACTTTTTTTTATTAATAATTATCTTATAAATATATGATAAAATAATAGGTTCGATACAAAATATAACATATAATTTATAAAAAAAAAAAAATTAATTGTATGAAATAACAATGATTGATTATCTTTAAAACAAATGAAATAAAAACAAAATTGATTAAATTAAACTCATACGCAGTATTAAGAGAATAAAAAATAAAATAAAAACAATAGCTTAATATACTATTTATACTTATAAAAATGGAAATATGTATTAAAATATTTGAATGCGGTTCGGTTGGGTTTGTTTCGCTTTTAAAAATTCAATCCAAAATCCGATCTAATCCAAACGGTTTTTACATAACGTCATCTAAACACATTCAATAATATTCGATTTTGTGCCGTTTTCGGTTTTTTTGGATGGGTTTGCGGTTTTAAGGGTCGGTTTGGATTTCAACCCCCTAAATGCACATAGACGGTTTTTGCATCATCAATAAATTTTAATGAAATTTTATTGTAGCAGAAAATTTTTGGGTATCGAAAAACACATGCATCAAACACCTGGACTCTACCATTTCTCTGTGAGTGTTTTGTTCTTTTTAAATTTTTTGAGGAAACTTGATCATTGTTTCAGTAAAAATTATGATTTTGATTATATAAGAAAGTTGTAACGGTTTTTTAATAAACTTTGATTAGTGAAAAGGTGTAATGGAATTGCAGCCTCTGATAATTTCAAACTGGTTGCTTAATTGCTCCAAATGTTTTCATCGCTTAACTATTCCCGTCTCCCAGGTATGCATTTGATACTATTTTCTATTATATTTCAATATTTTGTATTAATCAATAGTGTCCGCTATACACTTCGACCTTAACCTTCAGAGGCTAGAGCGAGATAGTGATTCGAATTAAGGGACCACTTATTTATTTTAAAAGCTTCAATGAGTTATTTTGACCCTTGGAGGCTAACACTTATTTGCTTTACACTGGTTTGAATCATAGTGGTCAATAGCGGCCGCGTAGTGTAGCGGCGATAAACCGCTACGCTAATTGTCGTAGCGGTGCGGAATGAGATAGCGGCGCTATAACGGCCGCTTCAACTGCTATCGCGGCATAGCGGAGCGGATAGCGGCCGCTATTTGATTTTAGTTGAAAATATTCATTGACACTATTTTTAAAACATTTTGTATGGTTTCCAAATTTCTAAATTTATTTTAGGGCATTGTGGTGATTTTTAAAATCAAATTGACTATGTTGTATGGTTTCTCTGTTCTTCTTTTCTTCCTCTGTTTTATGGTTTCTCTTGTTTTATGGTTTTTTTATTTGTTCCTCTATCTTTTGATTTTAGAATGTCTCATGAGATTTGAGTGTTATAATTAATTTTATATTAAATATAATTTTTTTTAGAAATATGTAAGTTTGTTTATACTTTATAACATTATAAATGTATGTTTAAAAAAAAAAAAAACATTATAAATGTAATTTGTTCAAAAAATAATCATACATGGGTGACCACTATTTGTCATACCACTATACGCTAACCCGCTATCCCACTTTTGAGGTCGGCCTCTACGCACCGCTATCCGAGATTGACTACTATGTTGAATTTTGATTAAGACTTTCGATGCTATGTTGGAGACTTTAAAGCTTTCATAAGATTTGGGTGTTTTGTATGATTTATGAATGATTCATGACTAAAAGCTTTCATAATATTTGGGTGTTTTGTATGATTTATGAATGTTTCATGAGATTTGAATGAATGTTATATTTAATTTTATATTAGATATATGTTAGTTTATAATTTATAGTATAGTATTATTTACGTAATTTGTCAAAAAAGTTATCAAATAGCGGTCATGGCGCTATGCGCTATCGTCCCGCTATAGCATTTTTGGGGTCGACCGCTACGCGCCACAATCCGTAATTGACCACCATGGTTTGAATATTAGTAATAATCTATGAAGCACGGACACTCCTCAGATTAGACGTATCCTGGTGTCGGACACGTGTCGTTTTCGACACCGACACGACACAAACACATATAATTACATTGAATTGTGCGATTTTCTCAAATTATTAGCGGTGTCGGTGTCCGTGTCGTGTCCAGTGTCTGTGTTTGTATCCGTGCTTCATACTAACAATGAACTTTGAGTAATAATTATGAATGTCTGTACTTTCGTATATCCTTCTATTTTTTAGCTTTTTTTTTAATGGTATGAACTTCTTGTTGTTAGAACTCAATTGATAGTCACACATAGAGAAAGAGAGATCTTGCAAATGAAGATAAACTTTGTATATTGAAATGGATTCAACTTATTTGAGATACATGAGATATGTGTTCATGTTTAAACTTTGCATAGCTCCTATTTTATATTATAGCAACTGTTCCAAAGTCTAATTTAATGAATTTCATTTTTGTTTCAATTCAGTGTGATAATGGTCATATTGTTTGCTCTACCTGCTCTCCTAAACTTAGGAACAAGTGTTGGTGCTCATTGCCCATTAGCTCAAAACATTGTAAAGCCATTGAGAATCTAATGCTATCTATTGAAATATCATGTCCGAATGCCGAACATGGTTGTAGAGTAAAAATAAGTTACATCGGAAATCGGAAGCATGAAGACGAATGCATATACGTACTATGTTACTGCCCCATTTTAGGTTGTGGCTTTGCTGCAACATCAGAAGTGTTGTCCAACCATTTCAGCCGAAAACACCGGAATTCTCAAATCAAATTTAATTATGGTCACTCCTTCATTGTCTCCTTAAAGTCCAATGATCAAGCCATTGTTCTTCAGGAGGAAAATGATGGCAAACTATTTATTCTCAATAATAGTACTATACTTTTAGGAAATGCAGTCTATATTTGCTGCATTGGTCCTAACTCCTCTGAGTCCGAGTATAGTTATGATATATTGGCTAGGTCTCAGACATGCAAACTGAAATTACAGTCTTTTGTGAAAAATGTCCAGCAGTTTACTTTAGCAACTCTTCCATCAGAGCTCCTTGTGATTCCAGTTGGCTCTTCTGAACCACTCAAGCTAGAAATTTGCATATCTTACATAACCCCCATGGTACCTCCTATCTCCTTTTCTTTCTTTACTTTGGTTTTTTTTTTTCAAATAAAGTCTTTCTACTTTCTTTTATGATTTGAATTTATTCTTTAGTTTTTTATCTCAAATTCATCATTGTTGCAAATGCAAAAAAAAGGTTGTTAGCGTTTTCTATTCTTTAATCTGTTTTTGAAGTGTCAGATATCAAATTTTCTTTTATTGATTTGATCATTAATTTCTTTTGCCATGTTGTGCTGTAATAAATTTTCAAGTGGCTTTGTTTTCTTTCTATTGCTTTTGTCATTGATTCATGTGTTAGCAATTGTCGTGCAGATGGAAATATCAATAAATATGCCTGGAAAGATTAAGATTATTCCCCTGAGGGTTAAGATTTCAGACACGATAGTTAATGTGAAGAAGAAGTTTTTTACAAGGAAGGGATCCCAGTACACCAACAACGTTTGATATTTGCCGGTAGGCAACGAGATGACAACGAGACCCTTGCCAATTGCAACATCCAAGAGAAGTCAATCCTGCACGTCGTCATCCGCCTTACTGGGGACTAGATGATCACCACATCATCGCTGATTACTGTTTTCAAGAGCAGGCAGCCGTCCACCTCATCGTTTGCCGCCGTCGGGGACCCTTATCATGAAGACAAACACCCTATAAGTAGTAAAGTAATACATTATTGATAGGTATGTGATTAGAGCAACGGAATGTGATTAGACAATATTTGAATTGTTTTCTCATTAACTATAATAGGTATGAGATTTTTGTAGGATTTGAATTTACAATGAACATTTTCCTTCTAAATTTGCAGCTATGTATAAAAAACATCCATAAGGATCTCTTGGCAAAAAGGGGATGGTGGTAGCACTAGCCATTTCTACTTGCTTGCTCATGTATTAGTTTATAAAAGCCAGGAAACAATGTAAGTTCAATTCTTATCAAATTTGACACTGTGGGATTCTGGATTCTATTGACATGTTTAAATGTGTTTGTTTCCTTGTCTTAACAACTCAAATATACCATTCTTTGATCTTAGCTCCATAGCTGCTGCAACAGACAATTTTTCAATTGCTTACAAGTTTGGTGAAGGTGATTTTGGTTACCGTGACACTCAACCCTACCTCCTTTATTTGAAGCCCTTCCTCAAAAATGAACAATGAAGCATTAAATAGTACTCAAACTAATGCAAAATTATACCACGATTTTGCTTCGAGTAAAATCCTTCCATTGTACCTCAAAAATAATTGTCAATTCCAACATGATTCCGAAATTGTGTCTCGTGTATCAGTTTGTCACCATGCACAAAATCATCGATTTTGAAGTCAAAACAACAATGTTGTTCAATTATTGTCTTGGAAATGACTAAAAAGCAAAATTTCTAGATTTAAATTACTCTCGGAGTGGATCTTAGATCATATGAAAATGAAAGTCAGGAATTATATATAGACTTTGATGCATTGAGGTGTGTTGGAGATGGTCAGTCCAGTCATTGTGAGTTGTGACTCACTTTTTGACTATTAGTGTGTGTTAACTTTTTATGATTGTTTTTAATATTTTCATGTTTTCTTTTGTTATAGGATGAAAATCAGAAAAAAAAAAAACAAAAACCACTCCCATAGAAGCAACTTCTTTCGAAACGCCGCCTCTTAAAATCCAAAATTCCATCGTTTATACTCATATTATATTTTTATGATTTTATTTGACATGTAGAGGCGTGGTGAATCATGTATGCACATTCTTGGAAGCTACTTCTAGCCAGCCATTCATTTTATTAGTGTGTAGATGAAAACTAAACTTAGGAGGCTTGAACAATAGCCGTATAAGCTTTCAGTCTTAAACTCTCTTTATTTATGAACTATGGTACTTTTTTTACCAATATTGGTTTACTATATCCTTTTGGTCAATAAGTTTATTCTTGGTAAGTCAGTGGTTGTGCTACATTTAACAAAATGACCAAATTTATTTACCTTCTATATAAAGAGGATGTTGGTTAACCAATATTATCAATAGCTTTTCGGTTAAAAGGGAATACTGAAATTTAACCAAGAAATAGAACACAATCGAAATTGTGTGAAACAAATTTTGTAATTAGCATTATTTTTTTAACTTGTAAGACAGGAGTAAAATAACTTGCCTTGCAAATTCGTGGATTAAAGAGTAGACTTGCTCATTTAACATGTATGAATAAACTGTCTTCTTTGTTAAAACTTAAAATATTCATGAGATTTAATAGAAAATTATTGCAAAAGTGTTGTAACAAAGTGGACTAGACACTATATCATCCTTCTCGAAGCACAAAAGGTTGTCGGCCACCACATTCTTGCTTGACTATACTTAACATAAAATAACTTAGGCTACACGGTCCATCCTAAACAACAAAGTCTATCTAAACAATTTGTTTAGAAGGCCAAATTTGTTCATGAAGGACAGTACAGCCGAAGGTATTTATTTGTTAATAAATAAATTACTCATTAAGAACATAGCATCAACTAAAACATAATTTGTCAGGGATTAAAAAATGGAAGAGAATACAGTTTTCAAAGACAATAGAGGGTATTTAGTTGCTCAAGTGTTGTAATGAAACCATATGTAAAATGGTTGCATAAAATAAAATGAAAGAGCAACACAAATTGCTATGGCTTCAAGGGAACGAGTCAAATGGGAATGGAATAAATCCACACCGACCAGATAGAGAAGCATGATAAATATATTAAAATTCCAATTATAATAATGAAATTAAAATAGAGATGGATCAGATTATTTGGCTTGATTTCTCAAAAAGAGAAAAAAAAATTCGCACAGTATGTTCAGCTTCGATCATCTGGGGAAATAATCATCACATCCATCTCACCAATATACAAATGAATAAAAGAGTCAATTAGTTCCTGATTTATAATAAGTGAGGAACACATTAATTGCTTAATGAAAAAACAAACCTTAACAAAGCAAAGGAAAACAATATGAAAATGAGAAGAACAGTAAACCTAAGCGGTGCAACGTTGGATGGTGAAAAAGTGAAGCTGATTTGTGTTTATAAAGGAGGCGGAAACCCTAATTTGAGGATGGGTGAAGCTTCTGGATAAAGCAGAATGGGTTAGTTCCAGGCTTTTCTTTCAGCCCAATTAATTTGAATCCAAAATCTATAACTATTTGAGCTTATTCAATGAAAACTGTTAAGCGCACCCCAACAACTTTAAGTTTGCATTATTCAAAAGAAATCCTCCTAAATTTTAACTTAATGAGTTCAAGATTTCACTTTTGGTTGGACCTGTGTAAGTATTGGTCCATAATGGACCAATATTTATAATATTAGATTATATGTATGCACAATAACATAATGCACATCACACGTTTAATTATTTCCTTTACTCTTTCCAAACTATTTTCCTGCCTTCTTTTTCTTTCTGTAATTTCAACATTCAATCTTCAATTGTTTTCAATAAAAACCCATCGTTTTCGATCAATATTTAGAATTTAATAATTTAACATATCTTTTATATTATACTATTAAATTAATATTTACTCACAAAAATTTATTTTCATTTCTTAAACATAGCAACGAGAAAGTTTGTTTTATAAAAAATACCAATGAACAGTTAGAGAATGTATTATTTATTATTACTGCTATTATTAGTCTTTTGGAAAGGAAAATATGACTATTCTAAAAAAACAATGAAAAAATAAATAATTGATAACGGTAACGAAATTAAACTTTTCAGGTAATATTAACATGTATTTTTTTCTTTCAAAAAAATAAAAATAACACGTACCTTTTCTTATTTAAAAAAAATAGCATGTACTCTTTCTCCTATTTGTAAAAAAAAAAAAAATTTCTCCTTAAAAAAGAATTTGTACGTTTTCGTAAAAATAAAATCAAATAATAATATGCAGCTGTCCAACATTTACCGTAACAAATTCGTAAAAAAAAGGTGTAAACACCAACAAAAAAAATTACTGTAACAATTTTGTCAAGAAAAAAAAATTACCATAACAATATGTAATATTTTAAAGGCAAAATTACACTTTTAGTCCTTTAACTTAATTTCAGGTAACAGTTTGGTCCTTTATCTTTTTTTCATTTCAATTTGGTCCTTTTTGTCCATTTTCATATGAATTTTTAACTTTAAAATTCATGATTTTATTTTCTTATGGTCTTTCAATCTTCAAATCTATGATCCTCGTCTATGTTTGCATAAGAATATTAGATTTGAAGCTTGAAAATGTATATAAAAATGGACAAAAAGGACCAAATTGAAATGAAAAAAAAAATAAAGGACCAAACTGTTACCTGAAATTAAGTTAAAGGACAAAAAGTGTAATTTTGCCTATTAAATTAAAATAATTATAAAGGGTAAAAATGAATTTTTTATAAAATGATAAGGGAAGATGGGTTAGATTGAGTGTTTATAGATCATGATAAAATTTTGGGGTTCATCTAATCTAACCGTTGAAAAAATTGGTCCATCATAGACCAATATTTTACGATAACTACTTTAAAATTCATCTTCTTTTTAGCAATGTTTTATCATATATACTATTACAGCAAGGGTAAATATGAACTATAATCAACGATGAATTAGTTTAAGTGGTAAAAAATTTCAACCCCTTGAGTTGGTCATGAGAATATTTACCACTTAATTATGAAGAAATATTATAATTTATAAACATCCTTAAGTAAAAATAAATAAATTACTTTATACAATACACAATTTTTTCATAGACAATCTTGTAAACATCATGGCCATCCACCTTTTACCTTTGACAAAAAATTTCTTAGAGATCTTAGTATGTAAAATAATTTGTTTAACCCTTTTACTAGAGAAATATGGATTGATACTTTCAAGTTTGATCGAAAGGTAGTAAAATCTAATCAAGTTTAATCGACTAAATAAAATCAGCTTTGAAAATATGGTTCCTATAAATAAAATCACAATCTCTTAAGTTTTGTCTCCGAATCTTGTCAAAAAAAGAGTTTTGTCTCCAAATAAATTTTATTCGTTTTTTGTTCTTACTTTACTTAGGGTCTATCTTTTTTATTCTAAAACAACCACTTTTTTTATAAGTTTTTTTGAAAATGTGGATTAAAATTTATAAGTAAAAACATACAAGATAACATCCACCATCAAAACAAACAGAAATCAAGTGGCGTGAAGATGGAATCTTTGTATATTCTTTTTCTCATGATCATCCACATGCAGCGTAACCACCTTAGACAAACAAAGGAAAAGAATGATACTTATATAATTCCTTGTTAAAACTAAATAATATCCACACACATTCCTTTTGTTTTTTAAAACATACTCAAACATGATTATTCTTTTCCTTTCTTTCCCTCATCAAGTATTCCTTCTCATGTGACATAGGTACACATATAAATTGTGACACATTTCATAGGACATGCAATCAAGACCATCATTATTTCTGAGTTTATAAATTTTAAATTTAAATTTTACTATCTCTTAATTTCTTTCAATGGCTCCAACACATGCATTGAAGCGCACAAATTCTATAGCAGATAACATGCCTGATGCATTGAGGAAGAGTAGATACCATATGAAGAAGTGCTTTGCTAAGTACCTAGAAAAAGGGAGAAGAATCATGAAACTTCATGAATTAATGGAAGAAGTGGAACGAACTATAGATGATATAAATGAAAGAAATTATATTTTGGAGGGAAATCTTGGCTTTATATTGAGCTCTACACAGGTTCTTTTTATATTTGGTCTAATATGTTTAATCACTCAAATCCTCAGCATTTTGGAAAACATTTATAATTAATTCTAAAAGAGTGGCTCGAAAACATTTAGGCTTTGAATTATAATGTAGTACATATGAACTTGCAGGAAGCTGTTGTTGATCCACCATATGTAGCCTTTGCAATTAGGCCTAATCCAGGAGTTTGGGAATACGTACGTGTCAATTCTGAGGACCTCTCTGTTGAGCCTATCACCCCCACAGATTACCTCAAATTCAAGGAAAGAGTATATGACCAAAAATGGTGTGTCATTTTTCTTCATTTTCTCATATATTTAATTTGAATTCTTTATATATTTCATTGTTTGAATATCTTATGTGAGGTTAAATGTATATGTTAGAAAATATAGTATAAATAAATATGAATTACCAACTTCGTGTTCTACAATTAGCATATAACTGGTCTTTTAAGCATGTGGTCATGAATTTGATCTTTGAGTGATGCTTATGAAAGAGCGCTTGTTAGGAGAGGTCATCTCCTTACATAGATCTTCGCACCTCGAAAGATTAGTTAGTAGCTTTCGAAATGTGAGATAAAAACCACATTGCTAGCAAGAAGATTGATTCACTTAACGTTGCTTGATGCTTAACATTTTCTATAATGTAGGGCAAATGATGAAAATGCATTTGAAGCAGACTTTGGAGCATTTGATATTGGGATTCCTAAATTAACCTTGTCTTCTTCAATTGGAAATGGACTACACTTTGTTTCAAAGTTCTTAACTTCAAGGACAACTGGGAAATTGGCCAAAGCACAGACTATAGTGGACTACTTGTTAAAACTAAATCATCATGGAGAAGTAAGTGGAAGAAACATGTTAGATTAAATTCATATACATTATACCAACAACAGTTACATAATCTTTTCAATATTAATTTTTCTTTTTTGTAACCTACACTTGCAGAGTCTCATGATAAATGACACCTTGAGCTCAGCTGCAAAGCTTCAGATGGCATTAATAGTTGCTGATGTTTTCCTCTCAGCAATTCCAAAAGACACTTCATATCAAAAATTTGAGCTAAGGTAAGAAGTTTATTAGTTTTCTATTAAAGAGGCCAAATTTGTTTTCAGATATGTTTAAAATCTCGGTCGCATCGCAATCCTTGATATTGCAAAGAATTGTAGTTATATACATATGATGTGGCCTCAACCGCGACATAAAAAAATCTTGATGTTGCGACCTAAATTGTGATCGCCGACATTTTTTTAAAACTCTACTTGTTAGTTGTAACTTGTAACCCCTGATGCCAATTTTATTTCCAGGTTGAAGGAATGGGGCTTTGAGAAAGGATGGGGAGATAATGCAGGAAGGGTGAAGGAGACAATGAGAACTTTATCAGAAGTACTCCAAGCTCCGGATCCAGTGAACCTGGAAATATTTTTCAGCAGAATTCCAACAATATTCAAAGTAGTTATCTTCTCAGTTCATGGTTATTTTGGGCAAGCAGATGTTCTTGGCTTGCCAGACACTGGTGGCCAGGTAAAATTTCTACCATAAGGAACATTAATTTTAATTATAAGTATCAAGTAGTAAGGTTTTAAATTGCGGTCAATATGCCAAGATTCCTATTGCATCGTGATCCTTAACATTGGAGAGAATGCGGTGTAATGCGGCCTTAGTTGCAGTCGCAGAGACATCAGAAACCAATATGTCACGGCCCAAATCTCAGCCGCAGATTTTTCTTAAACCTTGGCTCAAAAATTGTTTTCCTTTCTAACACTTGTTGCCAAAAAAACAACAGGTAGTTTACATATTGGACCAAGTCAAGGCTTTGGAAGAAGAGTTAATTCTAAGAATTAAGCAACAAGGGCTAAATTATAAACCTCAAATTCTTGTGGTGAGTCTCATGCAAACATATCACCTCTTTCTACATGCAACTTAGAACTTAGTAAAATCATGTGAGCATACTCTTAACTTTGACAGGTAACAAGGTTGATACCTGATGCTAGAGGAACCAAGTGCCACCAGGAGTTTGAACCAATCAATGATACCAAACACTCTCATATTCTACGTGTACCTTTTCATACAGAGAAAGGAATCTTGCCCCAATGGGTTTCTCGCTTCGACATTTACCCTTATCTTGAGAGGTTTACTCAGGCATGTATACACACGATTTTTTACCTTGTACTATGGTTTTAAGTTGCAGTTACGCTGCAAACTTTTCTCTTACTGTAAAAAGCGGATGCAATCACAGTTGTTGACCGCAGTTTAGAACTATGTTTTGTACCTTTTCCGCTCTTATGAACTTTCCTTCTTACCAATGCTTTGGTTGATATTAATAGGATGCAACAACCAAAATTTTAGACCTAATGGAAGGGAAGCCAGATCTTGTTATTGGAAATTACACAGATGGAAATTTGGTGGCATCACTAATGGCTAGAAAACTTGGGATAACTCAGGTTACTAAAACTTACTATATCTTTATTTATTTTTCCTTTCAATATTTTTGTGCCAGAAAGGATGTGTTACTTGTCACATGTACTAATTCCTTATTGTGATTGAAAATTAGGCAACTATAGCACATGCTTTAGAGAAAACAAAGTATGAAGACTCAGATGTTAAGTGGAAAGAGTTAGATCCTAAATATCACTTCTCATGTCAATTCATGGCTGATACAGTTGCAATGAATTCGTCCGATTTCATCATAACCAGTACATACCAAGAAATTGCTGGAAGGTTTGTTAAAATAGCCTTTCATTTATTAATATTTGTTTAATCGAGAAGAAATCTAAATTTAAAATAGTACACAAAAATGATAACTGAGTTTTGAAAGTTAATTTTTGTTTTTTGCAGCAAAGATAGACCTGGACAGTATGAAAGCCATGCTGCATTTACCCTTCCAGGGTTATGTAGGGTTGTTTCTGGGATAAATGTGTTTGATCCGAAGTTCAATATAGCTGCACCTGGTGCCGATCAAAGTATCTATTTCCCTTACACAGAAAAAGACCAAAGACACTCTCAATTTCACCCTGCTATTGAAGATCTCCTCTTTAATAAAGTAGATAACAATGAGCATATGTAAGTAATTTTGTTTCCACATTTTCACATTAAACTTTTCTGTTAAAAGAATCATGTGAGAAGATAAGATCAGGAAATGTGTTTATAAGGGATGAAAATACTCCTCGTACCAGTTTTTGTCGTAAGGGTTGAGTTAAGTCCAACTCAAATTCTATGATAGTATCAGAGTCTACTTAAGATCCAATCGGACCACTCGGGTCACGGTACAGATGTCTAGTCTATGCATGAGGGCGTGTCAGTCCCGCATTGAATCAGATAGGCCTGAAAATGCGTTTGTAAGTGGTGGACAGTCCTCATTTTATAAACCGGTTTTCTAGGGGTTGAGTTAGGCCAAGCCAAAATTTTAAAACTTTCAGTTCTGAACTATACTGACTACATTCTTCCAAATGATTGATATTTGCTTTTGAAATTATTACGGAAACAGTGGATATCTAGCAGACAAGAGGAAACCAATAATCTTCTCAATGGCAAGGCTTGATGTTGTGAAGAACTTAAGCGGTTTAGTTGAATGGTATGGCAAGAACAAGAGACTAAGAAACCTGGTGAACCTTGTCATAGTTGGTGGCTTCTTTGACCCATCAAAATCAAAAGATAGAGAGGAAATGGCAGAAATAAAAAAGATGCATGATTTAATTGAAAAATATCAACTAAAGGGCCAATTCAGATGGATTGCTGCGCAGACTGATCGATATCGTAACGGAGAGCTCTATCGATGCATTGCCGACACAAAGGGAGCTTTTGTGCAGCCTGCTTTGTATGAAGCATTTGGCTTAACTGTCATTGAAGCAATGAACTGTGGCTTGCCAACTTTTGCTACTAATCAAGGAGGTCCAGCAGAAATAATTGTTGATGGTGTCTCAGGATTCCATATTGATCCTCTCAATGGAGATGAATCAAGCAACAAAATTTCTGATTTCTTCGAAAAATGCAAAGTGGACCCATCATATTGGAACGTGATTTCTATGGCCGGATTGCAGCGCATAAATGAATGGTACTACCTCCGTCCCCTCTTGAGATGTTTCGTTGCCAAGAAAATTAATTTTAAGCATGTTCATGTCTTTATGTTGTAGCTATACTTGGAAGATATATGCAAACAAGTTGGTAAATATGGGGAACACTTACACCTTTTGGAGGCAAGTTAACAAGGAGCAAAAAGAGGCAAAACAAAGATACATCCATATGTTCTATAATTTCTTATTCAAGAATTTGGTTAGTCAATGTTTGGTTTTCTATAAACATACACAAATAACCAATTATTGCATAATGAGTTTTAGAATAAAAGTTATAAGTTTTTTTTTTTTTGACAAAAAAAGTTATAAGTTATAACACTTGTGATGCGTTCACAGGCTAAGAATGTACCTATTCCAAGTGATGAACCTCCAAAACCAGTTGGCAAGCAACCAAGTCTCAAACAACAAGGCTCTAGGTATGTCACTCAAGCATTTTGTTTTAGAATTTGAGAGGCTCAAGATTAATTTCATGACAGATAAGAAAATATTGTATCAATATAAAGCGTCTTAGGAAGCGTAATTATCTCATTCAAATTGATCTTTATATGCTAAATCATATTTTTGAAGATAAAAAAATTATTAACCAAATTAAACTATATACGTTCGCTGGAGTCTTTCGCCTTATAAGATTTATGTGTCTTTGGCTATGAAGCGTCAATCCATACACGAACTTGACAATGACACATTACCAATAATAATTTGAGAAAATTGTTTACCATTTGATTTTTCATGCTAACTTTTTTTCCTTTTCTTCTTGGTTTGCAGCACCAGACGTTCACAATCCACATTGAAAAGGTTAGATTTATTATATATTCTTGGATAAGCTTATGATTTCAAGCTGTGTCACCTTACTAAAAAAACACTTGCTTCCTTTCAGATTATTACTTGGAGCTTAATTGTATAAACAACAAAGAAAATCAAGTGAGATAATGCATCTTGTCATGCTGAATATAGATCTACCTCTGATGTATATACCTTCTTATATATTGGTTTACAAAATAATTAATATTGCAAAACAATTTTTTTGTTATTAAACAAAAAAATCTCTGTAATGTTGCAAAATAACAAATGTTTTATGCGATGAATAAAATGATGTGTGTGAGGAGTTCATGATAAATATGGAGCAAAATTTTAGTGCTTATAAAAATCTATTATTTTGTTGATAATTTATAAAAATCTCTTTGCTACTTATATAGTTATAGTTGGGGGGTGATTAGTAGTACTTATAGTTCTTAAGGAATTATACTAGCATGTAGCTGTGACCACGGTGGATACTATTACAGTTTAAGAAATTACATATAGTTTATGTATTTCTTTATTTATCTAGAAGACATGATTTGTGATTTATTCCCTAAAAAAAATTGTGATTTATTTTCACAAATTAACAATGTGATAATAATACATAAAATAAGATATGTGAGTTGCAAATTTCCTAAAACCCGTGGACTATATATCACTAACCTCAAAAGAGTATTAAACTATTTTTTTTAGAGAGGAAAAGAGTCGTAAACTTTGTCTCCTCGGTCACGAGATACGTTGCCGTATGTAAACATTGAAGTTTGAACCCCTTAAACTTTATTTAACAAAAATAATTTAAAATTGAAAAAAATTAAGAAGCTAATAAATTAACCTATTGAAATTGATACGGAGAAATATCGAACCTGAAATTTTGAGAGAACACGTTATAATATCCTAAATTAACATCATCAAACTAACTTAAACGGGTTACTTTTAAAATATAATGATAAATGGGAGGAGCAATCTTTTGGACTTATCAATGCTCACACTCTAATAAAATGACACGTCTTTATATAAACTGGATGGGAATTGCTGCAAATCTCGAACATGAAGAAGATGAAGAACAAGATGAAGGTTGCCAAAATAAATTTCTAAGTGTGTCTAGACACACTATGACACACTGTTTCTTATTTGATTCACCTCCACCATTTATGTAAACTAAATGCAAATAGTTCAATTAGCGAACCCTTTTTAGGCATACTTAGGAATCCTTGACATGAATTGCATACTCATATTAAGCGTATCAAATCAAAAATAATTTATAAAATAAAGTTCATTTAATTATTATTGTTCATCAGTAAAACCAAATAACTATTTAAAGACTTAAATGTATGTTTAATCCCTGCACTTTTATCCAATTTTGGCATTGGTCCCTATACTTTTGTTTGGTATTGGTCCCTGCAGTTTGAAAACTTTTGGTTTTAATCATTCTGTTAAGTCTCAATTAAAAAAAGGCTTAATTGCACTTTACCTCTATCTTTCCAAAAGTTGCGGTAATATTCCTTCTGTTAATTTTTTTAACAGAAGGGACCACTTAGGTAAACGGAGGTAAAGTTATGGGACCAAATTGAGACGGTTTAAAGTTAAGGGACCAAAATGAAATTCAAAAATAAGTTAAGGGACCAAAACATGTATTAAGCCTAAAAAAAACTATCAGTGTGCCACGTGGACCAGTCATGACACGCCATGTGGCACACTAAAAGACAAAAAAAGTTCAACCTAAAAATATCATTAGTCCCTGCACTTTCAACATTTTTTTATATCAGTCCCTGCACTTTGGTATTGGTCCCTGAACTTTATTATTTTTTTTTTTTTAAACTTTCAATGAAATTATTAAGTTTTATTATTATTTTATTCGTTATTTTTATTGAGAATAATCATAAAAAAAAAATTAAAAAAATCATTTTTAAAAAAATTAAGTTTTAATTGTATCACATTGCAGATGAAAATTATATCTCATTGACACCATGATAATAGATGAAAATTAACAAAGTAAATGGAAATTAAATACATTAATTTTCTTCGTTGTAAAGCTTCCTCCTATCGATACACTTGATTTGAGTAGGCAATTCATGTCAATGATTCCTAAATGTTAACATTTTTCTTATTTTTAAATATTTTTTTTTCTCCAATGCACGAGAGTAATTGGATAAACTTTATTTTTTTAACTATTTTTTTATTGATACGCAAGATAGGATAATGCAATTCATATCAAGGATTCTAAAGTATTTTTTAAAAGGGGTTCGCCAATTTACCTATTTGCAGCCGGTTTACATGTGAACATTTTTCTTATTTTTAAATAAGGCTTAAATGTGTGTTTGGTCCCTGCACTTTCACCCCATTTTGGCATTGGTCCCTGCAGTTTGTAAAACTTTTGGTTTTAGTCATTCTGTTAAGTCTCAGTTAAAAAAATCTAACAGTGTGCCACATGGACCAGTCATGACATACCACGTGGCACACTAAAAGACAAAAAAAAAATTCAATCTAAAAATATCATTAGTCCCTGCACTTTCAACAGTTTTTTATATTAGTCCCTGCACTTTAATATTGGTTCCTGAAATTTTTTTGTTTTTTTTTTTTAAACTTTCAATGAAATTATTATGTTTTATTATTGTTTTGTTCATTATTTTTATTGAGAATAATCATAAAAAAAAATCAAAAAAATCTTTTTTAAAAAAATTAAGTTTTAATTGTATCACATTGCAAATGAAAATTATATCACATTAAAACCATGATAATAGATGAAAATTAACAAAGTAAATGGAAATTAAATACATTAATTTTCTTCGTTGTAAAGCTTCCTCCAATTAATTAGGGATGCGTCACAGATGAACTTACAAGCTTATTTGATTTTGGAAGTGATACTATCTAATTATTGCTGAAAATATGTGTTTGGATTTTGAAAATACTTTTATGGGTTTTGAATTGGTGAAAATGAAGTAATAATTTTCATTGTGTCATTGAATATCTATTTCATTGATTGGTTTTTCTTATTTGAAAATAACAACTAAGAGACTATTTTTTGATGAGTAATTAAAGACTCTTGTGGTTGATATGATAGAATTGTTCATATTTGGTGAATAATTTACCTGTTAACATCTAATTAGAATATAGTCTGTCTGGTCTCATCATTTTTCTTGGGGATTTGCAGATTAAGTCTCAATTTCATGTTTAACTTTGAGAGAACTTTGATATAATTTGGTTTGATACATTTAGCTTAGTGTTCTTGATGGTTACAGTTGGTAGCACAAGATTCTGGATAAAATAAGTTTGCTCTGTCACTTGATGTGCCAAAAAATCTTGATATTTTGCAATGATATTAGATAGTTTGAGATTTAGTGCTTTATTTTTTATCTGGATTGCAACATTCAGCACTATTAAATCTACATATGATGCTTTATTCTCTTATGATGTTCTTGAAAGATTAAAGATAATTTGCTACATTGATCAGATAAGTGAAGATAAGTGTTAGCTACCTTCATAACACACTATCTCTTTGAAATGTATGAATTGTTTGTTTATTTTATATTCTGAATGTAGTTAGCTTATGTATGATAGCAGAAATGTATGGTAGCAGAAATGTTGGAAAGATAGCAACTGAGTCATGTGCATTTAACTTATGAAGTAAGTATACTACACAAACATTATAAATGTGCACCTTTTTAAAATATTTATCAAAATATCAAAAGAGCATATACTACAATCAACATTCGAGATAGTAGTCAGATCTATCTATTTAGATACACCACTAATTATCTCAAATAGCTAAAATAGACCCGTGTATATACATTAGCGACATTGAAGAGATCTAAAGACAATGGAATTTCACTTGTTTGATGTGTGATATCTTGTGCCAATCACGTCCAACTCCTGCCTGGTATCTTCTACATAATTCAGGACAATCATAAATTGATAAATCTTCAAGCTTTGGAAGGCAATCTATGTCATCGGGGAGCGAAAGCAATTTCGGGCAATTTACAATTACAAGTTTATTGAGACAAATCAGAGTTGATAACCACTCAGGAAGCTCATCAATATTTTCACAGTCAACAATTGCCAAGGTCTGTAATGTATCCGCACATTCTTGCAACCATTTAGGAATACTCACAAGTTGTGGCAAAGATCGAAGAGTTAGCAACTTCAGCTTAAACTTTGGGATTTGGTTGTCATTGTGGAATGACAATTTCAACTTATGGCAATTAGTAATGAACAACCACTCTAAGTTGGGAATAACATGAAGTGGCATAGACTTTAGATTCCCACAAGAATGTATATACAGTGACTTCAGATTAGAAAGTTGTATTCCTTCAAACAGCAAGGTCTCTAGATTGTCACAATATGTGACATCAAACCTTTCTAAAGAAGTCAACTTTGCAATCTCTTTTTCTGGTAAAGTATATTGCTTTGTAGTTATGACTAGCTGCCGAAGGCTGATCAAATTTCCTATTCCATTGGGTAATGTTTGAAGCTCTATGCATCCATCGAGATCCAAAGTATGCAGATTCTGGAGTTTGCACAGTGAATTAGGGAGGCTCTTCAATTCTTTACTATTCTTAAGATTGAGATATCTCAAATGTTTTAATTTGCCAATAGAGCGGGGCAAACTCTCATATTTAGAATCAGCTAACTGTAAAAGCCGTAAGAATTTGCACCTTGACGCCAAAGTTTTTAAAAAAGCTTTATCGTTGGCTTCCTCAGGAAATAGCATAGTTCTCAGACCAGTAGGAACTGGTGTTACGCCAAGCAAATCATTTTTAATAAATGACAGATGAAGGACATTCTCGAGTATATTTTCATTATGAAATTCAATCAATTGAAACTCATCTCTTGCAACATACACTGCAAGATCATGCACTAAATCATGCAATTTAAATGTACAAATACCACCACCAAAGTCTACAAAATCTTGAAGAAATGATCTTGACCAAAGCTCTTGCAGTAACTGAATGCTAGTACCTTCCAAGGTTTTACCCCTGTTTGGTGGCAGAAGAACACCAAGCACCTCCCAAAGCATCCTAACATCCATATTAGTAAATGTAAAGTCCTTTTGAAAGAGGGAGAAGCAAGTAAAACATCGTTTTAAATAAGAAGGTAACTGATCGTAACTTAATTTGATAGCAGGCAAAATGTCATCTTCTTTTTGAGGTAAATTCCAAATTTCACTGTCTCTGATAAACTTCCACTCTTCCACATCAACTTTTAGGAATAGAGAACTCCCCGATGTTCTTAGGGCCAAAGGAAGCCCTCCACATTTTTGTACAATTTCTTTCCCAATCTTCATCAATTCTGGATAGTTTTTCTCTTCTCCCTCTTTAAAAGCCCATTTGATAAATACAGACAAGGAATCCTCCGGAGAAAGACCTTTCAATTCCAAAATGTATGATGTGTTGGTGCCCATCATTTTGGCAATTGAGTGGCTACGTGTAGTCACTAAGACTTTACTTCCTTCAGCACCTACTTGTATTAAATTCTTCAACTCAACCCATTTGACACGATCCTGGTTCCATACATCGTCCAAGACGAGCAAGAACTTTTTACCAGCAATCTCATTTCTCAGATGATTTTGTAGCTGATTCAAATCATGGTTTGTATAGTTCGCTTGGTGAATTGGGTTAGGACCAGTAGCAGAACCACTAACACTAGCTGCATTTAGGATTTTAAGAAGCAGATTCTTAAGTCCAAAATCATCAGAGACACAAACCCACATCTTCAATGAAAAAGTCTCATCTAAACTCTTATCATTAAACACTGCCTTTGAAAGTGTAGTTTTTCCTAATCCTCCAATTCCAACAATAGGAATAACAGAGAGACTATTACTATCACCACTATCTAGCAATAACTGATTAATGATTTTTTGTTTATCATGTTTTCTTCCTATCACATCAGAATCATTCACATATGAATGTGTCAATTCACGTCTTTTTACAACACGGTTATCACTATCATTGATTTGAAGGCCAAACTTAAGCCTATCAGCAGCAACCTTATCAAATCTCTCTTTGATATGTTTGATTTGATGCACCATTTTAAGGCGGTAAACAAGAGGATTAGAATTTGAGAAGAAACGTTTTACCTTCCTTCTGATGCTACCTGAAGTGTTGATGATGTGCTTTCGCAAGGCCTCGCACTCAAAATCATCGATTACATCTTCGGCATCATAGAAGACCCGCTTAATCTGTTTCAACCATTCACGCAGCTCATGGTTCTGCCATTGCGTTTGTTCAGCGTCCAACAACACGGCTTTGATGAGTGAGACAGTGTTTTTGATTTCTTGAAGATTGTCGTAGACACCGAGCGTTAGAGAAGCTTTTTCAACAGCAACGGATGCAAGTTTTTCAATGAATGACTCTGCCACGCCAAAGAGGAGTGATTCTGCCATTTTGTTTGGTTTTGGAAGCAATCAGGTTAAAGCTCAATTGGTTTTCAAAGTAGGTACAGCTATCAGTTTTCTAGTGTCTATTTGTCACAGCAAGGAGGTCATCAGAAGTAATTGGAAATTTGGTTAAGCAAGGAATAATTTCATGGAGAAGCATAAAGATGTTCAACTTTTTGTCTAAACGTTCCGAACTTACTCAAACAGCATAAAGATTCTAAACTTTTTTCATGTAAAAGTTACTTAATGATGGAAGGAATAACATTAACTGAATGAAAACAAATGTATACTTTAGTTATGTGCATTTTAGTATCATTATTACTTTCTTCTATGTAAATGAAAGGCATTGCTGCAGTATCAGAGATTCTTTGCTTGTGCAATATTTCACTGCAAAGCATTTCAATAATATATACAGATTAGTATTATGAGGGCAATTAAAATTTAAAGGTAGCGTCATGCCAATCAGTGCCCAGCAAATTTCTTTAAATAAAATTGATTCTTATCTATTTATGTTGTGTGGATAGTTTAGATTAAAATTACTTTTGCATATAACTGCCGAAATAGGTTTTAATATTGTATTTAAAATTATGATTTTGAAAAAGTTGTTAAAGGGCATTAATATAATAAAAAAATTATTTAAAAATAAGAAAAATGTTAACATTTAGGAATCATTGACATGAATTGTCTACTCAAATCAAATGTATCAATAGGAGTATTGATATTATAGATTGTACTTATTATTTATGAACTAATAAAAATGTGAAATAATGCTGAGAGAGAAGCATATATGTATTTGTATGCTAAGAGATTATTGTGCATTTTTCAATAAAATTGGCTTAAGCATCCAATTATGATACTTAGAGATTAAAAGAATTTTAATATATATATATATATATATATATATATATATATATATATATATATATATATATATATATATATATATATATATATATCAATGTTATAGAATTAGACTAAGTTTACAATATTATGGAGAATGACTCAAAGAATTTGACTGACATGATTTCTGACAATTTCTATTTCAACAGGACTATCCTTATTTTATTTCAACCTATCCAGAAGCTTATGAAGATGAATATTGGCATGTGCAAATCAATCATACTTGTTGTGAAGGAAATAAAAGTGTTGATTGGTTTGCAAACATTAACATTGTTAAGGATCATTTGAACTTGCTTGTTTTAGAGACTCCTTCTACTAAACTTCAAAAGCTCCTATTTGACAATATTTCCAAGGTTGTATGCCTAAAAATGTTCATTTAGTCTAGTTCCTCTTTCCTTGGGTTGTGTCCTCTTTACTGAAAAAATTAAAAGATCAACTTCGCAATCTCTAATGGTTTGCTAAAACATATCCTTGTGACCAAAGTAATGGTCAACTTATATTTAGTCAATAACTAGAATGATTTGGTCTCTAATGAATAACTTGTGTACGTTAAGTTAGTATATTTATATTTGTATTGAAAAAATATAGACAAACGAAGCAATTGAACTCAAGTGATTAATGACCTTCACTAAAGACGAAAAATTCAAGAGAATCTAAATTTAATTCCCGAATAAAACAATTTTTTGTTAAACTATATAGATATATGCACACACATTTCCACATATTCAAAAAGTAAATAGGGAGATAAAAATAAAGATAGACATTTTTATAATAAGATTGAACACAATTTAGTCTTAATCAAATAACAATTATCAAAGTAAAATATAATAAGTATACTATGGATATTAGCCCCCTACTTAAATAGAGTCTTGTCAAACTACTCCTCAAGTTAGAGACAAAAATAAATGAATTAGAAGATCAAGGGTTAGCCATGGCTAGCCCATGTGGTACAAAGCGCCAAAAATATGGTGAGGAAAATGCCTATTTCCTTAAAGGCCACACTTAATCCTTTCTCACATTTAACACCAACAAACCAAACCTCTTTTGATTCATTCCATTTGACTCTCTCTTGTGATTCTCTCATTCTTTTCTCTTTCACATTTTTTGGGTTTGGTTTGCATATTTCCACTTCTTCCTCCAAATAAACACGATGCATCACAAGAAGTGCAAATACAAATACAACCAAACTTGCTATTTCCTTTGATGGATTGAATAAGTTCCACTTCCCCATCACATAGGCCTTGAACTTCCTAAAGAAAGATCCTTGATTCTCCATTATCATCATAATTGCATCTACATTCTCTTTAGAGTTTGGATTGTTTGGCATCATTGGATTGAGTTGAATTTGAAGTGTTTGTGAAGGAACAACTTGGTGAAATAATGTCATGGCTACTTGTTGAGTTGAAACCAACATTCTATGACTAACCTTTGTTTCCTCAATGATCTCAAAGCTTGGAGAATTTGAGTAACCGTCCATGTTACCATCTTCTATAAAATTATCATTGGGGTCACCATCATTGATGAATCCCCATGAGAATTCATCGACATCATTGTCATTTTGTTCAACGTTGTTATTGTGCCGCTCATATTCTGACGAAAGTAAAAACAATTATATTGTTAGATAAATTATTAATAATTAAAAATAGAAAAATATGTGATTTTATAAGTATACCTTGCATGCCATTGTGTTCCCTTAATGTTTGGTAGCATGAAATATCCTCGATTGGGACAACATTTTGTTCTTCCATCTATACAAATTGGAAGATTAGAAACCATATACAATTATTGATCTTAATTTATAATGAATAAATGTTTTAAAGAGTCTTTATTAGTTCTACTAGAAAAATGTTAAAATAACAACAGAAATTACACAGCAAAAAAAAAAAAAAAATGATCAAATATGATGTCTCTAAAACTTACTACATAGTCAAAGACAAAGTTTGTCTTTTTATAAATTTTCAGTTAATAAAGATATAGAATATAGTTTCATCACCCCCTTATTATGCCATTACTTTAGTTTTGACATTGAAATAATGAAAGTTGGGAATAAAAATACTATTATATATACCTTTTCAAAATCTTCTCTTGGCATTCCAATCCATCTCAAATTCTCTACCACCCTATTGGCCTTTGACTCTTGATCCTCTAAATCACCTATCTCTATAGATCTTGTGTTCAAATCCTCCCAAGTTTTGTCAACATATCCCATGGAGCTCATATCATTTATGTGATTGTAGTTAGTGCCAACCATGAAAGTAAAATCATCTTCATAAGGAGCATAATTGTCATTGTGATCCAAGGCTTGTGAATAACTGGACTGGTTCATCAATCCCTGAGAAGCATGAGTAAGTGAAAGAATTCCCTGCATGATATCATTTCTAGTTCTGCTTCCTTGTTGTGTCTGGTGAGGTATTCCAACTTGAGGAAATTCCTCCACCTCCAATGGAGGCATAGCAAACCTATGTTGCATCCTTGCACACTCTAGTGCAATATCCACCTGCAATTCAAAGATTATATACTAAGTTTTAAAATGTATTCGTGTTGGATTTTTAGGGCAAGCTCAATTGGATGACTGTTTTTCATATTTTAGTGTCTAAGTTTGGGGTCTAAGGTTCAAAAAGTCTAATTTAATTTACAGTAGACTTTCATTTCAACTTTCTTATAAACCCTTTTAATCGCACTATCTTATCTTATGTGAGACTTATGTGTGGACGGTGCAAGGCGAAGTGGCCACAACTAAGGTTTTAGTCCTCAAAATTTTAGATAAAAAAAGTTCAATTTGGTTGTAAGATATGTAATACGACAATTTAGTTATGCATGTTTCCCTATGTAATGTAAGTTGGTAAAGGTAAACGACCCATCACCCCATATCCAACTTGTCCTAGATTCAACTCTTGACCGTATAACACTATTATATTTTTTTTTAAGAAGCGCCGCTAATACTACTCTTAAAGTGTAACATTGTGTGTTTAATTTGGAAATTAAGTGTTAGGAGTGTGTGTTTTTAAAAACTTTTCTTAAGCACCTGTTTGGTTGTGCGTCCAATATGCAATTACCGCGTCTTGAGGCAGTTTTCACCGCAATTTCAACAAGCTATACATTCAAGCTTCGTGCACTAAATCTCAGTTCTTTGTCTATCTATATTGAAATTAAATTTGTGTGCATAGAGTATTTTTGTGTACCTTGGATGGAGGGTATGTTATGGCTCCATAATTAGGAAATGAAGAAGAAGTTGGAAGACTAAATAATGGGTCTTGAGATGAGAATTGCAACCAATTTCCATGATCCCTTGATGTACCATTGATATTGAGAGAAGTCTCATTTACCATATTGTGTGGTGAACAATCCTTCATTTGCATCAAATAATTTGAACTATCTAAATCTTCACCCCTTCTTTCAGAGTATAGCTCAACTCTTGGTGATTGGTCGCTTGTAATATTACCATATTGTCCTCCAACTTTTGGCACAATCACTGTACTCTTCTTGATCACACGGCAAAGAGCATATGCATCCTGAGGTTGTGATTATTTTTCAGTCAAAAAGAGAGACACACATCAAAATGTAGAAATTGTAAGTGAAAATATATTAAAGTTAAATATTATTTCATTTTAGTAATAGGTTTAAAAAAGTGTAACATTAGGCTAGGGATTAAATTTCTATTTTGTTTGGTATTTCAATATTATATCATAATATTGAAAAAAATTGAGAAAATGGAGAACCTGCAAACTAGGAGTGGTTTCACATTCCCTCTCATCAAGTCGATATTCATGCATAACCCAATTTGTACGAGAGCCATGGGGTGCTCTTCCTCGATAGTAAACTAGGGTTTTCTTCACCCCTACTGCTCGAGCTTGAGAATTCACCTTTCGATCCTTCCCAGTTGCCTTCCAATATCCAGATTTGGTTGCACGATTCGTTCTAGATCCATTCGGGTACTTCCTATCACGAGGGCTAAAGAAATACCACTCCATATCATTCCCTGGTAGCAATGATTTCCCTGTAATAATAAGAAGGAAAAAAAAAAGGCTTTGAATTGGTTACATATGTTTGTAAAGTTGAATTTAATTATTATGCAAGCAAACAATAATCTCTTCTAATGAGTTTTCCCCGTATATTTCATTAATTGTTTTAGCATAGTTAGTTTTTATTTTTTTAGCATAGTTAATCCCCCCCGTGTTTACCCGCCAAATTATTAGTTAGGAAATAAAGTGTCAATATTTGCATGGGAGTGGCTCTTTTCTTTAGTTTACGCTTTTTGACTTAGGAATATTTTGTTGTCTCATTATAATCTTGATTACCACAATAGTATTCCTAAAGGTGAAGGGGACCATCTTCTTTAGAAGTACAGTCTATATTTGACCAAAAAAGTAAGCATATGTTTGATCATCACTGATAAAAGATCAGAAACTATAGCAAATCAAGTATTAAGAAGCTCGTGTCCACTTTCAAATAAACTTTCATTGGGTCCTATTAAGATCTACAAAATCATTGTTGAATAATAAAGATCTAATTTATTAATTGGCAAAATTAAATTGGGTCTTTAATTAAAACTTCTCTTCAGGATGTTAAATAATACATTTTATATTTTCAATTTGATTTTAATTTTAATTTTTTCGCAAAAAAATCATATAGTACAAGAAAATTTTGGATCTCCTGTAATCAAAATTGATTGTAGAAACGATCTTAACTGTTGGGATAAAGTTTAGTAAAGAGAAAACATGTTGGTACAAATTGAATAATCTAGAGTAATTTATTAGAACTACTATGTGAAATTTTTTTTATCTTGCACGAACAATATTAAGTTACTCCTTCCATAATAATATGAATTGTAGCGATGGTTGATCAAACTACACATATTAAGAAAGTTGGTTGATCATCCTTCAAAAAAAGAAAAGAAAGTTGGTTGATCATATTTAATCTATGCAATACAGATAAAAAAAATTAAATTTGTGATCTAAACTAGCTCTATAACTAAATGAATTTGGTAATTGGAAATTTAAAATTTAAATCTAAGGATGGGTATTTTAGAGACATGATCATTTTATTTTATTTTTTTGACAAAAGAGACATTATCATTAAATATGAGAGATAAATTAGCAATATTTGCTTATATATATTTTATTCTGAAAAAATATGAAATAATTTTTCTGATTTTATTTATTTCGGATGAAGTGCTTGATTGTGTGCTATCCAAAATTTGTAAACTGATCACGAGTATAAATATGATCATGCATGATATAAAAATAGTGCCTCAAATTACCTGGCAAGTCCCACGGTTCACACTTATAGAGATCAACTTCAGCTATGATCTCCAATTCAATCTTATGGCCATTAATCTTCCTATTTAGATAATAAGCAACAAGTTCTTCATCTGTAGGGTGGAACCTGAAACCTGGAGGCAATGAAACAGGTGCCATATATATGTGAATATATACTTTGGACCTCCTTCTTCCTTCCAATTATTTTTTTTACCAATCAAACCCTGTCATACATGAAATCATCCAAAATAACCATATTATAACTATTTTTTAATCAATAACCATATGTTTTTTCGGTTGCAAAATATTAAAAACAAATTGCATAAACTTTATTTTAAACATCATATACTATATGACAAGCATATATCACTACCATAAAAAATTTAAAAAAAAATTAAAGACTGAAAAAATAAAATTAGTCATTAAATATGACATTTTTAACACTTAGCAATTTCATTTTCATCTCTAAATTTTCATCACAATTTTCTTTTCTTTTTTTCTAGTACTATCTATATAGTAATATGAAGATCAGGTTAAGAGAAAGAGAAGGACCTAAGGGAAGAAGAAGATCCAAATGAAGAAAGTGGGAGAGACAAATTAGCTCAATGGGATCAAGGGAAGAGAGAGGGATGGAATGTGGGGCTTGCTTGGGGTTTTAACAAAGAAGACAAAAAGAGAATAAGAGAGAATATTATTTTATTAGAGAATTATGATTGAAAAGAAAAAAAGTATAGAGGCTGTCTGTGTCACCCTTTGTATCTTTATTTTTTCTTTCTTTTTAAGTACTTTTCATTTGTGTTTTTAATCAAATGGATGGATTCCTATTATCTTTGCTATCAAGCTTGGTTAATTCCTAGTAATTATTAGTACAAATTTTAATCTTAAAAGTTAATAGTAGTATTAGTATTATCCTTTCTATCAATAATCTATAATGTATTGGGTTGAAACACCCTTAATTACTCCCAAATTATTAATTTAAAAATTAATATAATAAATACTTAAATTGGTCCTTGAAATTCTATCAAAAAAGAAAGTTGGACCATGAAATGTAGAACTATATCAATTAGTTCTTTACATTATCAATATTTTAAAATGATCTCTCAAATTGTAATAAAAGATTAATTAAATTTGTCACTCTATATATTATCAAATCAAATAAGTAGTAAACTTCTACAATTTTTTATAATGTTAAAGACTAAGCAAATAAACTTCTACAATTTTGAGACCAAACTACATATTCTTAATCTTGAGACCAAATTATTAAGGTTTAAATGTGTCATTGGTCCCTGCACTTTTATCAAATTTTGGCATTGGTCTCTGCACTTTTTTTTGTTTGGCATTGGTCCCTGCACTTTGTAAAAATATTGGTATTGGTCTCTCTGTTAACTTTCTGTTAAAAAAACACAAAACCAACGAAGTACCACGTGGCCCAATCATTTCACACCACGTGGCACCAATATCAATATTTTTACAAAGTGCAGGGACCAATACCAATAGTTTTGAGTTTTTTTTTAACAGAAAGTTAATAGAGGAACCAATACCAATATTTTTACAAAATGCAGGGATCAATTCCAAACAAAAAAAAATGCAGGGACCAAATGCAATGACTAAAGGCATATTTAAACCAATTATTAATGGCTTCATCACCAACTTCTTCTCTTCTGCACTGATCCCATGCTTCTTACTTGCTCTTTCTTGGATTCTGGAGGTCATCCACGTGGCTATATATGCTATTATTCGAAAGAAGCTACCTAGGATCTGACATTGATAAACGTGAGACAAACTGTACGTAACATACAAACAAACTATATATGGCGGCAGTCACAACTTAAACGGTCCCTTTCACATTTCTTTTAAACAAGCTTTAAGATATAAACATTTGATCTTTCCCTTAAAAAAAATATAAACATTGGTCACTAAGCGGATTTTTTTTTTTAACCGAGGTTTGAACTCCAGACCTTAGATATATTATGCATTTGTTCTTATCAACTAAGTTAAGCTCACGAGAACGGTCACTAAGCGTTTGAAGCGATATTTGATCGTTCTTGAATATATCAAAATTGTAAATACATTGACAAACATCTTTTTTATTAGTCATTTTAATTTTTAAATTTGTTTTTGCATAGTCAATTTAGCTGTCAATTATGTTTTTAATTGTCAATTTGTTGATAAAAGTTATAGTGTTAAGATGAGTTAAAATCCTCTCTATTTATATATTTTTTTTTATTTCTTTCATTTGAAGAGATAAAGACGAATAAAATCTTGAAAAAAGTAAAATATAATTGATGATTGTGGGACCTACTTAGTAGTAAGAATCATCATCTATTTTTTGTGTATATCTCTCTCTAAATTGTAAACTCCATTTATTTTGCTAAATAGATAGGATCTTATCCCTATTAAGATCTCATACATTCAAGAACTAACTTAATGGTTCGCTCCATTTAATTTGTTGCCTTGTTTATTTTCTAGGATTTATTTAAGAGGAGTGTTAAGAACATTTTTTTTTCGATACTCATTGTAACATTTATTTTGTATTGAATAAAATTTATGTGAGTCACGCTTTGAGAATGAGGCTCACATGAAATGGTAAGATCAAATAGATTTCATTCAATAAAAAAAGTAAGTGTTAATGTGGCTGTTAAAAAGAGAGTGTTTATAACACTTCTCTTATTTGACGGATCATCATCTTTTTTCTATTCATGTGGATGATATTATTAGTACTAACTTTAAATTTAAAAGAATGTTATTTGAACATCTAAAAGTTGACAACAATTTATCACCGAATAAAAATAAATCATTTTTAACTAATGATTTGACCTAAAGAGAGAATAAACTATGAAAATATAAAGATTTATCAACATGATCAATTTATCGCGTGTATCTCTTCGCAATCTTTTTTATTTCTCTCTCTAATGGTAGATTAAAGTTTAGATGTTTAAGAGAGTAAGAATCATCTTTCATTTGGTGGTTTAAAATTTTGCATATAGATTGAGAAATCATTTAATTGACAACAAATTTGGTACTTTTCCTTTGCCATTTGAGTGAATTCTAATTTACCATAAAGAAAATATATTTCAATCTTGTGATTTGAATTTTTTTTATTTTGGACTTTCATAGCATATGATTGTGTAAGTGTGATGTTTTAGCGTATTGAGCCGAATTTTGTCTTTCTTTTTCGTATATTTTAATTCCACCTAGATATTTTCTAGTTACAATTCAACTGTGTAAATGTGACTCTACTAAAAAATTACTAAATTTTGTAACATTATCCAACTTAGAAAAGGGAAAAGAACAAGTTCATCATCATGTTGTAGTTTTACCTAGGGATAGCACATGTACAAACAACCAACTAAGTTAAGTTACAAAGCACATAGGACCCATGTGGGACCAGCTTTTGCCACGTGAACTGATGAAGTCATATATCCACGTGGCACGGGCAGGATTACTTGTGACTTATCTCATGCTTTTTCCATTGATGCCAAATTCTCTCACTCTCATGCTTTCCCTTTCATGAATCCATCTTTTGGTGCTTTTCTCCTTTATGAGTTTATGCTTCCTTTTGCTTTTCCTCTTGGTCTTCTCATATCATCAAATGTTGAATAAGTTTCTTCTAATTTATTTACTATAAAAATCTTTGTTGGTTAAATTTTTAGTCTTTATCTTATTTTAAACATATATGTGTAACCAGTAAGTTTTTAAGTTATTTTTGTTAGTTCCTTAATCTTAATGTTATTCTCTCACATTCAAAAAGAGACTCGTTTCCAAATTATATGGAACTAGATCGTGTATGTCGTATGAAACCAACTTTACAATAAGCCGCAAATACCTGTAACAAGTTTTGCATCAGCCCCACCTCAAAAAGATTATCTCTTGAAAAATGTATTAAGCACTCAAAAACAACAAATGGACGTCTTGTCTTGTAAGTTGTGAATGCTTCGGTTTATTTTGTTTAAAATGAAAATGTTAATCAAGAACTAACACTTTCCAAATTCCCTATAATTAGCGATTGATTCTATCAGAAATTTGGAAGCAATGTTAAGGTATAGAGCAGAGTCAAAACCACTTTTGTATGCAACAATTTATTTAATTATATCATATATAAGCTACTAAATATATTGCAAATGTATCAAGTTAATCATGACTCAAGTATATTGGCCAAATGAAAATTGAAAAGGATGGTAATGAATGATTGTATTAATCAAGAAGTATTTGTGTAAGGCCATGGATCAGACTCAAGAACAATATTAAGAACAAAAATAACCTTAATCAAATTTCCCTTTTTTAAATATATCTCATAAAAATATCTGTTGAAGAATGAAGAGGGAATAATCTGTCAAACTATTTGTGTTGAAACATCTGAACTAAATGCTAGAGTTGAGCATAAACTATAAAAAAACAGAAAGAAAGGAATTGTATAATTTAATTAATAATTACATATTACATGATAGTAGAGGTAACGTTAGTTATAGCAAAACCCACTAACTATTGGTACAAGTAATACTGACACGCAAGACTTTTATTAATATGACTAAGTCTTTGCATATTTCTTCATATTATCCGATGTGGGACATTTTCTCATTATTATTGATATCCTCCCGCAAGTTGTATTGTCTGAAAGAGAGATGCAACTTGGACAGTAAGTAATCGAACCTAGGACGAAGCAGGGGTTTGGTTAGAATATCAGCAAGTTGATCATTGGTAGAAACAAAGGATACTTGAAACTTGCCATGTTGGACATTTTCTCTGACAAAATGATAGGCTAAGGCTATATGTTTCATCCGAGAGTGAAATACAGGATTAGCGCTAAGATGGGTAGCACCGAGGTTGTCACAATAGATGACTGGATTGGTTGTTGGAGTGTGGCCAAGTTCAGTGAATAGGGAAAGGACCCATAGCAGCTCACTTGCCGTGTCAGCCAAGGCTTTATATTCTGCTTCTTTGAAAGACCGAGCAACAAAACGTTGTTTTCAAGAGCTCCAAGAGATGGGTGTGCTGCCAAGATATAACAGATAACCAGTGGTGGAGATATAATCATCCTTGTCGCCTTCTCACTGCATCCGAGTAGGCGTGGAGATTTAGTGGGGCTGTCGTCGAGATGAAGACGCCTTTGTTACAGGAACCCGCCAAGCATCTGAGCACTCTTTTGAGTGCAGTCCAATGCGCTGTTCTGGGATTCTGCATGAATTGGGCGAGTTTGTTTGTGCTGAGGGCAATGTCTGGGCGAGTAAGATTCAAGTTTTGGAGATTTATTTGTGCAAGGAATACTAACACACAAGGCTTTTATTTATATGACTAAGCCTTTGCATATTTCTTCATATTATCCGATCTGGGACATTTTCTCATTATTATTGATATAAACACCAACATGTAGTATATGTTTGGTTTTTCGGTGACAAAAATTGATTTTGAGAAATTAACTAATCTGAAGGTTTTTGGTTGTTTATGCTATGTTTTTACTTTTGTTTCACATGGTTCAAAATTTTATATTCATGCAAGAAAGTGTGTATTTTTAGGATATAAACTTGGAACAAAAAGATATCTTCTATATGATATACAAAACAAATAAATATATCATAGTTTCTAGGAATGTGATCTTTGAAGAACATATTTTTCCACGGATCCTAATTCTCCTACAACAATATTTATACAATGGGAAAGGCTCTCAGATCCAACAACACTTGGTAATTAGTGGACCTACCTCATCTAGTCATTCCTATAGACAACAAGTGAGTCTACAAGATAAGAAGGAAACAAGATGGATCAGTTGGTCGTTATAAAGCACGACTGGTTGCAAAGGGTTACAATCAGTGAGAAGGATTGGATTATTATGATACTTTTAGTCTAGTGACGAAGATTACAAATATGATAGTTTTGATGGATTTGGCTTCAATCAACATATGGTTTATATATGCAATAATTAGACATAAGCGATGCATTCTTACGTGGAGAGATCTTCATGAAGATCTACAACGAACCTTTCTGTTGGACTCACTCAGGGCCGACCGAATAATTTTTAAAAATAAGTGAGGCCTAAAGCAAGATTGGATATATGGGGCCTTTTTTATTAGAATATGAGGCCTTTTTTACTTGTAAAATCTAATGAATTTTTTTTTTTGTTGGGGACCTAAAGCGAGGTCTTTGGTGGCCTTACCCTTAGGCCGGCCATGGACTCACTTCCTCCATTCGTAACCAAGTACGCAAGCTAACAAAATTCTTATATGGACTGAAGCAAGCCAAAAGGCAATGGCATTTGAAACTGCTGTCAAAACTCCTTACAAACTGGTTTCATCAACCCAATTCAAATCACTCCTTGTTTGTCAAACACAGGAAAAAATCTTTTACAACTTTAGCTATATATGATGATAATGTATCCTTGTCGGAACTTAATTATCTGAATTCAAGCATATCAATAACACATTTCACCACTCATTCCGAATACTGAGGTAATTGAAAAATTCTCCTAGATGAGGCCTCATGTTTCCAAGAAATTTAGACTTACAATTATATGGTTTTAGTGATACGGACTGTGGAACTTGCAAAGACACTCGGAGATCAATATCTGGTTACTGCTTTTTTCGAGGAAAGTCTCTTATTATCTCGAAATCGAAGAAACAGTTCACTATGACTTGTTCATCATCAAAGGCAGAGTATAGAACCCTCACCCTCACTTCCGCAACCTGTGAACTTCAATAGATCGTCTATCTTCTAAATGATTTGAAAATCATTTGCAAAATAACATAAGTTCTGTATTGTGATAACCTAAGCACTCTCCACATTGCTATAGATCCGGTTTTTCACAAACGTATAAAGCATCAATACATCGATTGTCACATTACGTTTGAGAGAAAACTTGTTGGAGATTGATATTTTTCTGATTTAATAATTAATTGTGTTGTTATTTTCTGTCATAATTAATGTGTTGCTTGTTTAAGTTTAAGTGTCATAATTAGATTGTTGCTTATTTGGTAAGTAAGAGTCCTAGGTAATGATATCTATGGTTCTTAGGTAATGATGACTAGTGTTTAGAGTAGATTTAGTGCAGATTTTATGTTTAGTCTTACAAGCAAGCTTATGGCTTGGCTCTATATATTTGTATTGTATGCTTAAGTTTAATGTATCAAAGTATCTTAGCTTTTAGTACTTTGTTCACAAAACATTGTTGTCTTCTTTAACTTTTTGGTTTTTTCTTCTTTCTTCTCCACCATTTTTAACCTTAATTTTCTGTCTTGAGCTTATTGCTTCTGCTGCCTTTGCAAAAGCTAACGGTGGTATCAAGAGCCCCATTGATCTTAACGGGTCTGTGAGGTTAGAAAACTAGTGTAAAACTTTGAGGGTGAGAGAAAACCAGCAAGAAAACCTTCACAAAAACCTTTACAAAAAACTTTTAAACACCAAAAATGGCTTCCAATAGTGGTTCTTTACCTCCACCTCCTGTGTTTTCAGGAGAAAACTATGATTTGTGGGCTGTAAAAATGAAGACTTATTTGAGAGCTCAAAGTTTGTGGGATGTGGTTGAAAATGGCAACAACCCACCACCTCTCCCAAACAACCCAACATTAGCTCAAATAAGAAATCATAGTGATGAAGTGGCAAAAGAAGGTAGAGCTCTTGCCATAATACATGCAGCTCTACATGATGATATTTTTATCAAGATTTTGAATCTTGAAATTGCAAAAGAAGCTTGGAACAAGCTGATGGAGGAGTACCAAGGAAGTGAAAGAACAAAGAAAATGAAAGTGCTAAACTTGAGAAGAGAGTTTGAAGCACTAAAAATGAAAGAAACTGAAACTGTTAGAGAGTTTTCTGACAGAATTTCTAAAGTTGTTACACAAATCAGATTGTTGGGAGAAGATCTCAGTGATCAAAGAGTTGTGGAAAAAATACTGGTGTGTCTTCCAGAGATGTTTGAAGCAAAAATTTCATCTCTTGAAGAAAATAAGAATTTTTCTGAAATCACAGTTGCAGAGCTTGTTAATGCTTTGCAAGCTTCTGAACAAAGAAGATCTTTAAGGATGGAAGAAAATGTTGAAGGTGCCTTTTTGGCCAACAACAAAGGCAAAAATCAAAGCTTTAAAAGTTTTGGGAAAAAGAAGTTTCCACCGTGTCCACATTGCAAAAAGGATACTCATTTAGACAAGTTTTGTTGGTATAGGCCAGGAGTTAAATGTAGAGCTTGTAACCAACTTGGTCATGTGGAGAAGGTTTGCAAAAACAAAACAAACCAGCAGGAACAAGAAGCCCGAGTTGTTGAGCACCACCAAGAAGATGAGGAGCAATTGTTTAAGGCTTCTTGCTATTTAGCATGTAGTAGCAAAGAAACATGGCTAATAGATAGTGGATGCACCAATCATATGACTAACAATGTTAGTTTTTTTAAAGAACTTGATGAATTTTTTTACTCCAAAGTTGTCATTGGCAATGGACAACATGTTGAGGTCAAAGGCAAAGGAGTTGTAGCTGTTGAAACTCTCTCAGGTATAAAATATATTTCAGATGTTTTATTTGTGCCTGAGATAAATCAAAGTCTTTTGAGTGTTGGACAAATGATGGAGAAAAACTATTCTTTGCACTTTAAGAATATGAAATGCACAATTTTTGATCCTGATGGATCTAAATTAATGATTGTTGAAATGAGAGGAAAAAGCTTTCCAGTGGAGTGGAAGAAGACATCCTTGCGTGTTTTTCCAAATAGAGTTGATGCAAATTTTTCAGCTCAGAAAAGAGGAACTTTGGATGACAACAATTATGCTAGATGCAATATTGCTATGTTAGAGACTGCAAGGTATACTGAAGCTGCTAATTTTGAGGGCTGTAAAGTTACCATGCAGGAGGAGAAAAAGATCATAGAAAAGGATGTTGATTGTAATGTTGTTGATGCCTCTCTTTATGACTTGTGTTTTTTTCAAAATGAAAGTGGATACCTCCTAGATTATGCTGAAAGCGATGATGTCAAGACTGCATCTGATTGTGTTTTTTCATTTGGTCATGTTGTGTCTGATTGGAATTTGAAGAAGCAAGAAGGGATCACCCAATCATCAACTAAAGCTCAATGTGTTTCCGCTGCAACAGATACAGAAATTTGGCCAGTGAAGTTTTATCAGATGAAGGTTGGAAAGATGAGATCAATGTTTGGAGTTTTTTCAAGAAAAATATCAAGGAGGAGTGTTGGAGATTGATATTTTTCTGATTTAATAATTAATTGTGTTGTTATTTTCTGTCATAATTAATGTGTTGCTTGTTTAAGTTTAAGTGTCATAATTAGATTGTTGCTTATTTGGTAAGTAAGAGTCCTAGGTAATGATATCTATGGTTCTTAGGTAATGATGACTAGTGTTTAGAGTAGATTTAGTGCAGATTTTATGTTTAGTCTTACAAGCAAGCTTATGGCTTGGCTCTATATATTTGTATTGTATGCTTAAGTTTAATGTATCAAAGTATCTTAGCTTTTAGTACTTTGTTCACAAAACATTGTTGTCTTCTTTAACTTTTTGGTTTTTTCTTCTTTCTTCTCCACCATTTTTAACCTTAATTTTCTGTCTTGAGCTTATTGCTTCTGCTGCCTTTGCAAAAGCTAACAAAACTCAAGGAGGAATTATGAAGCTGCTAACTATTCCAGTTAGTCTGTATTCTGTTTATTCTATTTCCTTCATCATAGGAGTTATCTATCCTACCTAGTTAGTGTCCACTTTTGATTTAGGGGTGAAACTCTTTCAAACCTTATATTACATAATTCAAAGTCAAACACTAAAATATGGTTGATAAGTTAGCATACTCATTATAGTTGAAAAGAAACAGAAATCCCAGAGGTGATTCTTATTTCATATTTTATTTCATTACCAGAAAAAGTTGAAATAACAACAAAATATGGATACAGAAAAAGTAAAATTGGTAACTAAACTTGACGTCGATAACACTTAGCGACAAAATTAGAGACGAGTTTTGCATTTTCCGTCTCTAAATTTTTATAGCTATTTCAACTTGTTCTAGCCCTCTGGTGAGTGAGAATTGAAAAGCAAAAACAACAGACTTCTAATACAATTTTTGGAAAAGAAAAATGAAAGAAACAAACATCATTCACTGCTATGAGACACATAAGCATATTCTTAATTTCATTCAAGTCCGGAAATCTTCCTGAAATGAAGGACAAACTGGTAAACCTTTTCAGGGTCAGGAAGAACTTTCTTGACAGATTCTCTTTGCAAGCTCCTCTTAATCCAAGCTGAGATTTTTGGGGAGTGATCTTCAACTTTGAAATTACCAAGTTTCTCATATGCTAAGAACCATGCAGAATGAGGAATGGCTATGATATCTACATAACCAAAGACATCACCACCAAAGTAGTCTTTCTCTCCAAGAGCTTCTTCCAGATGCTTTAAAACTTCAATGAAGTCCCGTGTTCCGACTTCTCTCTCTTCTCCATTGCTAGCCCAAATGCTCCTCCCAGTGTCAAATACCTTCCCATACAAGTCATCATATCCAATATCATATATGTGTAAATGAACACACCAAAAAAAATATGTATAAATGGTGAATATTTACAACATTTTAGTCTATAGCTATTGGGTAGAGATTTTGAGGTATTCAACAATTTGTAGGTATTGAAAAATATGTCTTCACATTTGTCCTTAGTCCTTCTAAGTCAATTTCACACTTTTAAAAACTTTGGATATGAAATTGACTGACCGACAAAATTAATGTGATCAAAGATTTTCAATTTCAACGATCGTTTTAGAATTTTATTATTTCACGGTCAAATTATCTAACACGTACAATTTCTTAGACAAAATTAAGGATAAACTTTTTTCCTATTATAGGTTAGGGTGATCATCAATGTAACGTTTGGTTCCATTTCTAAATATTAGGACCATAGGACAAGCTTTTAAGAATTTAATGAATATCATAGATCGATAATGTAAAAAATGTTTAACACATATGTCTAGAAAATCAGCGTAGAAATATTTTACTTGGTACATGTTTGGATTGACTTTTAGATATACGGAATTACAATGTGCCACCAAATTTTGCAAAAGCTACTCTAGAACTTCAACAAAACTATGGTGTCACTGTGATTTCGTCAAATTCAGTTATTCCAAACATGTACATAGATGTTTCAATATGGAACAAAAAATAATGACAAAACAGGTTCTTTTCTTTTTACGTGTTATAACACTACTTAAAAATAGTGCAACTAACCTTTTTGTCAATGAAATCAGCCAAAAATCTAGCTTGTGCAAGATCATATGCATCAGCTGGAAGCAGTGGGTTGGAAGACCAAACCTGATCAATATAGCTAACAATAATACCAGACTCAAGAACAGGTTTGTCATTGTGCAAGAACACAGGCACTTTTTGGTGAATAGGGTTTGACTTCAAAAGAAGCTCACTTTTTTTTCCAAACAAATCCTCTTCATTGTCCACATGAGGTACACCTTTCTCTTCCAAAGCAATTTTCACTCTAGCACAAAATGGACTAGCCCAAAAGTCCAAAACAACCACATTGTCTCCCTTTGACATGTTAGCAATGATTCTTTGGACTATCTTTGTTGCTTGTGATGACTTGAAATTGTGTGAGAGTTGTTGAAATTTATAGGAAAGTTTAGTTTAGATAAATAAAAAAATTAGACTACGATGTTTACTAGGTTTTCTTTGTATGTTCCTTCAAAAATTGATGTTAGTACAATGTTGTAAGTGTCCATATCTATGTTTTGGTTTGGACGTGGGATGAGAGGAGAATATGTGATGGTATCAAATGGCCGGCCTTAAGCTACTATGTTTTTTGTTTCATTTATTGGCGATGTATCCAAACTAGGATAATTTGATCCTTTGGTACTTACACTTTTTGTTGCATAAAACTTATGTACATTCTATTAAAACTTTAGATACATTTGACAACACATCAAAGAGCTTCTCAAACTTTATAGCGTAAATACTTTTTTTTTGTTAAGTAGTCTAATGGAACTTGTATACTTTTATGTGGACATGGTTCCTTACTTCAGAATGATATTATGACAATATTTTGTCTTGAAGATCCGCGAAAAATTTATCTATGGTTTGGATACATTTTTCGGACACATACAAAAATAATAATAATAATTAAATGATATTTATTTTTTAGAAATAAAGTGTGCTTTTTTTGTGTGTTTTTCATAAATAAAGTGTCCAAATCTTTATGTCAAACAAAAATTACTCCTCAATTGAAGGCTTGAAATTGAGTCCAAGCTTCCGTCATGGCTTCTAATTAGAATATTCAGATAAATTATTATCAATGTGTCACTCAGGCAACAAAACATCCTCTTAAAGCTTTAATATCTTTCGACTCAAGACTCTGAGGTCGAGATGATGCTTGAAAATCACTTAAGTGTGTTTTTCTAACAAGAAAATTAAGGGCCTGTTTGATTTAGTTTTTAAAAATTAAGGCTCCTTCGTGGAATCAAGATGGAGAGATGCACTGTTGTGGTTCCGGCAAATGATCAAAAGGAAAGGGTAATAAATAGCCAACATATACACGATGAAATTGCATTCTCTATTCTCTCGAAATTATCTATTAAATCTTTGAAGTGATTAGGATGTGTATGGAAACCATGGTTCACTCTTGTTTGATAACCCAAATTTCATGAACGTCTACCATATGAGTTTCTTAACAAATGATCATTCTATTTATGGTGATACATCTCTCCTACATTAAAAAATTGCTTGACGGTTATTATTCTAACTAGATATTTGGACATTAGTTGTATTCTCTTTCTGGTGAGAGTTGAGAATATAGCCAAATTAGATTGGTAAAAGGTAACATTAACATGCCATATTTGCTTCCTGGTTTTGATATTTTAGGCTCCATTAGTGTTAATAGGATTTTTTGTGAAACTCATCTACTAAGAGCACCTCTAATGATGAACTCAAATAATTATTAAGTTGTGGGTTCCATTATGTCACATGTGGAACAACTCACTCGTATTTTTCTTCAATGGTGAACTTTAAAAAACTCATGTTAGGTCCCACAACTTTATCTCACATTAATATTTTATAATTAACCACCAAGCATGGTGGACCACAATATGGCAAAGAAGAGGAGAAACGAGATGCATCACCATAAAGCAACATTCAAACTTGCAGTAATAATATTTTTCTAATCAAAATAACGCATAACTTGTGTTGCTTTCTGAAGTTCGATTATTCCAGTGTGGCGGACCCCAACGGTGAAACATGCATAATCAATCATGTTTTGTAACTCTATATCCGTTGGAGTTACTCTAAGGAACTTAAGGTCATTCCTCCTAACCCTTTTGATTATGGGCCTTATTGAGAAGTCTGTGTTCAACATCAAGGGTTCGGTTATGATCATGTCAGAAACGACTATAAAGTGTTGATTTCTACTCTTCCCCCAACACAAAACACTCGCGCCCTGCAGCCTTGCCAAAAATACTCTCACGTAAGTTAACTAACGTCGGCGTTAGTTAACTCACGCTAGTTCAATTTCTTTATTGTTTCTTTTTTTCGTTTTCTGCTTTCATTTTCTAGCATCATGTGTTTGTTAACTATGAAGATTAAGTCATTTGGCCATCAATTAACTCACGTGTTTCTTCTTTCGTTTGACATGTTGCTTTCAAGACCAAAAAACGAAACACGTGAAGCCCATTAATTCTACAACACCTAACAAAATGCAGAGGTATTGATTTTTCAATTGCTGACAAAAGCTAACAAAAGCAATAGTAGATATGATTTTCAATTACTGATATGACTTTTGCAGATATGAACTTGCGTGAGTTAACTCACGCGGGGTGTAACATCTGCGTGAGTTAACTCACGCGGCGTGACTTAAGTCACACATGTGTAAAAAATGTAATCCTTAATTTTACATTTGCGTTGGTTAACTAATGCAGGGGTATTTGGTCAGTTTGGCTGACTGGGAGGGAAACTTGCTAGGGGAAGAGCATAAATCTAAAGTGTTGTTCCATTTAGGATTTCTACAAAAATGATTGATTGTGGCGTGTTGCTCCATTTAGGATTTCTACAAATGATTGATTGTGGCCTTGATGTGCTACCGGTCGAAAATATAACTTTTGACTCCTTAGTATGGGAGGTATATAGTCTAAGAAGTAATTCTTAGAGAAAACTAGATTTCAATATGGATCATGAGGCTATGCTCACTGAAAAACTGTACATGGATGAACTCTCTCATTGGTTGTGTAGAAGGGGAAAACATAATGAAGGATGTATGTTGTTATTTGACTGGAGCAATGAGATTTTTCTAACGACTCTCATACCCGCAAACATGAATGTTATAACCCAACTCCGTCTCATGATAATTTATGGATCTTTGTACTTTGGGCGGAAGTCTTAAGAGATTTAAGACTTTCCTTTTAAGCCATCCAGGGCTACCTAATTGTCATGTGTATCAGATTTTTTACCATAACTGGTTTTGCACTCGCATTGTATGTCATTATCGGCGTTGTCATATGTGTGTTGTCCGTTCCCCCGAGAATCACCCCACCTTTGTATCCATCGAGAACAATCTTATCCGATGAACGATGATGCAACATGATAAACGTGGATCGGATGGCCAAATTCAAAAAAAGGAACAACAAAAAGGAAGGAAAAAAATTGTGGACGTGTTTATTTTCCTTCTTATATAATTTTCAATATGCATTTGGGTTCTTAGTCAATCCATTCTTTTTTCTAAAGGATTAGTTATTTAATTGACAACTTTGAGTTGATCCATGACATACTCTTTTATTTGAAGTGAAAACATAAAAAGGAGTAGTATATTGTTCTTTCCTTGCATGGATCTAGATATTATATTCTTTAATTTTTTTTTTCAAGGAAAAACATAAATTATTTTATATTTGTTTCAAAATGATTATTACCGTCGCTTGGGTGCTTACAAAAAGCCTACACAAAAACTCAAGTGATATCGCTAAAATAATCTGAATTGTTTGATCTCGATCCAACAACCATACAGATGTGCCGATTGCTTGGATACATCAAATTTTACTGCAGTTGATTCAGATTTTGTTGTTGGGTGTGTAACTTCAGAACCTATATTTCATATTTGCTAGGTACATTTGAAGGTGATCTTCTCCCTTCGATGATCGAAGATTCTTCATTTGCTACACTACATATATTTTGCTGAAAGGATATGAAAGGCGTGAAAGTGGTCAAGGTTGAAAATAAATGATGTGAGGTACTTGGTGAATAGAATATGGACCTAGAAAAAGGTGAAAATAGAGAATGCATCATCAAATGTGTGTACAATCGTCCCCGTAGGTTTATCTCAATTCGTAAGGACAATGCATAATATATGCAAGGTCCGAAGTTCGAACTCCGGGCACAAAAAATAAAATGTGTACAATCTACATAGTATTGATGATTGTGGGTTACACCTTTCGATCAATTGGGAAATAAATGATGTAGGGTACTTGGTGAATAGATGATGCATCTTCATGTGTATACAACTACATGATAATTTAAAAAACCTTTCAACCAATATTTTTATAGGGGAAAAACAGTTCCCTTGATTGGGAATTTAGAAAATATATCACCAGTTAATATATATTACACTTTGTAGTGTAAAATAGAAAACGAATTAGGAAATCAATCAATATAATATGAAACCATTCTGTACATCTATTATATACAAAAGAATTGCATTATGTTTTTTCAGTGAAAAAAAAAAAAAAGAGAAGGCTAAAATAGTAGAAGTTATCCCTACTGCACAGGATTGGCTTCTGAAACTTTCAAGCAAACACACATGTGAAGGAAATATTCAGGATTCATTAAGTTGTGAACCACCCAAGAAAAAGGTATTTCCAAAGGCAGGTCAGAGATCCCTTGAATGCGTACGCACTTGATTTCTGCAATCTCAAGCGGGTGGGAAGATGACGCTGGATCAGATGAATTTTCTCCCTCTTCTGTGCTTTGATTTATGTTTGCATCTTCTTCATTAACAAAGGAACTTTCTGGAAAGTACTCGGGCAGAAGTCTTTTCACTGCATCGTTTAAGCTAAAGTACTTATCTACATGCAACAGATATAACAAACAGTTATTAAACGAGGTAACTATGACAAGAGTTGAAGAAGAGTGGCAACTCAACTAATCTGTATTTACCACTACGAGCATGCGAAGTATAAGTTTATTTAAACCTTCGCCGTAAAACAAAAAACAAAACAAAGTAAAAAATAAATAGTTTATCAATAATATGCAACTCATGTAGTAGAAATGTTAACTATAGCTGAAACGGACGCTTTGGTGCTAATTAGATTATCAGAATCGCAAATGATGACATGCAACATTGAGAATGTGGATTATCAACATATGCATCTTCAGATAAAAGAACTAACATAAGACAAACATGAAAAGCTCTATGGAGGATTATCCTGAAACATGACTTACCATCTTCTTTGTAAATCTCAACGGGTCGATTGATATACGAGACTTTGTCCCAGTTATCAATGTTTGGAGCATCTTCAAAATCATCAAAATCGTTGTTGACAGTCCACAAATATAAACGAACAGGAATCCTACCTAACAAGATAGAAGATGTTAACAAAAAATAAGTTCAATATGGATGGAGAAAAGGTCCTATATGAAACCAATGTCAAAAGTACACCCAAAATGGAGTTCTATGGAGGAAAAAAAAAAAAAAACTTGATAGAATAAGTAATGCATTTGATACCACCACGTTCTACGAAATGCCATAAAATAATCCAACCTTAAAATACCAACCTATAGTTTTAGACAATATTGGAAGTATATTGCACAAAAAGGTTTGTACAGTTGGGAGAGAACCAACCTAGGAAAACTTATTGACAGTATATATCCTTTGCGTTTTCTTTTCTCATGTTTCTTTTTCGGTTTAACTTTACTCATCCAATTGATCATAGAAATGAAAGTTTTAGATTTCAGAGCCAGAAAGTTGGGGAAAACATGAAACAGTCCATAAAAGAAAATGAAAGAGGAAAAAACAGCAATCCAAATTGACTAAAAACTCAAGTTCATATTGCTCACTTGTCTTCACTTGTCCAGCAGCTTCAGCATCCCCGGTACTTTGTTCAGATTTATTTGAGACTGAATCAATATTTTCTGTATGTTCATCTTCTATAGTTTCTTTTTTTGGGACGAAATCTTCAATAGTTTCAAGCTTAAGCTTAGATGACACCCGTCTATAAGATTCCAGATTACCTGTCATGCAAATAGTGTTGACAGAAGTACATGAGAAGAGAGCAATAAACTTATTCTCCATAAATTATTGCAAATCCTGTGTCTAACTCAAATCATACAACTTGTATTTACAATAAAGCATTGAATTCCTAATTGATTAGCAGTTAGCACTAATCCAGAAAGTTGTATACTCTAGGAATGTCAACAAGTGATCTAGGGCGTTGTACAATTTAGGAATATTGACAGATTTACTTAATTCCAACACTCCTCAAGCTGGAGCACACATGTCATATGCACCAAGCTTGATACAAATAGATTAAGCCCGAGGCCCTCTACTAATAAATATGTCGGCCAATTGATCACTTGAACCAACAAAATCAGTTACAATTTATCCTTAACGAACCTTATCTCTTACAAAGTGACTACCAATGGCAGATATAGCCTGTGTGTTTTCCACATTTCTTTTGTTGAATTATACTTTACTGAACTTATATTTTTTGTAACTTATTAAATAGTGTCTATTTATATGTGGTTGATTATATATATTGTGCAACTTGTTCTTGGAAGTGTATGTTAACCGTGTGACTTTTAATAACTTTTGTCGCATACATACACATAAAATAAAAGCAAAACCAATTTGTACATAATACTATATTTGTTTAGGTGAAACTTAGTTTCTATTATGGGACCTATATGTCTAGAATAGAAAGCTAAATTTCAACATGATTAATGTTCACAATTTGTTTGTGCGCTGAGAAAGTTTTAAATAATCTAGATAAATATCTATAGCTTGGCCTGTTCCTAAATCAAAGCAAATTGAACTTCACCATGGTGATCCACAAGCAAACCAATATCAAGCTTAATAAGTTACAGCTTTGGTTCAATTCTAACCTAACCCAAATTATAATCATCGTCGTATTCTGATTCCTGAATATTGAGAAGTTTGGGTTGCTCTGCCTGGAATGCCATGCCAAAACAAAAAGGGAATAAATAATATACATACAGCCAGTTTTTTAAATTGCCAACACGAGAGAACTCCAACTCTTACTCCTCATAATCTGCCATATCCTGGAAATAGTCTCCCTTCCTTTTTATTTTGTTGTTTTCCCTCCCTTCCCTCTAACCAATTCAGCTAGAGATCCCGTGAATTAACAGTCGCTAACAGAAACTGACTACAGCCCAACTCTATGTTCAACCCAATTTCGTGTAACACTATTCTACCCACATCCTACGCACCTAAATGGGGTTTTCTTACGTGTAGAATATGAACACAACAAAATGTGAAGTATATAGTCATTGATATAAAGCAGTTGTAATCATACCATTTAAAACAGAGCCCCAGAGCTCCACCTGATCAGTTTGAGACATGTTCATGACATTCTTGCAATTTCCATTTATTACATATGCAGCCTACCATAAAAAATTAAAATCCAGTTAAGCTCAGTAAAAATAAGAACATTAAACATCTCACATATATTGCCATCATAATGACATTACAAATTTTGTCGATAGTTAATGGGACATTACAAATTTTTGAGTTAATTCTAAAAAAATTAAAGGGAAAAACAGTTCTACGTAAATTTTAGCTAAACCACCATTACCTCAACTCAATAAGCCTAATTAACCAAGTTTTACTAATGATATCCCTCTAGAACCATAACCCTATCCATTGACATCATAATTTCCTTACTATCCTTATACTATACAAATAACCATTGTAAAAGACTAAAATGAAATGTTTTAAGATTCATTAACGCCAACGCAGATAGCAAATGCTATTTTATCATGCATAAGCATGAGGTATTGTGTTATTAATCAAACAAGTAGATCATAAACACACATAAGAGAACACACAGCTGACCTCTTTCAGTGAGTTGATAAAGCTCCACTTCACACTGTCTTCACCGTCACATGGAAGCAATAAATTACTTGGGTATCCTCTAAAGTGTACCTACACAGAGTACGCAGATTTAATATAGCTGTGCATTGGAAAGATAACTTGATAATGCCATTAAACATTTGTAGTGAATCAATCTTGATTTTCACATTAGTGACCTTCGGAATTTCAGCTAAAAAATTTAATTATCAATCTTTTTATTCAATGATCCCCCTTCCCAAAGCAGATTTCAATCATTTGTTTCATAATTGTTACAAGGAACAGTACAAACAAGATAAAACCTTAATTCAAAATTTTCTTCCACCCAAATTTCATTGAAGACTTCATTTTACTCAAAAGTTCTTACTGTTAAATTCCACGGCCTTTCTGGTTCCATACACAAAAGATCAAAAAGAACTCCAGTTGGTATATACCTGTACAAAACATGGCCAAAAAAAATCACAATATTAAAATTTTATTTTCTATGAAGCATATACTATGCTTGCTAATGCTCACATGTTTCTTGCTGAGAAAATAAATAGCTAGTTAGTGCAGTGTAACAGTTGAAAAACATTGACAAGGTGGCATATCATCCATAAAATGCTTCGAAAACAAGTGAAGGGGGAGATTAAAGGGTAAAAAAATTGATACTGGCATCCATGAAAGTTCATTCTAATACATCTGATCGTAGGACAATGCCCAATATCTGCCCCAATTAAACATACAATACAATAACAGAGTAAACCAACATTTCAGTCCTCGGGTTAAGCAATTTAGTCCCTCAAATTTACGAAATAGCAAATTAGGCTCTGAAATAAAAGAACGTCAATCAATTTAGTTCCTCAATCAAAATATCTCTTAGTCAACAACCATCAAATTCAATGGAAAACCTACATATTAAGTCAAATAATCTCTTGCCACATCAAGATAAGCGTGAAACCTTAAAAACCGTGACGCTAAATTTGGAAAAATAACATAATTAACTGACGTTGTTCAATTTAAGGGACTAAATTTCTATTTTGCAAATTTGAGGGACTAAAATTTACCGACCCTTATAATTCCAATGCTAAAATGATGATATACTAAGCTTACTGCTGCTGACATGTATCTTGTTTATAAAAAATAATAGTTAGTTAAATGTAACAATTGAAGAAAACCAAGGACAAGGTAGCATAACAACAATTAACTGTTTTAAAAACCAGTAAAGGGAGATATATTAAAGGGTACATAAATTGATACTAGCATCAATAAAAATTTCATTCAAATATATCTGATCGACTGATCCTAGCCAGGACAATGCCCTATCTCTACACCAATAAAACATAATACAATAAAACAAAGGCGGCCCTCGAAATTGTAAGGGTTGGGAACTTAAGTTCTCAAAGTTAAGAAATATCATATTAGTCTCTTAAATTAAAGAATATCAATCAGTGTTGTTAAATGGCGGCCATGGTGCAGCCATGGCAGAATAGCGTGGAGGATTTTTTGACAACTGTCGTAGCCAATTTGTAAAGTGATGCGCACCGTGGCAGCGCCATAGGCTGCAATGGCATGTTTGGCGTTTCGCTATGTTCCACCATCGACAACATTGATATCAATCAATTTGTAGCATGGTTTCTTCCACGTCGGTGTGGAGCTGAACACACGGCTAGTAAACTCTACAAGGCATAGCTTTTGCCCACCGTGGTTTTACAGTTTACCAAACACAATAGTCCCTCGAGCAAAATACTGCTTTAGCAGAAAACATCCATCAAAATCAATGAAAAACCTACATATCCACTTGAATAATCTCTTGTTGCATCAAGATAACAATGAAACCTTTAAAATTGTGATGCTAAATTTGGAAAATTAACATAATTGACTAACATTGTTCAATTTAAGAGACTAAATTGCTACTTCATAAATTTGACATCCTAAATTAAACAACCCTTATAATTCCAACTACTAAAATAGTGATATACTCATAAAACATTTAATAAAAAAACTACAAAATACCACTTGAGAGGCAATCCTTTGTACTCAAACCAAATGGTATCTACTCCAGGAGGAAGTGTGGTACAGAAATGAGGCTTCAATAGAGAAATCAACAAAGGCAAGTACCCCATCCTAGGAGCCAAAACCTAAAAAACCACAAACAAAATGTTAAAAACAACAATCAACTTAAAAAAAGAAAAGTAATACTTCAAAAAACTACAATAACTTCCTGTTAAAGCAACACCATATTCAACAAATACGCACCAATAAAAAATAACATATCACATACAGTGTGCGTTTGATTTGCTAAAAAAACAAGGGACTTGACTAGACAATTTTTTGTAACTTGTTTAATTTCGAAACTGATCATGGGACCGGACAAAACAGGTAGCAAAGGACGGAATAAAAACAGGAATTCTTGTCCCTCACTTAACCATGAGACAATTTTTGATCCAAGAGTATAGACTATCAAAAATTCCAAAATACTTTTTTTTTCAAACATAAAAATATTAATATCTCTATCTATTTATTACAATTCTGTCTTGTCATATACTGTTATGTTCTGTGCAAAGCATACATTTTTACGAATCAAACACACAATGTAAGCAAGAAAATCAATAATGGAAAAATATTAAAAAAAAAATGCAGCAAAATTAAAAAGGTGAAAACTTTGAGGTTTAAATGAAAACCCCATGATGTAAAAATTAGAACTTGAAATGGTAAATGAGAAAAAATTGGGAAAAAAATAAAAGAAAGAGGAAAAGGGTGTGTTGTGTGCATACGAGAGCGGGTGGAGGAGGAGGAAGAGTGGTGACTTCAGATTCATGAAGATGAATTTGAAGAGGAATTGAACCCATCCATACGTATTCTTGTCCTTCATTCATCTCTTCCAGATCTCTCTCTCTCTCTCTCTCTCTCTCTCCGCAGTTCTTGATCAACTTCAACTCTACTGCAACCCTTCTTCTTCTGCTTTTTTTTTTCTGGTGTTTTTTATTATTTATTTTCGTTATTACTCATTTACTCTCCTAAAAAATTAAAATTACTTTTTCTCTTTTTATTCATGTTTTTCCTCATATAGCTTTGTTCTTAAGAACTTGGAATTTTGTAGGAATAAATTTGAAGTAATTAGCCCCCATGCTAAATAGGCACCCCCATCCCCATTGTAACATCAATTAATATGGTGTTTATAAAGATGGGCGCTTGTATAGGCACCTCTCTCTCCTATTTTACTCGTGGATCCTTCATGTACAATTAATTTTATTTTTGTATTATTTTATTTAATTTTAAAAAATAAATTATATAATAGTTGCAAGAGTAATATTTTAATCGATCAACATTGGATTTTCAACAAAAACAATTTTACAACAACAAATAATTTATCCACCTGAATGAAAAAATATATATATATGATGATTGTATTTAAACAAAACAACAAATAATTTATCATCATTTATTTTAAACTACTTCAATATTTTAAAATTATATAACTATGAATATATATATATATATATATATATATATATATATTATTGTTAAAATTTAATGATATAGAGTTATTGCTGGGACCCAATTAATAATTGTTTTGAAGTGTTGGATTAGAGAGATTAGATATTTATATTAAGTATTAATTACAAAACAAATGATGTGTACTGCCGAAACCCATTTAAGCACTCAAATGGGGTGCTGCATTGTGGATGGTCTAAGGCAAACTCGTGCACATTTATTGATGATAAATAGAAAATTTTTGATTGAAACTCACCTCAAAATATCAAATATTTCATACAGAAGACATTGTTGTTTACATTTTTAAGTCTGTAGATGAAATGACAAACATTATCTAAAACACACATAATTCTCATGAGCTTAGCTCAGTTGGCCATTAGGCTACTTGACAAAAAAAAAAATATTTAAATATTGTTTTGTTTTAAACTTTTTTTATTTTGATAAATAATGATTGATTTTGTGATAATCTTTTTAAAGTATAAGTCTTTTCGGTCATTTCACGTAAATTAAAAAATTTAATTAATTTCATATGATAAAGATAAATAATAAGTTGTTTTACAAATTTATTTTTCATAATAATATGAGAAAGATAAATTAAATAAGCGAAAGAAGGGAGAATAATAAATAGCTAGTATGATAGAATTTTTTTTTAACATAATGCTTAATTGTTATTGCAAATCCACTTATAATTTGAGATGATTTTTTTTCCAAAACAACTTACTTCAATATCATATATTCAAATATTATTTTTTCAAATTTATTAAATAAATAATATATGTGATTTAAAATATAATCAATTATTGAATGAATTAAACACAATGATTATTTACTTATACACGCGACCGGATGAAGTAAATCAGACAGAGTGTGTATTATAATTAACTGGCATGAAAATTATTTTGAGTGAAAGTCCATTCTACCGACTCAACTTTTATCAATTTTTTTCCAATGACAAAAAGTTACAAGAACATAAAGTGAACCTCATCTATTAAAATTGGAAATCGAAATGTCTACACCCAAAATATATACACTTTGCGAGAGAGAAAAAATAAAAAATTATGTAATAGATATGATAGATGGATAATATGAAAAGAATATAGAGATAAAAAAAATAAGATGTTGAATGAGTATTGAGAATCTACCCTCAAATATATGAGTTCATTCCCTCTAAAAAATATATTTAAGAGTTGATTATGTTAAATTCCTGTTTCATAACTCCATCATATATTCTCTCTTATGACAACAAGGGGCCTAGTCCCAAAAATGGAAAAACAGAAAAACTAAAAACCTCTAGGGAAGGTGAAAGAACATCTACGATCTATCAGCTAACAAAGTTTGAAGATGCAAACTCATGAACAAATTCAAAATCCTACTAAAAGTAAGTATAGTCAAGCTAAACTTAGCAAAAACATTTGTTATTTGATTAGCTTCACGAAAAATATTAGTCACGGAAGAATGCTCTAACTTATAAAGAACTCAACGAATTTTGGAATATATGAATAATATATTTGATGGAATTACGACAAACACGATTCTCATTTTTAAGGAGATAGTTTCGTGCAACCTTCCAAACCAAACATTTCATCCTTTTTGGACCCGATCACTTCCAAATCAAATGATATAGATGACTATTTGAATTATCATACAAAACTCTACTGGAAGCATAAGATGTCAAAAAATGAGCCATCTCATGAACCCTACCAAACCATTGTATCAAAAATAGACATATCACAAGGTATGATCCGAAGGGGTAACAATCACAAAGACAAATGATATCAACTTATGCAAGTTCTATATGTTGTTACCATCAACATACTCCCTCACTAGTTTATTCATCTCTCCTACATGAACACTAGCAACAACTTGATCTTTGATGCAACCAAGGCCCGTAACCTAACAATATGACCAAAATTTAGCAAGAATATCATTTCCAATACGCCAACCAACATTGTCTTTTAGAGCACCTTAAGCTTGAAATGAGACCTTTCAAAAAAATTGTTTAGTTTGGATGCATTTAGATATGGGAGGACATCATGAACATCCATATACTTAATGTTACGAATGACATGAACCCACAGATCCTCCTCGCGAGTAAGAAGCTCACACACCTTTATCATGCAAGTTGAGTCAATATCTCTAGTCAGTGGCGTTGTCAGGACCTTGATTTAGGGGGTGCAAATTTTTAAATTTTGATTAATAAACTAGTTCAACCGTTAATTTTACCAAACATTATAAATCCAATTAGTTAACTTATCGGCTATCTACTATCAGGTAAAAATTAACTTATTTGCTTTCCACTATACATTCATTTGCTACAATCTAATTTATCTAATATCTACTATTTTTACCAAACAGAGTCTTAACAATTATCGTCAAACTGTAACATAGTTATTGTATATAAATAAATAAATGTGGCGAGAATGAAACATATCCACCACTCTATTTTAATCATAAAGGAATGCTGATATGTAAACTAAGTCACATGTTCATTCCTCCCTGCGCCCTTTTATTTGTTGAAAACAGTTGGGATTCATGTGGAGAACAGTTAACAATCAAAAAAACTGACTGCCAGCGAAAAGGACAAGAGATGGTGAGAGAATTTGGTGATACAACCTTTGGATGAAGTGTGACAAAATGTGAAAAATTGAGCTGAACTGGTGCAATGGTAATTATCCAGGGGATGCAAATTAGAAATAAATAGGAAATTTGGTATAATTATCAAAAAGTCAGGGTGTGCAGCTGCACCCTCTCAAGTACATGTGGCTCCGCCACTGTCTCTAGTTGTATCTAATAGTGTGTTAAATGTTGACCAATTATGGAAGAAATTCTAAATATATCTCATTTAACAAACATGATTTTTAAACTCAAATTTGTTGCCTAATTCATTTTTGCCGAGAAATGTTAAATTATACCCTGAAGTTTAAAAACTTTTTTTTTAAGAAGCTAAACTAACCCCTTCGAGTTTAAAAACTAATATTAAAACTTTTCTTAAAAATGGTGCATTTAATATTTTAAAAGTTTAAAATTTTATTTTTTCAATAAAAAAATTGACGTTAATTCCTTTTTTTATCTTCACATATGATTGTATCTTAACTTAAATAAATATACATTCAACTCACTTACATTTTTAGACACAAGTTAGCATTACCATTTATTTCTATAGAATTGTGTCTTAACATAAATGACTTCACATTTAACTTATTTTTTAATAAAATAAATTTGATCAAATTCATTCAAAATCAATTTTTATCTCTTCAAAATCAAACATAAAATAATGTGTATTCTAACTTTTTTTTACTCAAACAAACAACTATATGTATGGATTTAAGCCTAAAAATTAAATGAGTAAAATTTTAAAAAATAAAAATCTAAAATTTAAAATTAGAAAAAACAAGAAATAAAACTCAACGAATGTTAGGACTGAAACAAAAAAAGATAAAAAAAACCAGATGCAAAATGACACACAACACAACACTTGACAATCATTTGCTACCAGTTTTGATTCGAATTGGCGTTGTTGTTGTTTGTACTCCAATGTAAGTAAACTATTCTTCATTCTTACATCAATTCCTTTACATTTTTCTTTCTCAATTCAATATTTGCTTCTCTTGTTATCACGTAGTTTTCTCCAAAATAAAAAGAATATTACTTCATTCACCCCACCAACTTTCACTGACACCCCTTTTTTCTTTCTGAAGAAAAGTTTCAATTTTTCATCAGATCTCACCTTTTCAAGCCACTAAAATCAAAACCCATTTTTTATTTATGCAGATGTGAGTTTTGAAGGTGAAATTTTCAACAATGTTTGGTGCTGTTCAATTGGGTCTATTTGCAGCATGTGTTGTATTGTTTGTTCCAATGGGTATGGCTGGTTGGCACTTGAGCCGTAACAAAGTTTTGTTCTTCAGTGGTGCACTTTTCATTACTCTTGCAGTTGGTGTTCATCTTACACCTTATTTTCCTTCTGTTTCTGATTTTATGAGTTCTGTTAAATCATCAAATGATGATGTTGTGTTTGTGGAAGATCGTGGTTTATGTGTTTCTTTGCTTCATGAGATTGCTTGGGAGGTTATGCCAAGTAAGGTTTTTGATCCTTTGTTGAGAAATAATTCATTGAATTATGATAAGTTTTGGTCTTGGAGTAGATTGAATTCTGTTAGTGAATGTGAGTTTCAGAGGCTTAAAAGGAAGGATGTTATGGATTTGCTTAATGGGTCTTGGGTTATGATTGTAGGGGATTCACAAGCTAGGATATTTACACTTTCTTTGTTGAGTTTGGTTTTGGATTCGGAGCGGGTTGAATCGGTTAGGAGTTTTTTGTTTAAGAGGCATAGTGATTATCATATTGATATTGATGAGATGGGTTTGAAATTGGATTTTATTTGGGCACCTTATCCTAACAATTTGACAGATTTGGTTATGAGGTTTAAGAAGAAACATTTGTATCCGGATGTTTTGGTGATGGGTTCTGGTTTGTGGCACATGCTTCATATTACAAATGCTTCTGATTATGGTGGCTTGTTGGGGTTGTTAAGGAATTCTGTGACATCAATGTTGCCTGTTTCGCCGAAATTTGGGAATGATGAACCTGCAATGGGTTCTGTTTCATCGGTTAGATCACCGCATTTGTTTTGGCTAGGTATGCCGACTTTGATAAACTCTATGTTGAATACACAGGAGAAGAGAGTGAAGATGAATGATGTAATGCAAGGTGAGTATGAGAGAGAGGTTCGAAAAAGTGGTATTTTGAGGGAGTTTGGTGGTCCATTTCAACTACTCGATATAGGATCATTGAGTTTGAATTGTGGAATCAAATGTACAGATGATGGAATGCATTATGACGGTGCTGTTTATGAAGCCGAACTTCATATTATGTTCAATGCATTGCTTATAGAATCTCATCAGAAGCTCTGAAGTATACTATGTTAGAGTTTAGAAACAGAAATTTCTGTGGTTGCACCGTGTGTTAAACCAGAAGCTACGCCTTAGAGGGTTGGCTGGCCGCACGGTGAGATGTCAACAAATGCAGAAGCAAACATCTGCTATGGTGTGGGATACATACACGGTAGGATACGCGTAACGATTTTGATTACTAGAAGTTGAGTTCTTTTTCCATCATAGCTTGCAAAGTTTTGCTAGGTTGGTTCAGGGTCTTTCATTCAATTAGTTTTAGAGTGATTGTTATAGCAAATCACATTTCAAATTCTTTTGTTTTTCCTTCTATTATATTGTTCCACTGTATGCTAACAGCTCATGTATTAGTTACAAAAGTTGGAAACTAAAATTTCTGTACAAACAGTTGATAACACAATTTAATTGGGATTCATTTCTAATTTCTTTTTGTCAATATCCTTTAGGCTAACTTGAATGTAGTTACATTACATCTTCATGTGTTATGGCGGAGCAGATTAGTTAATTCCTGATATCAACCTTGATTTTATCGATTGATGAATGTTTTGTCAAAACTCAGAAAAAATGATCATTCATTTTTTTTTTTTAATTAATGGTATGATGATACAACAAATGCTGTAGTTTTGCATTTTAAAATATGAACTAAATAAAATTTTCTGTAGTTTTGCATTTGATTCCACGGGACGAAACAAGCAGGTTAACCCGTATACCCAGCTCGTGTAGTTACCGGCGAAATTACACAGTGTTCCCTTTTCATTATCTATAGGGATTTACTAAAGATCTTTTAGCAATATGTTATATGAAGAGATGGCAGTACTAATAGTACTCTATGCATCCAAGAATGCTGGGAGAGTAGCATGTGATCAGACTGATTAGCCAGCTTGCCATATTTGTAATGGAGAAAAATATTTTTTCTTTGAGCTCTTGTAAGATAAATATACTATTTACTATCATCCTAATTTCATTTAGGTCAATTAAGTCCCTATCATCCCTTTGCTACTTGAATTAATTAGCACAATAGAGGCTAACTGTTTTTAGAAAGCTCTTCACAATTTCAGCTCTTGAGAGCAGAGAGTTCCAAAGACAGAGAGAGCTGTGCACTAATTAAGAGAAGATGAGTTATGGGTTCTGTTTTATCGGTTAGATCTCTGCATTTGTTTTGGCTAAGCATGCCAACTTTGATAAACTCTATGTTGAACACACATGAGAAGAGGGAGAAGATGAGTGATGTAGTGCAAGGTGAGTATGAGAGAAAGGTTGAGAAAAGTAGTATTTTGAGGGACTTTGGTTGTCCATTTCAACTTCATGGTATAGGGTCACTGAGTTTGAACTGTGGAATCAAATGTACAGATGATGGTATGCATTATGATGGTGCTGTTTATGAAGCTGAACTTCATATTGATATGATGTTTAGTGCATTGCTTATAGAATCTCATCAGAAGCTCTGAAGTATACTACGTTAGAGTTCGAATTTCTATAGTTGCACCGTGCGTTAAACCAGAAGCTACACCTTAGAGGGTTGGCTGGAAACGCGGTGAGATGTCAACAAATGCAGAAGCGAACATTCCCTCTGTGGCATATACTCCCTATGCAGCGTGGGATATATACAGGTAGGATACGCGTAACAACTTTAACTGTTAGAAGTTGAGTTTTTCTTCCATCATAGCTTGCAAATTTTGCTAGGTTGGTTAAGGGTTTTACATTCAATTAGTTTAAGAGAGATTTTTATAGCAAATCACATCTGAAATTCTTTTATTTTTCCTTCTTTTTGGTATTTTTCCACTGTATGCTAGCAGCTCATGTATTAGTCACAAGTTGGAAACTCAATTTCTGTACAGACAGCTTATACTTGATTTTAACCACACAATTTAATTAGGATTCGTTCATAATTTCCTTATGTGAATATCCTTTAGGTTTAGGCTAACTTGAATGTAGTTACATGCTGATGTCTGCTAATTTCTGTTTATTAGTTTCTTTTTTGGCTCATTTTCATGATTTGGTATTGTGGAGCAGATTAATTAATTCCTGATATTAACCTTGAAAACCATTGTTTGCTTTCTTAATGTGTTTATATATAATCAATAAAAGGCTTTTGAAGTTTTGCTGACATGGGTAGAAATAACATTGGGACTTAACAACCCCGTGCTTCAGTTCGTAGCTTGATGTAAAACATCATTCTAATACGTTGTAATAAGGTTGAATCACTTTACCTCTTTTGTCACTAAATGTATGCATTCTGATTGATAAATTTTCTTGTGAAAACTCAGAATGTACATTCATTCTTTTAGTAAGGGTATGATACACCAAATGTTGCAGTTTTTAATTAAGTAAATGATGTCGAACATGACTGTTAGTAGTGTATTTATCTTCTTACCCACAAGTTCCTTTATTAGCTACTTGACTCACAGTTCAAAGGGTGCAGACATGGGCGTCCTTTTTTGGACCGTTTATTTTGCGATCTTTTACTTAATGGTCCGTTTAGTCCACGGGTACATGTATACCCGGCTCTAATGTATTTTCTGGCAAAATTACACATTGTTACATTATTATGTATATGAATTTACTAGAGACGTTTCGGCAATAACATTGCATTAAGAGATTTGTTGTTGTCGATGTGTTATTGTTGTCAACATTGTACGAAGATCTGGCAATACTAATTGTACTCTATGTATCCAAGAATGTTGGGAGAGTAGCATATCATTAGACTGATTATCCAGCTTGCCATATCTGTAACGGAGAAAAATATTGTGTTCAAACTCTTCTAAGATAAATACACTTGTTATTATCCTTATTTTCGTTAGATCAATCAAGTCCCTGTCATCCCTTTGCTACTTGAATTTAGAAAGCTTTTCTTGACACTTTCAGCTCTTGAGAGCAGGAGCTTCAAATAGAAAGTTGTTTACCAATTTCCGCATTAGAATGGTCAATGATAAAACACAATTGTTGTTGGAAATTGGATTAGACATCCAAAACTTTTTTGTAACACTAGGTAATCGACTATTTTTAATCGACTGTTTGTTAGACTCAATTAGGGTTAGATCCACTGTGTTGTTTTAATCGACTATTTTTCCCATTAGGTTAACTAGGTAAGGTTTTGATGTCACACTAACGATTATGTAATTTTTTTTTTTTTTTTAATAACATATATGAGTATTTGGCATAGAAGTAGAATGGGGTACCCCTTTAGTTGGGACATCCATTCTCTTTAATGTCATTGTGCTCTTAATTTTAAAAAAAAAATTATATACAATATAGAATTACTAATAAAAAGAAAAAAAATTTAGTTTAAATAAAAACGTTGACCATATGCAACAATGGAATTCAATCCTCTCCTTCAATATTTTTGTACAGCTCTCTCTTAATTTGGGTTTTAGTTGGAATTATGAGTTTGTTGACTTTCCTTATATCTCTCTTAATCAATCTTTCTTTATCATTAAAATAATTTATTTTAATCATTAATCTATCAATTAACCACAAGGTTGCAAAAACTCAAAGTCACTCAAATATTTTTTTCCTCTTAATTTTCTATCTCTTAATCTCACTCTCCCTCGTCACTAAAAGATAACAAATCATCAAGAAAGAGACAGAGAGTTAGAAGAGAGATGCAGAAAAATAGTGAAGGCGAGGATTCTGTTTATGCAATAATAACACAAAACACAAAATAGGGATGGTGCACATGTGTTCCATGAAGATCAATACCAAGTATGTAATATTACTTTTTTTAAATCTTATTTAACCAAAAAAATTATTGAAAGGGAAAATTACAATAATTAAATTTAAATTAGGGAGAAAAATATTTAAATAAAGAAATGACGATAAAAAAACGTGATCAGCCTAAAATATTACAAGACATTTTGTGAATATTTTAAAAAATTAAGTTACTTGATATGTACATTTTTTTTTTTGTAATATTAAGTTATTTGATAGATAATATTAAGTTGTTTGATAGATTAAGTTACTTGATAGATAAGATTTACATAATACAAAAATGTAAAACGGGTTAGAATTTTCAACGAATTTATATTTTGGCATATTTAATAATCATTCTCACTTGCAAGACCCCAAAAGTCATAATACAAGAATAACGAGGGGGAATGAATTCTTATGAGTCATGATACATCTACCAAATTAAGTGGTTATAAGAAAACTACCAACATAGCAGCGGCGAAGCTAGGCAATTTTATATGGGATGACCAAACTTTTTTTTTTTTAAAATTAATATATTAAGTTTAATTCATAATAAAAAAATCACAATCATTTTACTGATATAAAATGTAAATTAAAGTAACACAAAAAAGTAGCTATTCAATAAAAAAAAAATGAGCTCAACAACCTATAATTGACTTTATCTATATTTATAATTTAAACAACTAGGTAATTTTATTTTTTACTGATATAAAATGAAATTGTGAATATAGGTTAAGTTGAATGTAGTTGCATGTCGATGTATGATAATTTTTGTTCATTAGTTTATTTTTTTGGCTCATTTTCATGATGTTTAAGTTTCTTAAAGGGTCAATATATAAAATCAATAAAAGACTCTTATAAGTGGTTTTATTTCACAAATGAAAGGTTGTTGATATGAGTAGAATAGAAACACTGCTTCATGTTGTAACTTGATTCAAATTTCTAAATGTATTTTTACTGATTGATAACTTTTTTCCCCTCAAAATACAAAAACAATGGTCATTCATTTTTCATTATGGGATCATGATGATGATGCAACTAAGAGCATATATAGTGCAATTTAATGGTTGTCTAATATTGTTGGATGATGCAGTAATATTTTAAACAACTTGTTAATAAAGTTAGTAGGATCATACGTTCTAATAAAAGCCTCAAGCATGTACAACGTGTTAATTCCTCTTTTGTTGTTGACCAACAAGGTTATATCTTCATACAATAAACTCCTAAGATAAAAGATGGAAAGTTACACCATCACATTGACAATCTTACAAACCACCAAATCAATTACTATCTACTCTACAAGTCTTCTAAAAAACTAAAATAATAAAAATGTAAAAGAACACCACCGGTAAGTAGACCTATAATATTGGGGTAAAAAAATTGGAAATGGGAAAGGGAAAGAGACTGGTCCCTTGAAATAGGTTTTCTTCGTTTGGCTTTTTAATAATCAAATTGCTTGCCTTCAAAGGTTTGTCCAAAACTCCAATCTTTGGGCGCAACATTGTAAGCCGTGACTGTTTTCCCATCACTACTCGTAACCTCAAATGAAAGGGGTTGATTCTGTAGCAACGCATTTATATGCCAGTTTTGGCCCCAATTCCGACCCATTGAAAGCCAACCTGTTCTTGAGCCCTTAACCTTCACCGCAACAATGTCTCCATGGCCAGCAACATTGCTGATCAGCACTGAAATGAAGATACCAGATCCGGTGACTGTAAATCGGACTCCACCTTCCCTTCTGCACTTTATCCTGCTCCAAACAGAACACAACATTCAAATTAAATAATAAAACGAAAATCAAGTTTTTTTAAGTAAACTAAGTAAAACTTGTTTGATTGTCTCTTCCAAAAGTAAATGATGTAGCATAATGAGAGCTGTTGGGGGTGTATTGTTCATCTTCTAACCACAAGTTCCTTTATTAGCTATGCTTGGCTCGTTAACCCACGGTTTAAATGGTGCAAACACGGGTCTATTTTAGTAGACCGTTAATTTTGCGGTCTTTTCTAGCCCAGCCTGTTTCGTACACAGTTTGAAACGGGCATGCTACCTGCAATGCACACTCAGCCCTAATGTACTTGCTTGCAAAATTACACTTGCACATTGTTCCCTTCTCATTATCTACAGGAATTTACTTGAGATCTTTTAGCATTAACATTGTATGAAGATAAGGCTGGTACTAATTGAATTCTATGTATGGAAGAATGTTAGGAGAGTAGCATGTCATTAGTCTCATCAGCTGTCAGTTTGCCACTCATAATGGAGCAAAACATTTTGCATTAAGCTTTTCTGAGATAAATACACTTACTACTATCCTATTTTCCTTTAGGCTTTGTTTGCGAGTTTGGAGGAGAAGGGAGGGGAGTGCTTTGGAGAAAAGAAAGGAGCAAGTGTTAGAAATAGTAGGTTTTGGGAGCGGAGGGCTTTGGGGGGTTCATTTTCTTCATAATACAAAATCCCATTAATTTGGAGGAACTCAAAAATTGTATTTGAGGGTTTTGGGGGGTTTATAAGAATTCTTCAAATCAATCTATGCTGTTATAATATTCTTAAAATTAAAAATATATTAATCATAAACATTAATTTATTATTCTCTAAAAAAAATACTATTACAAAATGTGTAAAAGATTTCTCCATTTCCCCCTATATTTTCCCATCCCTCAAAGCCCTCCCTTCCCCTCCCCTGTGAACTCCCAAACAAAGCCTTTATGGTCAATTCAGTCCCTTTCATCCCTTTGCTACTTGAATTTCATTAGCACTAGGAAGGCACAACTACTTTTAGAAAGTTTTTCTTCAAAATTTCAGCTCTTAAGAGCATAAAGTTCCAAAGAGAAATGTGTGCATCCTTGGAGGAGCAGTCAAGTGGTATGGATTGAAAAACCAAATGAGCATTAAGCATGAAGTTCAGTGCTACTAACAAAAACCCTCTCTCCCTAACAAATTAACCATTAACGACTTGTTTCTTAGAAAAGAAAGTTGTCAATTAAGAAGCTAATGACAAAACACAAATTCCATTAAACTTGGGATATGGATTATACATCCAAAACTCTTGTAGAATTTGTCAAGTGCCCTAATATGTACAACCAGAAACCTTTGCAGCCAACCCAATCAAATCTTGTATGTTGGATCGAGCTGAAGCTCAGATCCAACTACCAAGATTTTGCTAGACAGTGGCAGAGAATCCTTATTACTAAAACTAGCATTCAAGATTTCAATGTAGCTTCAAAGTTCAAACTACATATAATAACAATATCAATAATTTATATATCTATTGTAATTGTAATTTTATCATGAATATTAAAGCTACCTAAAAGACTTTGTCTCTTACTCCTATAACTTCGTTTTTAAGCATGAAAATATTCATTAAATAGTAAATACACTATAATTGAATAAGCTTAATATTATGAGATCATGCTTCACAACAATTGTTAGAATTTAGAAACAACAATCACTTCAAACAATTAGATTAGTTTCAATTCGAGTAATCAACAACCATTGCAAAGCTCAAAACGAAAGAGTAGTTAGCTAGTATACCTACGATACTGAAGAGGCATGTTACCAGCTTTCCAAATAGCGATCTTCTCAAAAGCATCAATAGGAAGAACAAAATGCTTATTAGGAGGATTACAATGTCCACCACCTTCAACCGTAAACCCATAATTCGGCGCACAGAAATTCGTAGCAGTAACAATAATTGAAGTTCCAGGAATACACCACCGTAAATCATCCACACACCGTAATTCAAAGCACGCGCCACAGATCTGACCTCGTTCAAACAAAGCTTCACTAAGACCAACAGTTGACATGCCGTAACCGGCTTTTGTTAAGTCTCCGTAGCCACACGCGCCGCCGACTGTGTCACGTGGATCTACCTGGGCGTAGAAGGTGGCGCGTGCGGATCGCCATTCGGTGAAAGAAGGGGAAGATTGTTGAGAAGGTGGTGGTTCAGAAGAGGAAGAAGAGTAGTGAGCGGTGACGGTTGTTGATGAGAGTGTAAAGAGAAAGAAGAATGTTGTAAGTAACATTTCCTCAGTGTGAAGGAAAATGAAGAAGAAAGAAAAGTGAGGGAAAATGAATGAAATGATGAGTGAGAAAATGAAGAAAGAAAGTGGAAGTGAAAGTGATGGGTTATACTTTAATTTTATTTTTTGTTAATGCAATGGGTGGGACACTGGCAGTGTAATCTGTTTTCTTTGATTATTACTGGTTCTTGAGATGCTACAGTTTGAAACTTTGAATTTTGAAAGATAAAGCTTTCTGTGTCGGTATCGTTTCACATGGGGTAAAATCTAGATGACAGAAGTAGATTATACCTGAAGACATGTGATTTAAGTGTGTGTGTTTCATATACTTTAATCAAACACACTTTCTATGTTTGCCTTGTCTTACAATCTAAATCTAAATTATAGTTGACATGGGATAAGGTAGCCGAATAAATTGTGGTGTTTGATAAAATTAGCCGTTAAAAGTAACTTATAATATAAAATGATATAAAAAGAAAGTGCAATTAATTAATATTTATTTTTTTCAATTAAGATGGTATGGGTAAAATTGAGATAGAAAGTGATAAGCTATAAGTTATTTGAACTAGCTTATCACAAACCGCTATAAACATATGATGATAAGTTATAAACTCGTGCTAAAATGATAGTTATCAAATGTTTTTTTTTTTTTAGGGGATCAAATGTGTCTTTTTTAATCAAATGGCCTTGTTATAAAACATAAGTTATAAACTCAAATAGATTTTACCAAACAGACTCTAAACAACTAAATAATTGCTCTTTTCCCATGTTTTTGCTTATTCCTGTCAGTTAACTCACGCTGAAAAATACACCTACATGAGTTTTCTCACGTTGAAAATACACTTGTGTGAGTTAACTCATGTTCGACTATTTGACGGAAATGAGCAAAAATAGATAGGAGAATAGCAATTATCAAACAACTATTAATAAAAGTCCAAGTCCATGTCAATCAGTAGTTGCAATTGCTGGACTGCTCACTAGGCTCCTTCGTTTGCTTATAAGACCCTTGAAATATCTAAAATACCTCTATGGAAACTTATGAATCAATCATATCATTCGCTCAAATTTGGGTGTTACAACCCGATCTACTTTTACATGTATTTTATAAAACATACGTGTACTACACAACTCCCTTACACTCTATCTTCTATTTTCATCACCTACACGAACGTTAAAAAAAAAAAAAAAAAGTATCTTAAATCATCATTAAAGAATTGCTAACTGATTTCGACATTGTTGATTCTTGCTTTTTTAAACTAAATTGTTTTTCTTTTTGAGAGTCAAGACCCGAACCAAGATCAGGTCCTAACTCTTTATCCATTCAGCAACCAATATACGTTATTTTTAATGCATTTTATTGATGTTTATAAAGTATAATTTAGTTTCTTTTTATATTAATAGTTATAATTGAACGCCCTCTTTATCCAAACTCAAACAATGTTGATGCTTTAATTGATATGAACCAAATATTGTCGTTGCTTTCATTGATGTGAAATCGAATGATATTGAGGTTTTTGTTGATGTGAAAGCAAACGATGTTGAAGTTTCTATTGATTTAAAACCAAATGTTAATTCTAAAGATAATATTCAACATCGTGCTTAGGTCCAAAGATATTTGTTGCCCATTACACAAAAATCTTGAGGAATGTATTTGATAGAAAAAAATCTTTTAAAAGACTTTGTTGGATTGTATTGATTTAATGGGATTTTGAAAGACTTTTTACAATCAAGATTCCTAATGCATGATTTTAATGGATTTATAATATAGATTTTTAAGATTTTAAAGGACTTTATAGATTTTTAAGATTTTAAAGGGTTCAATTTATTAGCTTGGGAATTATCTTAATCTGAGCTTCTCCTAGAATTGCTTTTAGAAGACTGAATTGATTTGAGAAATTATAACCAAACATGTTGCAAAAGGCTGAAATCACGGTGGAAGCCTGAAAAAGTGCTTTTAGAGATTGCAAACGGGCAACCAAACAGGCACTAACATCATTCAATTCTCCATATATGCCTTATCATCATTTTAATCTTTACTTGTGCTAGAAGGTCTGTTTGAGGCATTCTCTGTGGTGTTGGATAATTTATAAAACAGTTGACTAGTATACATAAAAAGGGTTGGGAAGCCATAGACACTTGCATACAACTGAAGATATTAGTCATAGATCAATATCATTCTCATTCATCTCTCTAAAAAATACTCATTCAAAGAAAGTGAAATTTCCTTCATTTCCCTCAGTTATATGAGTATTTGTTGGATGGATTTCAAGCATCAATGTAACATACACTTGCATGGTAAATCTATTAGTAGATAACATATGAACAATTGGAGCCTTACCAAATACGTAACTTACACTTAAACTTTCATGAAAATAAACATACAAAAGAGGAAAAAACAACAGCCATAAGCTAAAAAAAACTGGATAATTCACAGTAGATGGTGGAGAAAGAATTTAAAGAAATACAAAAGCCTGCGACCTGGCCATTGTACAAAAAAGTCTTGTAGCTTAATATGTAAGAAAAATTAGGCTTGTGGAGGATTTCCAATCCAGCAGATATGTCAAAATTTCAGCTCCCATTTCTCTCTTTTCTGATACCATGTAATCTGGCAACAGAAACAGCTTCTTTATGTGTTTTCAATTTACATCTATAAAATGGAAACTCCTTTAAAGAAAATCCTATTGGGAGGGAACTATAAGGAAAGTCTCATACGTTGATGTTCCCTCCTCTCATCTGTTACTGTCGAACATTGTCTTTCTCTTTCTGCCATGCACCTTTTATATGGTACAAACCCTTTTCCAAATGTTCTAAGTCTAACTGTTTCATTTAGTGTAGTGTGGCCAACAAAGTAATTCACATTATCACTTTTGGCTTGATCGTCTAATCTTTCATTGCTTTCTTCATCACTGATTGAACTAGTACTATTAGAACCAACACACGAAGATCCTTCCTTTTGAATTTCTTTATCTTCGCATTCTCCATGATTTGAATGTAGATGTTTTCCCTCTGGTTCCGTGTGCAGTGGCTTGAATGCCGAATTGTCTGAAATAGTCCACCAAGGCACAACAGTTGCAAGACTAATATCTGAACAACCACGCTGAAGTTGCTGCGTGGCAGGAATAGGTTCGGATGCGTCCGTTGATGTCAAAGAAGACTTGCAAGTATCTTTTACTAACAGAGTTGTTCCAAAAAGTTTGAGAGTTCGACAAGGTGATTCTTCTGCTGCTACTTCGTTGGTTGCGACACATTCTTTAGGGAAAAGCTCCAGTTTCTAGACAATAATAAGATCAAACATAAGAACAAAAGGATCCTAAAAATATCATCATGACTGATACAATAATCAAGGCCTTATTATGTTGCAATCGCAGAACAATTTTAGATATTGCAAAAAATTGCAGTCAAATATGCTAATGCAACTCCAATCATGGTCGTGTTGTGATGCAGAGACATCAAAAAGTATGATGTTCAGTCTATGATTGAAGTCGCGGACAGTTATTCAAAACCTTGTTGCAATTAAAAAAATGAAATAGGTTAGGATTTAAGAAATACCATTAAAGGTTGTACATCATGAGTTGAACCGCCATTCAGTTCATCTATTTGTTGAGACAGATCTTCCTCAGATGATGATGATTTGGACTCAAGAAGTGGAAATCTACTGGTATGAACAGCACTAATGGATGAGACCGGGGACAAACTTCCGGCAGGGGTATCTGAATCAGAGAAACCAAGGGTTTCTGAAGCAACTGCAGATAATACTGACTTTGGAGAGTTGTTTTCTTGACCAAAATCTAACGACACAAGCGAATTAGACCTCAGTGGCTGTTCCAAGTTGGAGATTTCATTCTTTGGGATTTCAACTAGTTTACGTGGGTAAGGATGAATCGGCTTCCGTTTTGGTCTTGGAGGTGGAATTTCAATTGTCTCCACCATTGTTGTATCATTCCCATCAGTGTCTCGATTGATCTGTCAAAATAGTCGAAATAAAAGAGTTAATAGTGAAATCAAGATAAAATTTTCAAGTTTCAACCTCAAGGAAGTTTGCATTTAGCATCTCCAAGGGCCATTCATCAGAAATTTTCACTTAATATATGGTTTATGGTGCATTAGAATAAATCAATAAACCTTAGAAAAAAACTTCTGAGCATGACTTCGAATCTGCACAGCAGTCTTTGTGCCAACATGTTCTGTGGTGAAAATAAAGGATCCAAAAACTTAGACCATATTTTCTGATTCATTACTTAATTTAACCTCTTTTGCAAGAAGAATCTTTATGACATAATTGTCCAAGATCTGAAAATTCAAAATTATTAATACCTTCGATTTTTCGCCAGGCTCGGCCGTATAATTTTAAAGCTTCAAGGAACTTCTTATGTTCTTCATCTGTCCACTTTTCTCTCTGTTTTGTGATAGTATATGGCTTCCTTGCCTATAAAAGTATACAAAAAATTGATTAAAAAATATGTAAATTGACACAAAAATGTACAAAAATCAAAGTATATAAAATTAAATAGACAGGAATGAAGGGAGAACCTTCAAGGCATGGTCATTTCCACATGAAAATTGATCAAGTAGTTTTTGAACATGTATAACAGAATGCATTCCTTCTTTTTGACCCTGCATAAATCCAAATAGCAAATATACAATTAAATCTAATGCAACAATCACAAATAAAATGAAAATTTTCTTATATAGTAGATAAGTTAAGTAGACTAAAATCATAACAAGAAAGGATTTTTTTTACCAAAATACCCTTTTTTAATTAAACTTTTCATCCCTTAATAATTGAACCATTCCATTCACACACCACAAGAAGACATAAACCAAATATCATACAAAAAAAAAAACACCATCCATCCATTCAAATTACCCCCACATGATTTTATTTATTTTTTATAATTAAAAGTATTCCAAAATTAGACTGTGATGACTCAACAAAGTTAGTTACAAGGCTAAGGCCTAGCTTCTTCAAAACAAAACAAAAAAATTAAGGCCCTGTTTGGCTAGTTATATTCTTATTTACTCTACTAGTGATGAGACCATTAACAAGAACCACTCAAAAATAACTTTTTTTCAAGAGCATATATTGAAATTAAATTAACCAAATAATTAAATCTATGCATATTTGACATGTGAAAGATGTAAACCAAATCACAACCAATATATTTATCATTTCTTTTTCTCTTTTCTCAAAATAGAATCTAACATATCCAACACAAATCAGAGCAAAAACAACCTTAACAAACAAAATAAAAACCAAATAACAACCTCAATCTCAGGTTCCTCACAAGTATATAGAATAAAATACAAAATAATACACATGAAAAGAAAACATAGAAGAAACTTGTAGTTACATGATATACATACCAAAATCTCCATAGAATCAGAATCCAGTGATGAAAATCTTTGCTTCTCTGTAAACAGAACAAAATTTTCTTCACAGACAAGTTAACAAACTTTTACAACTTCCTCAATGGTTGAAGAAAAACAGAAGAGGGAAGAGGGTGAATAAGAGAGAAAGAAGAAAATAGTTTTGAACAAAGTTGTGAAGTAAGAGAAAGAAGAAGAAAGATAGATAGATATAAAAAAGCAAAGTGGGAAAGAGACCTTTTGAAGGTGGAATATAAAAGGAGCAACCAAATGTTGCCACCTCAGCACGTTGAATTTTGTTTCTGTCCAAGAAAATATATCTTGTTTTTCTGCTCTTTTTTTCTTACTTGAAATGTTGAGAACTTGATTGAATCTTGTGGTTTACATAAAAAGAGCTCCTAACCACGTGTCGCTTTATCTGCTTTAATGTTTTAAAAATCAAACTAAAAATAGAATAGTCGATGGTCGAGATTTCCAACTAAATTGGATCATCTCTTTTGTTTTTCGCTATTTTCTCTTCTAATTCTCTATCTCTTTAATTTTTCTCTCTTTATTGAAATAAAAAATGAAGAAGATTCTATCTCGACTACTAAGTCATGATCTGATGATAAATCACTAAAATTAGTATAAAGTTGGGATCAAATTGTTCAAACGACATTGATTTATGATTTGTCTAATTTAATTTGATATTTTTATTCTTTAATATATAACTTCCACCAGAGGTTCCCTAAAAAGATCATTTGCGATGTAAGTTTTGTTCCAATAAATCACACAAAATTAAAGAACCAAAATTATTATTAAACACTCTTCGATTAAAAACTTGCATAAGATGTTCTCTTTCCTTATTCTATTTGAGACAATATCAACACAAGCATGAATACATAAATCAATCAAGATTCAAACCCTAATTTGACATCCATTGTGAAAGTGTAATATCACACAACACAACTATCTTTTGCTTTATGATTTTTGTATTATATTATTTGTAAAAAAAAGTGTTGTTTTTTTCTGATTGGGTGGGCGGAAACTAATACATTAGACAGCTCATTGTGGATAATTCGGTAACATATCATACTCGCGGAGAAAAATGTTGCATGCTACTCGCATTTTTAGTGGTGCTATGCCTAACATGTCCAAACTAATTTGTGGTCGTTATTTTTCCAGATATGTATAGATAAATAGAATTCTTTGTGGTTTCTGACTTTTTGGGAGAAAAGTTCTCGTTGGTTCTTTTGAATTTTTATTTATTTGATTTTTAGAATCACATGCTTTATGTGTTTTGAATTGGTCACTGGTCAATTAAAATATTAAAGTTCTTCTTATTAAAATATAAAAAATTAAAGTTCTATACATGGCTATTTTTTATAGTAAGTATTTACATTTTCAATAAATGGATTTTTGTTTGACAATTATAAGTGGATTTTTATATACAATGCAAAATATATGCTATGTTGATGTTCTTTATTATACATACTTTTGCAGCAAATCTTGAGATAAAATCCACCTTATATGGTAATGACTGTGACTTTCTAAATATCATTATAATTTGACTAGATACAAAGTACCTTTTCTATTTTGGATTCTGCAATATACTCATGTTTTGTTTGAAAATTTATAACATGGACCTCACCTAACAATAATATGTTGGATATGAGAAGTTATGTGGATTACTATATTAGACTTTGAATAATTTAAATGACTCAAAACATTAACCATAAATATCTTTTAACATTCACTTTTACTCGCATTTAAAATATCAAACATTTGCTTAAAAAAATAAAAAAATCAAACATAATATTATAATAAATCTTTTTTTACTAAAACAATATTAAATCTTAGACACGTATTTGACAATATTAAACCCCTAGCTTATATTGATAAGATTTAATTAGTATATCATGTTACAATTATTTTATGCATACATCAAACGATTTGTTATCATATTAATTAATGGATCATTATTTATTACTCCCTCCGTCCCAAATTGTATGTCGTTTTGGAGAAAAAAATTATCCTAAATTATATGTCGCTTTACAATCCCAATGAAATATTAATGTTACTTTTCCTATTATATCCTTAACTATTAATTACTCTCTCTTCTTTCAATTATTTCATTTATCTTTTCCATACCATTTATTAGGGATAATTTTGTAAAACAACTCATAATTTCTCTTCCCCACACAATATTAATTACATTTTTTAATATGTGTGAAATGGCCAAAATATCATACAATTTAGGACGGAGAGAATATGAGAAATTGTTATTTTTTTTTGTTTAGCATTGTAACAAAAAAAAAACTGTGAGCGAGTGGGAAATGAAGCTATAAAATAGCGTGACAATGCTGCTAAACAAGTGGGTCAGTGTACCAATCAAATTAATTCAAAAAATCAATTATTATGAGCTGTTATTATCATCATTCTTATTATTCTTACAAAATTAAAATAGAGGATATTTATGTGTACTAGAAAAAGTGTTTAAATATCTAGTGCTTTTTAAAAAAATTCAACGATGACAAAGAAAAAGTGTAAAGTGAAGGGTAGGCCAAAGCTTGTGGATGATAAAGAACGAGAAATAGAGAGCATCACTTTCTTCCATTGCGCTTTTAGCCACGTCAATGCCACTTGCCGCCAAGCTATATGAATCATGACACGTTACATTAACAAAAAGGGATAAACATCATTCTACACCACATAATTTTCTTTTGTTTGGCTTTCAATTTTCATCATCTCAAAAATTTGTGGCCACAACATTTTGTACGGCTTTTGTTTATTGAATTTTCATTGATTATTGGTAGACAAGTAGAAAACATGAAAATAAAATGAGAAAAAGTATCATGTTCATTTATTGTATGAGTGTGGTTTAGTTAGGTGAAGACACTAAACTTGCTATGTTAGATTTGTTCGGACCCATGGTCTTTTCTTTAGAATAACCCCCAAATCATCTACTAGTGTCTTGCATAAGATTCAAATAGATGATTGTTGTAAAAGGAACTTTTTTAATACATTTAAGTCCCTTAACACATCTATACTTAAAAGGTATGTACATTCTAGTTATTTGTCTATTGTTCAATTTATCTTTGATGAAATATCGATCGGTCTTATATATTCCGTCTCATTACGCTAAATAAGATTATGTTCAATACAAATAGTTAATTTATCGTCATAAAACAACTTCGTACGACATTCACATTATATCTTAAAATATTCTAGCACTTATTTCATCCAAAATAGTTCACACATTCCTTATATCATAACTCTAAATTATGTTTAACACTTGATTGAGCAATTACGTCTGATTTCTTACTCATTCAGGCAACAAGGTTCTCACACAATAAGATACAATAGTCTAAAGTAGATATTATATCACTCATTGAACCTATATAATCGATTTAGGGTAAGCATCCATGGTTAGAATTTCAATTCTTTTAAACAAGTTCATCTCCCTTGAGTGACTTTGAGGTATTTTAGAATGCAGTTTATATTCTGCATGTCTCTCACCTTTAGGTCATGTATAAAGAGTTTAAATTTGCTCAATTTATTGTTCATTTATGAGAGAGATAGATACATGTAATATCTTAACGGGGTCCACTAGTGATATCCGTTAAATCACTAATTTATCTCTTATGTATGTCTATAATATAAATGTACAATAAATGAAGCAAAGTAAATGGAACAAAGTCGAACTCGTGTATAAATTGGTTGACCATACTAATTATATATACCAAATATAGTCTATTGTGTGCCATGTAAATCAACTTTCTCATTAATCTCTGATATTGACCCTTGTCAACTTAACATTTTTCACCTTAAAGCTTAACTTATGATTTTGCTCGATAAGAACACATGTAATTTTGCATCCAAGTTTTTCTATTTCCTACAAAAGATCAAATCCCTTGCTTTGAGTATGCTACCGCTCAATTCCCAAATACTTGAATTGTCCAAGGTCTTTCATCTCAAACTCTAATAATGATTTTTCTTTATGTAGTTGTCTCTCGATCAAATTATCTCTTATAACAACAGTATCATCGACATAAATAATAAGTATAAACCAAGGACCTTATGGTTGCTCGTCCCATCTCTGATTTAGAAGAATCTTAATACTCTCTTCATCCGAGCCAACAACACTTTGTTCACTTTGTTCTAGCATAATCTCATCAAAAGATTTAGACGTCAATTTTCGAACAATATGCTGTCTTTTAATGGTTTCTCGAGGAGTTAACTTATTTTCTTTAACTAACCTCTCCTTTAATTTTGAAACTAGTTTTAAAATATTTAATCGAGTGAATCATCAACTTCGTCCCTGAATTTTCACGGGTCGGTCAAATTCGTCCCTTAATTATGCGAAATATCAATTTAATCCCTGAATTTATTAAATGTCAATCAAGTTAGTCCTTCGGTTCAAACAGAACGTTAACGGGGCTGACGTGGCCGTTAACCTCTCACATGTCAGACGCCACGTAGGCATGGACTAATTTGGCCGATAATAACAAACACTTCGAAGGACTAAATTGATTGATTTGCAGAAAATGTTTTAACTTTCTTCCCAAACGGCTCTTTTCTTCCCTAACGGCTTTTGCTTCCCCAATTGTATAACATTGGAACCCTAATTACACAATCTGCAATTTACACTATAAAATCACCAAAATATCCTCCAAATATAAATGGTCAAGTTCTTCCCCAATTCAAAAAACTTCAAACCCTAATTTTTTCGTATTGAATTTAAAAGCCAAAATCCTCAAAAAATTTTGAAGCAAAACTATTGAAATTGAATCTGAAATGATGGGGGTGGGAATATGTGAAAAAACAGTTATGAAAGTCGAGCTTCATCTTCGAGCTCCAAGTTTAATGGTGTTGTGAGAGTGCTTGAATGTTGGTGTTCTAGAATTTGTGTTGTTAGAAAATCCAATACTTCAAAAAACCCAGGAAGGCCATTATATGCTTGGCCTATGGTAAAGTTCTAATGAAAAGAGGTTGAAGATGATTGAGGAATGTAACATTTCTGTAATAATATTACCATCAAATTAGTCCTTGAATTATTTCTCTATCTATCAAATAGATCCCTACGTTATATTAAAAAATCATCAAATAAGTCCCTGAATTGTTTAATCAGATATCAAATTGATCATTGAAACTGTTTTATTCAACCTATAATTTCCTTCATTACAAACTTAAATGTTCATCAATTTTAGAAACCAACCAGAATTTTTTTTAAATTTTTTTAAGTCTTAATCCAAAACCCTAAAACTCTAATCAAAACAATTGTCTCTAAAACGCAACAAACACAAACAAAGAACAAAACAAACATCAACGATCACATAAACAAAATAAACAAAATGATAAAAACTTAAAACGAAAAACAAAAAAATGGACAAAAAAAATGGTAAATACGAACACAGAAACTTGATAAATTAGAGGAAAGGTGTTACCTTTAACCACAGCCGAACACAACAACTTCAAAAACGTGAAAATCGTCGAAGATGATGATTGATGACAGTATGTCATTCCACATTTTTAGAGTCTTTTTATGATATTTTTGAGTTCACAAGCAAGCTTAAGCAGCAAGAAAAGAAAGAAAAATAGAAGATTTTGAAGAAAGCAAAATCGTGTCATGATTGTTGAAAACGTGTCACGATTTGGAGCATAGGATGAGTTTCATTCGACATTGGTTAAAACGTGTCACGATGACTATTTCGTGACACGATTTTAGGGACATGTGACATACTTTGAAGTGCTTAAGAGTGAAGCTAAAAATTTATCATGGCTTAATTATCATATAGCCACACTTACGGCATATGCTTGGCAATTGGAAAATAGAAAAATAAAAACAAATGGGCTTTGACCCAACCATTTTGGTGTTGACTCGTGAAAGAAAAGAAAGAAACTAGCTAGGTTACCTGAACCTATAAAAAGGAAGCAAGTGACACAAATAAGAGGAGGATTGACGGCTTGGCACAAAGCGACTTTCAGCAATCACGTTTTCGGCAGAGAGGAAGGAAGCATATGGGAAAAGAACATCAACCGTAGTGATTGAGAAGTAATTGAAGAGCAAGCCGGCAACTACGGAATTCTGACGGTTTATTTTCTTTACTATGTTGTTTATTTCTTTTATCATGTCTAGCTAATTTTCAGAGATTAAGTCTAAGATGATTCTGTGTAACACTAATTGAACCATTTTGCTGTGAAACTCTATTTATTATGAATGACAATCTAGTTTTTATTCAATTCAATTGTTCAATGCTTTTTATATCCTGATCAAATATAAACATGATTTGTGAGAACGAATGACTACTGACCATAGCTTTCGACTTAGACCTAATTGAATTGTTCTAATAAACATGGTTAGTCTAGGAATGGATAATCGTTTGTTAGTGATATTAGGTTAACGTGCTTAAAACCTTCAAAGATTATTATGATTCGAAAGACCTGATCTCATCTCTCTTATTCTTTTCCAAAACTATATTTATATTCTGTTTATTTAATTTTATGCAAACCAAAACTACTGCTTCAGGCACTAAAATAATAATTTACACATCCTAAATATTAACCTTATTGATAAATTGAGATTAACACAGTCCTCGTGGAAACGATATTTTTATTACTTCGATACATTTTTAGTACACTTGCTAAAATATTTATCAATGATGGTTTTGGAGAGGTGAGAATGGAGAAAGTTTTAGCGGGAAGGAGAAGAGTCAATGACGTTTTTTATGTTTCTGAGAGAAATGTGAGGAAGGAAGTATGGGTAATGCAGGGGCAAAATGGGAAAAGCAGGAAAAAATTAAGTGAAAATTGAACTTTTTCCAAATCATTCAAATTATTCCTTGAACACGTGGCTTCCTTCTTGCTATGTGTACAAGACAACACAGCATGTAGGACGACATATCAACATGACTAACGGAGCACTTTGACAGAAAGACCTTTTAATTAATGGTCGTCTGACAAATTCAGAAATTAAGTTGATATTTCGCATGATTTGTTGACTTACAATGATATATATCAAAATTAAATTTTTATAGAAGATTATGACAAACAGCTAGTCATTTTGCCAAAGATTATTTAGGATCTTCATATTTTTGTTCAGGACTAATTTGGCTCAAATTGGTGATTATGATGGACTATTTATTGAGTTTTTTCTTTTTCCTGAAAAACTAAATAAGGTTTCTAATTTTTGTTTGATGTATTAAATTGGGACTAAAATGGATTTTTACTTATGTATAGGATTTAAAAATCTTAATGAAATATTGAACTTTATGAAGATAGAGTATTTCCTTCAAAAAAAATAAAAATGAAGATAGAGTATTTGACAGAGGCAGGTGTGGGAATAATGTAGGAGAACGTGGAAAGGTTGCAGTCTACATTGAAATTGAATTCAATGTTGGAGGGGCCAATATGTCTCTGGACAGATATATTCTGTATACGTTGAATCCATTGTTTGGTGGGGAAGACATAGACAAGCCAAACCATATGTATTTTCGTTAGCTAATGCTTCATTTCTATGGTGTCGGCTCACTATTAAACCAGTTTTTACTTTGATTTTTCAATGAAAAAAAACTTGGTTTGTATTTTGTAGTAATTTGTGTGCGGTTTTTATTGTTTTTGAACCAGATTTTAATACTTAGATAATGTGGTTTATTTGATTTTTTTTTCTATAGTAAAAATGTTATACTCTATCCAAAATTAAATATAAGTAAACTGATTTTTTTATTTTTATTTTTTTGATAGTAAACTGATTTTTTATCTATTTTTGACGAAAAGTATAACCTAAGTGGTTGAAAGGTCGTTACATATATCAACATTTTTATTATCATTTTTGTTCATATTTCAATCTAGATGAATTATAGAGTTCATTACTCTTCGTGTAAGAAACATGTTGGATACAAAGTTGATTATTCCCTTATAATCGAATTTTTTTAATACATAAAAATTAATAATCAAACATCGAATGGTATAACCATTTATTTAAGGTTCTTTCAACAAAAAAAAACATTTATTTAAGGTGTTCGAACATTATCACTTTCACTAACCACATGTTGGTAATTTATAGTATTATTTATAACCCGTGAACAACACCTGTTGAAGTGCATCTAAGTTTGTCTTTCTTATTTTTTTTTTTCTTATCCTTTTTCTTCTTAAATTCCTATCTTTAGGCCCTAATATGACATTCTACTAAATAAAAAAATATTACCTTAAAAACATAAGTTAAACATATAAAAAAAAATCACACATATTTTTATGCAAAAGTTACTATTATTGATTGCTTAAATAATGTCTGAAGGGCACTCGTTAGCATCTCCTATATTTAAAATTTTATTTTTGAAAAGTTATAGATTTTAAAATTGTGTTCCTTAGAACAACATAATGAAAATAATTTCAAATCTCAAGGATTAGGTATATTATTAAGCTCTGATATATTATACCTCTCTAAATTTGAAAATTTAAGAGACTAAATCCGCTAAACAAAACAATCAAGAACGCTTAGATGAGATGACAGGCGTATCTTCTAACTTAACCAATGTTATGGGTTAAATTCAACATTAGATATACAACAATGTTAAAACTTTTAAGGAGAGTTTTCCGCCTTATTAGGTCTCATTAGGCTTGAGGGATTAGTCTCAACATTGCACGCGGAGGATACCCAGTTTACACAAAAAAAATAAAAATCGAGAGACCAAAATTGTGCATAATATATAAAATCTCATTTTGGTACCTCTAATTTGTTTTCTTCAAACAATGGTCTTTCTAATGTTTTCTATCATCATTTTTTCCCTATGTTTTTAAGTCAAATTCATGTGTATCATTTGAAATTTTGAATTATATTTTTCATTCACGTCTAATATATTATAGAAATCTCGATTACAAAAATGAAGAATTCTTTTAGATGAATAATAAAATGAAGATTTTTTTAACATTAGATGGATTTTTTAAAATATGAATTCTTTGAAGCGAGTCATTCTCAAGCATTTTAATAGACATATACAGTGCAAACTTGAAGCAAGCTAAGTAATACAAAAACCAGGAAAAGAAATGTAAGAATGAAACAAGAAAAACAACTATGAAGACATTGAATCTCAAACACGATAAAGATGGAGTAGTCAATGGTGGCTTTTGAGTGGGTGCTCATATGACTTTTTAATTGAGATGACATCCATAACAACGACATGTGGAGGCGGTGGATGTGGTGGTGGAAGATCCGACGAAGGAGTTTAGGGGGGTAAATTGGTGGCCACAAAGCAGTTTAGGGGGAAGCGACTTGCACATAAAACTAGTTGGGGGTGAAATAAATTGAGGCCATAATCGATTTTAGAAATATTATATAATATCTATAATTTAGAAATGAAAGATAAGATTTCCCTCCCTTTTCATCCGAAACAAGACTTTTGGGGGCAAAATCATAGACAATTAACCAAATAATTGTGTTCAAGTGGTCAGTGAGGCTTCATCAAAAACAAATTATTCAGGAGAATTCAAATTTGGTTTTTGGATCGAATAATTCTTAACTAGAGTTTATTTACATGTCAATTAAACTTTTGATTACTAGGACTCTTTTCTTTGAGAACTGAAGGGGTAACTAAAAAAATGTATCACATGCAAGTTAGTTGAAGCTATAGGCCTGCATGCAGCCACAAAATGTCGGGAGTCGTTGTGTTAATGAACATATAGTTGACCTATGCGAAGTTGTGAAAGATTATGTAATACTTGCTCGAGGAATCATATCGTGGAATCCTTAGAGAACTATCGATAACCCTTTGTGGGCTAGTAGTGTAGCCTTTTGGGTTTCTTGAGAGCTAGGCCCTTTGGGCTCAAAGGAAAAAGATACGAGTATTACTTTTTCCACCCTATGCATGACTAGCTCGCCCTGTAAATTTTTCAAAAATGCCCTTGTGCAATCCGGATTTTAAAATTTGGATTCATGTTTCACTATTTCGGATTTTATAATCCGGACAATTCTTATATATAATCAGCTATCAGACTCTCTCACATTTCAACAATTTTGAGTTTTGGATTTAAAAACAACAAAAAACCTAAGTAAAAAAATGCTAAAAACCTATCAAATAAAATCATAAAAATAGAAAAATACCACCAAAAAATTCTAAAAATCAAATAAAACTAATGCAAATTGTTTCTGATTTTCTGAGAATATGAAGAAAAAAAAAATGGGTCTAAACGATGGAATTTTGGATTTTGAGGGGCGGAGTCCCATAAGAAGTCCCTTCTAGGGGAGTCATGATCCTTGAATTTTTTCTGATTTTCTGGGAATTTTCGGAGCAATCCGATCAAGTAGCCCGAAAACCCGATTTTTGACTACGAACATGTAACAATGACTCAAAATAGAAGGATGAGAGTTAGGAAGATTAATATTGTTCCCTAAAATGACTATCCATGTTACAAACATGTTTAAAATTTGTGCTGATACAATTCGAATTATATAATCCGAACTGTTTTTCCCTTGAAAAAGGGTGTTTATGGGGTGTTCGGATTATGTAATCTTGAAAAATTATCTAGCGCGCCCTATTTTTTGAAGTTTCCGGATTACAAAATCCGGAAAAATCCGAATTTGTGAAAAAACTCAAATTTTCACCCTATAAATGGAAAAATTGAATCCGGATTGCACAAGGACATTTTTGAAAAATATACAGGGCGCGCTAGTCATGCATAGGGTGGGAAAAGTAATACTCAAAAGATACATTTTGGTTGTTTTGAATAGGAAACTAAGGCAAATGATGAAGGATTTTGCTTTTCTCATTTCTATTTTTGCTTCTAAACACTGCGTGGCAAATGTTGTTGGGAGCAAGCAACAGTTAATTGTTGTTGGAGTTATTTTGGTATTTTTATGGTGTTTAAAGAGAAAAAATGAATGTGAGAAGAGTTGCTTTCAATGATGAATGGGAAGTGTTAATAACATTTACCTTTCAATGTACCAAAAACCCAACTTACTAGCTAGATTTTGTCTTTAACTTTGCTATACATAACATTTAGAAGAGATAAACATATGTTTTTATTAACGACAAATGTCATGATGTTAATTGTCATTTTAGTATTTCTTGAATAGTGATATTAGTATGTTAATTAGTAGAGCTGTTAAGGATATATTGATCTACTCATGAAATTTTTATTGGACGAGCCTTAAATTCTTACTATGTAGTATTTGCATCATCACCCATCAATCCCTTGTGATGGTGCAACCATACATATGTCCAATTCTAAAATCATAAATAAATATTGACAAAGTAAAACTAGGGAAAATAGCTTTATTTTTATACTATCTTGGTTCCGGAATGGAATAACTAGTAATAGTATATGTGCATATCTAGCTTCATCTTAGGCTTAGCTTAAACAACAAAAAATTGAAATATTTGCCCACACAGATAATGAAAAAGTGAAATATAGCATTAGTGGAAAGAAAAAGACATCATAGAAATTGTTACGGAAAAAAAAGACACGAATTTTTTGTTTGTTTTTCAAACAGCATGGTTTATTAACAAAACTCAGCACAAGCGTATCATTTTATGCATGCATGCATATGCTTGAATTTACAAACTACACTCACACATGATTTGTTTAAAGAATTTTTCAACTGAAACAATTCACACACCTATGGAAAATATTTTCAAAAAGAAGTTTCTAAACTCAAAAATCACTAATCTGGCGCTCAATAAAGGCCATTCAAAAAACAACAGGCCACAGGAAAATGAATTCAAAACTAATGGGCTCAATAGTGAGAAGAACATATTTTCTTGGAAATTTCTTTTTCTACTCTACTCATTTTTCACACGCCGCTTAAAATTCTCATTTTACGCCCGCTTATATTATATAATCCGAATCGAAAATACAGTTTGGATTATAAAATTCAAAACACGCCTATGCATAAGCAAACAATTAGAATCTCTTTTCAATTCGACGATTGTGACTTTTAAATTAGAAAACCACCAAAAAATAAAGTGAAAAATGACGAAACATTTAAAATAAAAAATATATAAAAACGCCATTAAAAATTTCTAAAAATAAAATAAAGGTATTTATTTTTATTTGTTTGAAAATATGAAAAAATTAAAATGGGTCTAAATGAAAAAATTATGGATTGTGAGGGGTGGAGTCCAATAAAAAGTATCTTTTTTGTACCTTCTTTTTATTCTGATGTAAGCTCTTTTGTTGTTAAGGGTTCTGGCCCTTTCGAGGTCTTTTATAGCATTTCTTTGCTTGATAAAAAAAAAAGTTTGTGTTTAGAGTTGTGACATTTTTTCATACCATTTGGATACAATTTTGGGTATTGATGTTAGATTGCATTTACCAAGATTTTTCGTCTTCATTTTATATGGTCTGATATAATGCTATTATTTCTCCTATTTTTGTTTCGACGTGTACTCTGCATGGCCACAAGAGTTGATTTTGTTTTGGTTGATCTATGTGTTTCGTTGAGCATATAATTGAATAATTTAGTTTTTTTAAAAGGGCAATTGAATTAATGTAGTTGTATGTGAATGTGGTGCTTTGTTTAGCATAACATTTTAGTCGTATCTCATATTTTATTTGCAAGTTGCCAACTTGAGTAATTTTTACAATTTTTATTAAAAAAGTAATTGCATTGTAGAGAAGATACTCATGGTAGTAGAAATGCACTATTCTTTGCGTTTTGCATAATGAAAAATATAAACAACTAATTTATATGCGATATGTGTAGCTATCATGCATTAGATACACCTTGAATAATGTTCGGAGATAAGTCCTTGTCCTTCTCATAAGGACTCGTTCAAAACCAACCCTTCTAACCAAGGGCTAAAAATCACTCTCCACATTACTGTCTCTTATTAACCAATCATTTAGTTTTTTTACGGGAATATTAACCCATCATCTAGTACTCAAATAACACCATGTATAACATATCTTATCGATTCTCTATCCATATTATGTCCCTTCATTCACCCACCCACTCCTTTGTTCACAAACTCCTCTCATCCATGCAAAGAAGAAAGGGTGGAAGGTCCGGAATAAATCATTCTCCGGTCACCTTGAAAACCAATAATATTCCATTGTTGATAGTTTCTCATCCCGCCAATGTCTTCATCGGAGCCTAAGTACGACACCCCACCGGCCCCAACATACAAGACCCCACCGGCTCTAGTAGCCTTCACCCTCACCGTCCTCATCTTATGCTTTGTGGCTTTCAGCGTTGTGTATGTTTGCAAGTATTGTTTTGCTGGCTTTTTCCACACTTGGGCCTTGCAACGCACGACCTCAGGTTCCCTCGTTCGTCTCTCACCTGATAGGTCACCCTCTAGAGGACTCGATAATACCCTTCTAGAAAAATTCCCCACTTTCCTCTACTCCTCCGTGAAAGACCTTCGTAAGGAAAAGAGTTATAGCTTAGAATGTGCCATTTGCTTGCTAGAGTTTGATGATGATAGCATGCTTCGTCTCCTAACCATTTGTTGTCATGTTTTCCACCAAGAATGTATTGACCTATGGCTTGAATCTCATAAGACATGCCCCGTTTGTCGAACAGACCTTGATTCACCTCCCAACCAAATGTCCAAACACGGGGAAGGCAACCACAACAACAACAATAACAACCTTAATGTGCAAGAGGGTATGACATCGTTACCATGCGATGATATACACATTGATGTTAGAGGAGAGGAAAGTGACAATGTTGGTGAAATCACTAGAGCTCAAGTACATGAAGGTGATCAACATGATCATCATGTGGGTATGAGTATGCAACAACAAGAAGATCATAGATTTTCAAGGTCACATTCAACGGGACATTCTATAGTAACTATTAGAGGTGAAGAAAAAGATCATGAGAAATATACATTGAGATTGCCTGAACATGTTATAAGGGGAGGGCACAATTACACGAGGAGTTGCACAAATTACAACGAGATGAAATTGACAATTCCTACACCTTGTAGTAATTGTGGTTTTGTTAAACCGGTTATTGGGTCCTCTTCACTTGCTTGTGCTCAAGAGGCTTGAAGCGTATCTTTTATCATTCAAAATCATTTTATTTTTTTGCTTTTACTTAAATCCTTTAATGTTTAAATTTCAAATGTATAGGTTAAGATTTTAGATAGAGACTATTAGAAGATAGAGATACCACACTTTTTTTAAGGTGTTAGCAATTAGATATATCATACACTGTGCTTACTTAGTTTTTTAATGAAGTTTTACCATTCAAGAGTTTGTAAATGCAAAAGAAATCTCATATAACTAGCTAGGCAAATACCTGTGTGATCACACAAGTTTGTTGTAGATATCGTTGTTAGAATATAGAATAGGTGTAAAACTATAAGTTTAAGATTGGATCGACGTTCGATTGTGAAACATATTTTAAGATCTATAAAACTCGATTTTAGTTTTTTTAAAACATATTTTATGCTTTGAAAATTCATAAATTTCAAGTCAACTGAAACCTATTTATTTATTTTTTTGAAAAACTCATTCAGTTTAAAAATACTTTTTTTTGCTCTAACAAATCTTATATTTCAATTTTTTTTAGGGATTCAATTTAATTTTTTGAAATATCTTAAAAAATAACTAAAAGTGTTAAGATGTTACATTAATGTTTTTGGCAAAATGCATAACAATTAGGGGTGGAAATAGATGAACTCAGTTAAAGTGACATACTCCTGAGCCTACTTGAGATCCAAACAAAATCAATTTATTTTCTTCCAAAAATAGACAAGGCTAAGTTTTTTGTTTTGAAAAAAAAAAAAAATCTATTTAACTAAGAAGAAAGTCAGAATTCATGCCACAAAAAAAAAGGCTTATAACACCTCTTTTGATTTAAAGTAAATTAAACAAAAATGAGTAAATAAAAAATATTTTTTTTGGAAAAAAAATATTTAAGCTTCTAACACCTCCTTTGATTTAACTTTTAAAGTTTAACATGCAAGATTACAAGTCCATCTCTACACCAATGGTCTCAACTCTTTCCCTCGAGTAGGACGTACATGTCTGGATTTACGACGTAAATAAGTTGATTTTGGAAAAGACATATAATTAAGAGTAGTTTTGTTATACATATATACGGTTTCTACCAAAATGTAGTGTGACTTGAAGAAATATTATTGGTTGTCATAAATGAAAACATATATTTTAGAATTCGTAGCTCAATGTCTATTGTTTTAACAAGGAAAGATAGGGCATCATGATCTAAACATGTATGCTTCAACCACTAGAAATATAAGCGTCCAAGTATATAAAGTTCAATTACTCACAATATAATGAACTATTCGACCGACATAATTGTAGTTTCATGGTGGACGAAAATATAAATCCAATACAAAGCCAATAGAAGAACAGTCAGTTTCCCTAAAAAAAAAAAAAAGAACAGTCAGTTGGTCAGTTCGAGGTCGATCTTCGTAGAAAATGTCGCGAATGCAGAAAATATCTGGTGTTACGTCTGCGTTGTTCACATGTCACAAATGCATGAGGTTTATGAGATTGCTAACGTCTCCAATGGATATGGTGAACATATCATTGTGGTGCACAACGGAGATACTACCCCCACGTAAAGGTGACAAAACATGCGACAATTTTGAGATTAGGAGACTTAAAAGGTCACCCAAATTGTATTCACATAAGAACTGAAAATGGACATCAACGAAAGAGGACTATAAAAATGCGTACTATTTTGGATACATGGACACAATAAAAAATATTGTCTGAATGTTGCCGATTCCTTTACAAAAATTATTTTTTGGTCAAGTAGTATAGTTATTAAAAATTCACCATTTTTTAAAGATGAATAAGTGAGATGTTCCGAGTTTGAACTACGACATCTGCATATATTATGCTCCCTTGCATATATTATATAACGTCCCTACCAACTGAACAAAACATAAGATGACATATAGTACATTTTAATTGTATTTTTCATATATTAATTAATATTTTTGATTGTTTTTTGTTTTAAATATATTTTAATTAAATATAACTAACCAACAACAAAAAATAGCTTGATAGGATGCGAAAATCCAAGTATAACTAAAGAAGATTTTTTTTTTGGTAAGGTGGTATATCGCATCTTTATGAATCTATGATGCATTGTACGGGGAGGAATAAAAAAAATGATATTTTGCTATATATCTTGAAAAAGAAAAAAGTTTAGTTGCATTTCTTATGATTTTTAACTAAACTCTCTCCATTATCAAGATCATAAGTTTAACAAAGTTTTATGGGTTAATAGTGTTTTTCACCTCTGTAATATAAGTCATTTTCGTTTTCGTGGTTTGATTTGCATCCTCGTAATTTTTATTTTATTTTTCGAAAAACATCCTTAATAAGCCATTGAAAAACCAAAATTTCTTCGAAAAAAAATTCTGAAAAATAGTCTATTAAGGGTGTTTTCCGGATTTTTTTTTTACGAGAATACAAATCAAACCGAAAATTTTATAAAAGCGAAAACCGAAAATGACATATATTACATGGAGCGAAAAACACTATTAAGAAAAAAGTAGAGTGAAATTTACTGAAGTCTCTTTTTTCTTATTTAGCTTTGCGTGAAAAACGCGCTACTCTTTTTCACGATTGGACGGTAGTACCAACCTGTGCATGAAAGAAAACCAATAAATACTAATTATTTTTCTGGTGCAATAGAAAAGCATATTCGGTTTATGTCTAAATATAAACTGAGTGACAATAGCGTTTTGTTTTCGTGTCAATTTCTTACAGCAAGATATCACCCTTAAACACCACACCTTCTCTTCATTCACTCATTCATCACCTTCTTCTCGCTCTCTTCTCTCCACACACACATTTGCATCTTCCTTTCTCTCTAGAATCTTCCATCGCCAATGGCTACCGCTACCGAAACCAATCTCGCCAATCTCAAATCCGCTGTTACTGGATTGGATCAAATCAGGTTCGCATTTTCTCAATTTCATCGATAATCATCGAAACTGTTAGAGTTTTTTCAATTTTTTCATGATCTAAGATTTCAAATCTGATATGTGTTGTTTTTGCAGCGAGAATGAGAAAACCGGATTCATCAACCTCGTTTCTCGTTACCTCAGGTAATTCAATCATCGATTTCAGTTTCACATTTTCATCTGTGATGTAACCGAAGAAGTTTGATCTGTGATGTAACCGAAAAAGTTAATGTAAATCGTTTATTGATTTGAATTTCAATACATTGTAGTGGTGAAGCGCAGCATGTAGAATGGAGTAAGATCCAGACGCCAACTGATGAAGTTGTTGTGCCTTATGATACTTTGGCGCCAACTCCTGCTGGTAATTAAATATTAACGAATTATTATTGTGTTCTATTTTATTTTGTAATATTGATGTGTTATGATGGATTGATTTCGTTATATTTACGTGAAAGAAAATCGGTTTTGATTTCAGGTTCGTCGGATATAAAGAATCTTTTGGATAAGCTTGTGGTGTTGAAGCTTAATGGAGGCTTGGGGACAACTATGGGTTGCACTGGTCCAAAGTATGTATATGTTGCCTATGCATGAAATTCTATTTGAGATTTGATATTTAGGCCTTGTTTGGATAAGCATCTTATTTTGCAGCTTATAGCATAAGCTATTTTAATAATAAAAGATGAAACAAAATTAAACTATTTTACGTATATGCTATATGTTGTTTTCTTAAGTTATCCTGGAGAGCATATGGAATAAACTGAAAACAGCTTATGTGTGTCATAAGTTTTTTTCATAAGTTCTCCCAAACAGCCTCACAAGTGCTTATGATAGTAGATAAGCTTAAATAAGTCAATTCAAAGTTCAAACAGGCCCTTAGATCATATATGATATTGATTAATTGTTAATATCCTGTTTTTAGAACTTGATGATGATCAAAAGATTGCCTCCTATTATTTAAGGAAAAAATGTGAACTATTTCTTGAATATATTGAATGTAGAATCTATGTAAAGTAGAGAATTCATTTGATGACATGTAGTGGGATATATTTTTTCTTGAACCATTGTTTTTTTTGTCCTAGATCATTATTTTTTGTTGATCTGTATTTGTAAGTGTTAATTTGTATGTAAATGAAATGCAGATCCGTCATTGAAGTTCGTGATGGGTTGACATTTTTAGATTTGATTGTCGTCCAAATCGAGGTTATTTTCTGGTCATTCTTTCTTATTGCTTGATTTTTAATTTTGTTTTCCCCCTTCCACGTGGACTTTCTAATGATAACTTCAACTGTTGTAGAATCTCAATTCCAAATATGGAAGCAACGTTCCTTTGCTTTTGATGAACTCATTCAACACCCATGACGACACTCAAAAGGTACTTGTAGTTTACCTTTAATCCACTCTGCTGAATTTAAATATAATCCAAATTGGCATGTAAACTGACTGTGCGTCTGTTTGTAGATTATTGAAAAGTACCAAAACCATAATATTGAGATCCATACATTTAACCAGGTTTGTAACTTTAATTTCTTGTTTTACTATGTTATGAATTTTCTGTAGTTTCAACTTTTAACTTCTTGTTTTGATGTTTTGTTGCACTATTTGAATTTATTCAGAGCCAGTATCCTCGATTGGTTGTTGATGACTTTTCGCCATTGCCTTCCAAAGGGAACACCGGCAAGGATGGGTGGTATGTCTTCATTTGTTCAGTGTTTTCACTCTATTATTTTATTTTATTGATTTCACAACTTTCACTAGATTTATGTCTTTCTTGTGTTTCCTTTATCCTGCGTATAAATTAGTAAATGATTAATATAGGCATACATCTAAAGGGATCCATGTTAATCTATCTGAGAATTATTCAAGGGAATGCCTTTTTGTGTAAAGCTCCTAATTGGTTTAGAGCACTCACCCTGTCATTTTTGTTTTCAGTATGATATTTTCTTAAAATGTCAAATGAATTAATTTATTATGGAAATATTTATTTTATTTATTTATTTATTTATTTTTTAAATACGATCTTCGTGAAAATAGACATAGCAGATAACAGAAATCTTGGGATGGATTAAAATATATCTGGTACTTGTTGAAGAAAAGGGTATAATATTTGTCTATGTAAAAAACTTTGCTCTCAAAGCCACATGGCGTGATATGATGTTTCTGCCCATAAATTGAAGGTCTTAGCAACAACTTATATATTTCCTTTATTTTTTTTTATTGTTGGTTAATTTTAAAGAGATATATAGCTTCTTCTCATCAATTAACATGTAGTCAAATCCTATTAATTCGTCTAACTTTCTGATAAATAACACATCATTGGCCTTTAACTCCATGCATTAGCAATTATGTACTTTTCGATTCATCAAACTGTTGTTGATTTTTGTATGTATATCACTTGTTTGGGTTCTTTAACACCATGTGTCTGCTATCTTGGAGATAAGTGGTCTGGATATAATTAATTTGTTTTTGCTTTGGGAAACATCTGCACTTTTTAAAGGCTTGTTTTAGCATTCCCTGAACGTTTTGGGCCATAAGTTACATGCATGACCTAAGTGTGATTGTGAGAGGCTTGCTAGTGTCGTGGTTCAAATTTGATATCGTGGTAATGATGTCCCAGACCTAAGTAATATCATATTATGGTTATGTGCATAGATGTCAAATTCTTAACTTGGAATTGTGTGTATTATAATTGGGTTAACTCGTTTGCAGAGTCATAAATTTATGTGCAAGTGCAACCTATATTGTGATCTGCAAAGAAATTTTTAATTGTGATGTTGTGTTTGTGTATTCTGGTCCATTCTATCAACCCATCTTTGTTTAATTTACTTGCTACTTATAGAATATTTACATTCTTTTTAGGTTGGTATGCTTTATTAATAAATTAGAATATTGAATATTTATCACAAACATATTATTAGATTATGTGTTAGGAGCAACATCTTTATCTAACAGAAACAAGTACCAACTACCCCAGCTAGCTATTTATTTGTATTCCTACCTTTTTTCTTTAGTAAACCCACATAGGCTTAGATTGGTTCCTAACATTACGTTTATATTCTTATATTCTGTAATAAGCATTTTACTTTTAAACATATGTCTGTATTAGCTCTATGAATCTAGTGTATGGCGATTCCACAATTTCACACAGACTAACAGCCTTGGTTATAATGTATGTGATGCATATGCTTGATGGTTGTTTTTTACCTTGGAAATTGTTAAAGCTAGTTGAAACTAGCCTTGAGCCTATCTGCAATTAGAATTTCAAGTTTGGCTCATGAGTAATTCTTTGCATAGGTACCCTCCTGGCCATGGAGACGTCTTCCCATCATTATCGAACAGTGGAAAACTTGATGCACTATTATCACAGGTTGACCCCAGAGCTCATATTGTTTGTAGTTTAACTTTCTTTAATTTAATTTTATGACCATTATCATCACTATTGTTTTCTTTTCCCTTTTGTTTTTACAGGGTAAAGAGTACGTGTTTGTTGCCAATTCAGATAACTTGGGAGCTATAGTTGACTTGAGTATCCTTAACTAAGTCCATTTGTTCATTGTTTTTAACTGTTACTTTCACATGAAAAGCATCCCTTTAGTTCTATTTGTGTGCTTGACTCATTGATCTAGAAATTTTAAACCATCTGATCGAGCACAAGAATGAATATTGTATGGAGGTAAGGAAAGATGATTGTTATCAAGTAGTTCCCTTTTACTTTTTAGGCTTACAGTAGTTTTAAAAATGTTATGCTCTTATCAAACAGGTTACTCCCAAAACATTGGCTGATGTTAAGGGCGGCACTTTGATTTCTTATGAAGGAAGGGTTCAGGTATGTCATTTTGCTGATTTAGTTTCTTCTGATCGATATTTCATCTGATTGCTTTAGTACTCTAGTTATAGAAGTATTTCATCTGATCAATTCTTTAATGCAGCTCCTGGAAATTGCCCAAGTCCCAGATGAACACGTAAGCTACTAATCTGTGTCTTTTTCATAAATCCTCTCTTCCAAGTGTAGGCAATGTTTTTAGATAACTTACTTAGTTATGTAATGTTAATTATAATTGTTTGAAAATAATTGTAGTGATTAAGCATTATAGAGATGGTGTTGACTTGTTTGAGTTCATTTTCTTTTGTGGTGAAAAACTCTAAGTTGGACTGATATGTTACTTGTTTTACCAGAGTAGTCATGTGTATGACTGGCTAAACCTTTCTAATAAAAAAGTGAAAGAAAAACCATACAAATCTTGATTGTTTTTCTCATTTTCATTGAAGTCACACCAGGTTTCCTTTCATTAAACTTTTAAAGGTTGGAAATGATGTACAAGTTATTCTATGCATTTATCATTTGTTACGTAGCAATGTACAGTGTCAGCTGTTACTTTGGTCCCTAATTTTAAGCAAAGTTCTGTTAAATCAAAACTGATAAGGAGTTCTTAATCTTATTTCAAAGCAATTGCATGGCGCAATTATTTCAACACAATTTACGGTGGCAGGGACGTGTTTGTAAATAGTGATTTTAAGCCTTCACTTTTGGGGAAAGCGGAGAAAAGATTTGCTAATTATTCCACTCACATGAAATGCTATTCTCTATGCAGGTCGGCGAATTCAAGTCAATAGAGAAATTCAAAATTTTCAACACAAATAATTTGTAAGTTTCACTGATTATTGCCTAATTGTTTTAGATTACACATGCACAAGTAGGTATTGACAGTAATCTATAGGTGGGTGAACTTGAAAGCAATCAAAAGACTTGTCGAAGCTGATGCTCTTAAGATGGAGATTATTCCCAATCCAAAGGTACAAATTGGTTATTTTTCAAGTGATAGCAGCCTTTATTTCCTTATTGGCAGTATGCTATACTGTGAGTTAGTTGTTTGACAAATATATTTAGTTGTGTAATTACTCACATAATTTATGGATTTCCAGGAAGTTGATGGAGTAAAAGTTCTTCAGCTGGAAACTGCAGCTGGTGCAGCAATAAGGGTACTCAGTGCTTATTAACTTATTTATAGGTTCTCATTGCTATAACTCTCTTCTAGTGCTTTTAATTTCACATTTTTTTAACAGTTCTTTGACAAGGCTATTGGGATTAATGTTCCTCGATCCCGGTTCCTTCCTGTGAAGGCAACTTCAGATTTGCTTCTTGTCCAGGTTCTAAGCTTTTCTGACTCAAGGCTATTTGCTTGGAATCTGACTATAGTCTCTTATTTGACATGGTTTGTTATCTCTTTTTTCAGTCAGACCTCTACACCTTGGAAGATGGATCTGTCATCAGAAACACAGCTAGGGCTAATCCTGAAAACCCTTCCATTGAACTGGGGCCAGAATTTAAGAAGGTTAAGATCTATATTACGGGATTGTTTTTGCTATAAATCTATATTACGGATTATTGGGTTATATTACAACTATGATACTAATTGTCTTTGCCTCCTTCACAGGTTAGCAACTTCTTGAGCCGCTTCAAGTCAATTCCTAGTATTGTTGAGCTTGACAGTCTAAAAGTGGCTGGCGATGTGTCGTTTGGAGCTAGTGTCATCCTCAAGGTATTGGATTTAATCATTAATTTTTTTTTATTTGAAGCGCGAAACATTTTAATAAGTCAAGCTATTAGAGTTTTAGAACTGTATTTCTCAAATTATTATCTTAAACTTCCGCCCCTAATATAATGTGATTAGTTTAGGGTTGACGGTAATTTAAGGCTTTACAGTGTTGACAGATCCATTAGCCGATCCCACCTGGCGGGAATAACTTTTGGTGGTTGTTTCTGGATACAAGAAATGATTTATGTTTCTTCAAAAATTATTTATCACGATCATTAGAAGTCATAGGTTATACTTGAGTTTTTCTTTTTCCCTAAGTTCTTTGACCCACACACACACACACACACATGCAAGAAACTGTAGTGTTCTTATAACTAACTTTTGAAGATTTTACTACCAAAAACTGTCAAAGTTATGTTTTATTAATAGGAAGCTCAGAATCGTTTTTCTAATGTTCGGCTGTTTGAATTAGTAACCATATACAGTTGAAAGATTCATCAAAATAATCTTTGTTAATGTCAGGAATTTTATACTGTCCTGGTTGAGATAACTATCCATGTAAGCAAGAAAACCGGGTCATCATTTTATGGTTTAAAGTGAACTTTAGTCCATATAGTTTCCATGGAGCTGGGTTTTGATTTCTATATTTTTTTGCTGTTTTTGTCCTTAATCAATCTTTTCGGCCCCTATCTGAGTTAGACTTAATGAGATGGGAAATGATCCACATATTTTAAGATTGGAGTAAATATTCAATTTGGTCTCTAAAATTTTAGGATTGTGTCAAGTTGACCTAGTCCTCACATTGTCATTATTCTAAAATGATCACTGTTATTGCTAAATGTTAAAACAGGTTTGATATGTTATCAATTGCATCTTTAACATCATTTAGTTTTAAATGCATCTCCATCATTTGTAGTACCTTAATGTCATTACAGTACCTGCAAATACTGATGATAGAGAGACTAACCTGATTAACATTTTAGAATATTGATAGCATGTAGGACTAGATTGGTACCTATAGTCGAACTTAATAAGTTTGGTCCCTATAACGAAGAAATAAAGTTATAGGGATCAAAACCTGAATGAAGGACAACTACATAGACCAGAGTCTACTTTGAACCTTATTTCATTGATGTACTAACTGGTCCAAAACTATTTTGATGTTCTCAGTTTATTTTATGACTGCCAGTAACCATTCTGTCTTGAAATTTTTATTTTTTGACATATGTTGTTTTTCTGGTGCCTTAACAGGGGAAAGTCAGTATCGTAGCGAAATCTGATGTAAAGCTGGAAATTCCCGACGGAGCCGTAATTGAAAACAAGGTATTTAACAGTACATGGAATTTTACATCACGCCATAAAATCACCGTGCCTTAGCTGAAAATTCCTGCAAATCTCTCTCTCTCTCTCTCTCTCCCTCTCTCTCCCTCGTTAAGGATCCATTTTCATAATTGGAATCAGGCTTGTTAATGTTGTAGGGAGGTTTGTCTTTCTGATTGTTCGACCTAATGGTTGGATTGTATGTGCAGGAAATTAATGGCCCAGAGGACCTGTGAAGAAACTAATGAGTTTACAATGACTGTATACAGTCATGGCAATCTTATGTTATTTCAATTATGTATTATTGAAGTTTGGTAGAATAGGGAAATAAGAAGGCACTTTTTGTTGGGAGTGTTTCAGTATGGAGCCTTGCTAGTTGTCTTGTGATTAAGGTCGGCTATGAGTTCTTCCCATTACATAAGTTTTCATGCCATTTTGTGTAACAACGTTATCCATCTGATTTTGTCATCTTTTCTGTAAGCAGTATAATGCATTCTCTTGCTATAAGTTGTTTAATATTTTTATTTTTTTGAGAATTGTTTAAGGCTACAACGTACCACATTTATTCCATATTACACAAGTTTAAAATTTTGACACATAAATTGTAATTAAATATCAAGTCCTCGGTGTTACAACCTAGTGGTTTGGATGTGAGAACATTTTATATAAAATCTTGGAATCGAACTTGGATCATCACATTCCTCCTCCATGTGCATGTGTGTTTGGGTGTGTGTTGGCAAACGTTACCAAACAACAAAATTCTCGCATATCAACAGCAAAGTTTGACAAACAACAACCTTTTAAGGTCAGGACCCTCGCTCAAGGGATTCAAATTACTTTATTTTTATAAAATAATTTTTTCAGTGAACATAATTTTTATGTTAATATCCCTAAAAAATATTATATATATATATATATATATATATATATATATATATATAGAGAGAGAGAGAGAGATAAACACGGTGGATAATTTATTTTGCATTGTCCATGCCAATTGAGCTATGCTCACGGAGACTTTATTTTAAGTATTATTAGTGGTTATGTGTATTGGGGCCATTAGTATAATAGTCTTGCCCATCAAGTTACATTAGCCTATATAAACACATTGGTGGTTGTAAATTTTTTAGAACTATATATTCAGTTTTCACATGGTATCACGAACTCTCGTTCTTGAGTGTCTCGCTTCCGCATAAAACCTAGCCGCCTTAATTGTTTGGAAAGTAGATGAATCAATTGGGTTAGATTGGAGAAGGCGTGCTTATCAAAAGAACGACGCTTCGGTGTCAAATATTTGCATATGTTTAATTTCTCGGTATAAGTAAAAGGTTGTAGAAGTTGAAGTTGGTCTGATTCGATTAAGTTTAGATGCATTCCTGCAGCAGAAAAATTGTTATGTTTGGAAGGTGCGAATGCGGGAAGGTTAGACTCAACTGGAAGGGAGTGCGATACAGAATCAAATTGGTTTGCAAATGAGGTCATAAGGGAACTTGGCAATGGTGAAATTATTTTATTTTGGAGAGATTTATGGTTTGGGGATCAACCAATTTGTCAACAGTTCCCACTCCTCTTCAATTTGGTTGTGGACAAGGAAGCTACAATATCTCAAAGTTGTACAGAATGAAGGAAACCTTCAGAATGTTTGGATTTTTAACCCTTCAGTTCATGCAATTGGTGAATCAATCTCCTATAGAGAGCACTTGGACGCAAACCTTGAAGGTTTACCGAGAGATTATGAATCCACAATTTCCTTAATCAATGATAAATTTGGCAATGTTTCCATTGTCGAAGTTGAAACAATATCCATTGCCGTCCATTAATGTTGCTACTACTCCTACTTCCTATGTTCAAGATGATGATTAAGGGTGTGTTTGGTAAAATTAAGTTATATGGATAACAAATGTGGTCTAGTAGTGAATAGAGTGACGAGCATTATGATAATGAAGGAATCACTTTTGTTTATTTAAAATGTTTTACATTTGGATGAGTTATTTTAAGCCTTAGAGTTAGAGGCTTAAGAATTATTTGCTTTACATTTGGTTTGAATGTTTGTAACAATGAACTTTGATTAATACTATGAATGTCTTTAATTTTGTATATATATTAGTTATATGGACTTTTTTAATTGTTTCCCTAAACTTCGATATAGTTGCCATGCCGCTAGAGCGTTTTGAGGGCCAGCCGCAATCCATCGTTGAGTACATAGATTTTGAGAAGAATAAATTGAGAATAATTAGCTTTATGTTGGTTATACTTTTGCTTGCATAACTTAAGAAGCCTTACCAAGAAATCTCTTATTTTATTTTATATTTTATTATATTCTAGCAAATGGTTCAACGTCTAATTTGCTGATTCCTTTTTTGTTGCATTTCAGTCTAATAATGGTCATATTGTTTGCTCTACCTGCTGTCCTAAACTTAGGAACAAGTGTTACAAGTGCTCCTTGCCCATTAGCGCAAAATGTTGTAAAGCCATTGAGAATTTATTGCTATCTATCGAAATGTCATGTCCGAAATGCAAAGCATGGTTGCAAGGAGAAAATAAGTTACACTGGAAAGAGTAAGCATGAAGAAGAATGCTTCTACTATGAGCCATGTTACTGCCCCCTTTCAGGTTGTGACTTTGTTGCATCATCAAACCATTTCAGCTTTAAACACAGGGATTCTCAAATCCAATTTTCGTATGGTCACTCCTTCATTGTCTCCTTGAAGTCTAAAGTTGAAACCATTGTTCTTCAAAAGGAAAATGATGGCAAACTATTTATTCTCAATAATAGTACTCTGAGTTTAGGAAATGCAGTTAATATTTGTTGCATTGGTCCTAACTCTTGTGAATCCAAGTATAGTTCTGATATATCGGCTAGGTCTCAGATATGCAAATTGAAATTACAGTCTTTTGTGAAATACGTCCAACGGTTTACTTTAGCAACTCTTTCATCAGAGTGCCTTGTGATTCCATTTGGTTCTTTTGAACCACCTCATAAGCTAGATATTTGCATAGCCCCCATGGTACCTCCTATCTCCTTTTCTTTTCTTTGCTTTTATTTTTTTTCTTCAAATTAAAGTCTTATTTTTTTTTTTTTGGGTTAAATATGTTTTTTTTTGTCCCTATAAATATTTGAACTTTTCATCTTAGTTCCCCTAATTTTTTCTTTTATGTCTTTAATTTTCAAATTCGTCAATTTTATCTCAAATTCGTCAATTTTTCAAATGCCAAAAAAAGGTTGTTAGTGAATGCTCTTTTTGGATCAGTTTTTGAAGTATCGGTCTCAATTTTTCTTATATTGATTTGATCATGAATTTCTTTTGCCTTGTTGAGCTGTAGTAAAGGTTGCAAGGGGTCCTCGTGAGCTTAGCTCCGTTGGTATGGACAATGCATAAAATATGCAAGGTCAGGGTTCAAATTCCGGCCACCACCAAAAAAAAGGTTGCAAGGGGTTTTTTGCTTTCTTTCTGTTGCTTTTATTATGCGTTGGACATTGCAATGCAGATGCAAATATTGATACCGACTTATTTACCGAGAAGATACCTCTGTGGGTTAAGAGTTCAGACACGATAGTCAATGTGAAGGAGATGATTCTTGACAAGGAAAAATTACCAATACACGGCCAACGTCTGATATTTTCCGGTAAGGAACTAGATGACACGACTTTATTTAAAATTTTCTTTGTTAAACTTTATAATCTTATTTCCATAAGCCCCAACCTATTTTAATATATTATTACTCTTTAGAAACATGTTTATTATAATCATTTTGCTTTTTTGAAAAAAAATTATTAAATAAAAAATTATTAATATAATTATTGTGTTTTTGTTGCTATGAAAAAATAAAAAAAAAATGTATTTTTTAAATATTTTATAAAAAAATAAAGTTTTTGTGGGTGGGGATGGGGGCAGGGCTGGGAGACCGTCTCCATTGAAGGCGGGGTTAGGTGTTCAATTTTTACCTCCAATATAGTTTGGGGACGGGGGCGGATGCATGGAAGCGAGAGCGGGAACGGGGATACTCAAACACGCCCGCCCCGTTGCCATCTCTAAATGGGGCGCTATGTCATATTGTGCCATGTGGCACATCATTTAAAAAAAAATTCAAATAAAACAAAACAGCAACAACAAATATGTTCCATTCTGGTTTTTCTTCTTCTTACTGTCCCTTAAAAACGAAACCCACAACCATCATCATCTGCTTTTCCTCCACCGCCGGTCGGTGCACCTCCGCCGCCTTTGACCTGCCATCGGAGTTGGTCATCGGCCGCCAGAAACAGTAAGAAACTCCATTCAGGGTTTCTTTTTTTTCATTATCGGTTTTCCCTTCCCCTCCCTTATTGCGCGCGAGTATGCGATTCTCACATAAATTTTGTGACACTGTTTGGAAGAATTTATGAAAACAACTTACGACATTTTTCATAAGCTTTTTCAGCTTATTTTCATAACTTCTCCTTGCTGCTTATTAAAACAGCTTATAGCATATTCAAAAACAATTTATCTTTATTTACCTTTCATTATAGTAAATAGCATATGTAGAGCTTATCATGATAAGATTTTGCGTTGTAAGCTGCAAATAAGTTGTTTATTTTAACTTTAATTCTTCTTGTGCTTGAAAGTTGAGGTTTTGATAGTATCAATATTATTATTGTATTGGTCTGAGTAGCTTTATGGCATTATCTTTCTTTTTTGCAGGAAGAGTTTTCCTTTCATCGACTGAATCTTTTGCATTTGCAGAAGGGTAGTTAACAGAGCATGCATTGAAGGACCACTTACAATTGAGTTGGGCGAGGTATTTCAATTACTTACACATTATTTATATAAGCTATAGTTTGCAAAGTATGTAATTCTTTGTAATTTTGTTGAAAGTGAACCCTGGTTGTACATGTCCATGTAAAGTTCTCCACTTCTTGCAGACTCTTAACTTGGTCCTATGTTATTTGCATGAATCTATCAATAACTACTCTTGGTTGTACAGTTCTCTTCTTTAATAGAAGACTTAACTTCCATCTCTTACAGAAATGTATTAACATGTTCGTAGTTAGGGATAGAGCATTGATCCTTGTTGGTGATCAAATAAATGCAAGTATTTTAATTTTGTATTACCTGATGAGATGCACACCATTGAAAAGCTCCTTAGAGGGGCTTGCAATGATTTTGTTTTAGTGGGCTTGGCATATATGACATATATGCTCTAATTTGAAAGGGTTTGTTATAATTAAGCACATTTATTATGAGTTGTTAGGAATAAGAACATGGATAATATTGAGTATTAGTTGTTACTGACATCTCAGTTGATCAGCGTTTAGGAGATTAACACTGGGGTCTAATGCAAATGGTTGGTCCGTAGTGTGTGTTGTAAACCTTGGTGTACTGAGTTTGATTCTTACTGAAAGAAAAAAAATACCGCCCCCATGGAAAACAACCTTATCCTCAAGGTTGAGGGAAGGATAATTCTTTGATAGTTGAAGCCAATCTTCCAAAGTAGCATCATCACTTGAAACCCCTTCACAGTGAACGAGTACTTGCGGTACTGCCTGACCTTGTTGAAGTAAAATGCAAGATTGTAGAATGGATTTTGCCTCTAGTATTGGACCTTGCTCACTTGTTAACAAAGGTTTTAATAAGAAAATGCGAAAAACACAGATGTATTTTAGCAGCTGATGGCAGCAACAATTTATATGTAACTGATCCCATTTTCTCAATGACTGGGAAGGGACCGAAGTAGCATAAACAAGTTTCTGATTACGGCTCAGTGACACCATGTTGACGAGAAGGCTATAATTTAACCAACACCATATTCCCAATTTGGAACTCACAGGAACACAGAGGCCTTAGCTTGTTAACATGGGATGTATTCAGAGACAAGCTTGTGAATATAAATTGGCAATTCTGACGTTGGTGTGGTTAATGCCAGCATGTCCACCAATGGGAGAGGAGTCTGGATTTCCAGAAAAGTCTGCTGTTATGTACATGGTAGTGAGGTTCAGTAGCAATTCCTTGCAAGCATTGTGCTTTGATTGGATTTAATTTAGGATCTGAATTGACTGCATCATGAATTTGTTGCAGCAGGGAATGGTGAGGGTTGGAGATAGCCATGAAAGATGATATGGAAAGTGCATCTCAAGTAAGACTAACCTTTCTGAGCTTGTACTCAACAGTGAAGTCATATTCCAACAATTTATGAAGCCAAGCTTCTTGTTCTTGAGTTTCAATTATTTGATCCGTGAGGGCCTTTAAACTCTTTTGGTTTGTGCGAATGAAGAATTTATGCCTCAACAAATAATGGCAGAGTCGAGCATTATTTGATCCATTCTGGTTTTTCTTCTTCTTACTGTCACTTAAAAACGAAACCCACAACCATCATCATCTGCTTTTCCTCCACCGCCGGTCGGTGCACCTCCGCCGCCTTTGACCTGCCATCGGAGTTGGTCATCGGCCGCCAGAAACAGTAAGAAACTCCATTCAGGGTTTCTTTTTTTTCATTATCGATTTTTCCTTCCCCTCCCTTATTGCGCGCGAGTATGCGATTCTCACATAAATTTTGTGACACTGTTTGGAAGAATTTATGAAAACAACTTACGACATTTTTCATAAGCTTTTTCAGCTTATTTTCATAACTTCTCCTTGCTGCTTATTAAAACAGCTTATAGCATATTCAAAAACAATTTATCTTTATTTACCTTTCATTATAGTAAATAGCATATGTAGAGCTTATCATGATAAGATTTTGCGTTGTAAGCTGCAAATAAGTTGTTTATTTTAACTTTAATTCTTCTTGTGCTTGAAAGTTGAGGTTTTGATAGTATCAATATTATTATTGTATTGGTCTGAGTAGCTTTATGGCATTATCTTTCTTTTTTTCATGGCTGGAGATAGCCATGAAAGATGATATGGAAAGTGCATCTCAAGTAAGACTAACCTTTCTGAGCTTGTACTCAACAGTGAAGTCATATTCCAACAATTTATGAAGCCAAGCTTCTTGTTCTTGAGTTTCAATTATTTGATCCGTGAGGGTCTTTAAACTCTTTTGGTTTGTGCGAATGAAGAATTTATGCCTCAACAAATAATGGCAGAGTCGAGCATTATTTGATCCATTCTGGTTTTTCTTCTTCTTACTGTCACTTAAAAACGAAACCCACAACCATCATCATCTGCTTTTCCTCCACCGCCGGTCGGTGCACCTCCGCCGCCTTTGACCTGCCATCGGAGTTGGTCATCGGCCGCCAGAAATAGTAAGAAACTCCATTCAGGGTTTCTTTTTTTTCATTATCGGTTTTTCCTTCCCCTCCCTTATTGCGCGCGAGTATGCGATTCTCACATAAATTTTGTGACACTGTTTGGAAGAATTTATGAAAACAACTTACGACATTTTTCATAAGCTTTTCCAGCTTATTTTCATAACTTCTCCTTGCTGCTTATTAAAACAGCTTATAGCATATTCAAAAACAATTTATCTTTATTTACCTTTCATTATAGTAAATAGCATATGTAGAGCTTATCATGATAAGATTTTGCGTTGTAAGCTGCAAATAAGTTGTTTATTTTAACTTTAATTCTTCTTGTGCTTGAAAGTTGAGGTTTTGATAGTATCAATATTATTATTGTATTGGTCTGAGTAGCTTTATGGCATTATCTTTCTTTTTTTCATGGCTGGAGATAGCCATGAAAGATGATATGGAAAGTGCATCTCAAGTAAGACTAACCTTTCTGAGCTTGTACTCAACAGTGAAGTCATATTCCAACAATTTATGAAGCCAAGCTTCTTGTTCTTGAGTTTCAATTATTTGATCCGTGAGGGCCTTTAAACTCTTTTGGTTTGTGCGAATGAAGAATTTATGCCTCAACAGATAATGGTAGAGTCGAGCAATAGCTTGAGTAACTGTATGAAGTTCATTTTGTCAAAAAATAAAATAACTATGAAGTTCACGAGTATTAGCGGATTGTTATAACAACCGCATGCTCAGTAAATTTTGAAAAAGGCAATGGGATGCTTAGTTTGGCTTACGACAACACCTATCCTTCAGTGGCGGAACTGGGGGGTGGCAAGGGGGAGCCACCGCCACCCCATCTCTAAAAATAAATAAATAAATATTTATACACTGGAAATTACTATAATGCCCTTAACTAATATGAATATTACCAATTCAATTTCATTTCCTCTTCCCCTTTCTCTTTCATCTGATGCGCGTTCCTTTTTTTCTTCTCCCAGCCAAAGCAAAACCACCGAACAACATCCACCACCACACCACTGCCGGCGAGCCGCGACCACTCTTCTCCTTCTCCATCCATCACCGCCGCACCCCCCTCAATCTTCTGTATTGATTCTTTAGTTTAGAGAGCTATCTCCATCCATCTCCACAAACCCTAATTGTTGTAACTTGTAAGGTAATGTGAAATTGAATGTAATTTCCTTCAATTCTGATTCTGATTTGATGATTACATGTTCTTTAGTATTGTGAAATTGAATTTTTTTAGTTTTCGATTGCTACTGATTACTACAGAACTCAGAATGTTTTACCAAGACATGAATGTTCTGCTTATTATTATGGTTTAGAACATGAACTCTGATTGCTACTGAACTGTTACTTGTGTTTAAATAATTGTATTGAGTGTGAGAGACGAATTCCAATTGAAAGCATCGGTTTTAAATAATTGTTTTAGAGTTACTATAGGTAATTAAGAAAAGTTAACTTACTTCCTTTGCCAATTTTAATCATGTATGGCAATGACTTTGAGAGGAGGACGTAATCAATAATCCTAAATAGTAGAGGTGGAAAAGATGGAAAATGTAGGCTTATTTGATTCAAAAAAATGTAAGCATATCTTCAACTTCTAGCATGCCTAGATGAGCTAATCTTCCTCTATTTTTGATAGTGTTTGGTTTTTCTGTATATGACTAGCATGTTCTAGCAACTTGTCATGAAAAGTAGCAACATTCATGGCATTTTCCATCAGAAAGATCTATCAAACCTGGCTCAACTTTTGAATTCAGCTATCATCGTCTTCTGTTTTTGAAAATCAAGTGAAATTGGTTCATTTTGAAATCATTTATGTTATTTCAATGAAATTGAAACCGGCTATTGTTATGAAATTTGAATGTTATTAGAATTGATGTAACATTGAAACCATGTATTGTTAGTTGATTTTGAAACTGTTTCAACAGGAAAAGTTAAGATGAAAAGTCGGGATGCGTAAAGCATCACTTTGAATATGATGATCGGTTTTTAGTATTATTTTGTTGAAATTTTTTATGAACTACACCGAAATGGGTCGTATTGTATATTATATGATTTATATATTTTAGTTTATTTTTAAAGCTGCCACCCCAAAATTTTAGGTCTGGCTCCGCCACTGCTATCCTTGATCTAGAAGTGTCTGTCTTGAGAACGAATGACTGATTAGAGTCAGGCAGTGTAAGTATGGTTGGAGTTCTGTAGCACCAGGGTGCCACTTTTTTTCCTTAGGCAAAACCATTTTGAACTGATTGTTATTTAATATAGGTAGAATATGTTCTTGAACTGGTTTTAAACCAATCTGAAATCAGTTCTTGAATTGATTTATTTGGGAACTGGTTTGTAAAACTGGTATAATAGATGATAAGGTCAAAAATGTATATTATACTGATAAATTCAGACCAAATTTACTGATTTCACTATTTTACCAATAGAATAGCACAATGATGATGAATGAAAAGTGTAACAGGACTTGAAAAGTGTATGAAATGAATTCCATTTCTTAGAATTATTGATAATACATGAGGGAATAGAGTAAAAGAAGAAGGAATCTGGGCTAAAAGAGAGAGAGTAGCAACCACCAATTTCAGCCGATCCAATCATAGGTTTCCTTTCCTATTTGATTTGTTAAGATTGATTTAAGGATTAGACTATATTTAAAATTCAAATCAGAATTAGATCAAATTTTGTTTGTTTCAGATTTGAAATTAAGAGTTAATTTAATTATTTGATTAGGCTATATTGTCAATCGTTGTGCGATTGCGCGCGATAGAAGCTTTGGTTAGCGGAGTCAATGTCTACTGTGACACACTCTGCTCTCTGCTGGTGATCTGCATTTGCAGCTGAAAATCGCGGCCCGATCGAAGTTTTCTCGGGTTGTTGGGGCTGCAATCAGGTCACAATTTGGTTAGGCATTTAAAAACTCTAAGCTAATCCTCGTATTTTAAACTTTCAGCTTCTTTTTTCAGTGTTTAGGTAATTTGATTTATTTTAAGTGACTTAACCCTTCATCTGCAAAACTTTCTTCTTTTCCATTTCTGAGGACGAAGATTGGTATTTTCGAAGAAGGGCTGCAGCTGAGGGGTCTGTTCACTGTTGTTCTCCTAAACCCTCTGCTGTCACCTCTACCTCTGTTTTCAGATTCACCTCTGCTTGTGTCCTCAACAATGGCATTATCATCTGAAACACCAACCCCTGTTTTCTCTTTCACCTCTTTATTCATATCTACTTCTGTTTTGATTACTGTTGGAACTTGATTTTAATGGGTTGTCATTTTGATTACGTTTGGAGAATATCTTTTGATGTTTTATTTTCCAGATATCATTTTATTCAAGCTTGGGAGAAACCCAACCCTACTTTAACTCTTGATTTGGAATTCCTTTACCTGTTGAACCACCACTATTCCCTCTTACTCTTTTCCCTTAATTTTAAGAAAACAAATGTATTGATATTTATTCGTTATGTTTCCATTGATTCATTGGATTTCATATTTGAGTTTCTTTGTGTTTTTTTCTATGCTTGATCCATGTTGATATAACTCTATCTTTTATCTAAATTATAGATTTTACTTATAAATAAAAACTATATTTTCTGAACATTTTGCTAAGTTAATATTGTTTTTATTATGATTATTGGTGGATAAATTTGAATAGTGTAAAATATAATACTTTATTCAATCAATCAATCCTCAGTGTTTACTTTTATTGACTAGACGAAAAACGACATCCATGTTCACCAATAACCAAAGGCAACTAGAGCGGACCGGAAGATATGGTACTTCCAGATTGCAATACCTTCAGGTGCTTTGACTTCTTTTTGGTTGTTTGTATTGTGATGATTTTTCTGTGTGAGAACCTTATATGAATAACGTTTGTTTCAGGAATTGGTGACTCAGTTTCAGAATTCATCAGAGGATGGTATGCTGTTTCTTTGAATCAACGCTATAAATTAAACAATCTTTCAAGCACCTTTGTTGGTACTTGGTAGGATTCTTTATTTTTACCATCTCCTTATCTGTTGGTGTTTCTCGTGTTTGTTTTGCAGAAATTAAAGAGAAGATTTTGGCAAATTTGGCCAACTTTGCCTATGATCCTTACAATTTTAACTTCTTGCGCCAGGTATGGACCCACTAATTGTCTTTGCAATAAGGAAAATGCACATTATGAACACTAAGATGCTCTTGTATATTTGCAGCTAAATGTTTTGGAACTTTTCCTTGACTGCGTAACTGAACCCAATGAAAAGATTATAGAATTTGGTGTTGGAGGGATCTGCAATTCTTGTGTTGGTAATTCTGACTGTTGTACCTTTCACAGTATTTTTCTATTTGATAAATAAAAATATTTTGTTTTTGCAGATCCAGCCAACGCTACAATTGTAGCTGGAGTTGGTGGGATTCCTCTTATCATTCAATGTTTATCAAGCCCAGTTAGGAACACTGTAAGGATTATAGTTTGCTTGTTGATATTGTTTCATTTTATTGAGTTGTGATTTTGTTTGAATCTCAAGTTGAAGAATGCAGACCCTTGAGCTTGTAGGCCAAAGGGATATTGGCATAATGCCAAATCATGAACAACCAGATTCTCAAAATTTCTTGTCTACACCTTTTTACACCCTCATGCTCAAGTTATATACTACCATAATTTGTGTTTGCTACGTCATCACTAAACATAACTTCTTAATGTTTATATATGAAAAATATGTTTGATTGTTCATGTGAAATTTAATTATTTGAAACATACTTTTGTATTTTCTATTTTTTTATTTGATTTCTCAGAAACATACGTTATTGTGAACCCTTATACTACTTAATTTGCATCAGTAACACCTGATTTCTCATAATTGCTTAGCACATAATGTTTCTTACATTGATTTGTACGTTCTAATTTTAATTCACTTCCATAAAAGATCCCCTAAAAATTTGATAAACAACTAATGTATTTATCTGATCAGGTAAATTATGCACTCGGGGCGCTTTATTACATCTGTAATGAATCTAACAAGGAAGAGGTTTTAAAGCCTGAAGTTATTGATGTCATCAAGAGGTATGCAGCAGCTGAAGAAGTTAGTGTGAGCTTCAGTAATCTGGCTAAAGCATTTCTTGACAAACACCTATCAAGGAACTACTAAGAGAGACAGTCCATCATTCCATTCTCTGTTATGATAGTGTATTTTTTGACTTTTATATCCTTTCTATCTTAAAAAATTGATAAAAATATTAAGTGACTTTTGTATCTTTTTGTATAGAATGAAGACCTTCATTTACTTTCTTTTTTTCCTCCATGGAAAACCAAACCTATTAATTGAGTAACATTGTTAGAGTCGTTGATTTGATAAAACACAACTAATGCCTAACCAAGACAAAACATCCAACAATAACTTACAAAATACGTAACAATAAAAAAAAACAAAATGTTTCATTTATCATACATCAAAAATAAATTCTACTTAATCATAATTGGATTCTCAAAAAAATGAGTGGGAATAAAAGGTTCTCATGAAGATAGGATTTAGTTCGGGTAACTATCTATATAGCCACCTCTCACAAATAATTATCAAGACCATGCTATTTTATTGTAAAAAAAAAAATTACTATTATTAATCAAACACATTTTTCTAAAAAAAATGTTTGGGTAATATTCCCATTCTTATTCCGTGCACGTAAAGTTATTCATGAGAATTAAATTTTCACTCATTTTTGTGCATGTCGACAGGAGCGGACTTGGAGGGGCACAATTTTTTTATCAAATAATTAAATAAAACTAAATTTAATAAGAAATTATATTAAAAATAATTGTAGCAACCAAAATTACAAAAATATTATATTTTCATTTGTTAAAAATGAATTAAAATTACATCATTAATAATTGTTCTAAGAACATCTCTTTACTCTGTACATATTCTTCATCCTGATTCAATTTCAAACAATATAAAATTAATTTTAGTAGTCAAAACCTAATAATAGCATGACAAACATATGTTGCTAACAATAAAAACTCAATTTTTAGGTCTTTTGTAAAACCACTTTTCAACAAGCAGCACAAAAAATATAGCTTGATAATCACAAAACTTATATTACTGTTAAATTAAATAATTAATTTCATTCTCTATTTTTTTTTAGAAGTAATTCCATTCTCTATATGTCAAAAAAATACTTCATGTTATATGCATGTGTTTTGTAAAACATAGACAGATACTAATTCCCACATCGGCTGCATTGCAAGCTTACAAAGCCAAACTATAATATAAATAAGTGAACAATATGAGGCAAAGTTAGAACAATAATCTTTGTGTTGCATCAAATGCACTGCACTAGTTTAAAAAATTTAAAAATTTGGATCTTCGGTGTGACACTTACCACACCAAGACCTTAACAGGTCCGCCCAGCATGTCGATAACTCTTTCTTATATTACAAAAGTTTATATTATCATAGCATTCTTTCATTGTCGTTTTACATCGTGATCTTTATACCCTTATTTTTTGCATGGACAACTTATTAAAAAACATACAAATATGAAACACACACAATTCTCACTCGATCACTTGACCTTGAGTCAATCTAGGTCTGCCCCACTTTGTATGTGTTTCATATTTGTATGTTTCTTTATACCATTGCATTCAAACTATAGACACAAAACCAACATTTGGCATGGACAACTTATTTTTTGACGGGTATACCAATACTTCACATGATATAATTCAGTTTAAAACTGAGTAGCAATACAATGAATTACTTTTCACTAGATATCAACACTCAAAGCACATATGCCTAAGTAATAATCTCTATAAGAGATTAAGAGTCACTACTATACTATAGTATATATGCAGGATTTCACTAATGCAAAATATTTTCACTAATGACATTTTACTTCATTGTTTCATCTTCAATCCATCATCCATCATCTTTTCCAATTCTTCTTCACATTGATTGCATATTTGTTTGTCTCAATCATTTGCTTATTTCAACATCATCAACATCTTGCTTTGTTTTGCTTATTTCATTTCCATTTACTTTCTATTATAAGTTTTTACTTTGTTCCTTATTTCTTTGATGATTTCATTAAGTATTTTAGCTTTCCAAAAATTTTTGTTTCGTTCCTCATTCTATTATGATTTCGTTTTGCTTATTCTGTTTGCATATCGTTTATTTTGTTCAAAATTGTGAATGGGGTATAAAATACACGTTCTTTGAAAATAAGCGATATCACTTGGTTCATTTTACAAAGGAAAAAAATAGTAGTAGTAATTCATTTTACAAAGCGATAAGGACCTGTTTCAATACTAAGGAACGTGTATTTTCATTTTCAAAGTAATATTAGTAATATATATCCATCTATATATCATACTTTACCTCATTCCTGTTATATCCACGTTCTTTGAAAATAAGCGATATCATAGGCCCAAAAACCCTTTTGTTTTCCCCTTTTCTTTGTTTTCCATTTTTATTCTAGGGAAACCAAATATTTTTACTATCACCAAATCAAATATTTTGATTTGTTATAATTTGAAAGTAAAACACATTTATATTTTTACTTTTAATCAAAATTAAAATTTCATAAAAAATATTATTCGTAATTTTCAAACGTTAATACAATAAAAAGAGCGGAAAGACAGACACATGAATGTTCGTCTTTTCGCTAGTGAAAATCAAGTGAAAATGTATTTTCTACCTTCATTACACACACACACACGTCTCGCGTGCGCACCTTCATTACACACACATACACAAACACTATGATAATCATCACAACATAAATATATACACATATATACGTACGGAAGCACGTGGAGCGAAACCCTTACCTTTACGATAACAATTCTTAACCTTCCTACACGACAATCTTTTGCTCCACTACCTCCTCTATATACCTTTACATAATAATCCACCCGTAGTTCCAAGAGTCAAATTAACTAACATTGTTCTTATTCAAGATTGCATGCTTTAACTAATATATGACTCACAATTAACTCCTACTTCATCCCTTCAAAAAAAAATTAACTCCTACTTCATTATTCCTACTACAAATTTAAAATAAATCACATAAATAGTTAAGAAAATATAACATGTCTTAAATAAAATCATTCAAGTAAATTGAATATATATATATATCGATTTTTTTCATGAAAGCTCGTGCCTTCGAATCAAACGTACGGTCGCAAAACTAGTTTGCTAACTTTATTACAAAAATAATTTAAAGAAAACACTTATAATAATAATAATTCAAAAATTTATATTTTTTTTAATAAATTCTAGTGCTATAAAAATTATGTAAACTAAACTACACTTTCTATAATAAATCCTTAAGCTTCTTACACTTTCTATAATAAATTATTTTTCAATCATTTCAACTTCCTAAAAACATTTCCAGCAAGCTAACCAATTCAAATATATTTTTGTTTATGTCTCGAAATTCTAAAATAAAAAATCATTGTAAAGCCTAGATTATGTTGAAAAGTCATTTCTACAATCACCTTGCTACACTAATGACATTTTACACTTTTTTAAAAATCTAACATTTTCGGCCTATAATAAAAAGCTCGACGTATAAAATATTTTTACAAGTTATTTTTCTTCTTCTTTTAATCTTATAAGTCTTACAAAAATCTATCCATACAAATACTTTAGCCACAATCATCATCATTTTCAATAACAATTTTCTGAATTTAAAATATGACCGAAATTGAAGCATTATTGCAAGTCCACGGCAAAAGCATGAAAGAACATTACCCTACAATGCCTCGATCCGATCTGTCGTTCAATAATGAGGGTCAAAACAGATTGATATATGATGAATTAAGATATGACCGAAATATTCTAAAAAATGAGCATAAACGATTGATGTCAACAATGACATTGGAACAAAAAACTATATATGACAAAATCATGTCAAGGGTTGTCTCAAACCAACCAGGATTTTTTTTCCTATACGGATACGGTGGAACAGGTACGATAAATGTTTGGCACCAGATATGTTATTATGTTTTAGTTATCAATGATATATAGATGTCTTTATTCAAATATTTATTGGCAAGTGTATGGTATTAATCTAATTAGGTTCCTTAATGTAGGTAAAACATTTATTTGGAGAGCTTTGTCATCAACATTGCATTCGAATGGTGAAATTGTGTTAATAGTTGCATCCAGCGGTATTGCCGCATTGCTTATCCCTGGCGGAAGAACAGCACACTCAAGGATTTGCATTCCTTTCATGGTGGACGAATGTTCGACTTGCACTATAAAGCCTAAAAGTTCGTTGGCACAATTGATTATACGGGCAAAACTACTCATCTGGGACGAAGCACCTATTATGCACAAACATTGCTTTGAAGTTGTTGATCGCAATCGGTCTTCTCACTCAAGGTTTTGCATTCCTTTCCACAATCGGTCTTCTCACATGGGCAGCTATATGTTGCAATATCACGTGTTACATCAAGGGATGGTATGAAGATATTATTAACAAATGACAATGGGGATTGTATCAGCGCCACTTCAAATGTAGTTTATAAGGAGATATTCGAAAATGTGTGACCCAATATTTTGTATGCCCTTAAATACTTTTTATGTTTATTTATTTTATTTTTTATGTAATGAATAATTTCGTAACTTTTTTAGCTTCTTCATTTTTAATGTCCCGGGCGTTAGCACGGGTAAAAGTCCTAGTTTCTACAATCACCTTGCTACACTAATGACATTTTACACTTTTTTAAAAATCTAACATTTTCGGCCTATAATAAAAAGCTCGACCTATAAAATATTTTTACAAGTTATTTTTCTTCTTCTTTTAATCTTATAAGTCTTACAAAAATCTATCCATACAAATACTTTAGCCACAATCATCATCATTTTCAATAACAATTTTCTGAATTTAAAAGATCACGAATAAAATAAGTTTTCTAAAATCCAAAACTACCTTGATATGCAAAACTCACTTTCCTATTCATCTTAGAATAAACCAACAAGAAAATCTTACTACTAATTAAAAATGAAATCTTTAATTTACCTCTTCAAAATTCCAGAATTAAGCATTATAGATATACTATCTTTTTTTTTTTTTTTTTTGACAAGATAGATATAGGATGTGTTTGGTTTTGCTTTTGGAGGATAGAAGCAATTTTAAAAAGTCAAATCAAACAACATTGAAAACTCAATTTCCACTTTTGAGACTTATAGAAGTGTTTCTTGTTGCTGAAAAGTCAAAACAAACGAACACATACTATCTATTAATAAGTTTTAGATAGAGCAATGTTATTTGAACAACCCTTTCTTGTGACAACTTGTTGGACAATCAAAATATAAAAAGAAATTTAGGTAGTAACACAAAAGTCAAAGCAATAGAAAAAGAAAGTATGAGAACAATGTGAGTATGAAAAAGAAAATTGTCACAAAAGTTGTCAAAAAATAGTTGTTCAAATATCATTTCTCTTAGGAATAAACTATTAACAAATTTTTAATAAAAACGATTTCAACACTGTTTTAAGTCTAATTTAAAAGAGTAGTGGTATTTGTACACCTTTTCTAAACAACTTCCATGACAACTTTGTTTTTCTCTATTTTGATTGGTCAAAATCAATAGAGAGAGAAAAAGGTAGAGAGATAATAAAAATATAATGTGAGTATGATAGAGAAAGTTGTCAAAAAGTTGTTAGAAATTGGTTGTACAAATATCATTTCTCAATTTAAAATATCAATATCCTTTTGGCTACTAAGTTTTTTTTTTTTTTTTTTTTTTAAACATGTTTGATATGTGATGCCGTGAATTGTAGAAATTGGATATAGTTTGTTTCTAAATATCCTAATATAAGTATATAATTCTAACTGATCAAAATTCAAGTTTTCAAAACCAAACATTTCTACCAGAAGGAAAACTCTACACTTACAATGAATCAACATTTTCTTAACAAAAATCAAGATTAAATTTGATGATCGAAAAGGTTTACATTTTCATTTTTTGTTTTTAAGGTACAACATGAAGCTAAGAGAATACATCTTTAACTGATAGTTGTAAATTATGAACGTCAATGTAGGGTGCAAGGGACCTTATGAAGCCAAGAGAACTCTAAGGACAGGACCAAAAAGAGGAAGAATCTGATCTGGCACGCGAGCGAAACCATCTTTGAGAATATTTCTAGCAAAGGATAGCTGACCAAATAACAGAATCACTAGAGTGAGTAGTAGCATAGGACTTTAGAACATGCGACATACCTGTTAGAGAGAATATCAACCCATAACTTCTTTGAGGATTGAACCATATCCCACACAAGCTTTCCCAATAAATATATATTTGTTTCCCTTGTTGTCATGATGCCTATACCTCCATGTTTTTTCGGCTGAGCAATTTTATTCCACCTAATCAGATGAATGCTCTTATTGTTTGCATTCTTCCAAATGAAATTGCAAGTGTTTTGATCAATGCTATCACAGATGCTTTGAGGAAGCCAAGTAACCTGCATGTAGTACGATGGGATGGAGGAAAGAACATATGATGCTAGAGTCACTCTACCTGGTTTATTCAACAACCTATGTTTTCAAGAAGCAAGTATGGATTGCATTTTCTCAATGATAAAAAGAAAGTCACTACGCTTAGCCCTTCCTTTTAGAATAGGGAAGCCACATATTTGTCAAAAGAGGTAGTGCTTCTGATGCCAGTGATGGAAGTAAGTCTATTAATTTTTGCATGAGGGGTACCTGATGAGTAGAAAGCCCGAGACTTTGATAAAATAATTTTCAACCCAGAGACCTGACTGAAACGACTAAACATATTTGTGATGAACCGATGTTGAAATTTTTTTGCCTTGGTGAAGAGGAGGACATCATATGCAAAGAGAAGGTGAGATATATGAGGTCTGTTAGCAGAGATTTGGATGAGATCCCAAGAACCTGCCTGAACGGCGCTGTTGATAGTTGTGGAGAGCTTTTCCATGCAAATGATGAATAAATAGGGAGAGAGCGGGTCTCCTTGGCGGAGGCCATGAGAAGGCTTGAAAGGAGGCAACTTGTTCCCATTTCAAAGGATAGATAGTGATGGAAATAATTAATGACATGTATTAAATGAGATATATGTATTATTCCCTAACTCTCGCCCCCTTAGTCATAGAATTAGTTTTTTCTTGTTAATGAATATCAATAGTTATAAATGATGCATTTTGTCCGTCGTCAAACACATTGATTTTTGTACTTTCAAATAACATTATCAGTAACCAAGTTGCTGGGCTCCAGTGACAAGAAGCTTCTTCCAAAGACGTATCCGGAACGATTTTCAAGGGGAACAACGCTTGACTAGTGCGCATACCTTTACGCACGAGCCGAATTAATCGTCCACCATTGGTGGGTCGGAAACATTACCGATTGTTAATAGTGAGAAATAATGGTTGTTTATTCTCTAGTGAATTGTTGTTAAAGAGTAATTTTATTTGAATGTTCAAATAACTTTATTTCGATATAAAAACATTGTTACACTAAGATTGAAAGTTAAACATACGTCTTTGCGATAAAATGACAAGAATCTCCAAAGTTTGATAACCATTGATTTCAATCCTTTGGAAAGAAAAACATGTATTGGTTGGTAAGAATGTTGGATATACATCAATATCAATATTTTGGACTGTATAAGATAAGATACTTTGTGTTGATGATGAATGACACTAATAATATGAATTAAATAAATCAAAATTTTTTTTTTGACAAAAGGAGTTAATAAATCATAAATAGTGGTATATTTTTATAAGGAAAAAAATAATGATAATCATCAATAGTGGTTGTTTGTTGGTTGAATATTCATATTGAAAAACATTGGTTGGGTCAATAAAACACACCATAAATAGAGTCGCGGCATAAACACTTTCTCACTCTCTAACATTTCTCATTTCTCAATTCTCACCTAACCTCTCTTTCTCCGCATCGCTTCTGATCACCACCATGGGATTCCAGAAAATCAAAGTTGCCAATCCCATCGTTGAGATGGACGGTTAGTTTCTTCAACCTTCGATCTGATCTATTATTCCTTCATCATCGATCTCTTTTCTTCATTTTTTTTCTTCTTGTTATGTCACTGTCGATTTGATTCCTGTACTGTGCCTCGATTAGATATTTTGTTTCGGATATTTTTTGTGTGGACCATTCTCTGTTTCGTTACTTTTTGGTTCAATTATATGATATGTTATGTGCCTCGAATAGATCGATTTTTCTATCGTTTTTATTTCACTCTTTATTTTTGTTTTCAAGAGTTCAGATTCAGTTTTAGATGCAGAAAATCGTTTTACAGTACTATAATAACCGGTTGTAGCTTTTATCGTTATTCTGCAGATTTGATTCTTGTTTGGTTAAAATAAGCATCGGATAAAGTTTAGTTCAGTCATTTTCACTTTTTTTTTTATTGGTCAAGTTTTCACCTTTTGTTTTAATTACGTTTTCCCGGCGAAAAGTGTAAAATTTAAATTATGACAAAAGATATCCAAATATTGAGTTTATGTTTGGTATCATTTTGAGATGTCAGAATTGTGGTGGCACACTGTGATGGTAGGTTTTGCAAAATCACAACGGTCACCATGATTCTGAAATACTTCATTGTGATACCAAAGTATTTTATTATTGGTAAAATGAAATACAACATGTAAGCACTGAAGTATTCTGAACACTTGTAGCTAGTTTGTATTTGGAACGAGTTGACTTTATGAGTTTTTGTGGTTTGTGCTCGTAATTCAGAGGAATAATTTCTTGTTCAGATAATTTTATGTGGCTTCTCTGCTTTGTAATTTTAAGGAAGATATGCGTAATTTATTTTGAGAAAAGATGTCTGTCTAATTGTAAGAAAATTACATAAAATGTGGGAGTCAGGTATAATTTTGAAACAAAAAAGGTGCGTGCAAGTGTAAATGTCTCTAGTTTTGAATACCCAATGTATAGGTCACTGAAACACTGACTTTTTAACCCAAAAGATAGAGGAATTGGAATATTCAATTTCATTCATATTAATTTCCTTGGTCTATGTTTATGATTTTATGCTTTTGGGTTTGACCAGTCTTTATCTTGCTTCTGACGTGTTTTTTTTTTTTACTGCATTGCAGGAGATGAAATGACCCGTATTATCTGGAAGTATATCAAGGATAAGGTGATTAATCATTTCCTTGATGTTAATGTGATCATATACCAGTTTCATTTTTTCCCGGATGAAAATTGCTTTTAATAATGATGTCTTTCTTTCTTTCATTCTTTATGAAATAGCTCATTCTTCCCTTTGTGGAGTTGGACATCAAGTACTTTGACCTAGGCCTTCCCTATCGTGATGAGACTGATGACAAAGTTACAGTTGAAAGTGCAGAAGCAACTCTCAAGTATGTTTTTATTTAATGTATGTAGAGTTTTTGTTTTAGGAGTTTAGCTAATACACTAAGAAATATATAGTGCACTGATTTTTTAGTTATAGTATTTTTTCCATATGATATAATGTTGAGTTAAATCGCTTTACATGTTGATCTTGTGTGATCTTGTGTGATTCTTATCATTGTTTTCTATGTAGGTATAATGTAGCAATCAAGTGTGCAACTATCACTCCAGGTATTGTAGCTAAATCATAACATATTATTTTAGTTTTACCTTCATGCAGACTTGTGTTAGTACATGTACGTGTTATGAGTAAGAAATAGGGGACATCCTATGTATTGCTTGTTCATGAATATTGCTGATTAAATTGCTGCATGGTAATGTTGTACTCAGCATTAAATATTGACAGGGCTTATACTATTGTTATAATTGACAGATGAAGCTCGTGTCAAGGAGTTTGGTCTGAAGAGTATGTGGAGGAGTCCAAATGGAACAATCAGAAACATTTTGAATGGTAACCGAACTTAATTTCCTTGATTATTGTTTTTTATATGATAATAAATACTAGTTAGTTTACATATTCTGGTCCATCATTGGTAGCTAATCAATTGTATATGAGTAGAGATATATATATTGGTTTCTTATTTGCGGTCTGAAAAATTTCAGGAACTGTCTTCAGAGAACCAATTATTTGCAAAAACATCCCTCGCCTTATTCCTGGTATTTATTGAATTTTTCTTTTCTATTACTCCTTTTCCTTGATGAATGGAGATGTTTGAATATCTCAACATTTCTAGGTTGGACAAAGCCAATATGTATTGGAAGGCATGCTTTTGGTGATCAATATCGGGCCACTGACTCAGTGATTAAAGGGCCAGGAAAGCTGAAGCTGGTTTTTGGTATGCTTCTTTTCTTTATTTTGATGGTTTCACGAGACTGTATTTAATACTACATATTCTCAAGTTAGAAAGCATGTAATTGCTTCTTGTGGACCTAGTTTTTTTTGTATTAATTTATGTTGCCAACTGACGGTTATTTATATATATTATTTTGTTTTTGTAGTTCCAGAAGGCCAGGGTGAGACCACCGATTTGGAGGTTTATAACTTCACCGGTGAAGGAGGTGTTGCATTGGCCATGTACAACACTGACGAGGTTGGATCTGCGTTGTCTTTTATTAATTTTGGTTGGATGTATAATATTTCTATGATATCTGCCGGTACTAAACTATATATTATTTGGTATGTGATGCAGTCTATTCGTTCTTTTGCTGAAGCGTCTATGGCAGTTGCTCTTGAGAAAAAATGGCCACTTTATCTTAGCACCAAAAATACAATTCTTAAGAAATATGATGGAAGGTATGCTATTTATTGTTAGTTTCTTATTTGTTTACTTTCAAAAGCCTTTGCAATATTAATTCATGTTTAATTAATTATATTCATTTATTGGTTAAAGATTCAAGGACATATTTCAAGAAGTTTATGAGGCAGGCTGGAAATCAAAGTATGAGGCTGCTGGTATATGGTGAGTGAATGTGCATTTCGTTCTTGAGAAAAAAATTATTCATATGATATTATTGTTTATACCTTTATCTAATGGATTTCTAGGTATGAGCACCGGCTCATTGATGATATGGTGGCATATGCACTCAAGAGTGAAGGAGGTTATGTATGGGCATGCAAAAACTATGATGGAGATGTCCAGAGTGATTTCTTAGCTCAAGGTTTGTTTTGTCATGCTTGTTTATCAGTCATTTTCTTTTGGCAATTTCGGATGGGTGGATTTTTTTTCCTCTAACTAATATCTATTCACACTTGTTCAGGTTTTGGATCATTGGGTTTGATGACTTCTGTATTGGTAAGTGTCATTCAAAGTCCTTTAGCTTACTTTTTGTCGGTTTATTTTTTCCCCACATTTGTTGAAAATCCTCTATATCTCTCAGTTGCTGTAGTGCTTCGTTAAGAATGAAATAAACTAATCTCTTTTAAATGAATTATTAATTAAAAATTTAACCAGATATTCTATTTATTCATTAAAATGAGGCTAATATAGTCCTTTGCGATAGATCTTAATGTTCTACAATCTGATACATACTGGATTGGCCTCTAGGCATATTTAGTATTCTTGGTGTTTTCCTGCTGGTTGGTACTATTGACTTAAGATTTAAAGGGTATGCATTGTCAGTGTAATTTTTTTTTCGTTGACACCTAATGAAAAAATCCACTACGCTGCCACAATACCTAACTTTTGTATGGTTATTTTGAAACCAATAGTGTGACATGGAAAAATGGTGGCTTCTCATTGATTGTTAGTGTAAAACTGTTTTACACATACAATGTGGTTAACTCATTGAATTATGGTATTATTTCAGGTTTGCCCTGATGGAAAGACCATAGAAGCAGAAGCAGCCCATGGGACAGTTACCCGTCATTTCAGGGTTCACCAAAAGGGTGGAGAAACCAGCACAAACAGCATAGCATCCATCTTTGCTTGGACAAGAGGTCTAGCCCATAGGTAATTACTGTGTAATGTACATAGTTCAGTGCTAAGATTTACCCATTTTATCAGAAATTCTTCGAAATAATATAATTGGGATACTGGGGAATTAAAAGGTGTATATGTTGACAGGGCAAAACTGGATGACAATGCTACGCTCTTGGATTTCACTGAAAAGCTAGAGGCAGCTTGTATTGGAGTAGTAGAGTCTGGGAAGATGACCAAGGATTTGGCACTTATTCTTCATGGATCCAAGTAAGTTACTTATCAGTTATCACTGGGGCATTGCCACAACAATGGCCAAAGCATTTGTTTTTCTACTAGACATTATTAAATTAACTCTGCTTTATTTTTCTTGCAATTAGGCTGTCTAGGGAGCATTATCTGAACACAGAGGAATTCATCGATGCTGTGGCTGCTGATCTTAAAACAAAGATCTCTGCTTAGATTTGTGATTTTAGGCAGGTGATTGCTTCGGTTCCCTTCATATTTGAGCACACAAAAATAGATTTTTTTTTTTGTGAAATGGCCATGGAAATATATACTATAACCATAATTATATCGCTTCTTATACCTAAAGGGATTTTTGTTTGTTTGTTGGTATTATCAGATGGGAAAAGGGACGAGATTGAAGGGATCAAATGGACTTTCAAAAGAAATAAGAAAGGGGAACGAAGCATGGCTACTTTTGCTTCATTTGTCTGATGGATGGGAATGCAAGGGTTGGGTTCTTCCCCATATTGTTTGACTGTTTTATTTGTTTGTAATTTTGAACTAAATGCCTTAGAAGTTTAAATGAATTTTCCTTTCTTTCTGTTGATTTTAACTTTTTAACTTTGCATGCTTGCCTCGTTTCGTTTTAAATCAATCTTGTTAGCATTAGAAGCCTTCAGCAAAAAACAAGGTAGATAATGTGTGTACCCTTGCTTTTTATGGTTTCCTCATTATTGCCATTTTTACCCATTTACGGTCCCACCATTACACCTTACACTCTTCGTGCTTTGCTTTGGTTCCATTCTCAATTACTGATGGTGACTTCATTCTTATCCCTTATGCAACTTCATTACTCTTCCCCACACGACTTTATCACTCTCATCGCATCTCCCCTCTGAACCTCTCAATGTCCCTATTTATTTTGGTCAAATGAACATCATATATATCATATGATAATAAAGGGTAACACCCAACTTACCCAGCCTCTTAACCCGTTGTGGTACGTTTTGTTTGAACATGTTAGACTTGATGTAAACTTACCCGTTTACTCTGCAAATGATTCTCACATTTATTTACTGCAAACTAATAGTTTAACTTTAAGGCCTAAATTTGAAAATTTAAATCATAAAAAAAATGTTTATGTAATTATGTTGACAAAATTGGAAAAAAGAAGTTTCACAGAAAAACTATAGAAATGAAGAACAAATAAACCATCAATTTAAGACCATGCATTCTCTTCAAGTTATTCTATAAGATAACCAAAACTAACAACTCGCTTATAAAAACTGTCAATTTAATTTCTAGATTGTATGAAAAACTGTCAATTTAGTCCTTAATATCTTAACAGTAGGGATTAAATTAACATATATCAGGAAAGTACAATAAAACTTATATAGCCATTGACAAAAACAGCGAACTGTTCTAACTAACCAATTAAAGTGACTAATATTTATACCTAATGGAAGCATTGGTAAGGAGAACTAGGTTTGCAAAAAGCTTTTACACTAAAAAGAAGTATGAAAATGCTTGAAACTTTTTTTTTTTGTCGAAAAAATGCTTGAAACTTGAAACCATCCCACCAAAGTTCTTGGAATAATAATGTAAAAAAAAAAAAACTCTAGGATAACTTCGTTGGTTCACGTTGATTTAATCTAGAATAAAGCAGTTCATTTAAAAGTGTCCTTATTTATTCCGCGTTTTTCTAAAAACACACTCCCTATAAAGGATAACTTGACTAGATATGACATTATTAATATAGATTCTCAATTTTGTTTAGGTGGTTGTGGGAGGGATGAAAATTCTCCACATTCATTTTTTGATTGTGCATTTTTTTTAAAGTGTGCGGTATCATGTTTTGAATTGGTTGGGTATTCTAGTGCTTTGCCTAATGAAACTATCGTGTTTGTATACCAAACTTGAGGACTTCATTCAGGCAATAAGACTTTTCGCGAATACTTTTTAGCAATTTGGTTGACTTTTTTTGTTTGTTTAAAGAAGCTGTTAATGAAACGAGATCGATAAAACTATTTAGTTGACTTACATTGATTCTTTATCGAAAGAACATGATAGTCCTCTTTTTAGCTATAAAGAATCAACTTCGAATCAGTTACTTAGACAAAGTGGAAATTTAAGTTTGGTGTTGGATTAAATCAAAGATTAAAAGTAATCATTGGTGGGTCCGCTAATCCACTTTGGGTGTCTTGTGCTAATTTGTAATGTAACTCAGCGATAAACCCCTCACACGAAATGGCACCAAAACCTTTCCACTTTCCCGCCAAACGAACAACCGCCATTTTCCTTCTAACCGCCGCCACCGCCGCCATAGCTACTGCCAACTCTGACGACCTCTCCTCCCAAATCCATGGCATCGTCCGCACCGCTCGCGCCGTCTCCACTGTATCAATCCTTTTCCATTTTCTTCTCTCATCGTTCAATTTCGCTTCTTCATCTTTCGTTTTTCAATTTTCCAGGTTACTTCCACTGTCGTAGATTACGAATTCTCGCTCCGCGGCCTTCAAAAACACTCCGATCAGTATCGTCATACGATTTCCCAGGTAACCGTCATCTCTTGAATCGTATTCATTGTTTCAATTGGCGTCGTAATAGTTTCAATTTTACGTTTTTTTTGGTGATTAGGTTCATCAACGTTCCGCGAAGAGGTTTCTGAAGCTATGTGAAGCTAACAAAGGGTTTTATGTGAAAGCTGGACAATTCATTGCTTCGCAAAAAGTGATTCCGAGAGAGTACTCTTCAACTTTATCAGTGTTACAAGATCAGGTGTGACGTGGCTTTCAATGTATCTGTTCAATTTCAATTTTCTCATTGGTTTTTTTTGTTTGATTTTCTTTCTAATTGGAACATTTTGATGATTTAGGTTTCTCCTCTTCCTTTTGAAGTCATTGAGAAAGTGTTGAAAGAAAATCTCGGACCGGATTTCTCTGAGAAGTAAGTTGCACTCACTAACTGAATTTTGATTTTATGAATTCTTTATCGTTCATTGTTTATCTTATAAGAGCTTTTTTGTGTATAAGCTTTGACTCTGTTTGGTATGGTAAAGGCACATATTTGAGTTTATAGTTTATGACTTATAGCTTTTAAGTTCTTCTGACTAAAAGAGACTCGTTTGGTAATTGTCATTTTCTCACGAGCTTATAGCTTATTTTTTTGAGCTTATAATGTTTTTTGATAAACTAATTCAAGTAGCTTAAAGCTTACAGCTTCTCACTTTTTATCTCAATTTTACCCCTGCAATCTTAATTGAAAAAAATAAATATTAATTAATATACCCTTTTTATGTCATTTCATATTTATAAGCTACTTCACGCTAATTTTAACCAAAAATTTGTCCACTATCAGCTATAAGATAACTTATAAGTCATTCTCTATAAGCTAGTTTATCAGCTATCCACTATTTTTTACCAAACAAAACCTTTATATACAATTAGAAAAGGAATAAGAGTAAACTCTGGATAGGCTCGTTATAGCAATAAAAATAAGCTGAAAAGAAGTTATGGACATGTCATAAAACTCTTGTCATAAGATAGTCCAAATAAGCGCTTTAAATGGCCATAAAAAGGCTTAAGTTGTTAGTATGAAGTGCATGAATATAGTTTTTAATTTACGATTAGTTTCCTCATGGAAGAGTTCTTTGTTGTTAAGGTGTGAACAATGCATTAACCAATTTTATAGCTTTGATTGGACTTACCTTTGAGACAACTGATACACCACGTACACCTCTTAAATCACCATGTACACTTATTCTTTTTTCTATAAGTTTACAATTTCACATTTTTTAGGTCTTCTTTTTGACGTTACAATTCTTATTTTTGTGAATTCCATTATTTCAGATTTTTGTCCATTGATGAACGACCTATTGGTGCTGCATCTATTGCTCAAGTTCACCATGCAGTACTAAAAAGTGGTCAAGAAGTAGCAATCAAGGTTTGTGTACAGGTTTTGAGACTTTACGGAATTCCCGATGGACTTTTCTGAAAATGACCACTAATTTTTTGAAGTTGAAGTTCAGTTTTTACATCTCAGGCACATTGCCTGCCTGCGACTGTGTTGTTTGAGATGGGAAGACTGTTTAACTTATTATTTGTTATTGGTTGGGTTGATACTATTTGGCATCACAGATTAGCAAGCACATTGTTTAGAATCGTACTAAGTTGATGTTAGTTTGAGCTTTTGAAGTTGTTATAGTAAAAAGCCCTGTCATTTCAAAAGCATTGTACCTGTCCAAACATTTTCATTTGTTACCATTGTACATTTTGTTGATAATACAAGTATTTTGTTGTCTTATTTTAAATGATTATATTCGTGATTTGTTAGCTTATTAGACTTTTTGGATCAAATCAACCACTTGTTTTCTCATCCCTTTAGTTTATTAATACGGTTTATCGATTCTATCTCCAATTAAACCACATTTATGTGCAACCACAAATGTCAAAATATGATTAGCTATTTGAGCCTAAACTTGGGTTTGAGAATAAGTGGATTGGTATAAATGATTTATAGGGTTTAGGGTTTACGGGGTACTGGCTGACTAGTTATGGATTGCATTTGAATCATAATGATGTTTTAGCAATCTCCTCAATTAGTGGAATTTATTATTTCTGATAATCATGCTAACTAGAAGATACTGTTGTTTTGCTGATCATATGTGGAATTCGGGTAGAGGATAGTAACACATGGACTACAAAATGCTAACACTATCTGTACTTCTGTCATTATTAAGTAAGTTAACAAGTCTTTCATTTCCTTCCATGTGATGCTTTTTCCAACTTTTTCCAACTTTTTCCAACACATGCTTTGAATTGAGGTAAGCTATATTTGGAAAAATACTTCAATTGTAAAGTCATTTTCTTCCTTGCAAACTAGGTGCAATATCCTTGGATAGAGAAGCAGATGCATTTCGATACAAGAACAATGTATTTCCTATCAAAAACTATTGGATGGGTATATGCTCTAACTCTTAACCACTCTTATTTAATGAATGGTATTAAAGAACTTATGTTGGGGCTGTTTATCGAAATTATAACTTTTTAAGCATCTTGAAGAGTAAATAGTCACTTTAGTCCCTATAAGTGACAGACGAAGTCAAAATGGTCTCTGTGTTGATTAAAAACATTTAAAAGCCCCCAAATGTAACATTCGTTGGCTTTTTTATCCCGGGCGTTAAATTAGTGTTGCTTCTCCATCAAATATGCTCATGTCTCATCCATTTTGCCTCGTCATCTACTTATCTGTCTCGCGAACGTTGGCAAGAATCATAATGACTGTTATTTGAACATTTTTGTTCCCTTTACATGTCGAAAAATCCCCAAATGTGAACCCTAAAAATATTCCAAATTTTATTCTCTGTTCTCTAAAATATGATGGCAGGTTTGTTATGATTAGAATTGTCATCATCTTTGTGGAATACCTACAACAACTTCTAGAGCTTAGAGCTGCCATAGAGAAAATAAGACCCCCCCTGCACACACAGCCTTACACCCACCAAATACGCCTCCTTTATATATTTTCACAAAGCTCTAGAAGTGAGCAGAGAGAGAGAGTGAAGGTTTATTCATTGATTCCGTTGAGTGTTCAGTACAAGCTTATAAAGTAACAGCTTAGATAGCTACCCTACCTGACTTGGAACCAAATAATGGAAAGGATAACTAAGTGTGCTGATTCGTAAGTCGTAACTACGGGCCACATTTTCTCTCTTCTAACAAACTTCCTACAATCTCGCTAAATAACTAACTATGTCACCAACTTGCCATCCTACCCCATTTCTTTCTCCTAGCATAAATTTTTTCAATAATTTAGGTCTCTCAACCAGTCAACCCCCCAACTCAATTTTACTCTTTTTCTGCATTACGGATTCTATCAAGACTGTAGTAAGTACTTCATCATTTTCTTGAAAAGAGAAGATTTCATGAATTTAATGTCTAATTACAGGTCGAGGTTGATCTACATGCTCGGCATGTCATGCTGTCTATATACTCTCTTACTATTTAGTTGCTTTTGTTTCTTTATATTAAGATTCCTTCCTTTGGCTGCAGCTATACCCTCAATACAGGTTTGGGTGGCTACCATTAGCATTTGCCAAAACTGTGTCTTCAGAACTTGGTTAGTAAGAAAGCTACGTAAATACGGATGACTGTTACTCCCTATCTGAAATGCATTCTATAATTCTGCTATCACATTTTTCTGTTTGCTTCTGGGCATATTGTTTATAATTAGAACTCCCAGAAAAAGTGCTATATGTTCATGTTCCAACCATTGGTTATTGTTTAGTATTTAAATTTTGTAACTATCCATGAAATTAAGGATAAGTAGTCTAAAATGTATTAATCAACTAAACATATTCAGATTTTTTTTCTTTGGAAAAAGTTATTTTAGCATTTTAAGGCACACTTAGTCATGAATGAGATATATTCCCTGACTACTTTCCTGCAGATTTTGTTCAGGAGGCAAGGAATTCTGAGAGAGCAGCCAAAAATTTCAGAAACAACAAAATGGTCAGAATTCCTCATGTATTCTGGGTATGATAACCGAGTTAGTTCTATTCCTCCTATTGACTATCCACATACTACCTCTGTCCCTAAATATAGGATCTTCTTGAAAAAAAAATCTTGTCCCATTTTCTAGGACTCCATTCAAATATTCATCCACATTAATTTTGTCTTCACCAAAATACCCCTAATTATATTTTGTAGCCAATAAAGAAATAATAAATTAAATACTATAAAGCGTAAAATTGAAAAAGTTATATCAATCGTTAGCAAATATAATACCATTACAATATTTTTTTTTTTAATTTTCGCGGTTTTGTCATTGGGATCTTATATTAGAGACAAAGCGAGTAATATTTAGTATACTACTTACAAACTTTGCATTAAAATGCATGCAGGAGTTGACAACAAAGCAAGTCCTAACCATGCAATTTTATGCAGGACACAAGGTATGATGGATCTATAATGTCAACAGATGATTATTTCTGGGAAAGACTCTCACTATAGGATAGTAGTTCTAAGATAGGATTTCTATTATATCTGAAGCTACTATTATACGTCTAAATTTCACATGATAGATTTTATCAGCATGAGCCACTATGTGTTATGTTGTCTTCTTTACGCTCTTTCCAAATGAATCTATTACCATATATTACTTTCCAGTTCCACTATCCCAATTTTTTTTTAGATGACATAAACTCTTTTAAAATTGTCAAGATCCTTAGATGAATCTTTTGTTCATGGTATAATAAAACAAAGTTTAATTTTAGGATAAAATTCTAATTCAGTTATTCAATTTTGGTATTATATTATTCTGATTTACAAAGGGGAGCCTTGATGCAACGGTTGGAGTTGTTGCCATGTGATGTGAATATGGTACCTGTTTGAGTTTTGGAATCAACCTCTTGCCAATGCAAGGCTAGGCTGCCTACGTATATCCATAATGGGTCCTACCCTTCCTTAGACCCTGCATGTAGGGGGCTTTATAGAACCAGATTGCCTTTATTCTCTAGATTTAAATTCTATTCAGAGCATCGTACAACTTATGAGAAGAGCTATTTAATGACGGCACAAGTTGAATGGAATTAATCTTGTTGAAGTTATGGGTTTTAGATAGAATAAGGAGAAGAAAAAATATTATTATGGTGAAATATGATTGATGATGATCTGGTACTAACACTAATCCCTGGATTCAAGACTCCTAATCCTAAACATATTAGAAAATCAAGAAGCAAATCATGATAATAACTAAGTAATCTGATAACTAATTCTAGGAGATAATCTAAGATACTCTAAGATTAGAAACTGATCCTAGAACTGAGATTAGGCTGGTGCATCTGGGCTGAAGACACGTCAAGACGAAGGCTGAGGCTAGAGTATCTCAGATGAAATTCTAGAGTTTTGTCCTTCACTTCAAACTTGTACAAAGAAGGGTCATCATGATATGAATGATAATTTTTTTCCTTCGAGAGTAAAATTAGAATGAAGGATGGAAAGGAAAATGTGAATATTGAGATCTGGATCTAGTATATTGAAATGTAAACTTCTGAAATATCTGCATTATTACTCTTTCTTATTGCGGTGGGGATTTTTTTTATTCTGGTGAGCAGAAACAAAAGCTTTATTATTGAAGTTGCATGGTTTTCTGCGTAGATAGCGCAAACTTGTGCACTTCTTTGCAATATATTTCTTTAGTATATGAACAAGCGAAAAACCTCTAATTTGTGCAATTAGTACTCAACAAAGATTTGTATGGTCCATTTCATATTATGCTACTCCAGTGTGGTTTTAGTAATTTTGCTTTTCAAGCTGTGCTTTGCTTTAGGTTTCTTTATATTAAATTATGTTACATTCTATTAAATGGATGCTTAATAAATTTCAGATTGATGACTTGGATTTTCTGAATCAGATTGGGGTTGATCCAGAAAAGGTTAACTTGTCACAGCTTTGGTGAACTCATGAATTGAATTTTTACGTTCTTTATATTGGATGTAATTGTTTCTTGTGGTAGAATATTAGCAATTGGTTGATGTTTAGTGTACAAAATCAGACGGCTATGGAATCTGAAATTCTCACTCAGCTTGTCCTACTATTGCTGTGCTAACTATTTAACTGATGGATTCTAAACCTTTTACTGAAGGTAGCAAAATCACTGTTTGAGCTGTTTGCCGAAATGATATTTGTGCATGGTTACATGCATGGTGATCCACATCCTGGTAATATACTGGTTTCTCCTGAAGGTCGCAATGGTTTCTCTTTGGGTATGTACGTTTATTTGAGATCAATTTCAGTCTAATTGGACTCCAACTGAAACTTAGACGAGTGGAATAGTTGAACTTTGGCCCACACTGACCCTTCTCTTTGGAACCATCATGCAGTTCTTCTAGATCATGCAGTCTACAGGGAATTAGATGAAGAATTTAGAAAAGACTTTTGTCAGCTATGGGAAGCTTTGGTTCTAAAGGACTCAAAGAAAACAATGTGGTTTGGCGAGCGATTTGGTGCTGGGAAGTATTCTCGATACTTGCCCATTATTTTCACTGGAACAACTATTGAAAGGTTCCTTCTTAACTTTGTCTATTAATTTAATGTGTCTAGTTTGCATTTTGACGAAAATATGGTTTTGGTCCCTGCAAATATTCCTCGTTTTCGTTTTAGTCCCTGTAATTTTTTTTTGTTGTTTTTGGTCCCTGCAAATATGCCTTGTTTTGGTTTTGGTCCCACTTTTGTGATGATTTACACACGTGGCACATGATGACTGAACCCATTTATTAGAAAAATAGTCCCTGCAAAATCTTTTGATTTTTGAAAAGGTCTCTGCAAAATATTTTACTTTTGAAAATAGTCCTTGCAATAAGAACAAATCCCTCTGATAGAGAAGTGAAGCTAGGTTGAGCAGAAAAAATACATCCAAAGGTGAGAGTGGGACCAAACCTAGTGCATTCTTCAATGTCACTTGGGTTCTTTCGAGGGAGGTGCTTCAGCAGTTTGTCCTCCTGTTTGTAAAAAATTGTAAACAGAAATCCTGAAGCATCAATTTCAGAACCGGGTGGCATGACCTGATCCAAGCCCAACCGATTCGTTGGAGCAGAATTCTTGCACATATTTGTTGTGGTATGTGATTGAATGTTTCCCCTCTCTTTGGTTCTTAGCCTATGATTCATTGCTTGAAACTCATCGACAGATATTAGCAGAAGGATGAAAAAAGTTTGTTGCGTCAATGAACTTGTTACGTTTTTGCTGTCTTTTGTTCGCATACTGTTCTTTTTGGAATGGCATCTGGTTCTCTTATGTGATCTTTGCTCCTAATAAGTTTTTTTTTAGTTAAAAAAATATGACGTAACTTTTTTCTTGTGAGTTGCAGCAAATATTCTTCTGGAATGTCACTCAAGGAAAAAGAGAGTATGAAACATGAATTGAAATCTCTGTTGTTTGAGGACTTATCTTCATTCATGGAGTCTATGCCACCAGATTTTATTGCTATATTACGCGTAGAGTAAGAAACAGTGTTCATGCTTGTCGTATTGGATGCTAAAATTTTGTTACTTGATGTAACTAATATTTCTTCGTCATTCTAGTGCACTGCTAAGGTCTACCATTAGAAAGATGGATGTCTCACGGCTCATCAGATTGTTAACTTACACCAAATATGCAGTATATGGCCGTCTCTGTCCAAAATTGGATGGTGAATTGTGTAAAATGCCCGGAACAAACGTTTGTAAGTTACCTTGTAATTTCTTGAGTCTACATGAAAGCTTGCATTGATTATCAAGGCCTTGCAGAATGAGTTTTGCATCTTATCTTTCTTTGCATGCTTCCAGATTTTGCTGTGAAAGCTGTTTTCTTAAGTTCCATATCAACGCTAAAATATATTCGCATCCTAATCAAGGTCCTTTTTGGTGAGAACTCTTAATTATAATTTGATATTATATAATTATCACCTCTAGTTTGAACTAACTAATATCATTTTTCTCCCTTTATCAGGGGCCATATTTGACAGTACCCCTTGGCAGCAGAAAGTGAAGAATGTACAAAATTACTTGTATCGCAAGATTGGTAGTAGTGACTTCTGGGGCATTCTGGTCCATTCCGCCTTTCTTCTTTTTTGTATTCATCCTAATGCTTTGTTTTGAACATTGAATTCTATGACTAAAGTGAGTGCTTGTTTGAATGTATACGAGCTCCGTCCCGATGCAGCTTGCAATCTACAAATAGCCAAAGAAAAAAGGGATCCATCTTCGTGCCTCCTTCTAAAAGCGAGTGGTGTATTGCCTTTCCAATTACATGTTTCTGTCAAATGCCACAAACTGTGTACAATAACAAATTATAGAATCAAAGTCTCAAACTGAATGATAAAATTACTACATAAGGTTTAGTGCCAAAGTCACACCGAAGCTTCTAGCACTACATTTATAACTTTATTATCTAGAGTGCCTTAAAAACAATTGATTCTGATTTTACTACCGAAAAATAAAAACAATTTGTTCAGATTTATCTACTAACATAAGAAATTGTGTGAGTATTTAGAAGAGCTAATGAAAATAATTTATGACATGTTTATAAGTTATCTTTGACTTATTTCAATAGGTTCTATTTAAAAATAATGTAACTGATTTTCACTTTTTCTTTGATTACTTAAAATTGCTTATAAGAATTTATACGATAAGTGTTTTTTATTTTATTTTTAAATTATTTAATTAAGCTATTTTTTTGGGACAAAATTTAATAAACTCTGTTTCTTTATAAAAAAAAAAGTCAATGTGTTTGTTCTAATCACTGAAATGAACTAAGTTTCATTTTCTGGCATCAGATAGTTTACTGCAATTAAGTATTAAGTTCCATATTGGCTCTTCTTAATATTGAAAATCACCTAACAACCAAATTACTCAAACCCCCTCAAAAAATAAAATCAGACTACTCAAATTGGTCCTTTGTTTTGTTTTCTATTGAGTTTTACTAAATAAATTATCTTTTGTTTCTATGTTACAATTCTCAAACTATTAATCTCCTTCTATTTTTTTTAACAATTAATCTCTTTCTATTATTAAGGTTAATTAAGTTATTGAATTGAATTAAAAGATTAACATTTCTTGCTGAGCAATGTTATATCTCTAGAAAAATAACATCAAGAATTCTTCAAGAATAAAAAGCAGCCAATCACAATGCACTATTTGCCACAATTCAAGGAGGTGTGGCTAAAAGATAGGAAGTGAACAAATAAATCATGCAATTAAAATTTGTCAACTGTGTCTTGAAAAATTGTTGATGCTATTTTTCTAGATAAATAGCATTTTCCTTGCTATATATCACAACAAAATTCTTCAAGAAAATTTTCCGAATCACCAAATATCATATAATCTTCAATTATTAAATTACTATTAAACTTAAAATCAGTCACCACATAACTAAGTAAGCTTCTTCCCTACTATCCACTTTTGTTTTATACTATGTTTGGTATCACATTTTTTTCACGGTGCACGTTTTCCAATGTCTTTTACCGTGATTTTATGAAGCTGGAAATTCCAGCTTTTGCCTAAACGTGGGTTTTTTTAGCTTTGCACCGGTATTCCAAACACATACTTAATTGTTTGTGTAGAAAATCTAGATGCCACCTCCTACTATGTGTATTGGGAAAACAAAAATGCCCAACTTTTAAAACTATCTATATTGTTATTTTTTTTTTTTTACGGAAATCATGTTGATTGTTACTCAAACCTTTTTTTCACTGTGATAGAGAATGGTTGGAGCATCTTATTGTGTCTAATGGTTTAAAAAAACAATTCGTGTATTTGTCGTGAACTTTTTTTTCGCTGGATTAAGCATTTCTGTTAAAAGATAGGTGCATATCTCTTAGATGTTTTTTTATAGATTAATACTGTTTTTTTATAGATTAATACATGAATTTAATTAATATACTCTTCTAGTGGATAATTATTTTACACATGCATCCAATAATTTATTGTCGTATTAATTAATGAATATGAAAACACATGAGTTGTCGTATTCATTGATTGATGTGGCAACACACATCATTGAATGCAGGGCTAAATAAGTTTTTCATCCCTATAAATATGGTAAATTTTGATTTTAGTCCATAAAAAATGAGATGTTTTCATCCTCACAATATTTTTTTTTGTTTTAGTTTTGGTCCCTAATGGATATAATTTTGACATCTATTTTTGAAACATAATATGAATATATAAAGGATAAACATAATAAACAGACATAACATAGATACATCTTGATCATAAAAGAGTTATAATCCGGACATTTTTATGAACATAAATTGGTCTTGTTCAAAAATGAACATAAATTGGTCATTAAGGACCAAAAACAAAATAAAAAATTGTGAGATGAAAACATTCAATTTTATTTTATAGAGACTAAAATCAAAATTCGCTATATCTATAAAGAAGAAAAACTTATTTAACCCTTAAACTCGATATATATTACATGCTTTGTTTTGACAAAGTATATATTACATATTGCTAAATGACTAATACTAACAAGTCTTGATAAAGGATAAGACTACATAACTTTCATTAAGAATAAGTTATTATTAGTTTAATAAAAGTATAAATATTTTTTGTAAGAAAAAGTATAAATATTTTTATAAACAACGTATTGGTTCAACTGGTAAGGAATTGCCCCTTCAGAAAAAGTGGAAAGGGACTTGGCGGCCTTGTTAGGTTTTTTTTAAGGAGTTTTATTTCTAACGTATGAAAAAAAATTCAATTGGAAGGAAAGACCCTGTGTTGTGTGTCTCACAGATTTTCTCATAAAAATTAGTCATTGCTAAATAGTAGTAAAACTTTGTTTGGATATCATGGTAACAAAAAAGTATATATATTTTATTTATTTTAAAAAAGCAAATGACACTTTTTTTTTTTTACAAAAGCTGATGACACTTGCTAAAAGTAAAACAATTCATCCAACAGTAATAATAGTAATAAACATACTAAATAGAGACAAATTCACAGTGCAATCCATATAATTCGGTAAATGAATGAAAATAGGATGGTGTAAGTTTTGTGATGATTAGTATTTACATAAGTAACTAACTTAATCACATTTCTTTCATACACACATCTTTCATCACAGCACTCACTCTCTCACTGAACAACAAACATCCATATCTGATCTGAGCTAGGCAGCCACCGTACACGATGGTTCTATCAGAAACTGCAACCCATATGGACGCCTCTGTCCATTCAACATTCGCCTCTCGCTATGTCCGCACATCCCTTCCCAGGTTTGTCACTTTTTTTTTATGTTACCATGTTATTGGTACGAAGTTTCCTCCGCCATTTAATTTCTAGCTATATGTATGTATTATATGGTTATCATTACACATTGATATACTGATGGCACATTATATATGTACAATGCATGTAGGTTCAAGATGGGGGAGAATTCGATCCCAAAGGAAGCTGCGTATCAGATCATAAACGATGAGTTGATGCTTGATGGTAACCCTAGGCTGAATCTTGCATCATTCGTCACCACATGGATGGAACCAGAATGCGACAAACTCATCATGGCTTCAATTAACAAAAACTACGTCGACATGGATGAATATCCTGTCACCACTGAGCTCCAGGTCATACATTCATGCACTCTCAATAATTAACGTACATATATGCATGTTGTTTTTAATTATTAAAATAACAAAATAAATTATTTACAAAATATTAGTCTAGAATTGCAAAATCATAATATGCGATCAAAGGTAAAATCATAATTAAGAGTATATTACTGGGCTATCTGTAAAAAAATAAAAAAATATACTGCTGGGCTAACTAAAAAAAATGGAAAAGAAAGTATATCTAGGGGACGATGAGTATGAGTATGAGTATGAGATATGCGAATCAAGTCATTCAAATCAGTCAACTTATATTTTAACCGAAATCCAATCAAGTCGAGATCCAACCAGTTTAAACGTGTTTGATTGGGGCAGCGGATTTTGAACATACAAATCCAATTCAATGATAGGATATACACATTTATATTTTATTTTTCTTAAAAAAGTAACACAACCACTTTCCCTGAATCTATTTTTTTCCCTTACAATTATAGTTTTAATTAATTGTAAAACTTAACTTTAAATCTAATTTGAGAGACATCATGATTCCTTCATTCACATTCTTCCCTTTGTTTAAGATAATATGCATTTGCTATTGAATTTGATTCAAATTGTGGATGCATTTTTAAACATTCAATATGTGTTTTATGTTTTGAGTACTAGAATTTTATATTTTTTTTAATGATTAAGTCGTACCACAAATTTGTTCAATGAATTACACTTTTTATAATTTAAAGAGTCATGTTAACAAGTGTCATTAAGTCATTGTTTAAAAAATCTGAAGAAGAAAAAAATGAAATTTTATTTTGGAAATACAAGGATTTGTTCCCTAGTATATTTATCAAAATTTTACGAGATTGAGTTTGCATAGCTCTTGGACCATCTGTTTTTTCAAATGAACCCCTTTCTCTTTTTCATTTTATTTTTCTCATAATTCCTTTATCGAAAATTAGATTTCTTAACACTTTCCCAACCCTTATCACAAACTAAGATGCATATACATTACTTCTACTTCCCCCTCTCATTATCATCCATATTCTCACATATATAGTCATACTCATGTTTAAGTTAATTTCTTGTTCAACATTAGATGAAAATACTCATCGTTATTATTATGAGACACATTTAAAAAAGAATGTATTGTTTAATTAATTATTTCAGTTGCTTCAAGAATTTCCTATATATATGTGACTCGGCATGTTCTAATTATTATTGGTCGTGATGTCAAACATTTTTTAATGTAAGTATTCATAAATCATCATAAACATATGCGAAAAACACAATATTTTTTATTAAAAAATTGTATACCATAAACTTAAAAGTTTACGTTATATCTTGATAACATAAAGGTGAGGTGTGGAAGAAAAAAATAGAGAAGAATATTTTTATCCGAATAGGAAATAATGTGGAGGTGTGGTACAGATGTAAGGACATGGATAATATTATCTTCCCTTCATTTTTCTTTAAAATAACCATTCTTGGCTATTACCAACCCGTGAGTAGTGTGTACCCAATAGACCACAAGATGGGTGAGAATTTTAGGGTTTTTTTTTTTTTTTTTTTGGGAAAGAATTTTAGGTTGAGTCGCTTCTCTTATTTCACACTTTTGCCTAAACCTTAATATTAAAATTGTGATTCATTGGTTATTGTAAATGAAATTCAAAATATTCTTAAGCAGAAGGCGCAGAGAAAACTATATGTTTTCAATATTTTTTCCTGTGCAAAATTTTGTTTTCATCTTGGAAAGTTGAATGTGTAAGGACAAAATTAAAACCTGTATTTTTTAAGAGTAAGATTACAACAGAATTTAGCAAAAATCCAAATCTATCCACCTCATTGCCAATCTTCTCTGAGTCCCCACATGCATGAAAATTCTCCAAAAATTAATAATTTAGTTAAGGAGAATATATCTTCCTCTATACAAAAGTAACTAATATTCTTACCCAATGAGAGGTAAACAAAAGTAAACGTCATCCTCTTCTCTATCTATACTAACAACAAACAAATAAGGTCATTATGAATCGCATGTGTTGTTGAAAGGAGGAACACCAAGTTGGCATGCATGTGGGTCTTGAATAGTAACTATATCCATACACATGCATAATAAATTAATAACTTCGTACTACAATATAGTAATAAATTTATAACATTGTACTAGCTAGAAACTAGGGGGCAATAATATTATTTGGGTGATTTAGTATTATCCTACATAATTCAAATGAGTATAGCTAAATATAAAAGACAAATACATATTAAATCTCATAATTTGTCAAATATTCCAAATGTGACACTTACTTAATATAAGACAAAAAAAAATATTCAAGTGATTTTTCAGTACTTGATTTTCCCTGTATTCTAATAACCCTCTAGCTATTATAATTTGATGTTTTTGAAAATTTCAAAATATTTGAGTTTGCTACTATATTTTGAATTTCAAATGACGTTACCATGCAGAACCGTTGTGTTAATATGATAGCTCATCTTTTCAATGCACCACTGGAAGACTCAGAACCTGCAGTTGGTGTTGGCACTGTTGGCTCATCAGAGGCCATAATGTTAGCTGGATTGGCATTCAAGAGGAAGTGGCAAAACAGAAGGAAAAGTGAAGGGAAGTCTTGTGAAAATCCCAACATTGTCACTGGTGCCAATGTTCAGGTCTAACACATGTTTTGTTCTGCCAATTGTACAAAGAGCATCCATCATGACTATTGTTGAAATTTGTTTCTGAAAATTATGGCTCCAATTTTTATAATGAGTCGTTAATCGAGTTTAATCGTGTTTGTATGAAGGTTTGCTGGGAGAAATTCGCAAGGTACTTCGAGGTGGAACTGAAAGAGGTGAAGCTGAGGGATGGATACTATGTAATGGACCCTGAAAAAGCTGCGGAAATGGTGGACGAGAACACTATCTGTGTTGCTGCTATTCTTGGTTCCACGCTAAATGGAGAATTCGAAGATGTCAAGCGCTTAAACGATCTCCTAGTTGAAAAAAATGCCGAAACTGGGTACTTCTCTCACTCTCGTTTTGTGTACCTTTTTTTTTTTTTTTTGTAGGATACAGATTCCCTACTGTTATAATACCAAAGTTAGTCATTGATTAGAGATCGAACAACTCCTGTTATACATAGATTAAATTAACTTTAGACGATCTTATTTCGCATATCAAGTTTAAACTTAGACTTGAATTGACATGTGAAATCCTTTGGCAGTTGGGACACTCCAATTCATGTGGATGCAGCAAGTGGTGGATTCATTGCACCATTTCTTTATCCAGAGCTTGTGTGGGACTTTCGTTTATCACTTGTGAAGAGTATTAATGTTAGTGGACACAAATATGGTCTAGTCTATGCTGGTATTGGTTGGATTATCTGGAGAAGCAAAGAAGACCTTCCTGAGGAACTCATTTTCCACATTAACTACCTTGGAGCTGACCAACCAACCTTCACTCTCAACTTCTCCAAAGGTAAACATAGAATTGATACAACCAATAGAATACACTTGGATCACTCTCACTATGATCTGGTACTATTTATTAGCTTTTACTTTATCATACTGATTTGTTTCATAAACTAACCAATGCAGGTTCTAGCCAAGTTATTGCTCAGTACTACCAACTGATTCGTTTGGGTTATGAGGTAAGTAAGACACTGAGAGTGACAAACTCTACCAACCAATTTTTTGCTGCTCTACATGTAAACTCACAAGTATCAAACATCTTAACTAAGTGCTTATCATATATGTATAAGCTATTTATGTAACAAAAGATAAAATCAAATCAAATTGTCTTTACGTAAACGAAAGGCTGTTTTCATACGCTATCTCAAAGAGCTTATGAAAATAAGCAGAAAACAGGTTATGAAAATATCATAAGTTGTTTCCATAAGCGCTTATAGCAGTAGAGAAACTCAAATAAGTCAATCCATACAGGCCCTATAACTAAAACTTTTAAGTGAAATGATTGAGGAGGAGCTTTGACATAACCATTAGAGTTGTAGTCAAATGATTAATTAGGAAGCTACAAGTTTGAGTTCTAGAATCAATCTCCCATAAGTGTAAGATAAGACTAAGAGACTCGCATTGAGTTCAACCCTTCTTGGATCATGCTGACATGGCAGGTAGGAACTTTATGGACTTGGATCCTCTGTAGCCTCTCAAGCCTCTCCAACTACATCTTGATCACTGGATTAATTTAGCGGATGAGTATTATATTTCTACATCTTGTTAGATTTATCTAACTACCGAAGTGTGACTGAAGAGATCGCAGAGGCAGCAGATGATCTGAATCAGAACATTACAACACCAAGTCATCCTTTTATAGTTACATTACAATACATGATCCTAATCACATAAAACATTTTTCTGAAACTTAATGCTGCGTATAATTGATAATTTCTTTGTTAATTGGGTTGTAGGGATATAGAAATGTGATGGAAAACTGTAGAGACAACATGATGGTGCTTAAGGATGGGCTCGAGAAAACAGAGCGGTTTGAGATTGTATCCAAAGATGAAGGCGTACCATTAGTGGCTTTCACTTTGAAGGACCACAATAACTTTAACGAATTCCAAATCTCTGATATGCTGAAGCGCCATGGTTGGATAATTCCGGCATACACCATGCCACCGGATGCAGAACACGTGACAGTGCTCCGTGTTGTGATCAGGGAGGACTTCTCGCGCACCTTTGCAGAGCGTCTTGTCATTGACATCACCAGGGTGATCCACGAGCTGGATTTGGTTCCTTCGAGGGTAGTCAGTACAAACACCATAACAGTTACTGGTGGAGAAGAAGATGCAGACAATGATGGCACAGTAACGATTGCTAACCAGAGTGTACTGGAGACTCAAAGGAAAATCACTACAGCTTGGAAGAAATTTGTGATGAACAGGAAGAAGACAAATGGTGTTTGTTAGAGCCTTTTTTTGGATAATTTTGAAGCTAAATAAGAGTGAGTTTATGTATTTTTTATACATGAATAAATTAGGCAGTATATTTGAGTAACTCAAGCCATTTCTCTAATTCAGATTTTGATTGAGGTGAAAACAAGCTATATATGTATGCTCTCAACTACAAGTTATTATTAATATATTCCCAAAATATTGTTTGAATTTTCTTATTAATTGTTCTTAAATTTATGTTTAAGCTATACTCATCTTTAGTTTTCCAATACATAATTTGATGTCTCTTATTTTTATTGTTTCACTTATTTGTGTGTTTGGGAACACTGCAATATTTGTAGATATCCATTTTTACTAAAAAAAATATTGGCATAACTTAGAAAGCAGAATATAATGTACAATTTCTAATAAAATATTAATACTTAAAATGTTAGTTTTAATACACTGTCAAATGTATAAAATACAAGTTTAATACATAGTATGTGTATTAACTAACCTGAGATAACATCTTCATGAATCAATACGTTCATTTAGCTCCCATTCCTCATCAAAGTTTTAGCAACTCTGAACTGAGAAATCCACCATGCTAGAAAGGTCAATATGATGGCAAGTAGAGTAGGAGTTGTGTAAACGATTAAAAGATAATCACAGTCATTTAGAGGTACTCACCTGCATAGTGGCTTCTCAATTTTATGTGCATGAAACAGAAAGAGTAGCTATTGACTGCATACCAGAAAAGGTTGACATCTAAACAGTACATATCAAACAAGATGTGTGCGATCATATAAGTTTGCCAAGGAAATGTCCATGAAATATTAAGTTAAAATTACGCGTTTAGTTTATTAAATATTGACAAATTACTAGTGGCACCAAAAATACAATGAAGTTCTAACTTCTAATGGCACCAAAAATAATTAGCAAAAGATGAACATTGAAGCCATCGGGAGTCAAAATTCTATCAACAGGCAAACACAGAAAGATAGTGTGAAATATTTAAAGGGCAGTTATTAAAGCTAGGGAGTTCAACATTAATCTACAGAAACAGGGTAGTAATACATTAATCTAAACACTTATCCCCTAAACTAAAACTTGCATTAAAGAGAAGTGCAATTTTTATTTTTATTTTGAAGGAGAAGTGCAGTTGTTGTAAGTCACAAAAAAAGAACACACTTGCATGCACACATAGGCATATTACTGAACTTTATAAGTGGAATTATACAGAAACTTGGAAAGCCATGGAGAAGACATAATAGATTTCACCTTTATTAATTATTATACCATGGTAACAAAATTCAAATTTTCAACAGAAAGGTTGTTTAACATCAATTTCTTAATTCAAACTTGCCTTATACAAGTCCGTGTCCATTAGAACTAGAACAATGATCTAAGCAAAAGTCCCATAACCTTCCCCAGATTGTGCTAGTAACATTCTACAGTAACATCTTGCGTTGCTCTGCATCATCAGATGAATGAACCACTTGTGTTGAATAAATTTGCGCCAAAATGTGTACACCAGAGGCAGAATTGCATAAATAAACCCCAAAATTTCTTTCTCAAGGTCCTTAATTGCATGCTATTGTCATTGACTTTACATCATGAACAAATGAATACATATATATCTCTATCTCTATTTACACCGAGTCAATAATTAAAAATGGCCGTGTTCAACCGAAAGATTTCCATCAGACTATATCTCCACCGTTGAAGCTGTTCTCTGATGTGGAAGTAGAGATGGTGAGTATACCATCACAGTCAGATACACTATCTTGCAAGCTCATTAAGAGGTGAGAGTGTGAAGTACTGAGACCCGTAGAAGGCTTCGTTCTCGGTACAATTGGCACTTCAGCTTCACCTCCTAGCATCTGAACCACGCTTCTCATTGTTGGTCTAGCCAAAGGATCAGGGTGTGAGCAAGCTAACCCAACCAAGAGTACCCTTGTCATCCCCGCTTCATCGAACTCGCCCTCAAGCCTTGGATCAACTGCCGCTAACAACCTTCCTTCCCTGTGTAAACTCCAAACCCATTCCACCAAATTGCTACTCACTCCAACCTTGCCAACACCAGCAGCATCTTTCTCTATTGGTCTCCTCCCACTAGCCACCTCAAGAACCACAGCACCATAACTAAACACGTCGGTTTTGTCGGTGGCTTTACCTGTAAGGAGATACTCGGGTGCTAGATACCCCATTGTTCCAGCAGCCACCGTCGCATCCGGAGATTTGTCATGCTCAGTTTGCCTTGCTAATCCAAAATCTCCCAAACGCGCATTGAACCCTTCGTCCAACATTATGTTACTAGTCTTAATATCTCTATGAATTACCTGATTTTCACACTCTTGATGCAAGTAAGCCAAAGCGGACGCCACACCCAATAAAATCTTTCGGCGGTGAGGCCACGGAAGAGGCGTTCTAGCCTCGAACAAAGCCTTATCCAAACTACCATTAGGCATCAAATCATACACCAACAAAATCTCGCCTTTCTCATGACACCATCCTTGAAGTCTTACAAGATTCCGATGTCTAAGGCTACCAATTATAGACAACTCAGATAAAAACTCATTCTTACCTTGACTACTATGACTACATCTCTTCACAGCAATAATGTCACCATTCTCAGTCAAAATTCCCTTATACACAGTCCCAAATGCACCATGACCAATAATCCTATTAGCATTGAAACACTTTGTAGCAGATTTAAGCTCCTTGTAACTAAACTGCTTAGGCATTTTAATTATCTCCGATCCAAGCGAATCAAATCTACTCACACGCTTCACTTTCTTCGAATACAACCAAATCATAGACCCAGCAAAAAGTGCTAAAACAAAAGCACCAGCAGTAACAACACCAGCAACAGCTCCCAAACCCTGCTTACACAACCCATTATGACAACTCTTCTTACTCTCTTTTCTTTCCTCATTCGAAGAATTCATTGTTGGAGCCATAGAAGGAGGCGGTGACCTTGCTGAATTCGCCGTGGTATTCATCATACTAACTGCTGGAGGAGGCGACAAACCACCCGAACCCGTCATAAAAGATGAGCTAAAACTCCACCATTCAATCCTATGAATCTCTGTACTACCTTGAGTAGAACCAGAAAAGCCAACATACATAAAATCATTCAAATACAAGCCCATATCAAGATTCATAGTCAAAATTGGATCTTTAGGCTTCAAATTAGAATAAGAAACCCAAACATTAAACCCATTATTAGATCCATCAAATTCAATCCAAGCATTGACACTATCACCACTTTTAAGATCAACCCCAATTGAATCCAAATCACCAACTTTACTAGAAACAACACTATTAAGATCAACACCAACATGATTCCCATTAATATCCTTAAACTCAACATCCATAAGGGTATCAAATTCAACCGCCACAAACCCATTTCCGGCAAGACCAAGATAACCACCAGCGTCACCAAGAGATTCATCGTCCGGTGAGATTATAAAGGCAAGTCCACCGCCGATGGAAGAAGGGTTCAAATTGGTGACTGAGAAAGAAAAGAAAGTGGTGAAGCTCGCCGGAGTGGTGGTGCCCGGTTGACGGAATCTGATTGGACGGGAATATAATGCTTGACCGGCGCCGGAAAATGGAACGGTGAGGTCACGTGTGAGTGTGACGGTGCCGTTGTTGAGATGAGCGTCGCCGAGAAGTTTGAGGCTTGTGAGTGTTAAGGTTCCGAAGTCGAATTCGGTGGAAGCGATTATTGAGAAGGTGAAGCTGAAAAATGAAAGAGTGAAGAAGAAGAAGAAGAAGGAAGAGAGAGAAAGTTGAGACATTGATGAGAGAGAGTGAAGTGAAGTAGTGAAGAGAGTGTTGTTAATGCTGTTTCAATTGGTGTTTATGTTTATGTTTTTGTATTTTTCTGAGAAATTGAGTATAGGCATTGAAATTGAAATTGAAAATGAAAATGAAAATGAAAGAAGAGGTGTGAAAGTTTCTTTGTTCACGGGAGAGATTTTTGAGAGAGAGAGAGTGACAGAGAATCCCATGGGAAACTGAACAAGACAGGTGGATGGTTAACACGCATGTTTATCTTTTTTTTTAACGGTTATTTTTTTCTTGTCTTTTCTTCTTTTTGTTTTTCTTCTACTTCATTAATATACTATTGACTTAAAGCTAAGTAAATGGATTTGTTTTGGATACTTGATTTAATTTTCGTATATACTTTTGGATTAGGTATAATAAAGGAGTATACCCCGTTACTCCTTTGGTCCTATTTATAAGAAACAATTAACCTTTTTGATTAATTGTATAAATAATATATTTAGTCTATATTATATATCGAATATATTAATTATTCAATGAATTTAAAAAGACAATTTTTTCTTATAAATAAGACCGGATGAAGAATTAATTAATATTTTAATAATATTGTCAAAAAAATAATCTAAAAATCAAACCGAATCGAACGATTTGATTGATTAATTTCCAAGAATGATATTATTGCAGTTGTTTGTGTTCTAATTTAGCAATTAAGTATAGTTAAATCGTGATTTAGAGATCTTGTCAATTTGAAGTATGGTTTAATTTTAAAAAATCGATACTAATAGACAAACAGTAGATTGTTTTGTCGTGACGTGGTGTTGGTATTGAGATTGATACATTATTTTAACGTTGTCTTAGCTTATGATTTGAATACACCGTTGTAACTACATCACGCAATTAGTTATCATATAACTATTTGATCTAAAACCGACGCCTGAGATTGATTATAGTTGACTTATGCAGTGTCTAATATGAAACGTCCAATTTAAAATCGATGGTTGAGATTTAAAACAATGTGTAAATAGTGTCTAGATCCTTAGTTTCATGCATATCTATTTGTCTTCATGCATCTATTTTGAACAAGGATGTCAATGGGTACCCATGGATACGGATAGTATGATATCTGTTCCCGCCCCGTTGGATAAATATGATACCCGTGCCCGTCCCGTATCCTCTTGGGTACCCACTACGCGGGTATCCATGAAATTTTGAATTTATTTATTTTATGGTACAAATAATAACTTTTTTTAATTAAAAAAAAAACTTCAACTTTTAAACATCTATACATAATCCATTAGGAATTTCATAAATAACACATAATCAATAGAAAATTCATGATTCTTACATAATACATAGGTTATGTTTCATGATGTGAATGAAGTGGAAACGGTAAACTTAATAAGATGAATTAAAAAAACTAAAAATAAAAATAGGTTATTAATGAGGAATCTTAAGTGAGCCGTAAAATTTTCTTCAATAAGATAACAAATTTAAGTAATAAGATAATATATATATATATATATATATATATATATATATATATATATATATATATAAAGAATATTTTAGTAATTTAATTTATTATCAGGTATGAGTACCTATGGATATGGATACAATCAAATCCGTGTCCGTATCCATATAATGATGGGTAGTCGAATACCCGTTTATTATACCCATAGATATCTTTTTAACTATCTGTCCTGTACCCATGACGGATTTTATCCACGAGTACCTGTGAGCATGAGTATTTTTGCCACCCCTAATTTATTTTGAAGATGTCTTACTTCATGCATCTATTTCTTTGTGTTTTTGCACCGTTATGCACCACCATGCTTTAGTACTCCTTGTATGTTTTGAATACGTTTTTCTATTTTTGTGAAATTTAATTCTGAGTATCATACTTTGACTAGCCGACACTTGACTAGCACCACAACCGAGTGCACCACCTCTTAAGTCAAAATACATGCAAATCAGTTCTCTCAAAATAAAAATTATGTAATCAGTATTCATATTATAGTCAACTAAAAAAATATAAATGTTTGTTGCTTTCAAGTTATAAAAAATCAAACTAATCATGATTATCTATTTCAACGACACCAATAATAATACAATATGATAAAGAAAATATAATCTAAATTCTTTTTGTAATGACACCAACAATAATTTTATTATAGAAAAAGTTGTTTAAGGATATAATTGGAATGATGAAAAAGTAAGTATAAATATACTCATTTAGTTTGTTACACATTTTAAATGAAAAGGAAAAATAAAAAATAAATATATATTCATATCGTGTTTGTTACAATAGTTTTAATATTTAAATTTATTCTTATTTATTTGTTACATGTGTTATTTGTATTGAAAATTGAGGGTATTTTTAAAAAGAAAAATACAACTAAAAAATACTGAAAGGGGTAATTTTCTTTAAATATAGTATAGATCATACACCTTACCAACGAAAGTGAAAATTTATATATTCATCAAATAAGTTCACAAATATATGCACACATGATACAATATAATTAGATGTATGCGTAAATGTTTATATATCGATAATAATGCATAAAGAAGTTAAACTCCAAATTATTTTTATAATCAAAATACATAACCATTCCATAAGGAATGTACTGTCTTTAGACCTTTATGGTTAGCAGTCATATGATATGATTAGTTTTTCGCAATATATGAAATAAATGTATTCTTTAGCTTAGTACGAAAAAAAGGTAATCTTTGGCACACCAAAATAATAAATGAAGGTATTCTTTAGATTACTAAGAAAGCAAACTAAAAAGTGCATGTAAAAGTCATTAATCATATATTTTTAAGAAAAGTGATGTTAATATACATTTGACTCTATTGATTATATTTAATGATAGTATAGTAAAAACACTTTTCATAATTAATGTCTCTTTTCTATGCAATTAAATAAAATGAAGGATAAAAATGAGATGAACTTTTAGTTAATTAAACAATTCCTCATTCCCATTTTTTTTCCTTTCTCAAATTATAAGTTGTCAACCAGCTTATTGTGCTTGTTAAACAGACCCAACAAACTAATAAAGGTTGAGTTTAGCATAATTGACTAAATTTTCATAATGTAGTGAATCAATATTCAAATTTCAATCGATAGAAATGCTCATTCATATTTAATATTTTTTTAAAAGACACTCATATTTAATATGTGATATGTCTCAAATAAGATTTTCTCTGATGAAGGAAACTTATATTAGGAAAAAAAAAGAGTATGAATAATTAATTTCTTTTGTCAAAAAAAAAATTAATATTTTTATGTAAATGATTAATTATTGGGTTAATTACGTAAATGGTTCCTATAAATATTCATAATTTTATTTTTAGTCCCTACAAAATCAAATCACAGTTTTTAGTTTCTAAAAAATTTTCCACCAACATTTTTAGTCCCTATCAAATTTTTCCATCAACATTTTTAATCTCTGTCAAAAATTTTCATCAACATTTTTTGTCCCTAAAATGTTTAAAGAAAATGTCACAGGGACTAAAAAGTGTGATTTTATTTTATAAGAACTAAAAATAAAACTGCGAATATTTATAGGGACTAAAAACTTAATTAACCCTTATTAATATTGTTAGTGTTTTTATGTTGAAAGTTGAGTTCGAATTTATGATTTTCTTATCAGTCCGCTCTTACATTCTTCCACCATGCAACCACCAATCATCATTATAGGTAACATAATTAGCAATGTTTCTTTATCGTAGATATGACATTTACAATTTGCAAGTGCATAACCCAAACCATCGAGCTAGATAACACTTGCTTTTATGACTGAATTCCATTAATCGAAAACATAATTTATGTTTAATCATTGTGTTAAGAGTGGTGTATATTTAATTAAGAAAGGTTAAGTTAGCGTATGAATGCGTTAAAATGAAATATGCAGACAAATTCTTAGCCTCGAGTCAAGGACTCTCATTCTCTCTTTCCCCGTCACAATCACGGACATGTGCACTAACCACAATGTATTCTGTATCCATCCCTTTTATGCGTACGTCTTTTTATATTTATTCCCTCCTTTGCTTCCTCATTTTCTAAGGTACACTACCTTTTCACGTGCTAACTAACGGTATTCATGAAAATATATACTCTATGAAAATGACAAGTTAAATGAATAAAGAAATAATTTGTGAAACACGAAACATTTCTCGGATTAAAGATGTTTTGGTGTCTGACACCAACACGACACTTATAATATATTGAAATATTTTATTTTATTAAATTATTATTCATGTCGGTGTTTTTGTTGCGTTCGATATCCGTGTCTATATTTGTGCTTTATCGGTATGGGTGGAAATAGGTTAAGCCGAATTAGGCTTTGTAAGGCCTAAGCCTGGCCTGTCAAAATTTTTAAGGCCTAAGCTTGACCTGCGGTCTGTCATAGACTTGTTTTTTAAATTTGAGTCCGACCTTTTGAAAGTTTGTTACGGTCTATTTAAAAGTTTATATCATAAGAACATCTTTAAATAAACAATGTGATATAAGTTTAAATAGGCTAGCGAACTATAGATCAATTTAATTAAACTATCTTTTGATAATCGACATGAGTTTTTACGGAATTTGACTATATATTGTATCATATTTCAATTCTAGTTTATAATAATACATTTTTATATGCGAAAAATTAATGTATACTAATAAACTTAAATTATTGAAAAAGTTAACAAATTTATATTTTAATTCAAAATACAAAATATAATATAATAAGAAATAATATTATTCATATTGATTTAAATAGGCTGGCCTACTAGGCTTAAAAGGCTTTTTGTTTGGCTTATGACTTAACCTCTTAAACTAAATAGACTTTTTTGAAAAGCCTATGCCTTCTCTATTTAAGAAAAAAGTCTGGCCTGATCTGGTCTGTCGTAGGCTAGGTCGTAGGCCCTTGTAGTCCGACCTGGCCTATTCCCATCCCTATTTATCGAATATAATAAAGCAAAATGATTTTCTATTTTATTAAAAAAAATAGTTAATTTAAGTCGAACTACAAATATAAGGTTAGAAGCATTCAACTTTAGTTAAAAAATAATAATTTCTTTTTAATTTTTAATTTTTTCAGTATGACCCATAAATTTACTATACCAATCGTATGTGAGTGTAATATTGTAATTTTAAATGCTGCGTTATTAGTATAGCTTGCAGTTTGAATATTGCCAAGATTCTTGCTAACAACATATGAGTAGAAAAGAATAAAGGGAGGTAGTAATAATTTTTTCTATATATTTAAGATAAAAAGAACAAAGGGAGGAAAAAGGACTTTATTTTTCTTGCTTTTTATATTTACAAGGATCCAATAGTAGAATTGGAAACGAATCCACCCTTTGTTATTTTGTGTTACTTTTTCTTTCTTTGGTTATTCCTTTCCTTTGGAGATGATGTCTTGATGATTTCAAGTTTGGTAAGGATATGTTATTTTAAGAATTTGGATTCTCTACTATCGCTTAAATAACGCATTCACGCCATCATCATGTTGTAGCAAGATCGAATGATGGAGATTTTAAGATCCGGATTTTAGTTTAATCTACAAAAAACACCAAAATAATTTATCGAAATTGGCACTATCCGATCTTTATCCAACAGTCATTGATGTCATCGACATAATGACCGCGTAAATGCAGAATTTTGGTGACACATGATTTCGTTATTTTACACTATTAAAAAGTTAATGGAAGCTTTTAAAAAAGGAACATCAACACTATTTTTTTATGAAAAGGACATCAACACTAAAAAATGGACAAGAGAAACAAGTTCAATTAAAACAGCCAACCGGAAAATGTTGCTCAAGAAACGCTTGTTTAAAGTGGACAAATGAAAACATACACCAATATTTCATTGAATATTGATGTGCACGCAACGTTTGTTTCAACAATTTCATAATAACAAGAAATAAATGGACCGTTATGATAAATAATTTGCATTAGAATAGTCTAAGAGGCTATTTTTCAATGATGATATCATTGTTTTATGATAAGTATAGATAAGATGCTGTTCCCACCTCAACAACTCATAAAGGTATATAAATGGAGCCAACCTTTTAGTCCTCTAACTTTACCAAACTTATACTCAAACTATGTGCCTTTTTGACATTTTGGTTACTTCATCTAAAAGCCCTATATGCTACCTTTCCACAAAGTTATGTAGCATCTCTTTGGTCTCAATATACACTTATGTTTTTTTATTTGTAAAATTTCCTTCACGAATATATTAACTAGTGTCTCTGAAGCACTGGTTAGCAAGATCCAAGAAAAAATTCATAGTTAAATTTTTTTTATATACATATATGTATGCGCGCACGTGGGCATATACATGCATGTGAATTGTGTGTGCGAGCAAAGTAGTTTGATAGTAGTCTTAGAAATCGTGGTTGGGTCTAACATAACCCCTCAAAACCGGTTTGTGAGGTGATGATTGCCTCCACTTATAAACACATTGTCAGATCATCCTCTATTCAATGTAGGACTCTTAACACACCCCTCACGACCAGCACTATTGGGTTTGGTTCGTTGACATAAATGGTGGGTGACCCGATAGCAGAAACCTGATAGCAGATGGCCCAATGGATCTTGAAGAGGCTCTAATATCATCTTAGAAATTGTGGTTGAGTCTAACACAACCCCACAAAACCGACTTAAATGGTATTTTTACCTGCTTAAATGAAAATGCTAGCAAAGTAATTTCCTCCCCAGTGAAAAATATTATTAATTCTTGTTATCTCTTAAAAGATTTCACACATGTGGGGGAGTTATCCTAAATAGTATGTGTGTGGTATGGATTGTTTTATGTGGCAGTATGAATATCATCAGTACATAGTGTGGATAATTCTGTTGGGAATTTGCTAGGGTTTGCCATGCTGCACAGTTGACAAGGGTCCCATATATGGTTTGGAATTTGGACGTTTGGTGGCATTGCTGATTCACTTGAACCAGGAAGTGTTAAATCATCATTTCTTGTTTATTTTGTAGGGCTACTCTTCAAGTGTGTTGGATCATTGTTGCCTACAAATGTTGTATGTTTTTTCATATAGTTTAAGTGGGCACACACATGTCACATGCTCAGCAACTTAATTGTACATTATTTTTATCATGTTTTATGTTTTCCCTAATTTTTCTGGTGAGATCCATTTGAGTTTTTCTTTTTGGTCCCTCCCTTACCTTAATAGGAGTATATGTTTGTCATTTTTATCTTTTACCTAATAATCCTTTTGAGTTTTAGTTATTTATTTTTCAAGATGTTATGCACGTTTGCCCTTTTAGCATCCATTTATGTTAATTGAGAGCTGAATTGACAGTTAATTTGTATTCCAATCTGAAACTCAGGTTCACAAACGTCCATTTCCCTGTGATATATAATATTTTGCTTAAGTGGCATTCTTCATAAATATTTCCTGACAAATCATTTCAAACTTCATGATTATTTACATCAATAATGTGATTAACTTAAAAGAGTATATATTTGAAACAAAACTTAACAAATTGAATGAAATGTTAAGGGATATATCTTCAAGCTTAATCAAAGTTTAGTCAATCATTACGGTCGTATCTGATTTAATGGATTATTCTCTGCAGTTACATGTAAATGATATCTGGTTAAATAAAATGATACAAACATATTTCATGTGTTATTAAGGGTTATATTATCATAAAGTTATAAAAAAATGTAAAAAAAAATGGATTTATATCCTATTAGTATACCCGTACATCAATAATGCTTAAAAAACATAGTACATCGATAATGACTTATTTAACTGCTTTAATTAATTGAAAAAATTGTGTTGCTGATTATAAATCTCAACAACTCACTGTTAATTCGTGTAATGGAGCCAAATGATGGATACTTCCACTTAGGCTTTCCAAGTTCACTATGCATGCTTGATGTGAAGTCACTTTCAGAAGACACAACAATAATGGATCTTAAAAGTTTAGCTTTAACGACGTTTAATGTTGATTTTGATCAAATAGGGAAGTTTCTTCAATAATAAAAGTAACAAGGTGGACCCATACCAATGGGCCTTGTCTGCGCAACAAACTGATGTGATGATCAATTTTTCAACGATTTATGCTCTTCCCCCGGCACAAAACACCTACGCCTTACAGCCATGCTCAAAATACCCATGCGCTACTTAAGTAACGCTGCGTAACTTAACTCACGTAGCGTGAATTAAGTCACGCAGAGTTACTGTTTTCGTACAAAACCCATCAGTCCATACTTCAAGCACCATTTTCTTTCCCTCCACCTTCAAAAACCCAAAAAGTGCGAATTTTTGGGTCAAAATTCTCATCCCAAACCATTGCAAATCGTCATGAAGCAAGTTTCTACACTCATCAAGCACCAAATATCAGGTATTGTATCATCAAAACTCATCTCATTTTCTGGTTTTTGTGCTTGGTTCATATGTTTTTCTGTATTTTTGAATTTTAATGAATTTGTGTTTATGTATTTGGATCATTTATTTGAGATTTTGTGATTTTGAGAATTTAAAGACAAATTGATGTAATTTGGATTGTTTATGTGTCATTATGTGCGATTAAGTGATTACGCGTCATTAACGACGGATTTGTATAATTTGGATCGTTTATATGTTATTATGTGATTTTGAACGATGAATTTTGGTTATTTGGACCGTTATGTGATTTGGGGAATTTAAGTGCATATTCATGTAATTTGGATCGTTTACGTATCGTTAATTATGATTAAGGGATTACGGGTCATTACCGGCGAATTTGTGTAATTTGTACTGTTTAGATCGTTATGTGTGATTATGAGAAAAACAATGTTTTTGTGTAATTTTGATCGATTGTGTCGTATTATCCGATAATCTTGTTAAACTGGTGTAATTCGGTCTGATTATTAGCGTGTAAAGATTACGGGTCATTAATGACATACTTTGCATTCAATGCATATCAGTATAGCGTGAGTTAACTTACGCTTGTGTTAACACTTTAAGTGAGTTAACTCACGCAGTGTTTTACACATGCGCGTCTTAAGTGACGATGCGTTAGTTAACTAACACATGTGTATTTTGGTCAGTTTTGTTGGGTGCGAGCGAAAAGTGTAGCGGGGAGAGCAAAAATCTTTTTCAACAAACAACTCATAATATAGTACCTCTTGTCATTATTATAAGCAAAAAATCAACTTTTTAGGTTCATTTATTAAATGATGTATTTAGTCTATAATATAGACTAAATACATCATTATTATAGACTAAATACATCATTTAATGAATGAACCTAAAAAGTTGATTTTTTGCTTATAATAGTGACCAGAGGAAGTAAACGGGTTTCTATAACGTGTGGTTAGAGTTCTATTTCAATTTTAATGATGATAATGAGTCTCTCTGATCATCATGTATAAACACGTCTTTTTTAGTCTAATTTTTATATTGTATGAAGAAAAAAAAAGTTAAATCTTTATGCAAAAGATTAAATGTTGGGAGATGTCAATGAATTTCCCTTCATAAAATACCATCAACGGATTTTCGAATGATACCTTAAATATAAATGGATCTTTCGGGTTGTTTTTATTTTGCTAAAAAAATTCAGTTGCAATCACACTATAGTTGAGGTAAACCTCTAAAATCGAATAGCACTTTAAAAGATACTTACAAAAAATTTGCATCAACTGTAGAAGTTGAATTGACACCTTTGTGAGATATGTAGATGCTATATTTAAAGAGAAATGATATTTGAACATTCATTTTATGATAATTTTTGTGACAATTTTCTCTCTCATACTCACATTACTTTTTACTTTATTTATCTATTGTTTTGGTTTTCGTGTAAATACCAACTTTTTCTTTATAAATTATGATTGTCCCAAAAGTTGTCAACCAAATGGTTGTTCAAATAACACTCCTCATATTTAAGTAGGATCTTATCCTTTTTTTTGTATGAGAATTGCTATATTAACCTTTTAATTTCTCATGCTGCTGATCTTGTACCTTTTTTCTTCACTACTTTGTCAAATTTGCAGCCGCATAAAACAATTGATTTTGCTACGATGATATGGTGCATTTGGAAACGGCAAAATGAGAAGATATGGGACAATGTCGAGAAGAACACTCACATTTCTGTTCAGTTTGCACGTGACTATAAGATCCAATGGAATGCAGCAAGACGACAACAAACTACACCGGAGGATAGCAACAACAACATCCAAATTCGATGGCTACCACCGATGAAAGGAGAGGTAAAATGTAATGTTGATGCTGCACTTTTTAAAGAACATAATTGTTTTGGTGTTGGAATGTGTCTTAGAGATTCTAGAGGTCATTTTATGAAAGCAAAAACAACAACATTTTATGGTGTGCCTCTTCCATACGAAGCAGAAGTTTGTGGACTCAAGGAAGCTATTCTTTGACTTGGAGATATGGATGTGTCAATTGAGCTAGATTGTAAGCTAGTAGTAGATGGCATATTAGATAAATATACAAACCAATCCGAGTTTGGCAAAATTATGTCTGATTGTAGGATGCTTCTTTCTAACTATCCAAACTTTAAGATAAGTTTTGTTAGGCGACGAGCAAATTTTGTTGCTCACTCTTTAACAAGGGCGTCAAAATTGTATGCTAGTTACCATGTATTTGATTACATATCATTTTTACTATCGTGTATCTTTACCACTTTGATGAATGAAATAATATGAGTTTGTTCTTAACAAAAATAAAGTAAATAAGAGTAAAACATAACCAAAAACTAAATATAATCAAACGGTTCATGTTCATTCGTTGAATTTCGTCGCTCATTATCTCATACTTTTTCTCTTTTTTATATAGATAGATGAAATGACAATACCCATTAAAAATTCAAACATAAATGAATGAGCCGATGTTCAAACTCTAATCACACAATACTACTTAACAGTTTTGACAATTATATTACGATTTATGGACAAATAGGATCTTTTCCTATTCATCCGGGTTTGTAATCTTTAGTTTGTTAGTATCACATTGTATTAACAATTTTTTTTTTTAAGGGACATAGTATTAACATCTTATTTATTAGTTCGTGTTTGAAAAAAAGTAGAGACTACTCTTATTAAAAAAAAAAAAAACAGATATAACAGTGTTGTATTTTTTTCGCCTGTGTAAAACCCCACTATGTAAATAATCGGCACATCAAATCCTAGTACTGGTACGTAGTAACATGACTATAGCATCAAATATCAATCTCTAATAGTGGAAACCAAATTCCTAGTACAATTTTACACATTCGGATGTGTACTATTCACTTTTCATTAAAATAAATTCATTTTTCTTGGTCCCCTTCAAACATTCCTGAAATGTTCCTTACAGCTGCAAATGTATATAAATGAATAGATAGACATGTTACTCAAAGTGTTGGAAAATTATGTTTTATATAGATAAATATGCTACATTAAACATTCCATACAAAAGGTTTAGAGAAGAGGTATCTTGTGAGCTTTATACTAAAACTGCCTCACTAGTGTAAAATCAATTAAATGGGCTAAGAAGATCTAGAAGCAATTTTTCCAGTGTACAATTAATAGATGATCTGTAAAGAAGTTTTTACGACATTATAAGGAATCATATAAACTTCTCTTAATTGAAAAATGAATTTTATACGTTTGGTTTTAAAATTTGGATGTGTAAAGTGGAATTTTTACCTATCTGGATTTTAAAATCCGAATGTATGTACAGAAAAGTGCATTTTTTACATAAAATTTGGACGTGTTAAAAATCCTGAAAGTTCATTTTGTTACGGTTCTATCGAGACTAAATTAACTCTGATTAATAGTTTTTAGGTCTTGCAAACATTTTAACCATTGCTAATATTTCAAGAAATCCAAATGTAGCAATTTTTCCATTGAAAAAACACAAACCTTGACTTTAAAGATATATTTTTTTTGGTTACATACTTTAAAGAAATGCACGACATTAAACACGATTTTTTTTATTATGAATTTATTGACATGAGTTCTTAAGACACACATGTTAGCATTTGTCATTTTTTTTTTCCTTTTTAAATGGTGGCTTTCTCATAATCGTTCGGAATGTTATAATTAAAAAAAGAAAAAAGTCTGATTTTAAAATTTGGAAAGAGTATTATATTCGACAAAAAATAAATAAATAATATGGGATGTGTGTAGGAGACATGTGCAAGAAAAGAATTTCACTTTTTTAATATGGGCTCCAATCAGAGTGACCCATCAAGTGTTTGTTACCACAATCATATTCATAGCAATGCCTACTCAAAATTGATTGTTTCTTTTCCCACCCTCCACACCTACTTCGGATTATATTATAAAATGTCGGACATTGAAGAATGTTTTATCGTATTTTTAGACCTTTCGGATTATGTAATCCAAAATGGTGTACGACACACAGAAATCTCATAGGTGGGATAAAAAAAAAACTCCCAGATGGCTCTATAGTTTATTACCCTACCTACCTACTTATGTATATATGTTTATTGTATCCATCATTTGATCAATGAAATACGATTCTTAATAATACCCTCTATATGGTATAACGATCCCTTATAGCCTAACAATCATATATTTTTTTGTCATCAATCATGTCATCTACTGAAAAATTGTGGATACTTTCCTATGAGAAGAATATCATCAACATAGATCATAAAGTAAGCAACAATGTCTCTGATCAAAATATTGAATAAAGAAGTAACATTGATTGTGACAAAGCAATATCACCCTTACGCAATCGCGGAGCCACACACAAGGTTGAGTGGGCTCCTGTATGCACAAACATTTCTTTAACATCCCTCTACCAAACTTGTAATATACCCGTATTAAATTTTGCAATCAAATTAAATATATGAATTAGAATATACTTGTATGGATTTTGCACACAATTTATTCACTTTATTTTGATTTCCCCACCACACAAACAAAACATGTTACACTCTATCTCTCATATATTTATATTTTTTTAAAATTAAAATAAGCAATTTTTATCACACCCAGCCTCACTATTTGTTAAAATGTCTCACATTGGTTGAAATATAACATGAATAAGTGTTTATAAGTGGGGACAATATTCACCACACATGCTGTTTTTGTGAGATTTTATTTCTAAACCCACCTACGATCATCTCTTTCTCTCTTTCTCAATGAAAAAAATGAAAACCATTCCTCCTTGTTTCATGGAACCGTAAAATCAACCACACAAACTCTCCTTCCTAACAAATTTCGTGCAATGGTGCCCCCTACTATTCAAAATTCCTGGCTCCTCTAATCCCTTATGGAACAATTGTTTCATGAATTCTCAGTTGTTTTGTTGTAAACAAGCCTCTCATCAATATATGACACATAAATAACTATCATGATAAGAGTGTAACTCAGATAAAATTATAATGAATAATGATGGTTACTCAAATTTATATTCATAACAAACCATGCCAAAAGACAATTATTCAAGCTAGCCAAAGCATTTCAAAGGGTACAGTACTTTAAGTGATTTATTTATTTTCATATGTAAACAAACCCAAAGTAAATATTAATAATAATCATATCAAATCAATGCCTAGACTTGGAAGATTGCATTCCCTTGACTACAGTAACCGGGCAAGAAGCATTTGTTACCACATGCTTGCTAACACTGCCTAACAACACACTGAAAGAAGAAGAAAAAAAATCAAATGTTTAAACAATCTCTTTGAATCAAATTAAACACAAAATCTTCAAAAAGCTTAAAATTAATTTACTGAAGGATAAACAATAGTACCTTTTAATGGTACCTAAACCCCTGCTTCCAATAACCAATGAGTCCAGATGAAGATCTTCCACAGCATTGCACAATTTCTCCCTTGGATCTCCCCAGTACACCTTTGCCACTACCTTTGCCTGCTTCAAAACACCAACAAAAACACACATAAAAAATCTACCATATATGTGTTAACTACACCATACTTCTATGAAGCATCGACACTTCAAATTTAAGACATGTCCGCTAACTGACACCGATACAAGTAATTACATTTAAATATAATTATTTTTTACTCAAATTATTATCAATGTCAGTGTAGTACCTGATATCTATATCTGTGTCGGTGCTTCATAGATACTTTCTCACACTTATTTCTTATAGTAAAAACACAAAAATAACACTACAAAAAACAACATAATACCCCTTTGATTTTTGAAGCAGTTTCAAGAATATCTATGACTTCAGGATCCTTAGCAATCCCATATTGCTTTGTGAAGTTTATCTCTCTTAATTCCTCTAGAGGCACCAAAGCTGCAAACCCATCAACAAAACAAAACAAACAAAAAATTGTCATGCTGCATAAGCACAACTTTATCATTTCCTAACATATAGTATGTGCTAAGCAAGGTTTAAAAACAAAAATCCATGATTGCAATCTGGGCTGCTATATCAAGATTTTGTGTCTCGACAACGACCATAAATGAGATTTTTTCAGCCAAGATTTTAAATAGCAGTCGCAGTAATTGTTGCGATTCTTAATAACTAAAGAAAACCACGGTCAATTATAGTCGATTTTGCCTCAATTATGGTCGTAGAGACATTGAAACCCTGATGTCGCGGCCCAGTCCAGACCACAGTCGTATATAACCGCAATTCTTTGAATTATCATAGACTGTGATGCAACAACTGCTGTTATTTAAAAGCTTGGACTGTTATTTATAAAAGAAAGAGAATGAAAGAGGTACTAACGTGATCCAGTGTCCTCAAAAAGCTCCTTTCTAGTATGATCAGCTGAGGGAGGCTGAACATTGATCATGATGATTTGATCATTTTTGTTGATCAGATTATCAACAGCCCATCTAAGTGCTAATTTGCTGGTAGGAGAGAAGTCCATAGCTACTCCAACTATGTGTGCTTTTGCCATCTTTTCCTAGAAGTTTTGTGCCTCGGAATTTCAGTGGTTTCTTGCACTGAGTTTGAGACCAATATCCTTTTTATAGGTGGTGTTTTGATTCAAAATAGTTTGGCTATTTTAGGAATTGACAAAGAATGTTCAAGAAAGTGGTAGAAAAAGAGGGAAAGGAATTTGTCAAAGTTTGTTTTGTTCCTTGGAGATAAGTGAAAGGAATTTGTAACAGTAATAACAAAGGTGGTATGTGGAATATAGCATAAATAAAAGTAAAACGTATGAAGAAAGTTAAACTTGTTTTCCTTGTAAAAGAAACAGAAAGAAAAATATAGATACAGCCATCATACAGGTGTATGTCATTGTCATGGATGCCATGTCATGTCTTGTCTTCCAATTCATCTGTCTTTTATGTTTAGCTTATAAGTGCTTGTATTAATTTGTTAATTGAAATAATGACATTGCTAGAAAAGAACAAAGAATAAGATTGTTCTTGAAATCACTATTATTCTCTAATTAATTAAAGCAATAATAACAGATGTAAATCATAAATAGGTTAAAGAATCCTTATGCAGCTATGCTTCTAAATTCTTTTTTTTTTAACAACCTAAAATGGAATTATATAAACAATAAGGCAATCCCAAACGCACAAGGTGTGCCCTAGAGACTACCTCCAAAATCAAGAGTTACAAGGGTTACAACCAAGCCACAACAGAAAGACATTAGCCAATACCCAAACAAACAAGAGGACTTGACCACCACTGCTGAGTTCCAAAAACAAAGGTAGCTTTTTTAACTTTAAGCCAACCTAAAGACAACATCTTAATCTTATCTAATAAACAAGGGATGGGGGTAACAACATGATTAAACAGACGGTTATTTCGTTCATTCCAAACAACCCAGGCACATAGAAGCCAAATTAGTTGCATAAAAGACCGTCTAGCAACACCACCACCTGTCAAATGAGTAAACTGTAAAAAATGATCAGAAATATTATCTGTGTCCACCCCATAGCAACCAATCCAATCTCGCACCAAATGGCACATAGAACCAAAAGGTATTACACAATAAAAAGAGATGTTGCGCCGATTCAGGATGACCACAACCAGCAACACACAAGGACATGTCAGGCGACAACACCCGTCTAGCAATCAAATTTGTCTTTGTTGGTAAACGATCTCGGATGAGCCTCCACGCGAAAACGGACACCTTCAAGGGAACCTGTTTGTGTCACACCAAATCCAGAGCATAGTCTGCGACCTGAGGTACCTGAGAGGTCAACAAACTATATGCACCACGAACTGTGTAACCACCATATGGATCCGGAAGTCACACCCTGCTATGCTTCTAAATTCTAATTTCTAAGGGTTTCTTTTATTGTTATTTGTTATTATTATTAAAAATTGAAAGGCTATAAAAAATCTCTATAAAACTGGCTTTTATTATTTATATATGTAATATTGATACATGTGTTATTTGATTTTGTCCCACATACATACATACATACATATATCGATTTAATAGTTGTACCTATTCTATTGAATACTTTGGGCAATAGAAAGTAATGACTATTCTAATTAAATTCATGTATTTTAAATCAAGTGTTTGATAGCATCTTATCATGGAGCTTTCAAGGAATATAATTATGGTAATGCTAATTTATGTTTGATTCTTTAATCAAGTTGTAAGAACCAAAATTGCTCTTTTTGATAAATTCTATGAAAAGCATGAAATTTTAGATTACAATGTTTATATTATTCCAATAAATCTTGCGCAGGTGAATTGATTGCTTCATCTAAAAAAAAATAACAATTTGTTTGCTTGAAAACAAAATAAGAAGTTTGGCGACTGAGTTGAAATTAAAAATGAAAATTCAATTCCACCTACAACATGTAATGTAGAAAATCAAAGGTGTTTAAATATATGACCAACAAAGACTTTCTAGAAGAATATAACCTGTGTACTAGTATGTTAGAAGTTAATTTAACAACAAAAAATCAATCAGCATTTGTATATAGAAAATAAAAAAATGATCTGTCTTAAAAATAACTTTTCACGTAAGTTGAAATAAGATTTAGAAGTATTAGCTACAAACTTTCTAAAAACTTAGTCCAGCACTCTATAAGAATTTACATGTGTCAAACTAAAAAAGTGAGCCTCGTTACCTATTTAGTGTGACCTATTTTTAAAGTGGTATAACTCATATGAACTTCACCGAATTATAAAGTGTTACGAGAGTGCATTGTTAACACTTTTGTAAGTTTTTTACCTTCATTTTAAGCTTTTCATTTAATTTCTCTATACTTATAAACTTGTACGTGTTTTTTTCTCAAATTATTATGAATAAAATACTTACAATTAAGAATTTCAAGTCAATCAAAAACTCATTCAAATTGGTCTAATGTTGCAGCTAGGAAGGTGATAAATGAAGGCTGTGATCCAAGCATCAAAACCTCTTAAATTACAACATACACTTTTATAATAAATAAATAAATAATAGTTCAACAGTCTTATACAGGTGCAGTGGAAAGTAGAAAATCAGGTTGTTTTCTCTGTAGCAGTATCCCACAAAAGGGGCACAACGGTTTTGAGGATACTGCTCGAGAGGAAGATCCATTTGAAGAGTCTGAATCTAGACTAGATGAAGACATTCTAAAAAGTGCTTCTGGTGCCAATCTAAACACATATCTGTGGCAACAAACACACAACCATAGGGGGCTACTAGGGCAAACCTCCATAGAAACAGCACATCTCAATAACTTGTGACGTTTAACATTACCACCTGTGCACTTTTCACTTTGACAGAAACCAAACTCTGGGGAATCGAATGGAACAGGTGCTGAACAATAACTGCATGACTCCACCGTTGAACATCTCTTGGTCACAAACCTGTTATTTAAGAGAATACAAAGTGATTAGCGTATATTTTAAGTTCAGAACTTAATCAAAACATATCACGATATAATGTGTCATGCATAGAAACGGGTTCACAGTTTTTACTCTGCAAATTCATGAAAGCAGATTTCTATTAGCTGTAAGAAATACTTTTATCAATTAGAATTTACTAATCTGTTCCGACCTCAAGTCCGCAATACCACATTTCTGATGTATTGTCAGTTTTGAGTCTTCTGTAAAAGGTACCTTGGAACAAAGGAAATGTTACAAAATTATCACAATACCTTTTTTCATGAGTAACTTTTGATACAATGAATTTCAACTGGTCGCGTACGTGTTCCTGATTTAAAGCAACCCATTTTTCCATTTGTGCCAATCCAACAGGATACCAACGGCCAGGTTGAGCTGGAGGTTCTTCCAGATGAGACATGGCAGTTTTGACAGCAGAGAAACTAAAACCGATTTGCCTTTCACGAAGCTCTCTTTCGCTGACTAAAAGAATTTCTATCCACTTTGTCATTTGCTCTTCAATGACAGGACATACCACTTCTATGTTTTGAACTTTGCTGTTTATTCTGGTTATCTGATCAGCATCCAGCTGTGCTAACATTACACGTCTACACATTATATTGAGCAAGTGTAGCAGCCGCGAAGGAATGTCTGACAACCTTGAAATGACACGTGATAACACTTCTTCAGCAGGAAGATTCAAATGAGATCCAAGAAATGATAACGAGAGCCATTTGATCACTAAATGTTCAACATATTTTGACTTGTTATCCTTGAAAGCCAATAATGCTGCAATTATATCCCAAAAAATCAGAGGCTTATCAAGACATTGATACTGGTTTAAAGACCATATGACATTGGCTCCCCAATAAGTTAATTCTTTCTCTGGAAAACTAGGAAGTTCTTCAATGTAACATGAAAATGGAGATTTCAACCAATCATCCACTTGTAGCCCACCAATCCAGAAGTATTCAATTGCTGCCTTCAGAATCCTGTCCAAATTTTAATTCAGAAAATCTCATATTTAGAAAAAATGCAAGGTACAAAAATAAAAATAAAATATTATCTAAGGAGTGTAAACATGAAGCTCCCCAATACTGTTTCTTGTTTCAACTTTAAAAAAAATAAAATAAAATAAATTCAAGCCATAAGGAAGGACACAAATCTGTAGCTACGAAATTGTGTTGATACCTTCCTTCATACATTCGATTCAACTTATCAACATCAAAGCAATGGACCTGAAATAAACAATCCATAAATAGTAAAGTAAACAATCAAACATCTATGAACAACATTTATCATTGGGAAGATCAATCAAGAAAAAGATATGATATAGGAAGTTACTGTAAGAAATACATTGTTATTCAGTAAAGAAATTAAGGACAACGGAGACTTGATCCGATCATATTTTGGTCCTTATATTTAAAATCTCAACATGAAACTGACATGGTTTGAACATATAGAATTGTTGGAAAGGATCTATCAGATTTTGGTAGATACAGGAGGTTACATGAACAATTAAACTATCTGACAATAATTAGAAAAGATATTCCTTTGCAATCTGTGTGTTGAGTCAATTCATGCAATTTGCATGTGTTGAAATTAGTGATGCAGTGTTGAAATTTGCATGTCTTGAGCTATTTCTTTGATTATGATTTGATGATTTGTTACAATGAACACTGAGATCTTTATATAGGCTTCTCACTATGTAACTAACTTCTCAGAGTTAGTTACAGAGATCAGGTTAAGCTACTACTGTCCTATATTAACTATCATGCAACTTTAACTAACATAATTTAGTTACAGTTGCTTACATTGCTAGTAGACTACTGTGTGTGTCATACACCTTAACTACTATATACTCTTGATACAGTTTTTCAAAGTTTTCTCTTATTAAGAATGCTCGGTTCAAGAATGTTTGTAAAAAAACAGGGAATCATCAATATTGTGTGATATTCAATTGCAGATAACACCTACTGATATGCGATGCACTCCAAGCTATTAGGTCTTAGATGGACGTAAACTTGTATCCTAAAAAAGTAACAAGCAGAATATGGTTACCCGATCTAGTGCTGAGGTTGAAAATCAAGCTATGGCAATGGTTACTTGTGAGCTTATATGGGTGAAACAGTTACTTCAAAATTTAAAGATGGAAGTTTGACAGTTTGTCGGATGAAACTGTACTCTAATAATCAAGTTACTTTCCACATTACTGCAAACCCAGTCTTTCATGAAAGAACCAAGCTTATAGAAAATGAACGTCAATTTACCAAGAATAAACCCTAAGGAATCACTGTGTGTTGAACACTAATGATCAACTTGTATGAAGTCTCTTTGAGGTCCTCCGATTTTGATGTATAAAATATACAATGTATATAGTGCCATGACTTTTTTGTTTTTATGTGTATAGCTGTCATATAATGTTTCCTTAGCTTCCTTATATATGTGGTTTCCAATGCAATTGATTGTGTGCTATGGGATTTCTAAAGCAATTCAATGAATATTTCCTCTTCTCCAGAAGAACGATCAAGATATCTTTGACGATGGTCAAAAACTCAAGGCTACACCGACGATTCCAGATATTTGGGGTATTGACAAATTGAAACATGCAAAGATTAAAATGGAAAAGAAATATCATACAGTTGCAATGATAAGATTTCCAGGGGACACGGCTACACCAAAACATGAATCAAATGCATCTCTTGAAGGCTGCAGGAGAAAAATGCATATTCTATTTAGTTGGAAAAACAAAGATCAAAACTAAAAACAAGATAAAAACTACAGAGGATGGTAACATCATACGCAGGTTGAATCGTTACTACGGGGCATCTCAGATAATATGGTGATTTCCTCTAGGCAGCGCTCGTGCAAAATCCAGCCACGCAGTAAATTATCCTACCAACATTTGAGCAATCAACCAAGAAACATAAAGACATCTTCAAATATTCATAGGAAGCACTAAAAAAAGGTTTAATGGACATCTTCGAAACCATATGGAAAAAGGGAAGATGGACATTCAACATTATGCTTGAAGTATTTGAATATTTTAGAGTTTGATGTTTAATTTAATTAGCTAATCTTGCTATTGAACTCTTTAGTTAAGATAAACAGAAAATTAATTATTGTAGGTAATTTTTTCCGCAGTATGGAAACCAGTCCTGAAAGCAGCTCAGATTTTCTCAGTTCTAGAAGTTTAGGCAGATTCGTCACTTTTTGGAAGCTTGCATGCGTGCTTAGAAAATTAAGTGGATCAGTTAAATATAACTTAAGAAAACGGTATAAGAAATGACACTCTAAACTAAAAATATTCAAGCATTTACTTGAATGGCCCAGTTGTAATCCATGATTAAAATTTAAAACAGTTAAGACGTCATGTTTATTTACCTAGAGAAATGAAAATACAGAATGTAATTGGTGGAAGATGGAAAACATGATGTGGATTATGGAATGTATTTATGTCCATATAATTATAATTTTGTTTGCATTTAGTTATAAATTTAATTAATGATACTCAGTAGAAAATTGACCGAGTAACTTGAGGGAAAATAAAACCTGGCTACAGCTGCACAAAAACCTTCCACCAAATGCCCAAGTTAATCCAGTAACCTGAAGGATATAAAAATGGAGAAATCAATAGAGGAATACAACCTCAAGTCTTCAACCATCTCCAAAAAAGGAGGGGATGAACTTACACCATAATAATGTGCATCATATGACCCAAGCTTATCAAATTCCCTAGAAGATATGTCGCATATCCATATCTCAATGGAACCAGAAACTTTGCCTATGGCTAAGAGCATCTTGGAGGGATATTGAACATGCACAGTTACTGAAAGTACCGAAACTGGGACAGCATTGACAGTTATAACCTAATTAGAAATTAAGAGTTGCATGAAGGAATCATTCACAAAGAAGGGATAGAAATGAAAAGAAATGCAAAAATTAAGTGGGATGTACCTCCTTCAATAACAAGAAGGAAGTTTGATCAACTTCTGACGATTTCAGCAATTTGTCAGTGTCCCCCAACCAAACCTTCACACTACAAAGCACATATACTTTTCAGCTTAGATCTGATAATAGGTGAAAAAAGAATAATATCATAAAAAGTTGATCTAATCAGAAGTGTGAGTGAAGTGAGGATCAAATCTTCGACCACTTAGTACACAAGATTATTAGTTTCACAACCAAAAGTAGCACATCTTATACACACCTTGGGTATTTATATCCAACAATTACCTCAAGAATGAAAACAATGAACTCATGAAATTCATAATAACACAATTTTCTAAGCTTAACCAACTCACCTCCCATCAGAGCTTCCGGTAGCTAGTATTATTAGAGGATTTGAAGATTCGTAAGCAAATAACAGCCAACTCATTGTTGTGATCCATGAATTGTGTGCCCGAAGAAAACCAACAAACTTCACAGCAGTTGGGGCTCTTCTCTCTTCAATAGTATAGCAATCTGGTTGGTGAAATCTCCAAAAAGAAATTTTACCAGACTTCGCTCCGACAGCAAGAAGACTGACCGAAGCACATGTATTAGGATCAGGATAAAATTCAGATGCTACACGCAGCAAGGGAGACCATGAAACGACAAGTGAATATAGCATTGCACTACGAGAAGCATATTCATCAGCGCTAATTAGTGGCGAGAATTGATTCTCAGGCAATTTTTTCGACCGTTCGTCATTAGATGTGATAGAATCTGCTTGACCTGAAGCCTTTTTCAGCAGACACGGTCTAATGCTAGGAACCTAAAAACAAAATAAACACAAATAATGGTGATCTTAGAATCAACTTAAATACAATCATTTCATATAGAACTTAACCATGGTTTACAAGAGAGCAATACTATACTGGTTTAAGTGCTACTAACTGTAGATAAAACTTAGTTGACACCACGTTGTGCATTTTACTTTTCATGAAACATATGAGAAACTACAAAGGATTTGTTTAGTATTTAACTTCAATGGAAATACTAAAACACATTTATCTTTATTTTTCCATATCTATCCGGGGGCAGCCGACCCCGCTTAGTGGGACAAGGCTTGGTTGTTGTTGTTGTATCTATCTAGGGGCTAGAACAAACATTTTGATCATCAAATTTAATTCCAGACATAGTAAATGACATTGCATCAATATTAAAATACAAACAAAAGTTAATTTCTTATTGGGTGAAACTAAAAATGTATACACATATGCCACGTGTATGCTTGTATACATGTAACATGGAAGTTTAACGTTGGCCAGTTGTTACAAAGACTCGTCCAGAAATATTGAAAGAATCAAAAAGATTTACTCATTGTTTTTATTGATTTGGAAAAAGCATACAGTAAGATCCTAAAGAAGTTGTGGAGAGGCTTTAGACAAGAAATGAGTTTGCATTTCTCACATTTGTGCAACAAAGATACACAAGAAGAGCCACAACTAGTGTTGGACACTTGGGTCACAAGGTTTTCCTAAAACTATAGGTTTGCACGAAGACTAAAAATTGAGAACTTGTATTTTATCTTAGTTTTGGATGTGCTTACTTTAAAGGTTTGTACCATGGTGCATATTCTCTATGCATAGCCTTGGATGGAAAGTGAAGATATGGATATGACCTTTGAAGACTTTCTTTAAGTAGAAGTAAAACAGAATACATGAAATGCAAGTTAAGTAAAAAGCACACAACTTCTACTTTACAGGTGAAATTGGAGACTAGACCGTATGCAGTATTATCGATGGAGGAAAGCCAAAAATCTGCCATTTTTAGTCAGCATTTGTCAACACTGACGGTATGACAAATCACACATGTATATCATGTCTATCGTATAAAATGACAGAAAGATAGAGGGAGTCGTCAACCATAGGATCCATGCAAGGATAAAATGGGAGAATGTTGGACGGTAAAGAACCAACAAGAAAAGACAACGTTGAAAGGTGAGAATGTGAAATCATTAGAGAGAAAGTTAGGGTGGCTTCCTTTATAAAAAATAGGGTATATCTCTTAGGTGGGTTTTATGTGTGTATAAAAGCTAGTAAGGAGGGTGACCAAATGAAAGATAAAAAGTTGGATAGATGGAAAGGAAGACACACTATTATCTAGATTTCAATGGTCTGTCTATAGACATTGTTCATGATATGACATCATTTGATGCATTTAGTTCACCCCACGTAATGGGAAAATGTTCTGGTCGTTGTTGCTTGTATACATGCATATTAATAGACTAGTTACATATATAATATCGGTGACATAACATTAGTTCACACGCACTTTGTTTATCTCCCTTAAAACAGTTTATTACACGTTTATGTGTTTATCTTAACTTTCCAACCGTTATCCAACTTGAACGGATGATACCCAAGTTGATTAATGAGGAAAAAGTGTAAATGGATCATACACATGGAGAACTATAAAAGAAGAGCAATAAAAAAATGGGTGAATGAGATAACTTACTTCCGAAAAATCTGATGAAGGAATCCCTGTATCTTGAAACTCAGTAAGTTGAAAATATTCATACATCCTTTCGGTTATGTCCACGACCTAAACAGAATAGGAATAGCATGTTATACTTACAAGTTACAACAATGTATGGATACAATATTAAACTCTTAAATTATATATGTTGCACAAATCCATAAATGGGAATTGCTGACAAAATTGAAATAACGTTCTTTTTGAAGACGTGTTCAATATATTATAAACCAGCTTGTTCAAAAAAAATATATTATAAACCAGAACAGATAGCATGCATTCCAATTCCACAAATTTGCAATTTCTATTGCACATACCTCGATCCATTCAGCACAAAAATCACAAAAAGGCGGGCGATAAACCTTCACGTGTCCTTCAGAGGTGCAAACAGCTAGCAAGCACCTGTTGCAAATTAAATCTGAAGATATGATTTCAATGCATAAAAGTAAAACTTTTCACTCTTCACTTGAATATAATGATACGTGAGATCGCCTAAAAGTATTTTGACCTATAATGTTTTGTGGTCTCCTTCTCACTTGTATGTTTAAACTTTTAAGGTGAGAACACCCATTTCTGCATTGGAAGCTACCCCAATTTTTTCTCTGGTGATTATATTTTTAATGTCATTTTGTTTAGTATGAACAATTTGATATCAAACCCCAAAAAAATTGACTCAATGATTCAGGAAAGATAAGAAACTGTACCCTGAGTTGGCAGCCATGCCAAGTGGAGACCATGATATTGATCGGACAACTGGCTTATCATCCCGATACAAAGACGTAGGCATGAGGCACCCAGACAGTAAATCTGTGAATAACTCAATAGCAACATGTTAACACTCTGCTTGGCACCGTAGCAACTGAAAATCTCAAACTCTCATTTAACACTACCACATATGAATTTATAATCCTAAAAACAAAAATTCATAAATGTCACTTAACAAATAAAACACACACTTCTGTTATATTATATACTTCATGATACAGTTCATGTATGCCAGTGTAGCTTAATTATGCAAATCAAACATGATCATACTAGAGTTCAAGATAAAAGATGTTGGCATCAATGCATTTTGAAGTAATACAACAATGATTAATGAGTTGTGACATATATCTTGTTCTATTTAAGAAAAGTAATCCCCTAATGGGACACATGGTGGTGGAATTTGAAACCAACATTTTTTTCTCCACATTCATGCATTCTTGGAATCTTTACTAGTTAATCTTCTATCTATCTTTTCTAAAGAAAATGTTTCAATTAATGACATGTGGAAGAACTTCACACCATTATTTCCCGCCAATTTTTTAAAATTCAAATTTTATGCAATATTTTTAGAAATTAAAATCTGACTTTGAAATCTACACCGATCTCAATCCAACTGTCATCGAAGTGGTGACTGCTACATTGCAGGATTTCGCTATCTACCTATATGGCCCTGTTTGAATAAACAACTTAATTTGCAGCTTATATCATAAGCGCTAATGTATAAAGTATTTCTATAACAAAAGATAATTATTTTCACATAAATCATTTTCATAAGTTATCTTGATCATTTAGTGAAAATAAGCAAAAAAACAGGTTGTTTGTAAATTCTCTGAACCAGTGTAACAAACAAATGCGTACCTTGTCTTTGTAGAAACCCTAGAATAAGAGGCTGACGTGGGAGGACTTTAATCAAGCCACGTGGACCATTAGGCATGTCTGGTCTCTGAAAAACAAATAGTACAAAAAAAAAAAACAGTCAACAATTGAAGAGTTTAATGTTAGAAGTACAAAACAGAGAGGGAAAGTACAGACAAGAATGGTGACGAAATGAGCAGAAGCAACAGCAATGAGGTTGTCATCAGACCAAGAAATGGCGTTAGGAAAACAGGGTGAACCCATTAGCATTGCTGACTGTAACGGAGTTGGACCCATGTTGTATTGTGTGAAGAAGAAGAAGAAGAAGAAGATGACTAGGGTTCGAATCCCTCCTTGAACTGTAAATTTTAATCTATTAATAATTCAATTTTTTCAGTGTGTTCGCGCTCGCTCGCTACGATGAAAACAATATATATACAGAAAACGAGAAAACAGAAGAAAAAAGGACCGCATAGCGCAGTGGATTAGCGCGTCTGACTTCGGATCAGAAGGTCGTGGGTTCGACTCCCACTGTGGTCGCTGAAATTTTTTTATTTTTTATTTATTATTTTATACAATCTAACTATTAATCTACTTATTTGCTTTTAAAATAAAGGTTAAATGTTTGTTTAAATCCTTATAAAATTATCAACATTTGTGTTATGAATATATGTATCAGTGGATGTCCATCAATTACCCTTTCACATGATTGTAACTCGTGTCTATTCATTCACCTATTTGTGTCTTATAAATAGGACTTATAATACACTATGTTTCTTTCTCTCTATTCTTATATGCTTTATGATATCTTGCAATGTTAATGATCAATTTCAAAACACGTTATCAACACGAAGCTTTACCAGAACAATGGCTTAATTATTAGCTTGGAGATAGATTTTCTTTTTCTCATTTTCTTTCAACTAATTTGATTTGTGATCATGTTATTTCTGATTTTATTTTTCTTTTTACTTGATTGAATTATGAAGATTTTACATAATTAGTAACAAACGTACATGAGCAAAGCATTTGCATTTGCTACAACAAAAAGTGATGAAGAAGCAAAAGGAAGAACTTAATTATACTTCAAACGTAGAGGGCACTTCTCTCCTTTGCATGCTACAAGGTAGTACCTTAACCCTACTTTGCATTATAATCCTAATATTAAACCTGATTACCAAGTTAACACATGATTGTCTACAAAGGATGATGGAAAATATTAGGGAAGTAAATTAGATTGATGGCCACCGGTCAGATATCAAAAGTAGATTAAAGTTTCTCGGTAGATCTTATTGTATGAAAAAATATTGTCGATTCAAATTACTTTTTATCAACACTTTTGGTTACCAAGTTTAATCGCAAACCAGTTATATCACTATCAAGATTATCAAATGCGATAATTAATTTGAGACGGAGAAAATAATTGTTTCCAGTTTTAAAATATATATATATATATATATATATATATATATATATATGTTATTATGTCCACCTCTAATACAAATCAAGGAAATGTGTTACTACAAATCAATGGAGTATGTGAGTTTTGTTATTGGGTGTTTGGTAAGTTTATGTTTACCATATAAATAACAGAAACTAACTATTATTTATATGAAATGAAATGAGGAAAACTATAATTGATTTAAACTAGCAACCAAGTAAATCAGTTAAGTTCTCTTGTATGCAATGGTATATCAATCAATGTCTCTTATGATCATAAAACTACTAATCACTCAGTCTTAATCCATTAACAAACTAATCTACACAAAGCAGCCCAATAATGAATAATGAATGATGTATTGTATATGATGACCAAAGGCACCCTTAGTCTTTCAAATGCTCCATAGTCTTTGATAAGCTACTCTTCTAGATTTCCAATTTTCTACCATCCATGAATTTGTTTTACTCGGTTGTTTTTTCTCTTAATTTTAAAATAAGTACACTTTGTTTGAAATTTAGGGATATAGGGAGAGAGGAGGGATCCACATAGAAGGGGAAGTTGGTCCACACCTAACTGTATACGATCCCAAACCTCAACAAAACCAGAGGTAGGTCCATTCCTAGTTCCCACTTCCCACACACTTAATGAAACATAAAATGCTGGTCCATGTCCAATTAGAACATTAGGTAGTAGACTTGTACAAATGTTTATTAGCTAATTAGTCTCCAAAATTGTTTATTAGTGATCATAAGTCAGACATGCATCTTAGTGGAAAATATAATGGCATGTAGAAATATGTTTATAGTTTTGTCTCCTTTTTTTAAGAAAAACAAATCTACTTCGTTTCATTGAATATCAAAGCTCTCAAATAAATTATTATTACACATAACGCAGTGAAATATACTCTCCATCAATTCTAAATTAAATATCAATGTAACATTACCTAACTCCACTTACTAACAAAGCTTGATTATACCAAATTTTGAAGTAAATCAAACTTTTGAATAAAAGGGAATTATTACAACACATAATTTCCTTGGATATAAATTGTTTAATATTGCCAGCTGGTCACTTTGTTGACTGATCATCGTTCAAACTTGGTTCGAACTAGCACACATGAAATTGTTATTGACTCTAATTATTATACTAAACAAAAATTCAAAGTATTCTTACATGTGTAAGTCGTCTATGTCTATGATGTGAATCAATTTTGTGATCTAAAATATATCAAAACTAATAAGTATTAGAAGACTACTCATCAAACAAAAGGTTGATTAGTTGTGTTCGTTGAGAGTAATTTGCATCATAGTTCATTATTTTTACTCAAAAAAAAAAAAGACTTGAATCATTATCTGGTATATTGCAATTTTAAAGCATGTTGCAAACATATCTTGAAACTTATGTACTAAAACATGATAGTTATTTTGATGTTGATGGTGAAATTGATCTATTTGCAAAAATTAAAATCACTAGAAAAAAGTGACTTATAGAATAATGATATTGACTATTAATAGTATTGTTGCATCTGTCCAAAGAAACTTTCTAAATCAAGATTGTTAAAATCTATCATACAACAAATTATTAAATAGTTTGCTTTGACTTCTATTGAAAATAATTTTAAATTATTAATGGTTTCACAACAAACAAATAATAGTTGGTTGGTCACACAAACAGTAGTAACCACCGGCCCTTGTTTTGAGTAATAATAATAAGCAAGTATAAATTGTAGGAACCTTAACATTAATTTATGTAAGTACTAGAATTTGTTTATGTCAGAAGACATGTACTTGTCATCATTCATTAACCATTCACAAACACGGTTCTTTTTCAACTCTTTATAATATTCATTCATTACGTACCATTTTAAGAAGTACGTGCAAATTCAAATCATATTATCAATTTTTATTTCATTTTGTTTTCTAAGGAATTGTCGTGGAAATTCCTTCTTCTCAACCACTCTCATCATGTACCTATAGGAACAAACAAACAAACAAACAACATAGCCATTGCATTTTCATTCTATGTTTTGTTTTGTGTCTGTATGTGGTTCTGTGTATATGGAAAAGTCAATGACATGTTTGGTTAGTGCCATTGTGATCCTATGTTGTTTCTGCTGTATTAACTATGTTACATCTGATGCATCAGATCATCGTTATAAAGAAGGTGATTTTGTACCGTTTTATGCAAACAAGGTGGGACCCTTTCACAATCCCAGGTTAGTTTTTTTAATGCTTTCACTTTTTCATTTACCCTTTTAAAATATATTTTGATCTCAATGCTCCTCAAATTATAACTTTTAATAAGAAAATAATTGGATTGTGTTATTATGACGTTACCATACAAGAATTCTTTAAGGTCGATGAAGAGGAGATGAATGTGTATGTCTTAGATTATATTTCCATCGATTGTTGTGATTTTATCAAAAACTATACTTCAGCGCTTCAACAAATTCAAGGTGTCATTATGATTTCGTCAAACTCACAGAAGTTGTGGTATTTAGTTATGCATACTTTAAATAGCTTCATCATTGAATATCGGAATCAGTAATGACATTTAATTCAATTAAGACTTATCTGTTCTGTACTGACATTTCTGATCGAAGGCCTGGTGTCCCGGACACGTGTCAATGTCCAACACCGACACATGTGATTACATTGGATTATATTATTTTCTAAAATTATAAACCGTGTCAGTGTTTGTGTCGTGTCTGTGTCCGTGTTTGATAACTTATCTTGACAATAAAAGCATTGCTCTGGTGTATCTCATTTCGACTTTTATCTGTCATTTGGTGGCAGGCCATTTCATTTTATTCCTTGTATTGAAGTGTGCTCATTTCATTTTTTGCTGAAAAACTGTTAAATTAATGAACTTTGGCTTAAATAGTAAAAAAAATAATAGTCTGAACCCTCCAATTACAATAGGAATGGGCTCTTGTATTCCGAAGTTCGACTGGAAGATTAATAACGTCTGGCCCAACATTATTTAAGTAAGAATTTGAACTCGGGTTTTCCCAAACAATTTGTCTTTAACTGAAACTCATTAAGGAGTTCAATCACTTGGTTGGTTAAATTGAAATAGCTATTAAATAGTGTAATGTATGTATTAATAATTTCTACAGCATTGTCATGGATTTCTTCCTAAATGGCTACTTTGTTAATACTGTGTTTTCCTTGAAATTATTTTATGCCACAGTGAGACATACAGATATTTTGATCTTCCATTTTGTTCACCAGGTTAGTTTGATGATATTCATTATCACTTCTCACCCAAATTTTCTATTACTGTCTTTGTATTAATTAATAATTAAATATACCTTATAGTTCCAAAATTTATTGGCTGCAGAAAATGTAGAAGAAAAGAAAGAAGATCTTGGTGAAGTTTTGAACGGTGATAGATTAGTTGTTGCTCCTTACAAACTTGAATTCTTGATTGATAAAAAACCTGAGAGCATTTGCCAAAAGATGCTGACAAGAAAAGAGGTTGCTCAATTCAGACACGCTGTTTTGAAGGACTATTTTTATCAAATGTACTATGATGACTTGCCAATTTGGGGTTTCCTTGGAAGATTTGAAACTGATGAAAAAGATGTTGACACAAACGAGGCCACAGTTTATCTTTTTAGAAATGTTCATTTTGAGATTCTGTACAATAACGATCGTATTATCGATGTTTTCGTTAAAAATGATCCGAATGCTGTTGTGGACTTGACAGAAGATAGAGAGGTAAATGTGGATTTCACATATTCTGTCAAATGGATTGAAACAGATATTCCATTTGAGAAAAGGTTGGAGAAATACTCACAGACATCCTCACTCTCACATCACTTGGAAATCCATTGGTTTTCTATTATTAACTCGTGTGTCACCGTTCTTCTCTTGACCGGATTCCTTGCCATGATTCTCATGCGCGTACTTAAGAATGACTTTGTCAAGTAAGAATCTACTTATTTATTTATCTCAGTAGCATGGTTCTAAACTGTGATTGCGATTTCGCTGCAAACTTTGATATTGCACAAAAATGCGAGCAAATGTGCTTGATGCAGCGTTGCATAGTCATCTGAAACCTTTATATTGCAGCTCCTACTGCAATTTAGAACTATTTTCATAGATTTAGACCATTTACTAGTTTGTGGAACTTATTGCATCTACATTACAAAATATTACGATAGGTTTACACCAGATGAAGAGGCACTTGATGACCAAGAAGAGACTGGATGGAAGTATATCCATGGTGATGTGTTCAGATATCCAAGATTTAAGTCTTTGTTCGCAGCAGCACTTGGAACAGGCACTCAGTTATTTACACTGTGAGTGAATTACCTTCTCAAAGTACTAATGGTATTCATATAATATAGTGTTTACTCATTTTCATGTTCAGCTCTTTTGTGACTGTATACTTGGCTTCCATTTTTCAGTGTAATCTTCATCTTTATGCTTGCTCTAGTTGGTGTTTTCTATCCATACAACAGGGGAGCTTTGTTTACTGCACTGGTTGTCATATATGCATTAACGTCTGGCATTGCCAGTTATTCTGCCGCTTCCTTCTATTACATGATTGAAGGGAAAAATTGGGTAAAATCCATCATCTTAGACAGCATAAACAGTTGGTGCTCCACTCAATACCCGCCTTTTACTACTTATTTAGGTTCCTCGAACCTGGATTCACAACAATCAATGATTTATGCAGTCACTGCGGTCAGTTGATCTAAGTCATTGGATAAAGATCAGATGACTCATATTGTAGCTTCAACAAAAGAACTTGGAATCTCAATGATCTGATATTCATCAATAGTCGAAATCATTGACTACAGTGACTGCTTACTGCATCAAATTCCTTTCCTTTCTTTTTCCAGTTGTTTTTCCTTTAAAACGATTGAAAGTATACTGCAGAAAGAAAAAACTAAGGGGATTACACTTATCAAGTATTTGTTTGTTGCATTTCAGGTGAAAATTTTGGTGTTAACTGGTAGTCTATTCTCTGGACCATTATTTTTTACATTCAGCTTTCTTAACACGGTTGCTGTCGCCTATAACTCCACTGCAGCACTACCCTTTGGAACAATTGTGGTTATTTTCCTAATATGGACACTTGTAACCTCGCCTTTATTGGTATTGGGTGGGATTGCTGGTAAGAACAGCCAATCAGAATTTCAAGCGCCTTGTCGAACCAACAAGTATCCGAGGGAGATTCCTAAACTACCTTGGTACCGTAAAACTCTTGCTCAAATGGCTATGGCTGGATTTTTGCCATTCAGTGCCATTTTCATTGAACTCTACTACATATTTGCTAGTGTGTGGGGTCATCAGATTTATACCATATACAGCATTTTGTTCATTGTTTTCATCATTCTTTTGATTGTCACTGCTTTTGGTAATGTGGCATTGACATACTTTCAACTTGCTGCTGAGGATCATGAATGGTGGTGGAGGTATGTATTATGTAACACCGAGTGCCCTCTCTACTTTCTTTGTTTATTCATCAGAAATTCGACCATGAAAAAAACAAATCAATGCTATGGGAATACACACTCCTTCCATTCAAACACAGTCACCTTGGCATGCATGACTAGTTTTGCCTGATTTAAAAATATTTTTCAAAGAAACACATGATGCTACAAAGCTTTGGCCATGCTAGATGGATCTTGATCCTCTTCTGCCTGCCTCTGAAGTCAGAGGTCGGTGCTCTTAATTCATCTAACAGTTGAATGCATTGATCTCTTTGTTGTAAGATGAATTTAGTGGCCGACATCTAAAAAAGTAGAGGTAGAAGAGGATCTAAGCTCACGCTCGACTCAAGGAAGAGTCAGATTCACGGATTTTTAAGAAAATGACTGTCAAAACAATACATGTGTATTCTTAAGCTAACATTGATGAAATTCATGTCCCTATATTTTCTAACTTATCATTTTTTTACATGATATTAGGTCTTTCCTTTGTGGTGGATCAACTGGGTTGTTCATATATGGGTACTGCATGTTTTTCTACCATGCAAGATCAGATATGTCTGGTTTCATGCAAACTTCTTTCTTTTTCGGCTACATGGCTTGCATTTGCTATGGTTTCTTTCTTATGCTTGGAACTGTGTCTTTCAGAGCTTCTTTAATCTTTGTCAGACACATATACCGTTCCCTCAAGTGTGAATAGCCCAGAAGAAGCTCACTGGAATAAACCAGACACTTTGTTTTACACTGTGCAGTGCAATACAGCAAAATCTCATTGCAAATGGTTTATTGAAGAGTAGTATAGGAGAAATGCAATTGCATTCCAAATATACAGTCTGATAGAAAATGTATCATGACAGTAAACCTAACAATTTTTATTTTTATTTGAAATTGTAGAAGAGGTTTTAGCATCACATATTCACATAGCTTCAGGTTTTCACCATTGTATTATTGCATCTTCATTGATGAAAAGGTTCTTTCACGGCCTATTATTTAATTACGTGCGGTTTATTTTCCTTTACATGAAGATAATAAAACTTTAACCTTCCTGCGTATTTAACTTTTATGTACTGTTCTAAAATGGAATTACACAGAACAAAAATTAAGCCAAAGGTAAGTGGCATGCAAATTCACTAAAATGAACCTACAAAAATAAAATAAAAAAGGCAAAATTACACAATTAGTCACTTAACTTTATTTTAGGTAACACTTTCGTCCTTTATCTTTTTTTTGTCACGATTTAGTCCTTTATGTTATAAAATAACAACATAGTTATCCTTTTTTATGAAAAAAATAATCAAAAACTCCAAAAAAAAATCATCAAACTCATAGGCAAACGTAAATCTTCATCATACACGCATATAAAATCAAATTTCTTTGAAAAAAATCTCATAAAAAATGATAAGATATTGTCATTTTATAACATAAAGGACTAAATCGTGACAAAAAAAAGATAAAGGACGAAAGTGTTACCTAAAATAAAGTTAAGGGACTAATTGTGTAATTTTGCCAATAAAAAACTATCATTTGTCAGATTTATAATATACTAATGTTGAGCAATATTATAGCATACACAATCCATCAATTTGCATCTAGACAGCAACTTATTCAGCAGCTTAGCATATTATAGCGACATCAGATTATTGACTCGGTTTAAAGCTCAAACTCCTAAAGGTGTTCAACATTAGAACATGAATTAAGTCTTTCATAACATAGTTTCAACTGAACAATGGAAGCATGGTACTTCAAGTCTCCATAAAATGATCATCAAGTCTAAAACTTGCAATTACAAAGCAGGGAATTCAATGTACCAGAAATAAATTTAGTATACATTATCTATATATGCTAAATATAGATGGCATTCATCAACCTATAACTTATGTCAACCAAGTGATAATAAAAGGCAATGAAAAGGAAAAATCCAATATGCTCTTTTTCAATGGAACAGTTATCCGGCATCAGATACAAGCATTCTGTGATCATTCTCAGTACTTCCAAGAAGAGCCACCAAGTCTAATAACCTCTTCACCGCTATTATCCCTTCTAGGAATTCTTTCCATGTTGGCATCTCCTTTGCTTTCACCTAAATCACCGTACAAATCTTTAAGTTTAGCTAGATTACTTGATGCAGAAGTCTTCTTACTTCCATCTCTCTGTGGACTAGAGCGTGAGTCATGGCGTGCGGTGCCAACTTGGCTCTGACTTCGGCTCCTGCTCCTACTTCTACTCCGACTCCTACTACGATGGCGCCTACTACCATTGCCAATACTGTTGTCATAATCCCGGCTACTTTCTCTCTCTGCGTACTTAGACCTCCTATCATAATCATAACTTCTCTCTCGGTCCCTATCCCTCCTGGATCTGTCCCTTTCATAGTCCCTATCCCGGTCCCAATCCCTGTATCTTTCAGCATCTCGGTCCTTGTTCCTATCTCGGTCATAATATCTGTCCCTATCACGCTCCCTATCCCTTTCTCGGTCCCTGTCCCTGGAGCGTGACCGCTCCCTGTCCCTATCCCTTTCAGGATATTCACGGCTCTGACTGCGATGATTGCTGGGAGATCTTCTTATGTCATCAGTGCCATTTTTTTCATGAGGAGCAGGTACCGTACGACGAATGGGTGAAGAATCCCTTGTAGAGGCTCGATGTGGCGCACGCTGACCAAAAGAGACTGAAAGGGCAGCTTTCACAGAAGGTGGTCTACGGGCAGTGTCATCAGAACCGTGACGGGTGGTTTCCCCTGTCGTACCACAATGTGTAGTAGGGAGCTTCAACTTTTCCAGATTCGCCACAACCTGTCGCATTACAGGAACTGGGATGCGAGGAAAAAGTGTGTCGAAGTAGTACTGCAACAGCAGAACAAAATCATCAATGTACTTATACAAGTTAAATTACCAGGAATGAAGGGTAAAAAAATGGGGCAACGGGGCATTCAACTTTGTCAATGATGACAGTTAATCATAAAAAATCGAACAAATAGAACACAAAAATGATAACCGCCAGAAGAGATAGTTACCCACTTTACCCTAAGAAACGGTGAGCTTTGATATAAATACTAAATATTCATGAAAAAAATGAAGGATGAGAAGAGCAAGATTGTGCACTTGTGCTGACAACATAAAAGGCTGAACAAAAATTCACAAGAAATTCAAATTCAAATAAAAAACAAAAGCAACCACGAATTCAATTCATACAAGACCAACAAAATATCAATGGGATAAAGAAGTAGCCTAAGTAGTATTTATTAAAAGAAGCAAATAAGGAGCATACTATAAGCATTAAGAATTCTCTCCAGAACCTCTTCTTGCATATGAAAAGATAATCAGTTTTTTCAGTTTTTGAATTTGTTCCTTCCTTTTATAAACCAAGAATATCAAAAGTTTGAATCATAAGTGAGGGGTTCCAGCAACTCCCCTACACCCAGAAAAAATGTTAAGGGAAATATAGGTTAAATGATCAGAAAATAAAGCAGTTGCAAAAACCTGATATACAAAGGCGTTTTACACTGACAAGTGGGCATTACAGGATACCCATTTCTTTCTCTAAGATCTCAAGGAAATTAAGCTTCATAAAGGATTAGAGGACCCTAAAATTTGCAGGGGAAACAAAAATGCAAAATTAACGACACGTAGGACAAATATCAGCTCAACCTCAGAAAGAAGAGGAGATAAAATTAAAAAAGTAGAAAGGAATGGATGATACACAAGATGGGAAAATCCTTTTTTGATCCCCCAACTAAAATATGCACTGGCTACGCTACAAATTTCCTCCCTCAATTTTATCAAATTTGAAAAGCCCTTGAAGAATAGTATTCTACTTGATTCTTAACTTATAATAATAGAAACACTATCCTTTTGGTGTTTCCGTCAAATTTAACCTCTATTCGCAGTCTCCCAAAATCTAACAATTTGATCACTCAAGTGCAGGTTCCCAATATTAGTGTCCCTTTAACCAGGACTAAAATAAGTCTTATTCTAAAGCAGATGTGGGATTAAATACTCAGTTTTCTTCTGGGAACCTAGGTGTAGTGATTTTAGAAATGAAACAAGAAAAGATGTCGTGGTAAAAAAGAAAAGAAAAAACATTCTATTGAACTAGTATACTTATAAGAATTGCTGGTAAGTGCAAAAAGTTTATGTCCAAAAATCTTGAAAGTGTGAAAGCACCTCATACTGTTACTCCAAAACATGTGATGATGAGGAACATATCTGCATTTGCATTCTTGTGATGCACCTGGATTCTGGTAGTAGAGCTCTGAAGAGAGATTTCTCAATTTAACTAGTCAATACTTCAGTTAAATGATTATTTTCCCTAGCCTTATAAGTCATTATGTTTAAAAATCTAAATATCAAGGGGTCGGGGTATAGTTTGCTGTTATCATGTAAATGCATTTGATTGTCTACAATCAAAATTAAATCATGAGCTCAAAGAACTTAAACCAGAAAGCACACTTCCATAAAAGATAACGAACCTGTCCAAGGAGCAAATCACGGATATATACACCCATCGTAGTCATCCGTCCATTAGATCCAGGAGAAAATTCCTGAAATAAAGCATTATCAGTTTTTATCGATAAAGTATCATAATTTGATATGACTAATATAATTAGCATGTTACCTAAGAGAGAACTTTTAAATGCTATCCCTAAAATAGATATTCATTCGACAAAATTGAAACCCAAACAAATAACTATCTTTCATGGAAAAGGACCATATAAGCCACAGCAGAACATACAATAAATACCAAAATCTTGATAAATTTGGCTAAAACCCATATCATATTTTTGACAAAATATACTACTTGCATAGCTCCATATCAAGCAAAGGTACAAAAAATTGTTATACAAGTAGAAAATAGAATGCTATGAAAAAGTACGACATCAAGACATCAGTGCCATAACAAAAACCCCTCATAGATAAAATTAAATTTTGTATATGATCAAAGTGTATGTAACAGGAAAGAAAGAAGTAGTCGTATAATTTGAAGTAAAATATAGAGAGAAAAAAATGAAATAGATTTACTCCATCCATCCCTAATTATAAGACCTACTTCTCATATCTCTTTATCCCTTAATGTAAGACCATTTTCAAACTTTCACTTGCATTAATACTTTTTTTATAAAAATACCTCTATATTAGTTTACAATTAGAAAACATAAATTTGTTTTCTCTTTCTTATGATATCAACTATGGAAAAGTAACTTTTTTTACAAATTTCTTGCTACAACAACTTTTCTTAATACCCGTGAATTTTGTAAATGGGTCTTATTGTAAGGGATGAAGGGAATGTTAGAATAAAGTAACAAGAAAAAGATGATAACTCAAAAACTTAATAAATGACATTGGATGACGGACATCCAAAGCGATAAATTTCAAAATCATATTCACATACCTCATCATCCTTTGCATATGGCTCAAACCAGCTCCACAGAGTCTTTGGATCAGCATAATATCTCAGATAGAGAAATCCAACCTATAACCAACATAAGGAATCAATGCAGATCACAAGATAAAATGGATATAAGGGCAAAACAATAAGAATGTTGATATATGCCTTAAAGCTAAAATTAAAAAAGGTTGAACATCTATGTACGCAACAGAGCATACTCTATTTTGATGCCAAACATTCCTAACTTCATGAAAATTAGAAGTAAAAGTGGAGGATTTTCATTATTACCAAAGCCTAAATTCACAACACTCGCAACAAAGTCAAATTTACCAACCTGTGGTATAAAACACAGTATTGTACAGCGCGTAAAACTAAAAGACTTAAATAATCATGGATATTGCGGGATAAAGCACCAAACATAGTACACAAATAGAGCAATCAAATAATCAACCAAGAATTCAGTAGAGCACTACAAACAACCCGAAACAAATGCAGATTGAATAAGAGGCAGGAAGTGGGAAGGTCAAACCAACAGCCAAGCTCTCTAAAATATCAACCACAAACCACATCTGATAGCAGCCACGGGCGTACAGATTACAAGGGAAGGTCAAATGATTGACAAATAGGTCCAGAACCTTAGGTCTTAAGATTTCAAGGGTGCTCAAGTCTTATTTTTCAAAAATGGACAACTTGGCCTCATGAAATTGGACCAAAATGGATCTAAGTGATCCCCTATAATCTCGCCAATTCATGCTTATAGATGTGAGCAATATCATAGCAGTAAGAAAAAACCATGGAAGTGTTCGATCCTACCATCTATCCCTGATTTTGTCTACCTTGGCTTTGATGATTCAACAAAATCCACAAACGCACTAAGCCCAAACTCTGTTATAACATTTCAAGAAATAGAGCCTGTTTGGATAAACAGCTTATTAGCAGCTTATAGCAAAGCACTTACCATGATAAGCGCTTACGTATAAGCTTGCATAGGCTAGTTTTAGAGCAAAAGATAAAATAATGTGTTTTTGTGTATGCTATAAGTTGTTTTTATAAGCTACTCTGTATATTGGAGAACTTATTAAAGTAAGTTGAAAAAGATTATAAAATTGGCATATTCTGTTTTCATAAGTTCTCCCAAACGGTCTCACAGAACTTATGTCAGTAGATAAAGCTCTAATAAGTCAATCCAAACAGACCCATAATTTAAATCAAACAAGTAAATGCTATATTATCAATCACACTGTCTCAGGTGCACTACTATTTTCTTGATATGCAAGATGGCTAATTATGAAGGTGAATATAAATTCAACACTTCCTAAACTCGATACAAAATGGTGAATAAGATATTCATACGCAAACTAACAAAAACATCATGCACATGAACACACACACACTCTTCATTGTTACAAACCTCTACATACCGCTCTTATGTAAGGAGAATCAGGGTGTTTCAATAGCCCATGCATCTGCTTGACAGTGAGCTTCATGGTGAAAAACTTGTAAAGAAGACAGAAAGCAGTTGAAGGACCACGACAGTTCCCCGTCATCCATGGTTCCACATGATCAACTTGATTGTATATCTCATCGATAACTTCATGGTATGTTTTTAATCGATAAAGTTCTTTGAAGTAATCAGATGACAGAATATTCATGCAAAGGACTTTCTCTAGCAAGGACTCAATTGGCCTGCCAGAAGTCTGTATCTCCATGATTGAGTCAGAAAATGTATTACCCCTCTCACTCCAACAGTTACACAATTGTCAAATGTTAACTCTCGGCGGAGTTATGAATATGAAATCACAACCTCATTCCTACAACAAAAGAGAAAACAAAGCTGTGAAAAGCCAAAACAACAATTGTAACAATGATAGAAGAACATAATAGAACTGGAACAAGCAGATAAAGAATAAGCCTACTGTTTCATTTCCATCACAAGTACATCCATTTAAAGTGAAGTGCTTATCATTGTCCCATAAGTACAGTCCCATATGTAACTCATGGTAAACACTTGCAGGGACATTTGATATGTTCGGGCATGGGTCAGTATCCTCAATTTCCAACTTCTCAACACTAAGGCCCTGTTTGGATAAACAGCTTACTTTCGGCTTATAGCACAGGTGCTTGTGTATAAGCTTACATAAGTTATATCTATATAGAAAAAAAAAAGGTTAATTCTTTTTTTTATATGCTATAAGCTGTTTTCATAAGCTATCTTGGAGAACTTATGAAAAATGTCATAAGCTGTATTCATAAATTCTCCCAAACAGTCAAACAAAACTTATGTCAGTAGAAAAGCTCGTATAAGTCAATCCAAACAGGCGCTTATGTATAAAAGTTTGTGAATTTCACCGCTAGGCTTATTGAAACAAAACAAAAAACAACCTATCTATCATTAAAGCAAAAAGTTCATAGAAAATTAACTAATAAGGGACAATAGAACAAATGAAGCGCTTCAAAATATCTTTTTTTGTTCTCTTTTACTTAAATTTCACATATATATTGCATTGAATCAATAGCACTAAGAAAGACCAAATTTCAGAACTTGTAGCAGTAATTCAATAAATAATTCACTATGATAAATAAATAAATTATTGAAATAAGCTACTTATTGAAACAATATTCAACATGTAAATAGAATTCAAATAGTACAAAGAAGGGGACAAGGGACGCGTGAAAAACCCTAAACGAAAGAAAAGAAATCATGGGGAAAAACCCCCCTTTTTATTGGAAATCAGAAATTGGGGGAAAATTGAGATTTGAGAATTTGAAGAAAAGAAAAGAAAAACGTAAGGAAGAAATTGGAAAAGGGGGAAGAAAACAACACGTACCAATTACACGAAGAGATTGGTTGAAACGCGATTATGAACCCTAGCGAGTTTTTGGTTCTGAGGCTTAGGTTTGGGTAATCGAAAAGAACGGAACGCGTATCTGAAGAGAGAAAGTACAATTACGCGTAAGTATCTTACTCCCACATATATATCCGGTCGGGCCGGACCGGTTCTCACACAAAGAAGGAAGAAAAAAAAAAGATGTACTTTTGTTTATTTGCAATTTTGATTCCCGTTTTTGTAATTAAGTTAACTTTTGAGGTGGGATTTAGCATGGGAAAGGATATTTGTTTCCCACCATGGGAAAGTTAATGTTAGCCATTAGATCAGGTAGAGAACTATACACCCTCAACACTAGATTATTTTGTAACCATCTTCCACCTTCATCTCTCTCAACATTTTCAGAATTTTTTTTTGGGAAACATTTTCAGAAATTAAAACTTAATAATCCAGAAATCAAATAAAAATAAAACAACTTAACAAAAAAAATTCTTCCAATGAAAAATACATTTTCATGCGTTGAACTTATCAAATGAAAATCAAACAACTTAAAAAATTCTTTTTCCTGCATTGAACTAGCCTAGGAGATCCAAATTTTTATTTATTTTTTTAATCTGGAAAATGAAAAATAATGAGAGAGAAGAATGCAGATAATTTTCAATCATGAAACAACAACAACATTCATCATCACATCACATAAAGCATATTCCTCAAAAATCCTTTCAAACTCATCATCACTCCAAATTTCCCACCCATTCAATTTCTTCAACTCCCATAACAAATCAAATTACCTTATTTTACCTTCTTTTATTGTGAGATTCAAGTGAAAAGAATAAAATCAAATTAAAGATAAAATAATAAGAAGATTAGATTATTAGAAACAAAAGTGGTAAAATATAGAATGGGGTTTTGTTACAAAGAGAGTGAATGAAGAATAATAAGATGATTAAGGAATTAAGAATTGTAGAAAAGAGTTTGGTATTTTTCATCTGTCAATTAGGGTGAAAACAATTAAAGAGATGGTTGTTCATAACATGTTCGTAACACGGTTTTAACTGGATTTGGATTTGATTTTGATGTGAAGGGAAGGAGAGTTGGGACAACCATTTTGATGGTGTTGCTGGTGGTGGGTTGGTTGGTATGGAGGAGAGATGGTAGTGGAAGATAGTGACAATAATCTAGTGTTGAGGGTGTATAGTTCTCTACTTAATCTAATGGCTAACATTAACTTTTCCATGGTGGGAAACAAGTATCATTTCCCATGCTAAACCCCACCAACTTTTGATACTCGTTTTTAAAATTCAGTTTTTCGATCCCATATTAAAAATATCAACGGAAATTTCCAGTATCTCTCTTTGAATTATGTGGATTATATGTGACATTTGTTTATTTGATATCGTTGTTAGACATCTCATTTCCATGTCATTAATATTAAAATATATGTTTCAATGTCATTCGTTCAATTAGTATAACCAACTCTAATTTTGATCCACAGGGGTCGACTTTTACAACTTTGTACTAATGGATAAAACCGACTCCTAGAAGGTATAAATGCAATATATATGTCTTGATCTTCTTGTCGCTTAATAAGGTAGGACTTTGAATGCGTCTTAGAGACAGAGTGTGATTATATGCTTGCAAAAACTATCCGGTTCTATCTGCTTTGTGACGTTGATGTGGGTGAAGCGATGGGTTATATGCCACAAAACAACAATAAATATACCAGAAAACTCCTAATGAAAAAAAGGAATTTATAGCGTAAGTTAGGGCTGACAATGAACCGAACCAACTCGAAAATAGTTCGAAACTCGATTCGGTAATTGATTCGTTAAACTTGGTTCATGAACCAAATGAGTCGAACTTGAGTCAAAAATTAAGCTCGTCAAATAAATGAGCCGAACTGGAGTTATGCATAGTTCAACTCGTTTTGTTCATGAGACAACTCGATATATATATATATATATATATATATATATATATATATATATATATATATATATAATGAAATGTTATTTCTACCTTTTTTGTCAAAGTTTTTTATCATACCACTTTAACAATATAAACTAAAAACGTCCAATTGAGTAAAAATAATGTTAATGCCCACAACGATAATTTTGATAGAGAAGTGTATGACATAATCCATATGCACTTGATAGATTTAAGCTTGTTTGTCTAGAAAAAATTAAGCGCAGTGATTCAAAATAGAATTGGAATTACAGGGATATTAATTAATTAATTTAATTAATAATGTTGTTATCCTTTTACTTAAGTTGTTTTTAGACAATTTAGAGGTTTATGAGCTGTTTTTGTGCTCATTTAAACCATATTCTTCTTTGTCTCTCTCTTGGTTCATCGAGTTATCGAGCTGAACCGAGTTGTTTGCGAGCTCGAATCGAGTCGAGTTCGAGCTTGAAAAAAAGTTTGTGATGATCTCGAGCCGAATTTCGAGCCAAGTTAATTTTTATCGAGTTGAGCCGAGTTTAGCTAAGTCCGACTCAGATCGACTCATTTCCAGCCCTAGCGTCAGTATTTACATACTTGTCGCATACACGAGATTAATACAGTTATAACTTTGTCTGACTGGATCGACCTGCTCTGATACCAACTATGTAACCCCCTAATTTCCAATGTTGATTTAATAAATAATGTGAATAAATTTAAACAAAAAGGATGTTACACATACTCATCAATCATTCATTCAAATAATAAATAATACGTTATATTTCAGAATGCGGAAAATACTTCAAAAATATTTCATTAAATGAACGACTGTGATTCTCAATCGTCATTGTGGAAAATATCATAATGATTTCAAATACTTAAAATTCCCAAATTTAAACATTCAACGTTTGACCCCAACTCTAGCGTTACAGATCAGAGCACGTGATTATTCGACTACATAAATAATTAGATAATAGCTACGAAAGTATATCTCCGTCGCCACCTTTTAAATGTCCCGCAACTAGAGCTCCTCGTCCTGAGTGTCTGTACCCCAAGAGTACAGACACCATAATACATAACAACAACAAAGGGGTGAGAATATTCATCGTAACATATATTGGATGCATGAATAATATATAAATAGACATAACATCATTTGATCATCATTTACAACATATTAACAATTCTTCATCAGGTTATACAACATCATTAACACATCATCATTATCATAATTTTTCAGTTTTAACACATTAAAAAAATGCAAATATCATTCACAATACATCACATTGACACATAACATATACCACATATATCACATATACTTCATATACACCTAACATGAGACATATGCAAATGCACTTCGTTCCTGGACCTATATGCATCCCGATACCGGTTTCTAATCAACATTTGTATGTCAGAGCTGTGTTACTGAACATACATACAACATTCAACATGGTCCTAAATATGATATGATGCATGAAGACTCACTAACAACATATAGAAAATACATCAACAACAACAAATCATCTTCACATCATAGTTCTTTTCGTCATTTTACTTGTTATTATAAAACAAGTACGTCATTCGTCATTGTTCAACATCATACAACATGGTTATTACTTCATTATTCAACCTTTTACAACATAGTCATTACATCATTACTCGACATCATGATTACTCAATATCGTCCTTAAAACCTATATTCAACATTAACTTTCTTCGTGCACTATGTGCTTCATCCTAACGACAGCTCTCTATTCTTCGTTCTCAGTTAAGTTTTTACTTCATCATTATCATTACAACTACCACTTTTATTCTCCCTATATAAACAACATTGTGCCATATTACCTCATTCACTCTTATCATCCTTCATTCATTCTAACTTAGGTCATTATCTCTCTAGTGATTTCGTTATCTTGTCTCATTGCTAACATTACCCCTACATTATTTATTAATTAACATAAAACTTTCTATTCCCATTTTATTTTGTCCTTTCAATTCTCTCAACATCACATACCCTCTTAAATCGACCACACTCGTGTCATTTCAACCTAAGGTCGTTACTTCATACTTAACTTCCTATCTTCGTTTATATTTCACCTAACAATCTCCTTGTCATCATCAATTCTCTAATTCGACCTCACTATTTACCTTGACTCTTCTTCTCTTCAACCTAAAAACTTTCCTACGTTCTCTCTCTCTCTCTCTCTCTCTCTCTCTCTCTCTCTCTTCTTGTACACATATCTCTACAATTATCCTTTATTCTGATTTACTATTATTTGCACCTTTATTAGTTCATGAATTACCATCTTACAACTCTCTCTATTTTACCTTCAAGTCTTCCACAACATCATTTATTACGTAGTGCATCGTCGCCATATAACATTTATACTATCAACATACTCCATCATATTTCAACGTTAGCATCTAATTCATGGATTAACATCATATCTACATATCAAATATATGTAGTTTACATCTTCATTATTTAGATATCATGTTTAAAACACACATCCCTCATTAGTTGCATCCTCTTATTCTTTTTAGCCTTATTAAGTGTATGAACATATTTTCATATATAGTTTAATCATTATTATCTTCTATTGTCTCAAGCCACTCTCACAATTTAATGTCTTGGACTCATCATTACCTTGAGGTAATCACTCCTATTTATGCCTAATCACACTTCTTCATTAGACATATCTTTTAAGGACCCTTATTTTTACTTGACACGCTAACGTCTTGCTTTGACTCGCTATCTCTTTCGTAGTTGTTTTAGAGTCCATAAAAAAAGGTTGTGTTGAAATTTCCTGAAAAACGCAGCATGTCTCATACGTGGTGTTTAAATCACAACTCAAGTTCTAGAGGGAATAATGGACTCAAACCAATGGGTAATTAAAGCTAACATATACATATGCAACTTTCTTGAAGACTTCCAAACCTAATTCGGAACATAAAGTGGCAGAAAAATTGATTTTCTTATGTTTGGGGAAAGAGGACGACCCTGCTGACCTTTGTGTAGTATCTTTATCATATCTTGGGTTCTATATACTTAAATAGATTTCCTCCAACGTCTAGTGAAAGCTAAAATCCATATCTACAACTTTCATGAAGACAAGAAAACCTAATTATGAACAGAAAAGTTCCCAGTTTTCTTTTTTTTTCGGTTACAGAATTCGACTAGAGCACGACCATCTTGACCGTTGTGTAGTATTTTGATCATATCTAGAGTTCTAGACGCTTAAATAAAGTCACTCCAAAGTATAGTGAAAGATAACATCCATATATACATCTTTCATGAAGACATCTAAACTCAGTTCGGAACTTAAACTTGTCAAATAGAGACAGTAAGAAACACACAGTGACAGCAAAATCGCAGTTCTGCTGCGATTTCACTTTGGGGAACCCTTTTCTACTTTGTTTTTGATCATATACTCTCCAAATTCGACCCTAATCTTCACCCCATGATTACACTATCATTCAAACACTAATTCTTTGTCAACCTAATGGATTATCCACTCTTTAAGGTAAAGAAAAAAAAAAAAAAACTCAATTAAAAAACCTAAACAAGTTTTCCTCGATTCTTATCTTTCAACTTCATCTTTTAATCCGTTCATCATAAATCTCACATCACAATCTCATCATAACAGCAACAACATATTAAAATTAAAGACAACCCTCCCATCAAGATTTAGATACTCTAAAGTGCAAAGATTCTCCCCCTTACCTCAATGTTTTGCAAATTTATGAATTCCTACGGTTGAATCTGTAACGCCCTATTTCTATTAAAGCAATTAAACATACGAATAATTCATATATTCAAGAAATAGACGCTACTTTCACCAAAATGAAAACCAAAGATCGGAAACTAACATGCATGCATACATAATCTCATTAGTCACAGCGGATACAAAATTCATATACAACGTGCATACATGTCATGTGATCTCAAAATACATAAGCATAAAACTCTCCAAGTCCGACACATGGACAAAATCTCAAAATATAAAAATAATCCAACAAGATCTAGAGCTAACAACAAAACCCTAGATCATAGTCGACTTTACTCTAACACCTGATAGTGGAGAAAGCTCCCACTATCCACCAACATCAGGAACTAACCAAGCTACTATTCCTGCACAACGTCTACTCACCCATACAGGCAAGTAGGCGGTTAAAAACCACTGGGGGTGAGTATTACATCAACATAATCAATAACACTGATAAGCAGGAATAACGTAGTCCAATATCGTATAATGAATCAAAAATAGATAAATTCCATACATCCATTATCACCACAATCCAAGTCTCATCGACAGATATTCAACGAACACATCATCATCAATAATCGTCATTCACAATTCCACCACTTCCATGAGTTTATCAATTCACATAGTTAATCATGACGTGACACAACAATCCATCAAATACAAACATCACCATAAATCACTTACAACCACAAGTACATCAAGTAATTTCACAACTAGGACTCATGTCACCTCATGATATGATCCTAGACACAACACCTATATGCATGCGGTACCGGTCATCACCAATATTTAGGCCATCGCCCATCATCACCAAAATCATCACCAATTGAATATATAAAAATATCCGTCATCACCAAAATATGTATGCATGAACATATGACTCAATAATAATGCATATGTCCACACAACAACTCACCATATCTTCACCAATATTTATTTGCATTTATGCAATCACACCATTAATTCATCACCTCATTCACATAATTCATATCAAATACATGATTTGCTCACATTCCAAGTAAAAAGGAAAGTACATCACCTTGAGATAACTTCTCATTCAACATTCAATTAATAATCAAGTACTTCCATATAGTCATACAAACTAGTCATAGTCATGAAAGATTTATAAGACGATTAGCTTAATAAAACATCTCCGATCAAAACCCATATCAAGTTTGAAAAAGTTTCACGGCTCAAAGAAAAAGTTATGATAAGTTTTCACAAAAATCCACATGATCCATATTTAGTAATTTGATCATAACTCACATTCTAAAAATTATTTGGACGTCAAACCAAAGCCATTAGAAAGCTAACATAACTATCTAAAACTTTCATATTAAAATCAGAAGCCAGTTCAAAACAAAAATAAGCGAAAAGGACGCAAGAATGCGAAACCTGGGATGCTGCCTCTGAGCATCTCGCCTGGCGAGTAGGGTTGCTCGCCATGGCGAGCCAACACAATAGCTGCTCGCCACCGGTTCGCCTTCCAGTTCACATGGCGAGTGAACACAGTTGCAGAAAATTCTGTTTTACGGGAAAAATCCATTTTCACCCCAAAATCCCAATTTTTGACTTCCCCATACCCAAATTCGATCCCAAAGTGCATCCAAACGTTTCTAAATATGAAAAGACACTCAAGTCCATGTATAAACTTGAATTAAACATCATCTTAGCAAAATCACCATTTAACTCATTTTATCAAAACAATAACAACATCTTATTTCTCATCTTCAATCCATGAATATGCAGACCCAAGTCATGATTCACCCACAACAACATCAGTTAATAGCATCAACATCAATGGAACATGAATCACATCTCTTTTCAACAACAACATAGTAAAATTCACCATTTGAGCACAATTTCATAACTTTGACCTTTATACATACTTTGAAACATGTAATTTCAACCACAATCATACAATTATCATCAAATCATACACACGAAAATAACATCACAGTTAGAGCACGAATTTAACAACAATTATCAATTCATTCCAATCAACCCATTTCATACAACAAAGGAGAAGTTGCAATAATTGAACATGGTTATGATGAAGACTAACCCCCTTACCTTAAATAATGATTAATTCAAACTTAGACTTCAATTTAGCTCCTAAGCTTACCCCAATTTGATTCTTCAAGCTCTTCTCTCCAAACCCTTATCTTCTCTTCACCACTTTCTCTTTCTTTCTCTCTCTATAAATATCTTATGAAATGAAATGAATGATATTTTCTAAGACAACTCATATGGTATCTCTCTTAATGGGCTTAACTTAGTTTCGAGTGGGCTTAACCCATTTCTATTCAACTCGCAAAGTTTCTTCACACACAACGGTATAACATAAATAATGGTAAAACATCACTAACGGTAAAATCTCAATTTACTCTAGTAACTTAATGAAGTAACTATTCTCACTAATCACTAAAAGTAATTTCCACCAAAATTATAATTTTACCCGTTCTCACAAATTGACCAAAATACCCTAAGTCTAAAATGACTAAAATACCCTTCTAACACGGAAACCCATGAAAATGCACCCAATGATGAATAATCACACACAAACACACATAAAACACATAATAAAAGTAATTAAAATAAATCTAGCTAAAAATCGGTCTGTTACAGAATCTCTCCTTGGTCGTCTCTTTATTCCTCCTTTCCTCTTAACCCTAGTTTTCTTCTTTTGCCTCCTCTATCTTTTTCTCCCTTTTTTGTTATCCCCCCAATTCTCTGATCTCCTCCTCTATTTATAACCATCAAGGGTTTGTTTCTCACTTAATATTTTTAACATGGTTACTATTTGCACCTCTATTTTGGTTACTATTCTTGTTGTAACTTCTCCGCCTTGCTATTCACACATCCCTCTGTTTAAATCATTAAAACACTACTCATCTCACTACTACACCTCTTTTCTTCCCAATTTTACTAATCCACCTCCGTTCGCAATCTACTTTCTTTTTCTTTCTAAAAACTATATTTTATTCCTAAACATTATTTTCTCCTGCTCTTTAACGGCCTAATCAACCTATCCATTTTCTCGTTACCTATTCTCTCAATGAATTCAAATAAATAAATAAATATTATCTAACAACCAATACTAATAATAACAATAATACTAATATTATCTAAAAATAATACTAATAAACTAATATTAAAAATCAAGTGTTACACTGATCGTATCGAATGGGTTTGACTATGGTGTGAAATGGAATAATGGTTTTCGAGTGATTATTTAAGTTAATCAAAGAATGAGTTAGTCCAAAGCATCCTTATGCTCTAATTGTTGATTATGTTGTTAGCATATAAAGAAAGTATATCTTAGAAGTTTTTGTTTGTCTTGATCTTGCCTGTGTTTTCCTCCGCTGATATTTTGTATGTTTTTTTAAGGATTTGTTATATATTATATTACATGTTATTTTTGGTATAATATTTGTATTTTTTTCAAAAGTATCTTATTTTGAATAGGAAAAATGCTATTTATTGTGACTAGTAACTTCGTCAAAAATCACAACAATGTATTATCTTCACGACTGCATTTTTCCTCCATTGTTTTTCACTAAATTGAAGTTGAAAGTTGTGTTAGCCTTCACGTGATATTTAATAACTAATATTATTTTTTATGTTAACTATTTGATTTTCTGGAGAAGAGAACATGATCACCTAGAGTTCGACTTGAGTTTTTTTTTTTTTTTTTTTTTTTTTTGAATTACAAGTATGCTTTAAAGAAATGCTTCAGTTTGCTTTACTGTAAAAAACTTACATCTTTTCCGAGTGGTGGTATAAAACCAAAAAAGTTATTTTGACAACTAAAAAATTGGTTGACGGTGTTCTTATAAAGTTTTCAATTTAATAATAATTTATCTCTCTTTCTCTCATAATCAAACTAACACTTATTTCATGTATATTTCAATACGGTTATCTCAAAAGTTATCACATTTTGATTGTTCAAATGTCACTTCTCATATACAAAATACAATTATCAAAAAGTGTAACTAACTAAGGATGTCACCACCCTCACACTAAAATGAACAACTTCATTTCCTTGTCTCTAAATACTCTAAAACTAAAATTGTGGCAAGGAAAGGATATCTTTCAATATGTGTGCTTCATAGCATAAATATAAATGGGTTAATAGACTTTTACCCCCCTGCCATTTGGACGACTTTTGATTTACCCCTTGTAAAAAAAAACTTGTAGATTTCCACTTGTAATATGAAGATTCCTTGGTTTACCCCCCCACCCAAAGCCAATAGTCAGCATCTGACTGGATAAAAATGGTGACGTGGCTTGCTGACTAGGTATTATTTTTATTTTTTATTTTTTTTAAATTTCCACGTAGATTTTTAAAATTTAAATATAAATAAAAAAAGTAAGTTTATAATTTCTCTTCCTTTCTCCATCGCAGCTACACTCTTCTTCTTCTTCTTCTTCTTCACCCCTTCCTCCTTCCTCCATCGTAATTGCAGTCCTCTTCTCCATCTCTTCTTCCTTCCTCCATCGTACGACTCATACTTTCGTATCCAGGTTTTTCTTCCTCTTCTCCATCTTCTCCTCTCATATTTAATTGGAGAAATTAAGGTTTATAATCAGTGGCGGAGCCGTAAATTTTATAGAGCCTGTGCAAAAAAGTTATCGCAAAATGTTACTTCCTTCCTACGAATAATTTCACATTTCCTGCAGATAATTTCACATTTCCTGCGGAATCTGCAGGAAATCCTAGGCAAAATCTGCAGGAAATGTGTTTCCTACGGAATTTACATAAAAATTTGCAGGTAAATCCGTAGGAAAAGCTAAAAGTTCTAGTAATGGCTGGGCTTGCTACAAAGAAAATTGGAGCTGAGCCTCGGCTAGTGCCCAGGCTAGCTGGGGGGTGGCTCCGCCCTTGTTTATAATGGGTGGAAGCAGAACTTTGTCAATTAGTAACAATGTTGGAAATCGACCACCAATATGTGGTTGTGAGAAGGTTATGAAGATGTGGATTTCAAACACAGATGAAAATCCCAAGAGAAAGTTCTGAAGATGCCAATTTTCTGGAGTAAGTGAATTTTTATTTTTCTGGAGATGTAAATGTTGTGTTTCAAATTTTCCTTACATATGCAGTTTTGTAATAGTTGCTAAATTTGTAAGCCGAAACTTATTGCAGGCTGAGTATAGTTGTGAGTTGTTCATTTGGGATGATGAACTCGATGAATTTCTTAAAAAATCTGGAAAGTACTATGAACCAAGTTGTTCTTCTGTTTTGAAGTCTAAAGCTAGTTGCAACAACTGTGCAATGGAGTTTTTGACACAATTTGGCAAAGACTTTGGGAAAGAGTTTGGCAAAGAACATGGAACCCAAATAAGTGCAAAGAAGCATGAGAAACTAAAAATGAAGCTTGAAGTTGAGAAGAAGAATTTTTTTGGCCTCATTGGTGCGCTAGCTGTGTCTTGAATTGTGTTCTCAGTTGTTTTCAAGTTAATGTAATTGTTCTCTAAGTCATTGTAATGTTCTGATTATGTAGTAAGAATTATGTCAACATTTCTGCTTTTATTTATCTCAGTAACTTCTTAGCAACTAATGTAACTCCTTTAGATATTAATGAAAAATGTTTGAAGTAATCTTTTCATCATTCTAAACATGCCATAACATAAGCAATAATCAAAAGCACTTATAGTGCATATGTCATTACATCAATCAAAAGCACTTATAGTGCAAATGTATGTAACTTAAACAAAAGCACTTATAGTGCATAAGTCTTAAACTGAAATTAAACAAACATAAGCAGACCAACATAACCATACAACCAAAAGCAATTAAGTGCATATGTCTTAGCAAGAACCAAAAAACATAAACAAGCAAAGCACTTATAGTGCATATGTCATTACATCATTAAGCAAAAAAGCTAACAATGGCCTAGAATGAATTTGTGCTTCTTCAATTAGGCTTGGAGGCTCTCATAACCAGTTTTGGTAAGCCTCTTAGCACAGACAACCATGTCCTACTCTTAATCAGACCATCATCCTCCTGAGTCAAAGTGCCCTCTTCAGACTCATCAAGGACCATAGGCTGATCCATACTGGAGCCAGCCACCCTTACCCTGTAACTTTCATTTTTTGGCATTTTAATTTGGTAACCATTTAATACGTTCCACTCAATAATTGCTTCTTTAAACTCTACCAGAGTATTAAATTCCATACCTATCTTGAACTTAAAATCCTTATTTAATTGTACCATCCTAAACTGCTCATATTTAATTGTGTCATCATCTGAGTCATCAGGGTTCGAGCTACCCAACTTTTCACTAAGGTAATCTCCATCTATTTCTTCAACTACAACATCCTTCCCTTTCCAATTCTTCAAAAGAGACACTGGTGCAACCACATTCATCCTACCACTATTATTTTTCTTAGGAGATTTTTTCTTAGGTGTTTTCCAACCACACTTCTTCATCCTTAATGTTTTGTTGTTAACTGTGACTCTGCTGGTACCATTAGCAGGTGCTTCAACTTCAACATTTTCAAACCCATCTTCAAGTGCAGTGGTTCTTTCATCCTCACTGTCATTAAACCCAACAACTTTAGCACCATCATCATCACTACTAACCATAACATCTTTCTCATCATACCCTGCATCCAAATCTAAAAAACTAAGCACATCTACTTTGACAGTTATATCCAACACATTGTGCTCAACAAAGATATGTGCATCTACTTTATTAGCAACTGAATACCCAGAAATCTCCTCAGCAATATGGTCCTCATTGATTTGAAATAACTCTTTAAAACCACTTCAATTCGACTCCAAACCCTAAACTTAGGGGTGGGCATGGTTCGGTCAACCCAAAAAACCGAATCAAACCAAACCAAAATTTTGAAATGGTTCGGAAAAACCGAACCGAACCGTTTCAGGTTGGGAGCTAACCGAACTGAATCAAAGTTATGGTTTGGTTAATCATTTGCTTACCTATTAACCATACCGAACCGAACCAAAACAAATATTTTTTATCCAATGAATAAAACCACTTTTATTATAAAAAATAACAAATTAAAATTAAAAGATAGAATAGTTTATTTCTTCAAATACAACTTATCTTATGCAAAACAGTTTATTCAAAAAAACTTATTTTATGAAAAACAATTTATTACGATCTCTTTTTACAAATAGCTTATTCAAAACCGCTTATTTTAAAAAACAACTTATTTTATGAAAATACCTTATTTAAAAAAAAAACAGCTTATTCAAAACAGCTTATTTGATAAACAACTTATTTTCTGAAACACAACTTATTTTAAAAACAACTTATTCAAAACAGCTTATTTTAAAAAACAGCTTATTTTATGAAAAAAAACTTCTTTTTGAAAACAGCTTATTCAAAATAACTTCTTTTATGAAAAATAGCTTATTAAAAAAAGCTTATTTTATAAAAAATAGCTTGTTACGATCTCTTTTTAAAAACAACTTATTCAAAACATCATATTTTATGCAAAACAACTTATTTTAAAAAATAGCTTATTTTATGCAAAACACCTTATTTTATGAAAACAACTTATTTTTAAAAAATAGCTTATTTTAAAACAGCTTATTCAAAACAACTTATTTTATTCAAAACATGTTTTGAATAAGTTGCTTTTTGAAAATAAGCTGTTTTGAATAAGTTGTTTTTAAAATAAGGTGTTTTTCATAAAATAAGTTGTTTTTTTTTTTTTAAAATAAGTTGTTTTTCAAATAAGCTATTTTGCATAAAATTAGCTGTTTTGAATAAGCAGTTTTTTTAAAAATAAGTTGTTTTCATAAAATAAGGTTTTCGAATAGGTTGTTTTTTAAAATAAGGTGTTTTGCATCAAATAAGCTGTTTTGAATAAGTTTTTTTTTAAATAAGCTATTTTGCTTAAATAAGCTTGTTTTCAAATAAGCTGTTTTGAATAAGCTGTTTTTTAAAAATAAGTTGTTTTCATAAAATAAGCTGTTTTTAAAATAAGGTGTTTTGTATAAAATAAGCTTTTTAAAATAAGCTATTTTAAATAAGTTGTTTTTTTGGAAAGATCCAACAAAGAGTTCAAGTGGTTTCCTTAAAAAAAAAACAGTTCAAGTGGTTTGGTTCGGTTCAAACGGTTCGGATCGGTTCAAGATGGTTCGGTTATGATTTAAGAACTGTTAATAAATTAACGGTTCGGTTCGTGAACCATTATAATGGTTTGGTTTGTGCAGTTCGGTTCGGTTCATGGTTCTTTTTGCCCACCCCTACCTACACTTATTCTTCTCATATCCCCAAGAAGCCACAATATTATGAATATCACACGCACCCCAATTGTTACTTTCAATACCAGACACTACAGTTTGTACACCACCTCTATAAAATATACGTTTATCCATAACAAACTCCCCACCATGATGGAAAAGAGCATCAAACAAACCCATTATCTATGGTAAAAAAAAAATTAATCAAAATCAGATTGACACGTGCCTGCAACCCATTGGTTTAAACCAGGTTGATATAAACAACTCAGACAAAACAAAAAGCTTCAATAAATAAACCCTAAAAATTGAACTTTTGCACATGGAAAGAGACAGTAATGGAATCTAGTATCAGAGTTTTGGGACCACAACATACATTTTTTCCTTTCTTTACCATCTACAAATAGTAACAACAAAGAGACACGCATGCATAAAGAGAAAGAGAGATTCAGTAAACTTACCACAAGCTTCTTCTCCAACCTTCGTTGTTCAGTTCGCTTTCTCTTTCTCCGTTTGTTACCAGATTCGCAGAAACCCTAAATCGAGTTCAAAACCCTCTTTCTTCGTTCGCAGCTTCCCAGATTCGCAGTAATCTTGCTTCAAAATCGCTAAAACCCAGAAATCTTGCTTTGATTGTAAACCCTAAATCAAGTTGGAAACAAACTTCTTCTTCGTCCCTTTGTTCTTCTCAATTTCTGAAATTAGGTTTTAAGTTTTGGGGGAAATGAGGGGGGGGGGGGGGGGGGGTATGCCAATAAACAACATTTTTGGACTTTTGGTGTTTAATAATCTAGGTGGAAATTAAAAAAAATAATACCTAGTCAGCAAGCCACGTCAACATTTTTATCCAGTCAGATGCTGATTATTGACTGTAGGGGGTAAACTAGGGAATCTCCCTATTACAAGTGAGAATCTAACAAGTTTTTTTTTTCGGAGGTAAACCAAAAGTCGCCCAAATGACAGAGGGTAAAGCCCTATTAACCCAATATAAATTCAATTAATCCAAGGAGTATGTGTGCTTCATAGCATAAATATAAATTCAATTAATATCACCAATATATAAGCTAGTTTCCAAATATAAATATAAATAAATTCATACTTGGCAAAGCAAAGTAATCATGCTTAGTTAATTATCATTGCTAGAAAATAGATCAATGAAATATTTCATGGCAAGAATGATGTTTTCCGTTAAGGTCTAGTAATTTTTCAAGAAAAATGCATGTTTGGAATGAAGGTGGGAGGAGCAGAATCATGGTGAACTGTCGAAAAGGCTATGCCTTGGAACTTTGGCATGACACAAAGTCGCACAGTGAAATGCCTACTCCCAAACACACTCTAAATAAGTGTTTGGATTTGTTCTATTCATTTGTTTATTTACAAGAGAGAGATAGACACAAGTGATTGCTTAGTGAGATCCACAATATAGAATGAGTATTATTTGTACCTATCTATCTCATACATGAACAATAAATGGAGCAAAGTCAAACTCCCTAAATAACCTCAATGAAAATGTGGAAAATAGGCCATCGATTTTTAACAAAGCAAAATATACAATAATCCAGTACTTGATTTTTAGGGTTCATTAAGTCGCATGCAGTTGAATTATTCTATAATCCAAAATAATTTCTCACACTTGCTCACACTAATTCAAAGATTCAGTTACTTATGACTAGTCACATAAGTTAAACAAACAAGGGCAAGTAATTTGACTGTGATAATCAAATAGCTTTTGTGTTAATCTAGGTGTAAAACTCACTAACAGAGGACCCTGATTTAGATTGGCACTACAAGAAGTTCTGTCTACATACATACAAACAAAATAAAAAAACTGAGAATTAGATGCGGGATTGTATTTATTTTTGATGTTCAAATCATGCAATAGGATAAAAGAGTGATTGTTCCTTTACATGAACTGTGGATTAACTCTGCAATACCACTTGATAGAAAATTGAATTTGCAATAGTTATTGACTTTATGACATATGAATAGTTGATTTGAACAGTTACTTTCCAACGAGAAAATTAAAAAGAGAAAAAAAATGATAATTACAGAAGCAAGTTAGTGGATATATCAATAAGTGTCATGAGTAATCAAATAACCAGTTATTAAAAAATCCCTATATTATTTTCTACTTTATAGCTTAATAATTCATCCATCATTGAATCTATAGAGCATTAATGTAGAAATGAGATAGAAAACCTTACCTAGAGTGAAAGCATTTTGTGATCCAGAGGCGTGCAAGAATCAACAATTAACAAGGGAAAGGGGGAAAATAAAACATTGTATTAACTATTGAGTTTTACAGTGTACATGAGACAAGAAGTAACTCCCCAGTTTTTAGTAACAAAATATAAAATTGTTTGTTCCATCCTATGACTACATATACTTTTGTACATCCAAGTTATATTTTATCCAACCAAACCCTTAATACGAGTAAACAACAATCTATACAGTTTCAGTGTATGAAGAAACCCTAACTCGGGATTTTACAAACCTGGAGATTAATCTCCATCAGAATTAGAGTCATATTCCCCTTCAGAATATTCAGTTTCACTTTCAATGTCATATTCAGTTTCAATGTCATATTCAGTTTCACTTTCCCCTTCAGAATATTCCTCTGAGTTGAATTTGAATCTCATGTGTTGGCTAGGATCTATATTGCAAATTTTATAGGCATCTTTAATAGCCTTGAACAACGACTCACTCCGCTCAATCTCTCCATATTCGAATAGGCTATGTATCTTTTTCACACCTTCAACCATGCCAGCTTTTCCATAACAACCAACCAGATTAATGTACGTTACAATGTCCGGTTCCACGTGCTTATCCCGCATCTTCATATGTATATTCAACGCCTTCTCAACATCTCCAGCAGAAGCATATGCGTAGATTGCCACGTTATAGGCAGCAGAAGAGTCAAGATTTTCTAAGACTGTTTGAGCAAATTTAAGTGCCAAAGTATGCATACCAAGTAAAGAGTACAAAGCAGTGTAGGTAGCTTGTGAAGCATAAGGTTTCCCTTCCTGGTAACACAACTCTAACTGTTCTGCCGCTTCAACAGGAAACTCTGCTTTCTTTAGTATAGTGAATAACACTATCAAAGTTCCATCATCTGGCAAAAGCTTCTTAGATACTATCATCTCATATAGTAATTCACCGCACTTGTGAAATTGCCTATTAATGGCATAACACGTAAGTACCCTGTTATAGGAAACACAATCTCTCAGTAAACCTGAGATTTTCATCTCTTCTGCTATCTTGATGGCCTCGTCAATCATGCCGATGTCTTTATAAACATACATCATTATTCCGTATGAAGTACTGTCTGCCTGACCAGTCTCTTTAAATTTTTCAAAAGTCAGCTTGGCTTCAGAAACCAAGCCGAGTTCTGCAAAGGCGGTAATCATACTACTACGTGCAGCTAAATCGAGAACTCCTTCCATGTTCTGCATCTGCTTGTAGATGGATTTTACCCCTTTCAAGTCGCCGGCCTTACTGTACGACTTCATTAGGGTTGTTAACACAACTAAATTTGCTGATAATCCAGATTCTTGCATCAAGTGGAAGTATTGAAGTGCCTCATCAAGTCTACCATGTTCTGCAAAACCGTTTATTAAAGCACCATACACAGTCTCATTTGGTTTTACACCAGCACTTATCATTTCCTGGTATACAATGACTGCATCAGAAAGCTGACCAAGACGAGCATAGCATCCAATAACAGCAGAAAAAGTTTGACAATGTGGCTTAAACCCCATTTCCTGCATTTCAACAGTGAGGTCCCTTGCTTGGTCAACTAAATCAGCACCAGATAACATTTGAATAATAGAATTGTATGTGCTGTCAGCAGGTGAAATCCCTTGATACTTCATTTCTTCGAAGAGCAAAACGGCTTTATCATAATGGTTTGCTTTGCCGTATGCTTTGATCATGACATTAAACTCTAAGATATCCCTCGCCTGTCGTGCCTTGTCTCTTTTCCTATAAAAAATATTCTCTGCTTCAGCCCAAAATCCTTTCTCGGCAAAAGCATCAATAATTGCAGCACATATAAAAGATGGCGGTTCCCCATACTTCTGAAGCAAGTCATTTGCTTTATCAACATCTCCTTCATTAATATACATCTTGACAATGCCAGAAAGAGAAAGCGCATCAAGAGAAACAGAATTTTTCTCCATTTCATCGATCACACCTTCCACCGCCTGAACCATATTCTCTGTGCATAACGCACCGAGAAGAGCTCTGTAAGTTACAGTATCTGGGAAGAGTCCAACCTCTCTAATCCTTCTATAATAAGAAAGAGCAGCATCAATACTCCCCGCAGTAGCATACAAAGACAAGAAGATGTTGTAAGTTCTCGTATTAGATGATATACCCCTCTCTTCCATTTTATCTAGCAAAGATTCAGCTTCCAACAAATTTCCATGGCTACCACTAATAAAGATCAACGTATTGAAAGTGCAAGTATCCATTGCCACACCAGATTTCATCATATCAGCAAAGACATCAGCAGCGTCTTTTAGCCGCCCAGCCTTGCCATACAAATCTATCAGAGTATTGTAAGTGGTAGACAGCCGAGGTTTCAGAGGAGCTATCTCCTCCATATCCATCGACAACATATTAGAATCCCGAATCCCCCCACCTGTCTTAAAAAGCTCTGTAGAAAGAAACTGCTTGAAACTAATGGGCACCGACGATCTAGAGCCATCGGCAATAGCACAATCCGACGAATCAAAATCAAGATCATCCAAGTCAACTTTCCCACCACACCAATTCTTATAAAACCTATCAGCCCTATCAAACTCCCCAACATCCTTCAAAACCTTAACAACGGTACTCATAGTAACCTCATCAGGGAAAAAGCCTCTCACCATCATATGCTTAACCCACAAAAGAGCCTCTTTACCAAGACCACCTTTCCCATAACAATGAACAAGCATACTATAAGTATTATTCGTCGGCAAAACATTGTTTTTCGCCATCTCAATCCAACAAAGCCTCAATTGATCCCATTGTTTAGCTCTACCAAGAGTCCTAAGCACAACATTATAATGAATCACATTATGAACATAGTTATTTTGAGATCTAAACCACTTAAAAACCCTAACAACAATTTCCCAATTTCTCAGCTTTTTAAGAATCATAGTGATTTCTTTTGGACTAATAATCTCACCAAATGAATCAAGGGTGTCTTCAACATCATTAGAAGTTTCCAATAACTTCAAAACTGAATCTAAAACATTGTCAGAATCATTTTCCGTCGAAGAAACGTTTGTGGGTAAAGGTAGAGTTTTTGAACGGAAACAAGTAAGAGGAGGAGAAACCCATCTTGGATTAAGGGGTGGAAAGTGACACAGAAGAGGTTTAGTGAAAATTTTGGTGAGAAATTTTGAAGAAGGTGAAGAAAGTGAAGAAGAACTTACAGGGAAAATTTCTGCACATGACATGTTTGTTTGAATGTTGAAGTGGGATTTACTCTTCACATACAGGGAAATTTGTAAGCGATATTGAAGAGAAAGTTACTACTATCCTCCTTGTTGAGAAACGAAGCCGCGAGTGAAGAGAAAGTGTCAGAACTAAGAAGAGGGTTTAAGGGAAAGCGGCGTAAATGAATGAGAAGTGTGGGATGGCTACGATTTTAGTGCTAATTGCAGATTAGATATTTCTCTAATGTCAGGGATATTTTTCATTTTAGTCCTTCCCCAATTTGACTATAGGACGAATTTTGTGGTATAGATTTCCTCTATTTTAAAATGAGTGTCGCTTTAACTAATTGCACACAGATTAATTAATGAAATAGAGTAGTCAATTGTCATAGCAGTTTTATTAAAATAACTTTACTTTATAAGAAAAAGACAAACTTAAATTGCATTGGAAATTGTTTGAAAAAGAAAAGTTAGAGTATTTATTGAGGGTAAAGTTTGAAAAAAAAATAAAGTTGTATTGGAAATGTAAAGTGGTATTCATTTTGAAACAAACTTTTTGACTAAAGTGACACTCATTTTAAAACGGATGGAGTAGTTATTTAAACAAACAATTATGTAAACAAAAGACAATAGAAAAACGATATTCCACAGAAAAATATTAATATATGTCATGTGAGTCGGTATCAACATTGCATAATACATGCAGAAGTCGGTTCAAACCATAAATTCATCCTTATTTACTTTAAAAGATAAAAAATTTGTCATTACATTGCATGATAAAAAAAAAAATTAATATATTACAATCAGAAATACAACAATAAATAAAAATAATTGTATCTAGATCAACTGACGATATCAAAATCATTAAGTTGGATACATTTATTAAAGTTTGAATTCGGAACATTGTGTGTATTTATTATCACTTCGTCTAAAGAAAAAAAATAACAATAAATAAAATAAATTTTCATTTTATTTATTGTGTTTATTTATTGATCCTCAAAAACAATAAATAAAATTTATGAGACTATGGTAGACTTTCTTTGCAGATATTTTGATATTTTGCATTTTCATGTTATTATAAAATATATTATTTTTTTCAATGATACTAACAAATAACAAATACTCTAAATGAAGGATATAATCGAAAGTGAAAAAATTAGTCTAAAACAGTTTTTGCAAATAAATAAACTTCTATGTATTATTCTTAAGTTTGTAACTGTAGTTTATCAACAAACAAATTATAAAGAAACAATTTTCATTAGTGAAAACTTAAAATTAACATCAAAAAGGTTAAATTGACATCTTTTTTATGGCTGAAATCAAAACAGGCAACATTTTCCTACAATTATCATGACTGCTGGAAACAACCGCTTCTCTGTATGGGCGTTCACTTGTAATTTTTGTTTATGTTGTGTTGTTTTGGAGGTGCTTTGTTCTAATTAGCACCTAATTTTTTGTATATACTCTTGTGTGTTTCCCTTTTGTACGCCTTGTGCGGGGGGAAAGCACCGTTGTTATTATATACTACCTCCGTCCCTAATTATAAGACCATTTTGAGATTTTTTTTGTCCCTTTTTATAAGACTCCTTTGCTATTTCCAACTACATTAATTATTTCTTTACATACATGTCCCTATTAATTATGCATCTTTTTCTTCAATCAACAATAAATAACATGTTGAAAACATAAACCATCACTCTCTTAAAGGATAAAATTGTAAAAACAATACTAATTACAAACATATTTAATACAAATATCCACTATCTTAATTCCCGTTATTTTTTCAAAAGGACCCTATAATTAGGGACGGAGGTAATATCATTTTTGTTTGTTAAAAAAAAAAATCAACATAAAAGCTTATTTATTTGAATACGTTGTTTTGCATAAGCTCAAAACAAGCCTATTCCAAACGGGCCCTAAGTATGCAAAGGAAATGTTAATATAAAGTTATTAATTATTATGGATATTAAATAAATACTATTTCATTTTATCTTTTGTCTAGTAAAAAATGTTACTTTCTATTTTTTTTTCACTGTTGTTTGATGTTTGATTTTATGTTCTTATTTAACGGTCGCTTTGATTTTTTTAATAGACATAATAGGAGAAAAATTGTATCACCATATTTTATCACAATAAAACTAACTAAACTAATCATATGTTACAACGCTTTTTTAACACCTTAAAAAAAGAAAAAAAATATTTTTTAACATTTTTTTTATATTGGTTCTCTCTTTAACATCCATCCGACTTTCTTAATATATGTTGCACTATTCACATATTCCCTCTTCCCAAACTTAACCACCACAATGGTTTCAATCTTCATATACCTCAGAAACTTAAGGTTGAAATTGTGTATAAAGCAAAGGAACAAATATATTAGTGTTTGTCAATGATTTTGATAATTCTAAGTTACCATCTTCTTTAATTAGCGCTCAATGTAACAGCCCGATTTTTGTTAGATTTATTTTTAATTGTTTTAATAAGTGTTTATATGTGTTTGTGTATGATCATTCATTATTGGGTACATTTTCATGGGTTTCCGTGTTAGAGGGGTAATTTAATCATTTTGAACTCAGGGGGTAGTTTGGTCATTTTAGGTGTAAGAGTAAATTAGTAATTTGGTGAGAATTATTTTTAGTGTTTTAGTGAGAACCATTATTTTACTAAGTTACTAGGGTAGTAATTAATATTTTACTGTTAAGTGACCGTTGGTAGTATTTTACCGTTAAGTGATCGTTAATAGCATTTTACCGTTGTGAGTGTAGAAACATTTTAGATTTGAGTTGGAGTGGGTTAAGTCCTGGACCATCATCATATTCTTCAAAGCTTAGAGACCCTCGGAAAGGTCTTAAACGCCTTCCGTAAGGACCTAAAAGGTTCTCCAAAAGGTTTATTGGGTTTAGGCGCGCCTCCTAAAGAACGTCGCCCTCCTGAACCTTCAAAACTTGTCTGAAAGTATTCTAAAGAATTATTAAGCTTTAAAAGCACCACACCTTGTACCAAGACTTGTGCTTGGGGGCTGTGGACCGTCATAATATTCCTAAGAACCTGAAGGACCTCTAAAATGGCTTTAAGACCCGTCAAGAAGGCTTTAGCACCCTTAGAAGAAGCCCTAGGGTCCCGGGCGCGCATTATCCGTGGCGCCGCCTTAATAATCTCTAGAATCTTCTAGAAACCGCCCTAAATACATAAATACCCCTATTACTTGGAGACTAAGCAATCAAAGTCCACCATTAAGAGAATAGACTATATAAGGGTTGTCTTAAGAGAAAATATCACACAATTTTCATTTACATAGATAGTTTGAGCGAGATAAAGAGAGAAAGTGGGAGCAAAGAGGAAAAGGGTTAGAGAAGGAGGAACTTGAAGATTCAAGAAGAGGAGAGAACCTAGGAGCTAAAGTGAAGCTTGGGCTAGGGAATTGATCTAACTAAGGTAAGAGGGTTAGAATTCATCATAATCATTTTTAGTGTGAATTTTCAATTGTTGTATAAATAAGTGCTTAATTGAGTAAATGATTAATTGTTCATAATTGTTAAAATTCGTGCTCCAATTATGATGTTATGTTGGAATGTAAGAAATTGGTGATAATTGATTTGTTGTTGGTGAAATTGAATGATCAAAGTATATGAAAATAATATATGATATTATGCTCTAAATGACATCTTGTGATATGTTGATGTTGAATTATGTTGAGATTCATGTTCAATTGATGTAATTGCTTCTAAGTGGTGTTGTTATTGATAATTCATGGCTTGAGCGTGCATAATTCATAATTGGTTGATGAGAAATGAGTTGTTGTTGGTGACTTTGTAAAATGGGTTGAATTGGTTCAAATGTTAATGGTTTTTATGTTTGTCGTGTCTTTGTGAATCATTTTAGTCATATTGACCTGTAAACAATCTCTGGAAACACATTTGGGCATTGGGAGATCAAAATTGGGGATTTTGGGTAAAAAGGGGTTGAAACCCGTAACATTTTCTGCAGAACTATGAATGTTCGCTTAAAGGGTCGCTAAAGCGAACCGATAAGCGAACTATCATAGTGAGTTCTGGGTGTAGGTCACTTAAGAGAACCTGCAAGCGACCGGTAAGCGTACTTTACTGGTAGCTACTGGAACTCGTTCGCTTAAGCGAACCATGTGGTCGCTTAAATGAACTGATGAGCGACCAGTAAGCGTACCTTTCAGGTGGCTACTGGAACTTGTTCGCTTAAGCGAGCATGCCCAGTTTCAGCCACTTTAATTCTTTGTTCCGAGACTTAGGGGGCCAATCCGAGCTTTGTAAAATGATTCTTTCAACTTATTTAACTACTGTTTGAACCCCTAAACCTACTGGAACATGCTTAGCTTACCTAAACTTGAAATTTTCCGTTTTGGGATGAAACTTGTACATTTTTGGGAAATTCGAATTTCATCGAAATAAACTTTTGCAAACTATTTGAGATTACAAGTTGAACCTACAGCTCATATAGACTTAGGTAAGACTTGTAAGTTTGATCAAACATCTTAATCATGTCAAATATGATATTTCAGGTGGGAATGTGGAAAAAGTGAATTTGAGTTTCTCATACGAACTTAAGTTATTCTTTGGACTAAATGTCTAATAGTCTACAAGTGGCTTAAGCTCATGACTGCATGATTGATTAAAATTGTTTGAGAGCTTGCAACTTGTCTATGTTGCTTTGTCGTGGGAGTTATCAATGTTGGTCGTTTGCCACTTGATACGGCTTATCGGAAATGAGTCTTTTAACTGGAATATCTTATGACCTTTTGTGACCAGTTTTACATAACTACTTGAAGATGTGTGAATGAGATATGATATGAATAATATGATAATTATCATGTGACGTTGAATGATGCTAATATTGATGATTATAGTGATAATGTGATGATGACTCTTATTTGTTTTATGACTGGAATGTTGTATGGATGTAATTTCTTGATAATGCAAATGTTGTGGAGATGATCAATATATTTGGAAGTTGTCCTTTATATTGTTGTGAAAGTTGGAGGTGATTGCATTGTTGAGTCCTTACTTGTATGTCCATGCATCATAGTCATGTTGAGTCTTGTAGTTGTAAAAGGGTTGAGCTCTTTTACTTCGGAGATTATGTAAGACGGGTGTGAAATCTTACATACGATGTTTTTGTTGCATCGAAGGTGACGACCTTGAGGTGATTCGGTACCACATGCATTTATGCGTCATGTTTAGGGACATAGAATTTTGTTGCAAGAGTCCTAAATGTGGAATAATTGACACACTTGTGGTCGTGAGTGATTGATTGTGATATCTGAATTTATCATTATGTATTATTGTTGAGGTTGATTATTCATGGCAATTATCTGGAATTTGAATTGTTTATTCATGTTTAACTGCTATGTGGATTATGATGATGTAATACTTACCCACTGTGGTTTGACCGCCTATACCTGTCTGTATGGATGGGTAGACGTTGTGCAAGATTAGTTGCTCCAGTGAGTTGGTTGATGCTTGATGGATACCAGGAGCTATCTCCGATATCGGTGTAGTTGAGTCTAGGATGACTCTGATCTAGGTGTCTGTTAGATTTCCTAGATTTATCTGTTTGAATTTTATTCATATTTGGAGATTGCCCATTTTTCGGGACTTGGAGAACTTTCATGATTATGTATTTTTGATGTCATGACATGTATGCTGGATTTATATGGTTTATATATCCGCTGCGACTATTGAGATTTTTATGCATGCATGTGAATTTGAATTTTGTATGATGACGCAGCGTCTATTTCTTGAATTTTGTATGATGATGTAGCGTCTATTTCTTGAGTATATGTATTATTCGCATGTTTTATCGCTTTAATAGAAATAAGGTGTTACAGTCATTCAGTTGATCTTACAACTTATATGTTGTATCATGATAGAAATTTCATGTTTGTTGGACTTTCTGCTGCATCTAAAACATGGAATGAAAGCTATAAACTTGATAGCTGAAAGTTTAGTTTGGAAAAGTCTGAAATACGCATCTTGTTACTCATGATTACAATAGTTGTAATTGGAACGGTTGTGGTAGGTGTTCTCTTGATCTTTATACATGCAAGATGCAGGTCTTGAATTTTAGGGTTGTTTGCAATTGGAGGATCAGTTGGAGTTGGAGCGCTGATGAACTCATTCAGTAGTTTGGATATCTCGCAGGATTGAACTCTTGGTCCGTAGTTGAAAACTAGCATTTGTTTTATGCATTTCAATTTTCAGTTGCTTGAATTGGAGAATGATTTTAAATTAGAATCCTATCTATAAAATATGATGTCATTATAAATTGATGAATTTCAAATTCCGTATAAGTATGTTGCAACTGATAAGCCTGAAAATGGTATAAGTTATGTGAAAAATATATGATGTGTATGTTGATACCCTTCTTTGGCACGATTAGAAGTGTGTTGTTTTTCTTTTAAAGTTACTCCCTTTTTTGTTTAACTTAGAAAAATACATGTGAGTGTTTGAGAGAGCTTATGGAAATTAACTTGTAAAAAGTCCATAAGTTGGTTTCAACTTATTCTCAAAACACTCAAAGGTTTCGACTTATTTCCAAACACATAGCTTATATAAAAATAATTTGACTTTATTTTATCTTTTGTTATAGAAACAACTTAACCATGAGATCAAATACAAATACTATCTTGATGTTCTTTTAAGATATAAAATACAATCATTAAAACGGTATTGTAGCAATTTTCTTTTAAGTAATGCAAAAATAAATTAAAATTTATCCTTTATGGAATATGTATGTGATAAGCAACATTTAGTAGCAAAAATTGGACTCTTAACAAACAAACTCCAGCCCTATAAGATTTACCAAGAAAAGAGAAATGATGTAGTCTCTCACGACTTATAAAGGTGGTGGTTGTGAGAAATCAAATGTCAAAAGGATATTTGGGAAAATATGGAGAGAAAGCGTTAAAATAAAGTATGTATATTTTGTTGGTTCTTTGTGGACAATCTATTTTGGCTGCACACCATTGTGGGTCCCACAACAACACAAAAGGAAAATCAGAGAATCAGAGAAGACAAACCTATTTATTGCAATCAGTTGTTGGCTACTACATTTGGTGGTGGTGGTGGTAGTATATCAATCAAAAGAGATTCTTTCCCTAATTGTTGTACAAATATTGTTTCGAGGTTGATCTTGGCTATTATAATTGATTGGTTCAATAATTTCTTCGAATTAATTCTACCAAACCAAATCATACTACTTCATAATTATACATATGTCCTAGATTTTGAGAGTTTAATTTCTCTGGAGTGTTATTATAAGTAATTTAAATTGGATGAAAAATACATTAGACTAGTTATTTATATGGATGTAGTTTTAAGGAACATCTGACACAGAATATGTCGGAGTTTGTTTAGAAATGGTCGTGGTAATTTAATATATGAGGTAGTCTTATACATATGAAAAAAATGTTGTACGGTGTATGGATGCATCATGCATGCATGCATGGGGAGAGAGAGAGAGAGGGTATTGTATTTGGTTGTATTGGCCTCGTGCATCATCAGATTCATTGCTCTAGCTACCCGTACGTGTGAATCATTGTAATTCATATATGTTTGTTCAATTCATATGTCCATATGACTGTATGATACTAGTCTAAAACCCGTGCGCAAAGCACGGGTGTAAATAATAATTGTTAAAATTTATGATTATTTCAACAGATACCTTGTCTGACCATTCCAACAAAATATACAAATACAAGGCTTACACAAAACTTCAATCAAGATCAATGATCGAATAAAAGAGAACTACACATAATTAATAACCCAAAAAGGGCAAATCAAAACAATAAACAGGCAACCACAAGAAACATATGCAAAATAATCATTTTTTTTAGGAACAAAATAATCAACCATTCACGCTACACAAACATGTAGAATTAAACTAAATTCGTCGACAAAATAACCCGGTCTTCATCACCCAACCAACCACATCTCACGAATGCCTTTATCCCAAGCAAACACGATAAACTCTCAAAGATCAAACATTCACAGGTCTTCGACAAAAACCTTATTCCGTAACGCATCCAAATACTTCAGACCTATTCAAGAAAATAATCAAAAAACAAAATTAATTAAATTATCAGGATAAAAAACATATATCATAAAATATCAACATCCACAAATATTAGCTACTAAGCACACTTCGTCAGAGAAACAAACACAATCATACAATATATATAGCCCTGTACAGATAAACACTTACATTCTGATCAACCAACACCAACTCCACCGAGCTTAACAAATTTCCACATCCTAACCACCAGAACAACAAATTTCCAGGAATACCAGAAACAACAACAGACGGCTTATCCATAACCATCGCGACCAACACAAAACAAATACAACTTTAACCACTCAACAAACCAAGCAAAGAGAGTCCAAAACGATGAGCAACAAAGCAGAAGGTGTGTGGCTTTTATAGTAAACGAACAAGAAGAACTGCTTGTACATGCAACAGTGTCTCATAAATGCAATAACTATTAAAAAACGTATTAAAAATAACTCAAGCCGTATAAGGACAAAACAATAGTACAATGCAAATAAAAACTAAACAACCCAAGTACAATTAAAGGCTTGTACATCAACATGTCAAAAGAATATCAACTATCCAACGGTGCAAAAAAAATCAATGGGATACCACAATCTCCATCCCAAACCTATTGCACGCAACATCTCTATAGACCCCAAAACCTACTATGTTTAACCTCACCAAGCAACTACACACTTAAAATATGCCCAATGCGGAAAGCCTACTATATAATTTTCTATATAAAGGCGAAGATAATATAATTTATTCGCGTTTGAACAGTTGGATTTTATTAACACTGTGGTTAAGATTATTGATATCCGGATGGTGGATACTACGTGTGTGTGTGTGTGTGTATATATACTATTTTTTTTACTATTATTTCTCGATTTCTCTAATATGTATGGGGTTCGTGGTTTTGTTCGATTTTAAAAAAGGATTCAATCTAACTCGAGCGATGGATAGAAAACTACATTCAAAAACATCTAATATATTTCGATTTTGCACAGTCTTTTATTTTTTAGATTAGATAGCAATTTTATTTTGAGTGGTTATACATGAACCATCCTATGTGGCTACCACTCTTTGTACACCTTTCACATGTCTAAGAAAAATATAAATAATCTTATGAAAGTGCCAGCTCATAAAAGAAGACAAAAAAAAATTAAGTCCCAACCCTTGCTTCTCTAAAAACAGATCTCTCTTCTCTCTCCCAACCGCCATCCACTGCCACCGCCGCAAACTCCGACCACCCCTCCGCCCCAACTCCGATTTCAACAACTCAACTCTCTCTTTCTTCCCCTACTCACCCCCGCCGCCCCTAGCTTGGTGTGGAACTGATTTTAGAGGATGGAGGAACTCTTTGAAGCTGATCGTAGAGGATGGTGGAGTTTTGATGAATGTCTTGCCCAGAATGACATACCTTGATAATCACAGGGACCTTGACATGTAGCATATGGGTCATTAGTTTTTTTTTTTTTGTTTTTTTGAAAGGGTATGGGTCATTAGTTTTATGTCATAGTTTTGGTGTTTCAAGTTAAATTTTAAGTTTTTTTTTTTTGGTTTATGGTGAAATTTAGAGAATTGTAATGAAGCACAATCCCTCATAAAAGCCTCAAATTTTATTTATTTTTCAATCAAACTATGCGTGGTTAAATGATTGTAGATTTGAATTTTTTTATGAAAACTGCAGATTTCAATTTTTCTTATAAAAATTACATACTGTGTTTAGTTTGAGTTTGTGTATGTCAGTGTGTTCCCCATAGAAGCAACTGCAATATTTCATTGATTTCTTTGGAGGAGAATAAATGACGAAGAAGATTGTTTCACCACTTTTGTATGATTTACTATAGTTATCAAACCCATTACACAGAGGTGTGATATGAAGGAAAGAGGATGGAAAGAGAAAGTGGGAAGAACTGGTGGATAAGAGTTTGAGAAAGTGGAAGGGAGGTGAGGATTGTTTCCAAAGGGAGTGAGAGAACTGGTGGTGGTTCCTTAGACCAACTACAATGAGGGTGTTGAAAGCCATATTCAACAAGCAAACCATTGGAGAGGGGGGTGTTGAAAGTGAGCTGGAGGAAAGAGATGATGAATACATTCAATAGGTTGAATCCTGACGCCGGAAGCCACGTGGCGCGCTCGGATTGGGCTTTTTTTGGCGCGTGCGTTACACGCGCCGACAAGGCGCGTCTGTGACAGAGGGACGCGGAGAGAGAAACTGTTTTGGATAGATGCCGCCACGCGTCGCTTTCTGGTTGGCTGGCCTGGATTTTTATCTTCTTAATACTTTGGACTCAATTATTTCATTGCAAATAATTTTTTTTATTTTTTATTTTTTCACCAAAATTCGTGATTTTTTTTTCTCTATAAATAGAGACTTGGATCATTTGATTTGGACACAGAAAAAAAAACCATAATTTTCACTCTCTTAATCTTATTATTAGCATTTCTTTTGAAGTTTTAGTCTTTAATTAGTGAAATGGATCCCACTAACAATCAATCCAACACCCAAAATTCTTCTGATTACCCTTTTAGCTACCAAAATCAATTTCCCAACTCACATCCTCAAAACCCAAATCAATTTCCCAACCAACATCCTCAAAACCCAAATCAATTCCCCAACCAAAATCCTCAAAACATGTCTAATTTTGGTTTTGCCTCAAATTTCAATCACCCATCCTTTGTTCCAAACAACTTTAATCCATATTTTAGATCTATGATGGGATATTCATCTCAAACACCCCCATTTAATGGTTATATGCCAATGGTGAATGAAAATTTTCAGAGTGTTGGTGAATATCCTGATTTTTCATCACAAATAAATCGTGGTGGAATGACACGAGATAATGAAGTTGCTCCAACTCCAGAGGATACAACTCCAAAGAGCAAGAGAAACCAACAACCATCATGGAACACTGAACAAAATTTGGTGTTAATTAGTGGGTGGATAAAATATGGAACATGCAGTGTTGTCGGAAGAAACCAGACAAGTGAATCATATTGGGGTAAAATTGCTGAGTATTGTAATGAGCATTGCTCATTCGATTCTCCGCGCGATATAGTTGCATGCCGAAACCGTTTTAATTATATGAACAAATTAATAAATAAATGGGTTGGTGCTTATGATAGCGCTAAGCGTATGCAAGGAAGCGGTTGGTCGGAAGATGATGTTTTCAAAAAAGCTCAAGAATTATATGGATGTGGGAAGAATGTTCAATTTACTTTAATGGAAGAATGGCGCGCTCTCCGAGATCAACCACGGTATGGTAGTCAAGTGGGAGGAAATGTTGACTCAGGAAGTAGTGGATCTAAGAGATCTTACGAGGACTCTGTAGGATCTAGTGCTCGTCCAATGGATAGGGATGCAGCTAAAAAAAAAGGTAAGAAGAAAAGCAAGGGCGAGACATTGGAGAAGGTGGAAAAGGAATGGGTTCAATTCAAAGAATTAAAAGAGCAAGAGATTGAACAATTGAAAGAGTTAACTTTGGTGAAACAACAGAAAAACAAGTTGCTGCAAGAAAAGACTCAAGCTAAAAAAATGAAAATGTATCTAAAGTTAAGGGACGAAGAGCATCTCGATGACCGGAAGAATGAGCTGTTGGGGAAGTTGGAGCGTGAGCTGTTTGAAAATTAATTTTAATCAAATATTTGTTTGTATTCAGTCAACATTATCAGTGTTGTCTAGTCCCGACTATTTGCTTTAATATTTGTCAGTGTTGTCTAGTCCGTAGTGTTTGCTTTAATAATTATCAGAGTGTTGTCTAGTCCGTAGTGTTTGCTTTAATAATTATCAGAGTGTTGTCTAGTCGTCACTGTTTGCTTTAATAATTATCAGAGTGTTGTCTACTCGTCACTGTTTGCTTTAATAATTATCAGAGTGTTGTCTACTCGTCACTGTTTGCTTTAATAATTATCAGAGTGTTGTCTAGTCGTCACTGTTTGCTTTAATAATTATCAGAGTGTTGTCTAGTCGTCACTGTTTGCTTTAATAATTATCAGAGTGTTGTCTACTCGTCACTGTTTGCTTTAATAATTATCAGAGTGTTGTCTACTCGTCACTGTTTGCTTTAATAATTATCAGAGTGTTGTCTAGTCGTCACTGTTTGCTTTAATAATTATCAGTGTTTGCTTTAATACAATACAATAACTTATTTCGAATCCGTCAGTGTCCACCACACAATGTACTTATATATAGGGACTCATGTCTACTTCCAATATCACAAATCTCATTCCTATCTATTTCCAATATCACAAATCTCATTCCTATCTATTTCCAATATCACCAAAGACTATCAATGGATCCTTTTGATATCGAAGCCTACAAACAAAAACGTGATATTGAAGACACTTATATCGTCAACCGATTTATTCAGCGTCGAAAAGAATTAGAGGAAGGTAGTGGATCTCGTAGTAGAAAATATTTAAATAGAGATCATGCAGCGGCAAACCAAAGACTCATTGACGACTACTTTGCCAATGAGCCTACATATGACGATGCAATGTTTCGTCGTCGGTACCGGATGCAAAAGCATGTTTTCCTTCGAATCGTTGGAGACCTTTCAATTACTGATAACTACTTCACCCAGCGAGTTGATGCCGCCAACAAAGAAGGTATATCACCGTTAGCAAAATGTACCACAGCAATGCGAATGTTAGCATATGGCGTGGCAGCAGATGCGGTCGATGAATACATCAAAATAGGAGGTACTACAGCATTGGAGTGCTTACGTAGATTCTGTAAAGGAATCATACGATTGTATGAGGAAGTGTACCTGAGAGCACCAAACCAAGATGACCTTCAAAGAATACTACATGTTAGTGAAATGCGGGGGTTCCCAGGGATGATCGGGAGTATTGACTGCATGCACTGGGAGTGGAAAAATTGTCCTAAAGCATGGGAAGGTCAATTCACCAGGGGGGATAAGGGAACCACCACAGTTATTCTTGAAGCAGTTGCATCTCATGATCTATGGATCTGGCATGCCTTTTTTGGATGTCCAGGAACGTTGAACGATATCAATGTTCTAGACCGGTCACCGGTGTTTGATGATGTGGAACAGGGAAAGGCTCCACGGGTGAATTTCTTTGTGAATCAACGTCCCTATAATATGGCATACTATCTAGCTGATGGTATCTACCCTTCTTATCCAACTTTCGTCAAATCAATTAGACTTCCTCAAAGTGAACCTGATAAGTTATTCGCAAAACATCAGGAGAGCTGTCGGAAGGACATCGAACGTGCTTTTGGAGTGCTTCAAGCTCGATTTAAAATCATCCGTGAACCAGCTCGCTTGTGGGACATAGCCGATTTGGGTATCATCATGAGGTCATGCATCATATTGCATAATATGATTGTTGAGGATGAACGAGATACATATGCTCAACGTTGGACCGATTTTGAGCAATCCGAGGGAAGTGGATCTAGTACAGCACAACCATACTCGACCGAGGTGTTACCCACTTTTGCAAATCATGTGCGTGCTAGATCCGAGTTGCGTGATCCAAATGTTCATCACGAATTGCAAGCAGATCTAGTGAAGCACATATGGACAAAGTTTGGAATGTTTCACGATTGAAGATGATTTGTATCGAACTAAGTAAATTACTTGTGTGTTGTGTGTTGTGTGCTTGTTTGTTGTCTTGCATTTTAAGCTATTTGTGTGACCCGTTCTTAGTTTGTTGTATTGCATTTTATTTATGTTAAGAAAATAAAAATAAATAATTTAAATAAATTTTGTTTTTACAAAAAAAAAAAATTGTTAAGTGTTTCTTCATTTTAATTTAATTATAATCGATAATTGTAATTTTATGTAATTATAAAAACAAAAATATAAAATTAAATAAGAATAAGAAATAAAAGGTGGTGGGGTAGGGTGTTGAATAAAAAACCATTGGAGAGGTAAAAATTGAATGGGTGTTGAATTAAGAGAGAGAAAATGATGTGGAGTGTTGGGAATTGAAAAAGTGGGTGTTGAAGGTTATTGAATGTATTTTACCATTGTAAATGGTCTTAGAGAGGGGGAAACGCGTAGAAGGGTAAATTAGAAAGAGAAAAAAAAAGGTGTGAAAATACTATAAAGTCCATGCCACATAGGAGTGGTACAACAGTGGTACAAGAAAAAGGGTGTCCATGTCTAATTACCCTTTTATTTTATACTATTGGTTTGGATGTGAACACTCATAACAACAACTAAAATAATTTTCTCTACTATAATACTCTCGTAAAAAATACCGATGTGAAATGGGAGAAATAGTTGAATGATTGTTTACTTACTTATATAGCATGGATGTATTCATAGTATTAAGAATGAAAAGTATTCAACATTTTTAGTATAAACAAGAACAAACTAGATATTGCCTCCACTCCTTAAGATTTATAGATCCGTCATGACTATGTATTTTTTGGGGTTCTATTTTGTCATCAAACTAGTTACAAACCGGTGCTTCGCACGGGTTGAATAACGTATCTTGTAAAAAAATTGTTTCAAAGAAAAAATGAGTAAATTAAGAAATATTGCACAAACATTAGAAATATTTCAAAATAAAGAAAGGAGTGGACCATTGAGGTGGAAAGGTTATAATTGAAGTTTCAAAATAATCCATACAATCATATAAATCAGCTAGACAGAACGAAGAACTAACAATATGATATCCAGAGCTGTGAAAAGCCGACTTAAGTTTATGAGATTTAGGACTTCAATAACTAAAATTTGAGTACCATATCATGAGTCATGAGTTTACACATTTACGAACTAAAAACCGAAGGATTGTGATTTCACTTATCCTAACTAAAAACAATATACTTTACTCAACATCAAGAGAAAAGGATTGTTATTCAGTCATACTATGTTTATTTATCACTGATAAAAATACTCTGCTATGTACAATAAAGCATATATAAAACAACAATAACCTTTTAGGTGATTCAAAAAAAATGGCATCGTAAATCATTCTCTCTTTTTAAAACTATGATTAGATGTTTTCCAACCTCAGCCACACTTGTCCCATGCATTTTACAGAATATAACTAATCTTAGGAGTAGGATACTCTCAAATTAGTAATAGCATAAACTTTAGCATCAAAATATAACTTTTACAAATGTTAAAGAATGGCATTTTCCATGTGAAAAGTATTAGACGACTGCAATAATCCAAACTGCACTCTAGCTAGCCAATAGCACCTATTGCAACATCATATCTTCTTCATTAGTGTGTAAATTTTGCTTTGACGAAGATTCAAGTATGTATTCAACAATTAATCAATAAATCCATACAAAGACAAATAAAACATTCTTTAAGAAGCACAAAAAAGTAGTAATAATAGGGGAAAAAAAGGAAAAAAAATGTGATCTTGATTTACTTGCAAATAAGGCCTTTATGTTGTTATTTAAAGTTGTGCCATTATAAAACCAAGTATAAATCAAAATGTCTTGCTTTTATGGCAAACCCCTGGAACCAAATTCATTTCGAGAGATTAGCAATATGGTGTGTGTGTGTGTGACCAAATTCATCAAGGTCATGGCACACACTGTCATGTGGTGTGTGTGAAAACAATATGACGGCCATACATTTCTGCAGCAAAGACACTTTTAAACTCATGTGAATAATATGCCTCACAAATAAAAAACTTGATCAAAAGAACTAAAAACTTGACACTGAGATAATAATATATAAAAATAAACTCACAAAACAAAACTTAATCACTTGAAATGGAATGAGGTTCATTCTTCCCCTGAAAATATCTAATTTAGTTCGATGAATATTTGCATGGCCGGCGTAGAGGGAAGAAATGGGAGAGCCAGAGGAAACCTATATAAATAACAGGAACTTGTGGCTGCAGTTATGAACGAATTAGCTCCTTGGTGATGGATCAATCTATGCATTTTAAAACTCTTTCTTATATTTTCAGCAGTATGCTAATTTTTGCAAAATTTTGATGTTTTATTACTGATTTTATACTAAAGTTTTCTGATAAATGTAAAAGGGTTGGCTTTAAATATTTACAGTCGACATTCTGATTTTTCACAATGCGCTTGAGACCTTATAGCAGAGGAAAGAAGCACACTTACATAAACATTGAAATTTTTTTAGCAGTGAAAGCGGGTGAAAGTATGTCCCAAAGTTTACCATTGATTGCATACTTTGACTCTACGGAACAATGCGTCTATTAGGGTGTATTTGGTTCTGAGAAGAGAGAAATAGGTGAGAGAGAGTGTGAAGAACTAAATATCATATTTATGTTCTAAAGTTACTTTTTACGGACTTACAATTGTCTCATAAGATTTAAGAACACTCACTTATTTTTATGTCAATGCATTGGGTTCTTAACTTATTTTACTCACGATAAGAGAAATAATGTTAGATGGAACTTATCATAAGCTTTCTCCAAATCTAGCTTGTAGATGGTACTTCGTTTTTGCTCTTAGACTTTTGCATCTTATAACTTCAGTTCCTTTTGCATCTTAAAATATTTGTCTCCTTAAACCTAATTTAGGATGCAAGGAGTTCCATAGGTGAAGCCACCTAGAGTGCTTGACAATGCTGACAAAATTCATCTATGAATTTCCTCTAAATTGTGGCTGTGACGACTTCCAAACCAAAAGTTAGATTCTACTTTCTTCCCATAATAACAAACACGAAAAGACATATCTATCCCTACATTGCATCCAGATTCTTCTAGTATCTTCTTTTCCCTCTTTTCACCCATAAGAACAAAACCCTTATAACAACAACAAACAACTCCTCACACAAACAAAACAAAGACACACAACTTCACTTCACAACACAATCTATCTAAAAAAATGTTCGGAGTAGTTTTCCCAAACCGCAGTTTCCCAATGGACATCTCAACTTTCTCTCAAATCGACACTTTCCATTGGATCCTCGACATGAACACATTCGTCGGTAAGTTCTTTCACTAACACTGACACGACATCAACACATGTGATTACATTCATTTAATTTATTTTTCTGTGCTAACAACACCCCTCTATCTAGGTGAAGCATACGACCAAGTCACTGAAATCTGCATCTTCCTTCTCAACAACTTCACTCTCCCACCAGACAAAGCCCTCGCAGTCTACGTTCAATCACCGGGCTCCCCATTCGTCTTCTGCGGCGCTGTCACCATCGCTCGTCCCTCCGCTGTCTTATCCCTCCTCTGGCCGGAGCCCGGCTCCGGCGCGATACAACCACAACTGACTGCTGATGCGGTGCCAATTTCCGCAAAAATCGGTGTTTCCGTGGAGGATCTGGCGTCATTAAATTCAATTGATGTTGCTGGTGAGAAGAGGATTGAAAGATTGGCGATGAAAGTTGGTGAGAATTTGTTTAATTTTATGCAGAGTTTTTGTGGTGTTGATGGTTCGAAATTGATTGTTCCGATGGATATTTTGGATCGCTGGTTTAAGAAGTTTCAAGAAAGGGCTAAGCGTGATCCTGAATACTTGAAGGGTTTCGCTTTGTAAGTTTAAAAGTTAGTTTTTTTAATTTGATTTTTGTCTTAATGTTGAAAAATTTAAATTATGATAGAGAGAATAGAAGATAGAAGGTGGTTTCTCTTATGTTGATGTAGTTTTAATCTAGATGTTTTTCTTTGAATGGAGAATCAAGGTTTTTGATTCATCGTGTTGTGTTATGTATTGAATATAACAATGAGGGAAGAGTTTGTAGGTAAATGAAAAAATGTAGTTCTTATTTTCAATTTCTATTTTGTTAATTTAAATTTAAGGTAGCTGTTTATTGTTTTGTGAGTGAGTATAGTGTATGTTTGGTTCCCGCTTTTGGACAAGCCAAAATTGATTCTAGGTATAAAATTGATTTTAACATGTTTTGTTGTTTTTTAGTAGAAGTGATTTTGCTGCAGAATTGATTTTACTTGAAGTTAAGATTTATATCTTTTGATTCTACAAATGATTTTTACATTCAAATTTATTGCTCGAGTTACTTTTACATGAATGTATCCAAATATACACTTAGAACTGTTGACACTGTTCCAGTATTACTGATCTTGACAGTCCCATCTAAATCAATGACACATGTTGTTTAGAACTTAGTTGGTGAACGTGTAATTTTAGCTGTTTGATCTTGAAATAATGACTGAGATTGTTTACTGCATGGTTCTGTTATAATAGTGAATCTAAATTTTTAGGACAGTGCTTTATGTTGTTGATGAATTAGGGACGGCTAATAGGTAATATTTTTAATGCTTGTTGATGATGGTGCTAATTTATAGTTTTAACTAGGGAGGGAAAAGGCTAAAAAGAATATTTTTGGTCATGGTACATAAACATATAATGCAAGGGTTAGTTATCTGAGTAGGATCTTTTCTATTTCTTTTTCAAAAGAGAACTCAATTGCTATAGTTTATGAGCTGTAAAGCCACTCATTTCTACAGCTGATGACACAATTAAACCTTTATGCACCTCTTCATTTATATGTAGAAAGTCTTTATCCAGTTATACAGCTTAGGTCTTAGAAGTTCTTCTTACTTTGAACATCTCTCCCCCCACTTAAAACATTTTGATTTGGGTGGTGAAAACAGAATGTTGTTAAAAAATTAGTTGAATCCAGAAGCAAATGTTGGGTCTATTGTTGAATGATTGACTAGAGTTTGCACCATGCTGCAGTGTTAGGAGTCTCATAGGAGCATCTAGTATTTAACTTCCTAAGGTTTGGCTTTGGCCAAGTACAATTGATGTTTCATGGCATGAGGTAGCTAAAGGTTGGTGTCTCTAGTTAGTAATGCCTATATATAGCTCTTTTGGCATTTCATATGCGTTCTTATTCTTCAGACAATTTCTGTTATCGGTGTCCATATCCTAAAGAATTACAAATATTTGTGGACTGGTGTTATGGATGCATATGCCTATTATTGAAGTTTCAAGAAAGGGCTAAGCGTGATCCTGAATACTTGAAGGGTTTTGCTTTGTAAGTTAACAAGTTAGTTCTTTTTATTTATTTTTTTGTCTCAATGTTGAAAAATTGAAATTATGATAAAGAACAGAAAGTGGTTTCTCTTATGTTGATTTAGTTTTAATCTAGATGTGTATATTTTATTGGAGAATCAAGGTTTGATTTTGATTCATGGTGTTGTGTTACGAATTGAAGATAACAATGAGGGAAGAGTTTGTAGGTAAATGAAGAATATAACAATGAGGGAAGAGTTTGTAGGTAAATGAAAAATGTAGTTCTTATTTTCATTTTCTTAATTTGAATTTAAAGTAGTTGTTTATGGTTTTGTGACTGAGTTCTATTTTGTGTTAACCCTTTGAGTCTTGAGGGCCTCGGCGCCGCCTGATAATCGGCAGTTCGGCCGGGAGGTAAGTAAACTCTGGCCGAGAAGTATTCTACCTTAAAATTGAACTTACGAATGTAGTAGATACTGTTCCAATATCCTAGAGTTGTTGGTTTAGAGTTAAGGGCATGGAGGGTAACTAATTAGTGTTTGAAGTGTGGAACAAGGAAATAGATTTGATGTGCATACAATTACTGATTTTGACTGTCTGATTTAAATCAATGACACATGTTGTTTAGAACTGAGTTGGTGATCGTGTAATTTGAGCCGTCTGATCTCAAAATAATGGCCAAAATTGTTTACTGCCTGCTTCTGTTATAACAGGAGTCTAAATTTGTAGGACAATGTTTTATGCTGTTGGTGAATCAGTGATGTTTAATGCATGTTGATAGAATGATAGTGGTGCTAACTGCTAAATCATGTTCTAGTTTTTATTTTGAGGGAAAAAGTACTATATATATTTTTTGGTTATGGTACTGAAACATATGATGCAAGTTTCAGTTAACTGAGTAGATATTCTTTTACAGCTTTGTTGACATGGGTGTTAGTATTTCTCTCTCTCTCTCTCTCCCTCTCCCTCTTGAGAACATTTTGATTTGGTTGGTGAAAAGAAAATGTTGTTAGGTTATTGTTGTGAGGTTGATGAATGATTGGCTAGATTCTGCAGCATGCTGCAGTGTTAGGAGGCTCAGAAGAGTATCGTAGTTGTTAAAAGGTTTAGGTTAAACATGCAGGACTGGTTTTTGTGTTTGATAAGGTTTGGCCAAGTTCAATTGATGTTTCGTGGCATGAGGTAGCTAAAGGATGGTGGTGTCTCTAGTTGGCAATGCATTCTTTTAGAATTTCACTTATAAATGGAATCAAAATATGCATTCTTAACTTCTCATTCTTAAGACAATTTTTGTTACGTTATGGGTGTCCATATCCTAAAGAATTACAAATATTTGTGGATTGGTGTGTTATATATCAGTACCATTGTTGAAAGATGGCGTAAAAACTTGGCAAATGTGAATCAATACCCTGATTAGGAAACTAAAATGTTGATGTTGATGAGTGTACAGATCAATATTGTTATGATGCACCATTTAAGATCAATTTCAATCACATGTGGACCTGAAATGGCAAGTTAAAATCAATAGATCAATAATCACACAAGTTATATTAAAGGTGATAAACACAATTTTTTATAACGAATTAAAGGTGATAATCACATATAATAGGGGCATGCGTTGTGTCTACAATAAAATATCAGATGTTTTAATTTTTTTTCTACTTCGTGATAGCTACTCTAATATCACATACTCCTTTGTTCATATTAGTACATAAACTACAACTCGTTTCAAAATTACATTATTAATCACAAAAATGCAATTTCAGCATCCACATGTAACTTAGCGCATAAGCTACTGCGTGTGATCAGCTTCTAATGTTTGTGCCGAAGGTAGCGGCTACCACCAAGCAGCAGAACAAGTTGTAGTTCTAGAGTCACTCATTCAACGAGCAGTGTTTTGCAATTCCAAGGCTCTTTGTAGTTACCAACCATACAGTATTAACGAATCCAACCCTTCCTGGCTCGTCACATTTCCATGTTCATCCAATACTAGTGTTAGACCGGAGAAATAGGAGAAAATAAAAGAGGTATCTTACATAAAAATCCATCCCATAAAGCTAAAAACTTCAAGAAAAAATTAATCAAAGAAAGAATTCATCATGGCTCGTCATATTTCCAATTTATTGAGTTGAGATTGAAAGAAAGAATTCCATGAAGCTATTTTGGCATTCAACAATTATTTAGTCTCTAACGTGCACGTGGTGATTAGGAAGTAATGAAATCAATAATAACTTATGTATCACAAGCTTTTCAGGTTGAAAAAGTGTGTGCAAGTGTCAGTATCTGGCACTTATACGAAACTTGTGATTATATTCCCTCGCTTTTCACTCTCACAAATTATTACTTTGTCTACATGTTGGGACCATGTGTGTGTCTGGGTTGGTAGATTTAAACATCAAACGTGAAAGTATATTCATATTCATTATCCAAATGCAATAAGAGCAAGATAACTTGAAAATTGTGAATCCTGCATTAATCAAATGATTTTTCATATTCATATTCATCAAATCAAGAAATTACTTAATCAGCATTAACAACTTCTGGTAGCAAACAATTTTTCATATAAAATACTAATATACTTGAGAGATGCTGCCAACATTCATATCAAAGTAAAATACTAATAAGCTAATATAAATACACACCCACATAGATTAGATGCATTAAATCTTTACACAAATATGCTATTCCAAATACAGCTCCATACCATTCATATTGTCATGTATTCAACTCCTTAAGCTAGCTCAGAATGCAAATCACAAATCCAATTCTGCATATTAGATGAACAACCACTTGCCATCAAAGATGAATATTGTAAAGATTGAGAAGAGAACACTAATTTGCAAACATAAACATACCAAAAAACATTCCACCTAAAAATCAGAAATCAAATCAAATCACAAAATCAGATGTATAGATCAAATTCAACATTGCAAGTTAATCAAATGATTTTGGTTCGGGTACTTTAAAACTTCCATCACAATGGCCCTAGAGACATGCTATGGTAGTAAAAAAACCTATAGCACTTATCCCAGACAAAATATATCAAATAGCTACAATCCCAAGTTTTCATATAATTTAAGAAAATTCAGATCTTAGGAAAACAAAAGAAGCAAATGAGAAAGGTAATTGGATTGCATCTTAGCAGTCTCTCACAAGTGCCTCTAAGCATACTCTCTCGAGTGCTTCTAAAAAAAACTGCAGGCCAGAATGAAAAATCAAGTGCTTCTTCAACAAAAAACTTCTGAAATGTGAATACTAGTTCAAACCCCGTCCAAAAGTTACAATAAAGAATTTGTGAACAGTAAATACTAATGGCCTTTGACTTTGTAGGTGCTTATGAATTTGAACATATAGAGGATATGGCAATGTATTGAGGTTTGAAGTGGAAACATTACAATCCCCAGAGAATGAATTGGAAACATATGAAATCAGCCCCAAGCTAAAGACAATACAGATGCAACAAGTTGTTTACCAAGTTAGGTGAATATTGACCAAGCTACAGGTCTCCACGAGTGACTGTTTCCAGAAATTGCACCTGCAATATACAAACCGAGTTGAGTTTTGGGATTGTACACATGAAGTTCATTTATATCTATCTATAAACGTAAAGAAAAACAGTGAAATAGTACCTTATGAGGGAGTGTATATAGGACCCTGAACTTTGAAACGGAGTTGGTAATGGTAAATAAAACTCAAATAATGTTTTTTATTTTTTACTCATCTCAATCTCTACAAAAAACAATAAAAAGATAGATATTAATAGTAAAATAAATAAACAGAAAGCAACAATCAGAACTGTGGAGAAAATAATGACACAGAGCCCGTATTTCCTAACTGGGATTCAAATTGAAAGTACATCAAAAGAAAATGACTCAATGAAAGTACATCAACTAATATCTACAAAGAGAGGTAAATATGAATATGGTAGGATAAATCTGCACTTGCAATTCCATTTTGAGACACAAATTCATGAATCAAAATCATCTCATGTTTTGGAGTTCTTCCTAGATATCTTTGCTGTCCACCGAAATATTCTCACATCCATGGAGAGGACTAAGGGATTAAAGTTCCTAGATATCTTTGTTGTGTAATAAATAAGAAAAAAGAAAGAAATCAAAACCACTACATACCAATGCTAGTAGATTTATTTACAAAAATCATCACCTAGAGTACATGAAACTAAAACATCAATAATAAAAACTATTAGAACCATCACCTATACTATCTAAATTTTAAATTTGAACATTACTTCAAAAGAACCATCAACATCCTGCAAATAAATAACACAATCAAACTTGTGTAAAATCATGAAAACTGCAAGAGAAGCACATGAATTAAACCAAAACTTGCCTACTCAAAACTCATCCCTTTAACAAACCGGAATTGAATTTCAAATTTTCATCCCTTTAAAAAACCGGCATTCAAGGATGGGCTGTAGTGAACTTCTGCGAATAGAAATTTTCGATCCCTGTTATTGTAGTGAAAAAGGAAATGGGTTGGTTTGTGTGAATTGGGAAGATTCTCTTGGTGGGAAAACCTTGTACCAATTTAGGGTTATTGTAAGTCTCTGGGTTAAATTAAGTGTTGAATGAGACAACATTGACCAAGGAGAATATTGAAGACGTAACGGGACTGGTCATGTGTACAGCAAAGCATCCTTTTTTTTAGGGGACCAACAAAGCATTTTGTGTTTGACTTTGAAGAGGCATGCTAATGACATAATATTCTGCTATAAAAAGCCTAAAAAACATAACGCGCATGTATAGTCTCAAAATGAAAACTATTTTATAAGAACACTTTTACGATTGAAAATCGTCTTTTAGTGGAAATAATAATCCTAGTTGATACCAAAAAAATGACAATTAGAAAATAACCTTAATAAAAGAGCTTCTACAATGAAACAAACTGCAAAGCTAGTAGTTTTCTAATAAACTGATCCTGCAGCAAAGGCACCACAAATTCACGTTTATTCAACGAAAAATACAAATTTACAAAAATCCAACATAAAATTGATTAAAGGAAAAATACCTTTGGTTGTATTGGTGTTAACTACCTGAAAAAGTACAAAGCAACATAGCATCAATGAGATTGGTAGCAGAATCAAATCAAACAATTATTACATTCAAGTATATATTGACTGTATTGTAGATTGAAAGAGAACTATTAATTAAAATTTAAAGTGTGGAAATATGCAAATTGTACGAAATAGTCATTGACTCGGTGGTATATAATAGCTGTAGCCACTAATGCCTAATTATCAAACTTGAAATTTGCAAATACGAATTGATATAGAGGCTAAAGAACATAGAAACATTTCCTATTGAGTATCATCAGTTTTCATCTTGAGACATTTTCTCAAATACTTTTTGAGTCCTCACTTTCACGATCAAAAAAGAAAATGAAATCCAAAAATTACTGACATGCATATATATTTATGATAAAAAAAAACCGTCAAGAAAACAAACATATCAAAGAAGGAAGCCACTATAAAGAACAGACAAAAAAAAAATTAAAAAACTATGACAACTCCCAAAAATAAACTACTCATTACAAAATGCTTACTTCACCGGACACGATTTCCATTCTTCACCGCAAGCTTTTTCAACCTTATTGTTTTTCAAGAATAGACAATGAATTAGTATCCGATAAAAGAGGAATAAAATCGAAATTAAAAAATTACACTTAAGAAAACCTGAATGAAGTTTCTAACTGCAAATCCGGGGCAGCAGAAGCGAACTCCGACACGGTGACCGCTGGTGATTTGTAGATGTGCGTATAATCAATTTTGAGAATGATTAAAAGATGAGAGTAGAAAATTGATGGAAGGTTGTTTCTCCATGGATGTTGAGAGTGAGTTTTACAAAGAAGGAGAAGAAGAAACAGTGAAAGAGAAGAAGAAAGTAAACAAAGAGAGAAGAGGGTTTCGGATTATGAGAGGAAAAGAAATCTGCTGCTAGTGAGAGAAAGTGGGTACGCGTCTTTGAGGAAGTGGAACTAGAAAGATACCCTCCCTAAGTATACTCTCCCAAGTAAAATGTATATCAGAGAGAAACTTCTTTGTATTTTAGTGAGGATTTGAATTTCAAAAAATTGAGTTTGCCGCCTAAACCATGAGAGCTAAATTTGGCTAAAAAAGTGTACCTTTAGTTTTTGTGATGTACATGCGGATAGCTTTAAAATTTGACACTTGTAAAAACATACCTAAAACAGGGCACCAAAAAGTCTAATATTAAGATTAAGATAATCATAGCCATGGAAACCAAACAGTGAGCGGGATTTAGGAATGTCCTAGTCAATATAAGAAGCTTTTGACATTTCACAGCATCCACATGTAACTTAGCGCATAAGCTGCCGTGTGTGATTAGCTCCTAATTGGAATGTTTGTGTAAAAGGTTACAGCTACCCCAAGCAGCAGAATAAGTTGAAATTGCAGAGCCACTCTTGCTCCGTGAGCGTTTTTGCAAATTTAAGGCTCTTTGTACCTACCAACCACACGGTGTAAAAGAATTCAACCCATCCTGGCACGTATTATTTTCATGTTCATGGAATACTAGAAATTAGACCCAAGAAATGGACTGCATAACCATACATAATCTACTGCCATGTTATAGTTAAGAGTTGCCACAGAACTTTTTACATAAAAATCAATCTCAGAAAGCTAAAACCTTAAAGAACTGCATTAGATTTCAGTGCGGATATTGTCATGTTATAGTTAAGCATTGCACAGAACCTATATCGTGGCTAGCATAAGCAAACAAGTAATGGACCTGGATTTCATGCGGCCACAAAACAATGCAGTCATTGCAGTTGGTGAATGTCAACCATTGGATGGAGATCGGCCACTAGTATTTTAAATTTAATAAATCGGATATAAAAAACAACTTGAAGTTCATGCCATTCGATTTTAATCCTACAGAAGAGATCAAAACCGTTGGATTATGTCAACTGCAGCGAATTCATTTCCAATTTATTGAGTTGAGGTTGAAGAAACAATTCCATCACCCAATTTTGGTATATAGCAAACCTTTTGACTGGCATGTGTGGCAACACTCAAACAATGGCATATAAATTATTTAATCTCCAATGGGCATTAGGTTATTAGGGAGTTCTAAGGTCAATATCAATCTATGTAGCATAGATACTTCAGGTTGAAGGTGTTTGTCAGTGTGACAGTGTTTGACACACTTTGGTTATATTCAATCCCTCATTTTTTAAATCATTGTCAGTGTCTGTGCCTGTGTTAGTGCCATGTTGTGCGTGTCTGTGTCGATGCTTCATAAATGTCAACAAGATACGTCTAATCCATGCACAATTGCATACGAAAATGAAGACATTCCATATATCATGAAAATGTACGCAGTGACCAGAAGACACACAATATACTTTAAGATTCAAGTATCTCTACAAAGGGTAACACAACAAACTAGAACAATCATTGATCTGAAATAATCCCAGTCTTCAACAAAAAGTAGTTAAATTGAAATTCAGAATCGTAGCATGTGTTATAGTCCAATTTATATTATATCTACAAGTCATTTAATCTATAGCTTTGCTCAAATTAAACAACCTATCAAAAAACTAATAAAATTTAAATTGCTAACAGTACTAAGCAATTAAAAAGAAAAGAATTAGGTTGGCAAACGAGTTACCTCTAGTTATTGGAATAGCCACAGTTGTCCAAAACATAACTGTGGTGATAACAAATAGTGCTACTAATAATGCTCCAATATATATTGCTGTCACCAAAGCAAAGAAAAGAGCCAAGAATCCTCCGGCTACAGCCAAAGAAATTAAAAGGGAGACAATGATGGCATTGATAGTTGCAACCAGAAGGGAAAACTAGCACATAAATTAGGCAACAAGTTAAATCCGGTAAAATTAACAGTTTTTGTTACAGATGTAATAAATCCAGTACAGTCTTTTACCTAAGATTTTAAACTTCTCCGAGTATTTTCCCTTGATATGATAGCAGAGCCTCATCAACAAGTGGTCACTAGTTAGGCGTTAGTCCTTACAGCTTCTATTTCATCAAATTAAAAGGTAAAATTTCAGCACAAGGTATAGTGAGGTTGTGCACTGTTACAGAGATAGTATCAAAATCACTCAGGTCTCTTTATCGATCAAATTAAGCTTTTAGGACAATTGTTCAAGACTTGACATTGCAGCATCTATGACCACGTGTTCTAAACCGCTCCTATTATTCTAATAACAAAATGAATAGTATAACATAGTTGGTGGACCTAAGCATTGTTACCAATCCAAGCCCACAACTCTCTTGCATGAAGGGGAAAGTATGCAACTCATGAATGAATGTGTACAATTGTGACTGTGTGTGTGTGTCTGCGTGCGCATGCGCGTACACACCTGTCAGGTGGTTCTACTGTTGTAGGCTTTCAATTAATAATGTGTACCTGAAGCGCCTGTCATAAACTTGCTTAGTTCCCCCAGCTGAATCGCCTACAGCTATGCAAATTTCTGCAACATGTGGATAAAGAACAATGAACTTTCGATTCAAAAAACAGTTCTATTCATAACAAAGACCAGGCAATCTAATATGCAAGTTGCATAACCCAAAATGAAATTGCATAGATAGATCTCATTTTATTGACTTAAAAATGATAGTTAAAATATTACTCACAAAAATACAAGCTAGTAGGGAGCTGTTATATAAACTAGAAGGATATTCACAACAAATAACTATATTATTACCCAAAACAAATAACATGATTGATAATAAGTGGATGACAATGAGTGATACAACTATTGAGCCACAGAGGTTTTATTATGAATCTACAATCAAACAGTTTAAAATGGATTAACAATTCACACGCAAGTTGAATAACATGGTATATTATAATAGAGATGTCAAAACACAAAAAGAAAGAAACTATGTCAAAACACATACCAGCTGGATATAATGGAGGCCTTGACAGAGCTATCTAACTCCATGAATTGCACCAACTTCCGGACACGGAAACTTATGACCTACATAATCTGGACAAACCCTTTGCCCTCATTTCGTCATACCACTTATGAGCCTGATCTCTCATGTCTAACTTCCAATATGCATTAATGAAACATGAATAAGTAACTACATTTGGTGAACAGCCTTCCTGTAACATTCTATCAAATAATGTCTTCGCTATTATCATTTCTCCAGTATTACAAAAAGCAGCTATTAGAGTATTATATGTAATCTGATCTGGATGCACACCCCTTTTTTCCATATCCTCAAATAAGTCACATGCCTTATCAATTTTGCAATTACGGATGCATAGGTCAATAAGAGCTGTATGCGTTTTGATGTTGAAAGTGATTCCTACTTTTGTCATTCTTGTGAATAACTTCACAGCCTTTTTAGAATTCGTCTGTTTGGCAAAGCAAGATATAAGAGTACTATAATTAACAACTCCGGGAAGTACATTCCTTTTAAGCATTACTGGCAGAAGCTGCAGTGCTTTTTCTGGAAAACTTTCTCTGCAAAGCTTGTTGATGAATTCATTATATGAATATGGGTTGAGGGAAACTCCATGATCCCGGAATTCCTCCGACAATGCCAAGGCTTCATTGAATTCACGCTTCCTGCAGTAAATACTAAGGATATGATTGCAAGCGATGGTATCTGGCCTTATACCACGTTTTTGCATGATACTATAAACTTTCAACGCGTTAGCGAATTGTCTCAATTTGTAGAACCCCTTAATTTGACTACAATAACAAAAAGCAGAGGGAGCAAAATTATTGCTACCCATTTCCTCCAAAAGCTTTCCGGCTGAAACCATATCACCTTCCCTGCAAAATCCATCAACTAAAGTTTCATAAATAGTCTGATCATATTTGCAACCCGAAGCACCAATAGCACGGAACTTATTCATCACGATTTGCATCGGCATAGTCTTGCTCTTGCATAGACGGTGGATGATGGAAGTGTGGTTAACAATGGATGGTTTTATTTGGTTGAGCTTCATATCCTCCCTCAAGTCAACAACTTTCTTATCATCTCCATTCTTGCAGAAGGCATCAATTAAAATGCTATAACCATAAACATCGGGCAATATTCCAATGCTCTTCATTTCTTCCAAAACTTGTGAAGCTTCATCTAACTCACCTCTTTGACACAACCCATACATGATAGCATTAAAACAATGGTTATTGATTGGCTAGTTTTCACGGCACATGTTACAAATTAACTTCCATACAACCCTAAGAGAACCAGCTTTACAAAGTCCCTTAATATAAGTACTATACGTGACAACATTCGGGGTTTCCCCACTCCTATAAATGTTCCCGAAAATCTCAGAAGCCGGACTGATATCAGCACTGCACCGAACATCTCTACAATAAAAATTCATCATGATTGTATAAGCGTGGATATTCGGCGTTGGACCAAAATTTCTCAAATCCTCAAAAAAACACCTCACACTCACACTCACACCATCATCATCATCATCATCATCATCATCACCCACTCTATTTGCATCTACCAAACATTTCAACAAGAAATTGCAAGACATAATATCAACTTCAATCCCAACATCTTTAGCATTAACAAAAACATAATAACCATAAACATCGGGCAATATTCCGATGCTCTTCATTTCTTCCAAAACTTGTGAAGCTTCATCTAACTCACCTCTTTGACACAACCCATACATGATAGCATTAAAACAATGGTTATTGATTGGCTGGTTTTCACGGCACATGTTACAAATTAACTTCCATACAACCCTAAGAGAACCAGCTTTACAAAGTCCCTTAATATAAGTACTATACGTGACAACATTCGGGGTTTCCCCACTCCTATAAATGTTCCCGAAAATCTCAGAAGCCGGACTGATATCAGCACTGCACCGAACATCTCTACAATAAAAATTCATCATGATTGTATAAGTGTGGATATTCGGCGTTGGACCAAAATTTCTCAAATCCTCAAAAAAACACCTCACACTCACACCATCATCATCATCATCATCACCCACTCTATTTGCATCTACCAAACATTTCAACAAGAAATAGCAAGACATAATATCAACTTCAATCCCAATAACATGACATGCCATGTTCAAGCATAGAATTTGAAGCAAAAACTTTGATAAGCATATCAAACACAATAACATGACATGCCGAATGAAGCAATATCGAAAACAATTCGCTAGCGTCGCGAGCATCCTTTTTATAGAATTCAACAATTTCTCTAAGCAAAATAAAGACTTCTAAAGGCGTAGAAGCGAAAGCATAAGTGTGAATGATGATAGTAAAGAAATTGATTGAAGAGAAAAACCATGAGTTTGAACCCAACCCTTGAACTTGATTTCCCTTGCAACACCCCAATTTAAGGACTTGAAGACTTTAGCAACTAAATGAGGCAGTTTTGTTGTGGTTTTGTGACGTGGGGTGTTGTTGAAATTTGGAGTTTCGTCTTTGTCTTCGGGTTCTAACAGTAATGCTGCAGAAGAAGATGGAGAGTAGAACCTGCTGAAGAAATGGATTCTGCTGCTGCTGCGGCGGCGGAGTAAGCATGTCACCGTCGCTGTTACCGCCATGAAGATTCACTGACTTAACATTGTGGCCGCCGAGGGTGACGGAGGAATCACGGCGGGATTGTCAGGGCAGTTCAGTTGGGTGACGGCGAGAGTCTAACTGGGGGAGACAGGCAGAGAAGTAAAACTAACTACACCATGGTCGTTTTTTTTTTGTCAATTTTTATTTTTAGAAGTCTTAAATCAATAAATTAAAAATCACCCGAAATTGTTAGGTTGAATGCCATCGCATCACAGGAGTTCGAACCTTGATACCTCCATTTATGTGCGTTAGTTTATGATGGTTTGTCATTTCGTCTATCTATCTAAAAAAATAATTACTTTTATGAAATATGATTCTATTGTTTAGAAGAATTATAGTACTACAATTTTTTTTACGATTTGTGCATTCTTTGCGTTAAAGTTATTTTAATTTTTAAGTGATAGAGTACCTAAATTTAAATTATGTTAACCTCGATTAACACTTAAACCTAATTAACACGGAACTTATACAGTACACTCACAAAGTGATGAAAAATAATATTTTTCATCAAAAAACAACTTATTTTTCATCAATATAATTTGAGTGTACCGGTACACTCAAATATATTGGGTGTACCATAGAATTTGCCTTAACACACACTATATAAAAACTACTTCTCCAGAAAAGACAAAGGACATGGAAAAAGACATGATAGACAACCAACATCATTGAAAAATTGTAAAAAAAGAAGAAATTTATTTACATATATGCAGAAGAGGGCGCAATAGAGTATGAATGGAAAATGTTATGACATAATCTTTAATATTTCATTGCACATCCATGAGAGGGTGTGAAAGTTTAGAGTGCGACAATGGAGAAAGAGTTTTGAGAAAAATTATATGAAAACGACATATTTAGTATTAACTTAAAATTTTAAATAAATTTAGGTGTAATACAATTGATTGATGCTCATAAAAGCTCCCAAGAGACAATGCTAACAAGTGTCTTAAGTTGTACATTTTTTGACTTTTAAAAAATTGAATTCACAACTTTCCTTCATTTTCATAATACAATTTTGACAAAATTACACAATTAGTCGTTTAACTTAATTTTAAATAACATTTTCGTCCTTTATTTTTTTGTAACGATTTAGTCTTTTATGTTATAAAATAACAACATAGTTATCCTTTTTATGAAAAAAATAATAAAAAAATTCATCAAACTCATAGACAAACGCAAATCTTCATCATACTAGTCAAGAAAATCAAATTTCATTGAAAAAATCTCATACAAAAATGATAAAATAGTGTCATTTTATAACATAAAGGACTAAATCGTTACAAAAAAAAAAAAAAAAGATAAAGGACGAAAGTGTTACCTAAAATTAAGTTAAGGGACTAATTGTGTAATTTTGCCTACAATTTTTCTATTTTTGTTTTCTTCACCAATGCCCTAAGGACACTCTTTAGTATTTCCCTTATATAAATTTGGAGAAAACTAAGAATTTGTGCTACATTTCCCAACAAAATATATCGTTTGGGAGAGGCTAGCTCGTGGATGCTGGCACTCTGCACCAATTTAGGTCAATTTCAATCACACTTATAAAAATTGCAGACATAAAATGGCATGTTGGAACTTGGAACCAATAGACCGCATGTTAATATGATCCTGCTCTGGTTTCAACTGAATACCCGATGTTTTCACATCTGTTTCTTTATGATGATGGCTAGCTACATTAATATCGCATATACACTTTTGTTCATACAAGCACATCAATAAACTACAAACATTTCAAAATTACATTATTAACCACACAAATGCAATTTTATGCATGCTTTAAGTTGTACAATACCAGGTAATAACGTAGGCTAACAAAGAAAAGCCAATACTTTTTCAACCCTTAATTGTGTAACACAATACATACAACCAGCATATTTTATCAACACTGCTCTCAGCTCATAAGTACAAACATAATCATAGCCATCGAAACCAAACAGTGAGTGGGATTTGGGAATATTCCAGTCGACAGAAGAAGTTTTTGCTATTTCACAGCATCCACATGTAACTCAACACATAAGCTCCTGCCTGTGATCAGCTCCTAATCAGAATGTTTGTGTGAAAGGTTGCGGCTACCCCAAGCAGCAGAATAATTTGAAATTGCTGAGCCGCTCACGCTAAATGAGTGTTTTGCAAATCCAAGGCTCTTGCTAGCTATTAACCATGCAGTACAAAAGAATCCAACCCATCCTGCTCGTATATTTTCATGTTCATGCAATACTAGTGTTAGACCAGAAAAAAAAGGAGAAAATAAAAAGCAATCTTACATAAAAATCCATCTCAGAAAGCTAAAAACTTCAGCATTGTATTTGATTTCAGACTGGCAAGGACAAAATGCATTGTCATGTTATAGTAAGAGCTACCACAGAACCTCTGATGTGGCTACATCTGTAAACAAGCAGTGGACCTAGGTTTCCTATAGTCGCAAAACAATGCAATCATTTTAGTCGGTGAATGTCAACCATTGGATGGAGATCTGCTACTTGTATTTTAACTTTGAACTTATTAAACTAGATATAGAATACAACTTAAATCAAAGCTGATCGATTTTCATCCTATTGCCAAGATCACAACTGTTGGAAATGTCAACTGCAGTGAATCCATTTCCAAATTGTTGAGTTGAGATTGAAAGAAAGAATTCCATCAGGTAATTCTGGTATTCAGAAACTATTTTGACTGGCTGGCAGTGTGTCAGCACTCAAATAATTATCAGATAATCATTTAATCTCCTAATTGTGTTAGGTGTCAGTGTATGATACTCATTCGACATTGATACCTGTTTCTATGTGTTTGTGTTGGTTTTGTGCCTGTGTGTGTGTGTTAATGTTTCATAGATGTCAACAAGATTGTGTCTAGTCAATGTACAATTACATGCAAAAATGAAAACAATCAATATATCATGAAAATGCATACAGTAACCAGAACACACACTTTGGGAAGATTCAAGTATCTTTCTATACAGGGTAATGCAAGAAACTGGCCCAATCGAAGATCTGAAATAATGCCAGTCTTCATTAAAAAAAAAGCAATTTGATTGAAACTCAGAATCTCAGCATGTATCATAGTCCAATTTATATCTACATGTCGCTAAGAAAATTTAATCTATAGCTAATCTATCAAAATGTTCATAACAATTTAAATAGCAAACAAGATTAAGCAATTAAAGAGAAAAGAAAAAGGTTGGGAAACAGCTAGTTACCTGCAGTTATCAGAATAGCCACGGTTGTCCAAAACACAACCGTCGAAATTGCAAATATGGCTACTGATAATGCTCCAATATATATTGCTGTCACTAAAGCAAAGAAAAGAGCCAAGAATCCTCCGGCTACCGCCAAAGAAATGAAAAGAGAGACGATGATGGCATTGATAGTTGCAACCAGAAGGAGAAGCATAAAGGTAAGGAGTCCTGTCAAGGCAACAAGAGCAATTGTCCCAACCTGCAGCAATGTGAAAAAGAAACCATAAACATTCAGCTAAAAGGATAATTTATGATACCCCATTTTCTTAACATGATGATTACACCAAGAATATGGATAATTATGCAGCTTAACAATTTCATTTACCATGTTCTCTTGAATTGGTGTAGCAACATCCATGATTTCAATACTGAGAATGAGATTTATTACACACAAATATTGCAGGAAACACAACCAGAAGGATGAAACTGAAATGCCATCTTTCTCATTCACTGATTAACAAAGAGCAACCAAATGGCTTATAAACACCAGAGCCCAATAGTGATGTAGTGAGGGGGTGTAATGGGAAAACCCAAGTCCCACATAAAATAAATATAGAAGCCACAGACTAACTAACTACTCTGTAACTAACTAACTAACTAAAAGTCTAAAACTAACATTTTACACAGCAAAGTCAACTTGCATAATGATAGTCTAATATTCATTGAGGACTAATTTTACTTAGTATTACATGTTTCATGGATAAGCACATAAGGATTTTAAATAAAGGAGCGGTCCACAACCACAATCAAGACTGGGATATAACGGATTTTTGATGTTTTTGAAACTATAAAGCGACCACAACTGAGGCTCATCGATTGTGATCCTCTACAATATCAATGATCAAAACATGATTAACATTCCAATTGTTACTGCAACCACTATTTTTTTTCCCCACCAAAGTGTTTCATGGACACCCAATTTTCCTTACACCTACGGGCTGCGACACCCGGTTAATCACATGCAAAATTGTTGTTAATTCAGCTGAGTAAATAGTTAGTTTAGATTGATCACATTCAAAATTATGAAATGTGGTTAATAATGTACTTGAGTTTTTGTTTTTTTGAATGACAAATGTTAGTATGTTAGTTGTTACGTTAATATTTTCTCCCTTGTCAAGATTCGAACTCTCGACCGTTAATCCCTTAGCTCAACCAAGTGAGCTACCCAACCCCTAATCATGTACTTGAGTTAATCACAATTGAGTGTGAATTGAAAAAAATATATCTAATCAACTAAATTAACCACATTTTTTAACATGATTAACAAAGTGTCGCAGAAGTGGGAAAAAATGTGTCTCCGAATATCATTACTCTTTTATTTTTTTTACACTAATAATTGCACCCGTTTTTTTGTTGGTCAAGTAGCCAAGTGACCGAAATTTCATTCGAATAAGTGGAAATCCTGGATTGAAACCCCGGTGGGCGGCCACTCTATATTGCAATGTCCCTACCAACTAAGCTCACATAAACTACACTCGCTATTTAAAACTCTGAAAAACATTACTAATTTAGTAATTTTCATATGATTTTTTTCTTGTTAAGAAGTAATCTATAATCATTAATCACACTCATGAAAACAAGCATTGTTAATTAATATAAATATTTTGAAGATCTAAGACCATCGTGCAATCAAAATTTAAAGCGTTGGAATAATATACGAACAACAACAACAAGAATTAACACTGAAATTCATTACTTGAAATAGAAAATATGAAGAGAGAGTAACCGAACCGAAATGAGAAGGAGAGGTCGAAGGGAAGAGCCTTGACGAGACCAACGAAGAACACGGCGAGTGTAGTTTCTAGAAGCTTCGGGAATGTAAGGAGAGAGTGAGGTTTTGATTCGATTTGCAGTATCACAAGGTTCTAATATCAAACTCTGAACGACGTCGTATATCTTCTTTTTGTTGAAGCTCTCTTGTTCTACTGTAACTCCGTTTTCCTTCTCTGCCATCTTTTCAGTTCAGATCGAAGAACTCAATTTTGAGTTAGTTGGAGGATACAAAACTGAATTAAATGTGATCAAGATTGGAACTGTAGTAGTACAATGCGTCCCTCGTTTTTCTCATGACTATATATTTTATTATTATTATTTTATCATAATGAATAATTTATAAAGGAAAAATGATTTTTGATTCATTGGTGTAGTTTTTATTTAGTGGTAATGGTATTCAAGATATATATATTTTTTAATATTTTATATGATAATAATTTTGTTAGATCACTTTCTTAACACTAGTCTGAGATTCAAACTTAAATTTTCAACTCTTTTAATACTTGATTAAAATTAGTTCAACTATCCAACCTTATTTATTAATTCGATTAAAATCAGTTTAACTATCAAACCTCAATAATTAATCAATACAACCTTATTTATTAATTCGATTAACCATATTTTTGCATCTCATTAATAATAACGACATGCTTACAAGGAAAGTTCCTTATAACATCTTTCATTTATTTATATATATATATTTAATGGACAATGACACACAAAGGAAAGGAAGGAGCACATAATTTGACCCGCATAAGAGGATATATTGTTGCATGCGTGGCATTTCGACTTTTACATGGTCTTCTTTATTTGGCCAATATTAAACTTAGAAAATCGATCATCCCAATTGCTTTGTAGCAACCTCAGCTACAGATGGTGGACTTGGTCTGAATGGATCATGGGGTACCCAACAATCAGAACTTGCATCGCCACTGTCTTTGCCACTTGTTTTTGCACAATCTTTGACCCTATCCACATCATTTTGATTTGTAGCAACTTCAGCTACAAATGGTGGACTTGGTCTGAATGGATCATGGGGTACCCAACAATCAAAACTTGCATCACCACTGTCTTTGCCACTTGTTTTTGCACAATCTTTGACACTGTCCACATCATTTTGATTTGTAGCAACTTCAGCTACAGATGGTGGACTTGGTCTCAATGGATCATGGGGTACCCAACAATCAGAACTTGCATCACCACTGTCTTTGCCACTTGTTTTTGCACAATCTTTGACCCTGTCCACATCATTTTGATTTGTAGCAACTTCAGCTACAAATGGTGGACTTGGTCTGAATGGATCATGGGGTACCCAACAATCAGAACTTGCATCACCACTGTCTTTGCCACTTGTTTTTGCACAATCTTTGACATTGTCCACATCATTTTGATTTGTAGCAACTTCAGCTACAGATGGTGGACTTGGTCTGAATGGATCATGGGGTACCCAACAATCAGAACTTGCATCACCACCGTCTTTACCACTTGTGTTTGCGCAAACTTTGACACTATCCACAACATTTTGATTTGTAGTAACCTCAACTAGAGATGGTGGACTTGGTTTCAATGGACGGGGTACCCAACAATCAAAATTTGCATCACCATTGTCTTTACCACTTGTTTTTGCACAATCTTTGACTCTGTCCACATCATTTCGCTTTGTTTCAACTACAAAAATGTGAATCATATTCAAATAAAATTACACATATTTTGTATCAAAGTTTCCTTAAAATTAGTAATTTAGGAATAATGAGCACAAACTTCACAATTTTTTTTTTGAGTAACAAACTTCACAAATTTTGTTAGTCATAGTTGTTAACATACATATATATTGTATCATTTATGGTCAAGTCTATATGAGCATTGTACAAAGGTAAAACTCTCAATCATGAGATGAGTAAATCTTGAAGCTATTATTGTATTTTATTCAATAATCATGACTACAAAAATCAGAGGAAAATTGAAAACTCATTCTTTTCAGAGATTGAGGAAATCTTACCCAAGTGCCTAGCTTCCACCACGAAAGAGATTAAAAAAATCATGACCAAGAGGCCTTGGATAAGGAAGGTTAGTTTAGAAACCATTTTTCTTAAGTAATTAGAATCAACTAAAAGTTTTCTACATGAAAGATGTGAAAGCTAGGGTGAAAATGTATTCTATATATAAGAGAGCTAGATGGTGAGTGGACGAGGCCATCTATAATATTATTATTTGGGACCGATTTGACCTTGGATTTGGCCTAAAATGCCTTAATTCTTCACTAACCAAAACATACACAACCAATACTATCAACGTATCTTGGCAATTGATTATCATTAATCACACATTATTGTTTTCGTCAAATTTCAAGCAATTACTACTATCAATCACTCCATTAGAAACCTCCTAGTAAAGAAATCATTGATACTAAAGCAATTGAATTTTCTTCCTCCTTCATCAACTCAGCAGAATTTCAATTCTAGTTACAGGTTTAAGATCTTCTTATTCCATCCTTGACTTAACTATTTTTATTCCCTCATTACTTCATATCTTGCATTTGATTTTTGCTTGCATGTTAGTCTCACTGTTATTTGCTTATTTTTTATCTACTTTCTCACTCATCTTCTCGATAGAGAGAGGTGACAACATTTCATCCATCTACACTTACGGGAGATCATGCGTACGGCCTCTATCTTCTCGATTCCATTTGGTAGTATATTGGATTTATCTTACTAGATTTTTTTTTTGTTGACTTTGAATTTTAATGCAATTAGTATCTCACATTCCCTAATAGCGGTACATATTGCAAGACACATCTTGATTTTTTATATTTTTTTCTAATAAAGGAGAAGGGAGGTCTATGTTCAAAATCCAGTATCAAATTGAAGGTTGATTTTTATTAGAATTTAAAATATTTATTGTATAAATTATTAATATATTATATATTAGTAAGAGATAATTTATGTCCATATTAAACATATTTAGTGTATAAGACAACATCATTTATGTCCATATTTATTGTATAAATTATTAATATATTTATTGTATAAATTATTAATATATTGTATATTGGGTTCACACATAAATAAATATGTAAATCATATATTTCTTTCTTTTAGTAATATTCATAAGTTTTCTTGCGAGCAAGGTGGCATAAGTGTTCATTTAAGTCATGGGAAATACTATTTAACGCGAGAAAATAATCCCGAACTTGTATTCTACTCTGCCCTATGTTGTTCACTTCTATTTATTTTCCAAACTTCCCTTGATTTCCGCTGGTTCCTGATTTTTCATTGGTCCATTTCTATTCTTGACCTGTTCCGGATATAACATGTGGAAACTTCTATGGTACATCCATAATTTTAAATGTACCGGTACTTTTGTTGCACAAAATTTATAAATTAACGATCAGTTTAATGAAATAAAAAGGTATTTGTCAATATTTATATTTTAGAAAACATCATTTCATTGTTTATAAGGATTATATTAAAAAAATTACATTTTGTCATAAAAAATAATCAATATTCATTGTTATGAGTAATAAAAATTCTTAAAAATTAAATTTTATTTCGTCGAAGCTTTTGGTAAATAAAATTTAATTATCTTAGTTGTCAATGATAGAAAATAATTATTTTTCTTCAAAAAAACAACTGATTTATTATTAATTTTACGACTTGGTGTACCGATACACCCAAATTCATTGGGTGTACCATAGAATTTGTCATAATTATGTCGCTATCTATAGCATTGCTCATAAATTATATGTCTATGCCAAATATTTCCTTGAAGTTTTACTTTCAGGTACCATTTAATTTGGGAAAGGAGAGTTCTTTCCCACCATGGAAAAGTTGATCATGTCCATTAGATTAAATGAGGAATACATTCTTATCATATTCTCTCAACACTAAATTATTTTTTACACTATCTTCCACCCTCTCTCTTTCATGTTCTCACACACTTTGACCACCACCAAATCTACCATGGATCTTCAAAATTCTTTATCTTGGTGGTGTGAATCATAATGGATAGTGCCTCAGGGATCATTCTAACAGGTTCTCCCATGCTCTTCGATGTTGCAAGAACTGTGAAAATGGTTTCAGCATTTAATAGGATGGTGTAGGTAACAACACATCAAACAAAAACAAAAGCAGGTATGACCGTATGATACTTCCAATAGAGAAATGAATTAGTAGCTTTCAGGATCTGCGCATGTATCTATGAAAAATATAACATAATTAAATTTTCTTAAAATACACTGTACGCGTAAGTGATTAAAGTCATAATCATATCATCAATGTTGAATGATAAAAGCAATTGATGGATCTGGAAGACATTCTGAACAAAGCCATTAACTCAAAGCAGGAACAAGTGATTGTGACTTAATGATCTTCGTATTATTTACAATCTCTGAAGGCGTTCGTCCTGTGCAATCATAAATTGTGACTGACAATTTTTGTTTGATCCTTGAAAATGGTACGCTAACAAGTTTTCCGGCAGCAACCATGGTGGTGTGTGGTGGTGCAGTGGTGGTCAAAGTGGTTGTTGAATTTGTGATTTAGTGGTGGTGGTATGAGTGTTTGGGGACATGAAAGAGAGAGTGTGAAAGATAGTATAAAAAAATAATCTAGTGGTTGAGAGAGTATGATAGGAATATGTTCCTCATTTAATCTAATGGACATGATCAACTTTCCCATGGTGGGAAAGAACTCTCCTTTCCCAAATTAAATGACACCTTACTTTCAATATATGTCAAATGCATCTAAAGATCCTTTAAGTTTTTTGTTTTTCTCAAAATGATACTTTAAGTTTCAAAAGTCCCAAAATGGTCCTTTTAGTTTTTGAATCGTTTCAGAATCACACTTTCCGTCATTTAAGGAGCAATTTAGAAGGCTTTATGATTATAGTCATTAGTTGATTAGATCAAATCCTCATAGCACAATGCAAATCAAAGTTCAACCAACTGAACAAAGTGAAGAAGGTAATGGAGAAGAGTTTATTCATAGACCATTGTTGCGTAGCTTTCAGAGGAAAAATATGATTCTAAAACGATTCAAAAACTAAAAGGACCACTTTGGACTTTTGAAATTTAAAGGACCACTTTAGGAAAAACGAAAAACTTAAAGGACCTTTAGATGCATTTGACCTTCAATATGTCCTCTAAGTTTCAAAAAGTTTACACTGTTGACTATTTCAAAAAGTTTGTGACTTATTATGAGGTTTACGATAAAATAAGATATGTCATTTGCAAGCACGGAATAAAAATTCTGGAAATATATTCTCATAATTAAACCAAATATACTTCCAACCTTTTAACATAAATAGCACTAAGAATACAATCAACATTATTTTAACTTAACTTTAGCAACATCTGATAATTTAAAATAGTGGACTAGGTGGAGGTGGAGTAGATGTTGTAGGAGGTGGAGGTGAACTTGGTGTGGTCGGTGCTGCAGGTGGAGGTGGACTTGGTGTTGTAGGTGTTGCAGGTGGAGGTGGACTTGGTACTAATGGAGCTGCAGGAGTTACAGGTGGAGGTGGACTTGGAACTAATGGAACTGGAGGAATTAGAACTGGACTTGGTATTAATGGTGGACTTGGTATTAATGGAGTTAGAGGTGGATTTGTTGTGCCGGGCCATCCTGGAATGCCGGGAATACCGGGCCATGTTGGTAGGCCTGGAACACCGGGAAATCCAGGTATATTGAAGCAATCTGTTCTTGCATCACCATTCTTCTTTGTTGCAATCTCAACTATGCGCGAACTTGTTTTCAATGGAGGAGTTACAGGTGTTACACCGGGCCATCCTGGAATGCCTGGAATACCGGGCCAAGTTGGTAGGCCTGGAACACCGGGAAATCCAGGTATATTGAAGCAATCTGTACTTGCATCGTCATTCTTCTTTGTAGCAACCTCAACTGCATGTGAACTTGTTTTTAATGGAGGAGTTACAGGTGTTACACCGGGCCATCCAGGAATGCCCGAAATACCAGGCCATGTTGGTAGGCCTGGAACACCGGGAAATCCAGGTATATTGAAGCAATCTGTACTTGGATCGCCATTCTGCTTTGTAGCAACCTTAACTGCACGTGAACTTGTTTTTAATGGAGGAGTTACAGGTGTTACACCGGGCCATCCTGGAATGCCTGGAATACCGGGCCATGTCGGTAGGCCTGGAATACCGGGCCATGTCGGTAGGCCTGGAACACCGGGAAGTCCAGGTATATTGAAACAATCCGAACTTGCATCATTTTGCTTTGTCTCAGCTGCAAAAATAAGAGCCATAATCATATCAAATTACACATATTTTCCATCAAAATTTTCTTGAAATTAGTAATTTAAGAATAGTGAACATAAACTTCACAAATTTGGTTCGACATAATAAATGACATCCATATATCCATCAAAAATTGTGTAGGTGCATGAGATGATCACATGAATTTTACTATAGACAAAACAAGTCAATAAGAGTGCCCAATTAAAAATAAACAATTAGAGTGAAAGTGGTGAAAATGACTTACTACTTGAATTATTTTTTATGGTTAAGAAAAGGGTGGATCCTTAATGTAATGGGGTTGACCATTAAGAAAAGTATGAAGATATGTTTATGGAGGGAAATTGAACATGGAATGGAAATTTATTCCTCTATGGTCAATTCTATATGAGCGTTGTAAGGAGGTAAAATTGCCAATCATCAAATGAATAACTCTTGAACCTATTATTGCATTTTATTCAATTATTATGACTGCAAAATACAAACGAAAATTGAAAACTCATTCTTTCTAGAGATTGAGGAAATCTTACCCAAGTGCCTAGCTTCCCCCATGAAAGAGATTAAAACAGCCATGACCAAGAGGCTTTGGATAAGCAATGTTAGTTTTGAAATCATTTTTCTGAAGTAATTTAGAACTAACTAAAAGTGTTGTAAATTCAAGATGTGAAAATTAGGGTCAAAATGCAATCTATATATAAGAGAGCTAGATGGTGAGTGGACTAGGCCATTAGGATTAACACAAATTTTTTGGTCTTGTCTTAAATTTGGAAATGGTTTTTTAGTCAACAAGCATTATATTTTTTTCCTAAAAAAATATATTTCTTCATACGAGCATAATATTTATTTAATATAAAAGGTAATAATTTTAATTATAAAACAGTAATAATATCATTCAAATCAATATTTAAATTTTATACTAATACTAAATAATCTTTACTTTTTTTCCTTATCTGAACTTTTTAGGGCAAATTTTCTCTTAGTTGTAAGATTGACAATGTTTATGTTTGGCGGTGAAGAACTAACATAAACATAAAGTAAACATTATAGAAATGAGCAGTGTCGGATCTTGAGTTATTTGTTAGGGATGCTAATAATGTATTTAATATATATATGAAGAGTCATGATCCGTTGACACCAAGTGTCAATGAATTCGTTGACACAAAATCTTAACCGTTGATTTTATTTAATCAAAGGATAATAATAGTGTCTATATTCTATTTCCTACGCATCCTCTTTTTTAATATTACACTATTAAAAACCATTTAAATATCTACTTTAGTGCAACAAAGACCATCTCAATTACAAAGACAGAATCGCACACTATTATTCATGAATTATCACAATAATAATTGATCCAATTTTGCCATGGCATCTCTAAAGAATTACAGATGGAAATAATTGATTCATGAAACACATGATGAAAGAGGCAATCCAGAAATTTAATTCTAGAAATTTAATTAAAAAATGAATAAAAAGTGTCGATTGATCTATGTCTACTAAGTGTTGATTTTATCTATCACAAGATTCAAAAGGCAATCCAACATCATTGTGATCCTCTTTTCAACAAGTTTATTTTAATTATTCATCATATAATAACTACCATGATGAATTTTACAATCATTTGTTGTTATAAGCATCCATTTGAATATTAATTAAAAAAACCTTCATTATCATGGTAATTTGTCTGCTTGAAATACCTTCATTCATCTTTACCAATACGATAATCCATATAATAAACTTGCACTTAATATCATAAAGAACGAGATCTTTTTCTTTGACTAATCATAAAAATGAGATTTGTTTTTTAAAGAGCGAAATTAAAGTATACCAGAAGGGTTCATGATTACTTGATTTGATTAATTATGAGCCATTGATTAAAATGAAATGGAAGGCTACGATTTGGTGTCAACGAATCCATTGACACTTGATGTCAACAGATCCTATCTCATATAATGAAACTGTTTCAAGAAATAGCAACAAGTAATTAACAACTCCTTGATTGGGTAGTTTTTATAATTGTTAATCTCCCTGAAAGAGTGGTCACCCTTCCACTGCAGCCGACGGAAATATAATTATATATTTACGCCTAATAATAATATATATATATATATATATATATATATATATACTAAACTCTTGGGATGTCATGGATTCCATGGGTCTCTAAAGAGATCCGTTCCAGAAATGAGGATGTTGTGTTGAATGTGTTCTAAGATTAGACGAGATAAAATTAAAAATGACAACATTAGAGAGAGTTGAGGTTGCTCATATAGAAGAAAAGATGATATAAATTAGACTTAGATGGTTTGAGTATGTAGGGTTAGAACTAAAAAAATTATAAGATAAAACTATTAAGAAGAATCTAGAGATAAATGTCTTAGAGAATTAAAGACATGATTTTTGATAGAACATTATTGTATGCAGGGGAGGAGCCACCCCCCAGCTAGCCTGGGCTAATGCCCAGGCTCGGCTCCAACTTTCTTTGTAGCAAACCCAACCATTACTAAATTTTTTAGCTTTTCCTGCGGATTTACCTGCGGATTTTTGTGTAAATTCCGTAGGAAACACATTTCCTGCAGATTTTGCCAAGGATTTAGGTTCCGCAGGAAAGATATATCCGTAGGAAATGTGAAATTATTCGCAGGAAGGAAGTAACGTTTTGCGATAAATTTTTTGCCCAGACTCTATAAAATTCCTGGCTCCGCCACTGATTGTATGCTTGATTCATGCATGTAATCGATCTCACTCAGTGAGATAAGACTGTTGTTGTTTTTTATTTATTTACAATTTTTTTCACAGAGTCAAAGATTTTATTTATTCGGATAATTGTACCTTCAATCAGAATAACAATGAGATTCTGGGTGTATTCTTATGAAGATGTGCGTGTCTCTGTGGCAATTGATCATATAGAAAATAGAAGGCTCAACTCACTACTCCGCTATTATTTTTCAATTTGAAGTCGCATAATATAAGACAATCTCCAAGATATTTTTTTTAATGATAAAGTAAATGTATATATTAAACGAAGAATGAGTAACATGTCCAATCTCCGTTCCATGGTTGTTCTTTTGCCACTATGATAATTCTTACATACACATGTGAAGGATTAATTCAGAGATCCGTGCCAATTTTTTTTTTTGGAATTTTAAGTTGAGCCAATTGTCAAATATGTAAAAGGGAATTCTCAATGATTTTTTGGTTATATATTAGTCAATTATCAAATATGTAAAAGGAAATCCCCAATTATTTTTTAATCATATATTAGAAGTAAGAATAAGAAGAAATCACCAATTATCAAATTCTTTTGAATCATATTAAGGGTCCGTTTATGGTCAGGATAGAATAGAGGAAGGATATGATATAAAGCTGGATAGAGATAAGATATGATAATGACATGATAAGTATTAATCATATCATGTGTTTGATGCACACATGATAACAAACAAGATATCATTATAATTAAATGAAAAAATTGCTCTCATATTTAATTAAATATTATAAAAATGGCACGTTATTAATTATAATAGAATACATCCTATCATTATTTTAAAAATGACAATATTTTAATAATGACAGAATATCAAGATAATAAATAAGGAATGATCTTCTAATCCCATCAGGATAATTTCTAACCCAGCTTATACTCAGGATAAAAATTACAAAGGAAAGTCAGGATATGATAGAAAATGATTTATTTTATCCTATCCCTTTGGTCTATCAAACGTGATATTTAAGCAGGATATAATTAATGTATCATATCCTGTCTCCCTATCCTGACCATCAAACAGACCCTAATAGTATTTAATAAAATAAGAATGGTTGGATAGGAATTGATAAATCCAACCAACATCTCACAAAAAAAAAAAAAAAAGTCCACCAACATTTCAAATCAATTCAATTTAAAGATGTTTTCAATATCTTATTTAAAGCTAAAATGTACCTTTTTTGTACCTTTTTTTTTTAAAGTCGTACAAAAAAATTTAGAATGTTACAATGCAATGAATATTTTTTTTTTGACGGATACAATGCAATGAATATTGATCATACTAAATTAACAGATCTAAATAAAATACATTGTGAATATATAACACACTATCATTTACATAGAAATTAATTATATGTATTTTAATTCAAATAAATGTCTCCTTCAAAAATAAATTAAAATAAATGACAAAGGTTCAGTACATAAAGAAAAAGCTTAAAAAAAAGTTCACAACTCACCACTCTTTTCACCCAACCACAAAGTTGTTGATTCAACTTTTGTTGCCATCATGATAATCTAATGAGTGAGTGATTTGCAAATATTTTTTTAAATACTTTTTGAATCATGAGAGTGAGAGATGTCCTCTGATTCAGACGAGTCTTCGGAGTCCAATTCACATAAAAAATTATTAAAAAAAATTGTTTTATTTAAATTGTCAATTTTAAATTTCTATAGTAGTCATTAAATAGCCTCAATTAGTTTTTTCAAACCGAGAAGACTAAATTTTGGAAAATTCTACAAGAAAAAATATTATTGAAGAACATAAGAATATCATATAATTATATAAGTTTAATATACTCAAGTTCTAACAATTTATCGCATAGATCTAATCACGAAATCTGAAAAATATTTTTAAACATATAGTGAGATTGAGGCTAAATTTTCTAATTTATTTTTTTAAACTAAAAGTGCTTTTATTTTTTCTTAGCAACTTGGGTCTCAATTTTTATACAAAACTAAATTTTCTCTTCACTCAGAATTCAATTGTGTCATCATTCACTATGTTAACCTGGAAATGTGTGATATCATAATTTCTAATCAAACATTTTTTAAGAAATATATAATATCAATTAATAGCTCATTATTGTATTTATAGCAATAGCAATGACAATCAAATGGTTTCATCGCAAAGATGTACACGGCAACATGCATTTCAAAGTAAATAAGGATGCAGACTTTCATTTGTAAAAAAAAAAGGACTTTCTTGCCTTTTAAATTTGAAACCTTGACCTTTATTTGCATCCCGACATATTTCATCTATTGCAGATCAAAATTTGTACATTTTTTTTTTGTTGTGTACGTATGTAACTCATTTACTAAAGACAAAAAGTGAAGGAATTTGAAGCAATATAAACATGCATATTTCAATTCATCATAACACGTTGACGTTTTTTCATGGTTTGATCCCACCAAAGACCAGGCGTGAAGGAATTTGAAATAAAATAAAAAATTGAAATAGTTTTTTTATTTAATATAAAATCCAAACAAATGACGCAAAAAAAAGCTAAAAAGACAAATCATCATAATGTTCAGAGTTTCGCGGAAGTATACAATAGGTTGGATCGCCACATTTGGCTAAGAGAAACTTCACAAATGAGATCGACGGCATATTTTGATCCAAAACCGTAAGACATTACGTATCTCACTAACACGTTGCTTAAAATCTACTCCTGCATCCAACCTAGAAGTTTAACTCACACATGACACATTAACATCTCTTTTTAAGTGTGAGACTCTTTGTATTTGTGACTTGGTTAGATAGTCTGATAAGGTCAGAGGCACAACTTGGTAAAAAAGGTGGGTGGGTGGCAGTTTCAAAGAGAGATGTTTTTTTTTTTTCCCTTTCTTTCATGAGAAGAGAGAAATTAAATTAGAAAAAGAAATAAGATGAAAAAGAAATTTGAACATAGAGAAGTAATAAGGGAAAATAATAAGTTGATGTTAATTTTATGGGTTTATTGAAGAAGTTGGAGATTTATGGGTAATTATACTACCAAAATATTAGAGTTATTAAAAAAAGGGTTAATTAAGTTTTTGGTCCCTATAAATATCTGCAGTTTTGTTTTTAGTCCCCATAAAAATAAATCACACTTTTTAGTCCCTACAAAATTTTCCGTTAATGTTTTTAGTCCCTGTTAAATTAAAATTTGTTTAATTATGCTTAAAATTTTAAATTTTTTAATGATTTTATACATACTTGTTTAAAACATTATAAAAGGTTCCGCCACAATAAATTAGCTCAAAATTTTATTTTTACGTCTAAATTTCGTTAGTTTTATCTTAAATTTTTGGCGTTTTAAAAAAATTATATTTAACTCATTACGTGTCAAAAAATTCTAATTTTTTATAAAAGAGATTATTATAATGTTCTTAACATGTCTGTTAAAAATCATTAAAAAATATAAAAGTTTAAGTATAATAAAACAATTTTCAATTTAACAGGGACCAACGAATACTTTTAGTCCTTGTAAAATTAAAATTTGCTTATTTGTACTTAAACTTTTAAATTTGTAATATATTTTTCATATACTTACTTAGAATATTATACAAAGTTTCTCCGCAAAAAAGTAACTTAAAATTTTATTATTACGTCCAAATTTTCATTAATATAATATTGAAAATTTGGCTTTTAGACAAATTCATACTTAATTCATTACATGTTAAAAAACTAAATTTTTATACAAAAGAGTGTCTTACGATGTTATGAACAAGTATGTAAAAAATCATTAAAAAATTTAAAATTTTAAGCATAATTAAACAAATTTTAATTTAACAGGGACTAAAAACACTAACGAAAAATATTGTAGGGACTAAAAAATGTGATTTATTTTTATAGGGACTAAAAACAAAACTGCAGATATTTATAGGGACCAAAAACTTAATTAACCCTTAAAAAAATATCAATTTAAAATGTCTAATAAACATGAACTTTGTTAACTTAGTACAATACATCTATGTTTTCCTTTTGTGAGATCCTCCCACAAAAGACCAAAGATGATTCTTTTAAAGGAATAAAATACAAAGGCATTAAGAGCAAGTTACGACTTCTCAACTATGCTGACACCTCATTATTAGCTTTCTCATTTGCCCAAACTCTAAAAAGGGTGAAGAAATTTGAAATAATAAAGGCTGAATAAAAAAATTTGCATGAAAACGAATGACATTCAAAGTATCAAATTTAAGATAAAATAATAAACAAATGACACTCAAAAACTAACAAAGCAAATCATTGTAATGTTTTGTCAAAAAAAAATCATTATAATGTCTATGCTTCCGATAGAGCTTGCATTGGGTTGTCTCATCGTATTAGACTATGAGAAATCACACACGTGAGATTAATATTATATCTTCATTCAAAATATCTAGGCGTATATATGCGTGTCATCTCACATATATGTTATTCAACATCTACTATTCCATCAATTGTAGAACTTTAACTCTTATTTGACATATTAGCATTTCTCCCTCAATTGTGTGACTACCGCGTCCGTAAGTATATGACATAGTCAAATAAGGTCAAACAGAGGTTCCTTTCTTTCATGAGAAGTGAGAAAGAAAATTAGATGTTTTTTTGTGATTGAGATAAATGATACCGGTAAAAAAAATGTGTTTTGTCCACGAGGTTATAAAGAATAAAGTGAGTCAAAGAAGTTCAAGATTTTTGAGTAATTAATTTACCCAAAAATTAGACTTAATTAAAAAAACAGAATAACTTTAAAAATTTCTAATAAGCACGCATTTTGTTAATTCAACATAACACATTAGAGTTTTTCTATAGTTAAATCTCACCAAAAGACAAAAGGCGAAGAAATTTAAAATAATAGGGATTGATAAAAAAAATTACATGGAAGTGAACAACAACAAAAAATTTAAATTCAATATAAAAATTAAACATATACTCTTATATTGGTCTCTCATTTTGTAACCAAAAAAATATTGGTCATCTCATTTATAATCTCAACATCTACTCTTGCATCTAATGTGGAACTTTAAATTACAATTGACACAATAACATATCTCTCTTAATTGTGAGACTACGCGTCTATGATTCGGTGACATAACCAAATAAGGTCAGGCGGAGGTACTCACTCCGTCCCATAATAACCGAGTCATTTGCAAAAACAAAGTATCCCAAAATATCTGAGCCATTTCACTTTTCAATGCAATATTAATTACTTTTTTCTCTTTATAACGCTAGTTAATACTACTTTCATCACTCCCAATTCTATATATTCCACTTTGAATTTCTAAGAGTGGTGAATGCACAAATACTTAACAAGAGCACTTAAAACCATTTTTATCTCTTCTTCATTTATACGTCCTTATTAATATGTATGAAATGAGCAAATGACTCAGTTAATCCGGGACGGAGGGAGTATAACATGATTAAAATGGTGGATTGATGTTGATTTCATGGAGAGAGGTTTATGATTCTAAATTTCATGAAAAGAGAGAAAGGAAATTGTAAAAAGAAAGAATACGAATAAGTAATTTGAAAATGAGATAAATGATTGGAAAAAAAAACGTAGTGTGTGTTTCGTCCGTGAAAGTATTGAAAATAAAGTGAGTTATTAGTAGTTTTATGGTTTAGTTGAAGGAGTTAAAAATTTACGAGTAGTTATTTCACCAACAAAAAAAAGACTCAATTGAAAAATGTCACATAATTTTAAAATATCGTTTTGTCAATTCGGCAAAACACATGCATTTTTTCATTGTTAGATCCCCGCAAAGAGCAAAAGTGAAGGTATTTTAAATAATAGAGGTTGGATAAAAACATTTGAATGAAAGTGAATGACATCTAAAAATGTATATTTAATATCAAAAAACTTATGCAAATGAAATCCAAAAACTATCAAAACAATTCATCGTGATGTTCGGAGTTCTTAGAGTGCCTACAATGAGTTTGATCATCACATTTGACTAAGAGAAACCCCACACGTGAAATTCACATCACATTTAAACCTAAAAGCTTATGACATTGGATATATTAGTCATCTCACTTATATGAATAATGTTGAAGTTTAAATCATATATGACACATTAACGTCTATCCCTCAGGTGTGAGACTATATGTATTTGTGATATGATGCGATAATCAAATAAGCTCAAAGGCACAACATGGTAAAAAAAAATGTGATTGGTGATAGTTTCATAGAGAGATGTCTTTGTTCTTTTCTTTCAAGAGAAAAAAGAAAGTAAATTAGAAAAAGAAAGAAGATAAAAAGGAATGTGTACAAGAGAGAAATAATAAGGGAAAAATTAAGGAGTGTATGCTTTATTCGTGATAGTATAGGGAATATAATGAGTTGCTGGTAATTTTATGAATTTGTTGAAGGTGTAGAAAATTACTGGGTAATCATGCTAGCAAAATAATAGATTCATTCAAAAAAATGTCACATCAATTTAAAATATCTAATAAGTGTATTTTGTCAACTTAGTAGAACACGTCTACATTTTACCATTGTCAAATCAGACCAAAGACTAAAATTGAAGAAATTTAAAATAATAGAGGTTGAATAAAAAAATTGCATGGAAGCGAATGACATCCCAAAACTAAAATTTAAAATACAAAATTTAACAAATGACACCAAAAAACTAACAAAACAAATCATAATAATGTTGGGACTTTTGTGGGAACCTGTATTGGATTGTATCATAACATTAGACTAAAAGCAAGCACATAAGTGAGATTGACATCACAATTACATCCAAGTTCTTAAGACATTATGAGTCATCTCACTAATATGTTGTTCAATATATATTATATGAAATTCAATGTGTTATTTTAACCCACACTTGACACATTAGCATCTCTCAATTAAATACGAGACAACACTTCCGCTCCCCAAAAATGTTGAAGCGTATATGATATCACCATTGGGACTTACATGGGAGACAACACTTGTGTGATTCGACACATTGCAGAAAAAACAACCACACAAGTGAGAATGATGTCGCATTTTCATCTAAAATTTTAAGACTTTAGTATATGAGTTTTTTTTCATTTATTTGTTCTTCGACCTCCAATATTTTATCCAATGATGAGATTTAAGTGACACTTTTTTTTGTGGAGTCCGAGGTTTGAACCCCAGACCTTTCATATATTATGCATTGTCCACACCAACTGAGCTAAGTTCAAGAGAACTTTAACCAACACTTGATACATCACAATATCCTCTCCATTAAATATGACGAAATTCTAGCCCGTGCTTAGCACGGGTGTCCAAACTAGTAGCGGTACATATTGCAAGACGCATCTTTATTTTTTATAATTTTTTCTAATAAAGGAGAAGGGAGGTCTATGTTCAAAATCCAGTATCAAATTGAAGGTTGATTTTTATTAGAATTTAGCTCGATTGGGTTCACACATAAATAAATAAGTAAATCATATATTTCTTTCTTTTAGTAATATTCATAAGTTTTCTTGCGAGCAAAGTGGCATAAGTGTTCATTTAAGTTATGGGAAATACTATTTAATGCGAGAAATAATCCCGAACTTGTATTCTACTCTGCCCTTTGTTTGTTCACTTCTATTTATTTTTCAAACTTCCCTTGATTTCCGCTGGTTCCTGATTTTTCATTGGTCCATTTCTATTCTTGACCTGGATATAATATGTCGCTATCTATAGCATTGCTCATAAATTATATGTCTATGCCAAATATTTCCTTGAAGTTTTATTTTCAATATATGTCCTCTAAGTTTCAAAAAGTTTACATCGTTGACTATTTCAAAAAGTTTGTGAATTATTACGAGGTTTACGATAAAAGAAGATATGTCACTTACAAGCACTGAATAAAAATTATGGAAATATATTCTCATAATTAAACCAAATATACTTCCAACCTTTTAACATAAATAACATTAAGATTACAATCAACATTATTTTAACTTAACTTTAGCTACATTTGATAATTTAAAATAGTGGACTAGGTGGAGGTGGAGTAGATGTTGTAGGAGGTGGAGGTGAACTTGGTGTTGTCGGTGTTGCAGGTGGAGGTGGACTTGGTACTAATGGAGCTGCAGGAGTTACAGGTGGAGGTGGACTTGGAACTAATGGAGCTGGAGGAGTTAGAAGTGGACTTGGTATTAATGGTGGACTTGGTATTAATGGAGTTAGAGGTGGATTTGTTGTGCCGGGCCATCCTGGAATGCCGGGAATACCGGGCCATGTTGGTAGGCCTGGAACACCGGGAAATCCAGGTATATTGAAGCAATCTGTTCTTGCATCACCATTCTTCTTTGTTGCAACCTCAACTACGCGTGAACTTGTTTTCAATGGAGGAGTTACAGGTGTTACACCGGGCCATCCTGGAATGCCTGGAATACCGGGCCATGTTGGTAGGCCTGGAACACCGGGAAATCCAGGTATATTGAAGCAATCTGTACTTGCATCGTCATTCTTCTTTGTAGCAACCTCAACTGCATGTGAACTTGTTTTTAATGGAGGAGTTATAGGTGTTACACCGGGCCATCCAGGAATGCCCGAAATACCAGGCCATGTTGGTAGGCCTGGAACACCGGGAAATCCAGGTATATTGAAGCAATCTGTACTTGCATCGCCATTCTGCTTTGTAGCAACCTCAACTGCACGTGAACTTGTTTTTAATGGAGGAGTTACAGGTGTTACACCGGGCCATCCTGGAATGCCTGGAATACCGGGCCATGTCGGTAGGCCTGGAATACCGGGCCATGTTGGTAGGCCTGGAACACCGGGAAGTCCAGGTATATTGAAACAATCCGAACTTGCATCATTTTGCTTTGTCTCAACTGCAAAAATAAGAGCCATAATCATATCAAATTACACATATTTTCCATCAAAATTTTCTTGAAATTAGTAATTTAAGAATAGTGAACATAAACTTCACAAATTTGGTTCGACATAATAAATGACATCCATATATCCATCAAAAAATGTGTAGGTGCATGAGATGATCACATGAATTTTACTATAGACAAAACAAGTCAATAAGAGTGCCCAATTAAAAATAAACAATTAGAGTGAAAGTGGTGAAAATGGCTTACTACTTGAATTATTTTTTATGGTTAAGAAAAGGGTGGATCCTTAATGTAATGGGGTTGACCATTAAGAAAAGTATGAAGATATGTTTATGGAGGGAAATTGAACATGGAATGGAAACTTATTCCTCTATGGTCAATTCTATAGGAGCATTGTAAGGAGGTAAAATTGCCAATCATCACATGAATAACTCTTGAACCTATTATTGCATTTTATTCAATTATTATGACTGCAAAATACAAAAGAAAATTGAAAACTCATTCTTTCTAGAGATTGAGGAAATCTTACCCAAGTGCCTAGCTTCCCCCATGAAAGAGATTAAAACAGCCATGACCAAGAGGCTTTGGATAAGCAATGTTAGTTTTGAAACCATTTTTCTGAAGTAATTTAGAACTAACTAAAAGTGTTGTAAATTCAAGATGTGAAAATTAGGGTCAAAATGCAATATATATATAAGAGAGCTTGATGGTGAGTGGACTAGGCCATTAGGATTAACACAAATTTTTTGGTCTTGTCTTAAATTTGGAATTGGTTTTTTAGTCAACAAGCATTATATTTTTTTCCTAAAAAAATATATTTCTTCATACGAGCATAATATTTATTTAATATAAAAGGTAATAATTTTAATTATTAAAACAGTAATAATATCATTCAAATCAATATTTAAATTTTATACTAATACTAAATAATCCTTACTTTTTTTCCTTAGCTGAACTTTTTCATCGTTGAAAAATGGGTCAAAATTCTAATACAAGGAAAATTTAAATTTTACATGTAAACTGTTACGAATAATTAATCTATATTGATTGAATAAAACATTTATAGACATTCTTTACGAAATAATCTATATTGATTGAATTTGGTCAAGAAAAATAATCTATATTGATTGAATAAAAAATTTATAAATATTCTATACTGACAAATAGCGTTTATATTTTTATTTTCTATGATAACTTTTGTTTTGTTTTGTTAAGACTATGATAAAATTTAATAGTACACATTTTCAATAAATAAATTAAAGACTCAACATCTGAATCTATTTTACTCAGTCAAAACAAAGTTTGAATATATTTCATAAGAAATATTTCAAGCTTTTAACATTTTTGGATTTTTTTTATCAAAATTGAAGAACAGATTTTCAACCAAAAGATTCTATGATAACCGACTTTGGGTTTTAATTTAAATAGTAATAATATATTTTTAATATATGGATCATTGAAACTTGAAGATTTTTATTTCCGTTGATATAGTCCAGTGGTTTAACTGCATTAGCGATTTATGCATATGTCTAAGTTCAAACATTGGACTCAGGATTTACGTGTTGGGGATAGGCCACTCATATATAAGAATTAAAGATTATAAAAACAAATAACATTTTAAGAAATGCATTATTAGTTCTTTAAAAAAAGCATTATTAGTTCGTAAATTAAATACTTACCATCTAAATATATTTCAAAAATTATTTTTTTGACTATACATTTAATGAAATATATCTCAATTGTAAAGTTAAATAATTAATACTTTAAAAAAAAAGTTAAATAATTAATAAATTTGTTTGAATACATATCATTTAGATATACAGATGTATTTCTTTTCGGTACAAATGCAGATGTATTTTTTTTTTTGGTCAAGAATGCAGATGTATTTTTATACAGATAATAATATATAATTTAATTTAATGTAATATAAACATAACTTAAGTGCCCCTTTTTTTTAAAGTTAAATCTTATGTGAACCTTTCAAAGAATATGTCACAAAATTATAATTCTTGAAAACTCGTGAAGGTAATCCAACATATTATTTTAGAAATTTCTATTTTCTCTTCTTTACTCTTTTCACCTCTCATTTTATTTTAGAAATTTCCATTTCATTTTCCATCTAATCTCTCCCGTAGAGCATTTTTTTGTTCAAAATTGTGATTACCACAGGCTAAGACTTTATATGACCATACTTATGAATTTAAGATACTTTCACTTTTAATTTAATGATTTTTTAAGGTAAACATAAGTATGGATTTTAAATTATATATATATATATAATGATACTCATAATGCATTTAGTGAAAAATATGTTCAGAAAAAACTTGATTAAATTGCAATATACTTTTGTAAAAAAAAACTAAAATATATACCAAAGCATAACAAGTCAATTTTCCTTAGATCTCTTGGTGTCAGAATTCTCTCCTCAATCTTATAGTCTTTAGTTCAAGACTTGGCGTCTTAAAAAAAAAACCAAAGCATAATAATATGTATTTACTGTTTTTTGAACGAACATATTTACTTTTTTTTTATCTATTAGTCTAGTGGCTGGAGCTCACACATATAAATGTGGAGAAGTGGGGTGTCCGAAGTTCGAACCCCGACCCTGCATAAATTATGCAATATCCCTACCAGTTGAGTTAAGCTCTCGGAAACATATTTACATTTTTGAAAGAAGAGAAATATATTTGTTTTGGTAAAAAAAAGAAAATCTATTTTACAAATAAACACGAAATCGTTTATAAATGATCATTTTTTGTATTTCAATTAAAAGTTAAAGTATCTTAAATGAATAATCATGGTCATATAAAAGAGATATCCCTTCAACACGCTAAGGACGGTTAAAAATAGACCAAATACATGAGTTATTCAATAAAACTAAAAATTAAATTGTTTGTTATAATAAAGACCGAAGAAAATAAAACAAAAATAAGATTAACAAAAATAGCCTTATGGTGGTTGAAAGTACATAAGGTTGTTTTTACGTTTGGTGATCATTTGTGGTGGTCGAGCTCCATGTCGTGTTTAGGCATTGGTTAACCACTTCTTGTAATTATTTAGACCAACTTATTTCTTTTATAGTAGTCTTTTCGGTACATCTTATGCTGTGAAGATTGTTATGACAATGTTAATATAATCCATTTTTACTTGTTAAAAAAAAAAAAAAACAAAAATAGCCTTATTGTAACAAATATCACCTCAACACAATCTTGTAACTCCGGCATATATCATTCAACCATAGGCACATTAAAATAATAAACTATCTAACTACATATAATCAGAGCCGTTTTTAACATTTTAGTGCTTTAGGGTAAACCTACAATTTAGGTCCAAAATAATAAGTATGTAAAAAACTTTAAATTTTCAAAGTGTTAAAATAATTTGCTTGAACATGATAGTGTTTACTACATTACAAAATTATCTAACAAAAACATCAAAATTCATACAAAAAACATTGAGATTTTTTTTATTTAATATTCAAATGATCATATAAAACATTTTCTTCGGACGTTTCTAGATACAAAGTCACTAATAGTTGTGTCAATAAGTTGTGATGGGATTGTAAAAACATTAATTTTTCAAATAGTTGGAGAAGAGACACTCTAACTAGGGATAGCAAATGGATGGGTAAAAGATAAATCAATTTAACACAAAAAAAGCATTTGCCTTAGAGACGAGGTCAATCAAATGGGTCCAATAAGCAACAAAATCTCCTCTCATAAAACATGTCTAATTACATATATAACCCTCAACTTTTTTAAATAAGGGGTGTTGCCATGTTGAATGATTTCTTTTGATTTTGATGGAAAGGTTTGGGATGGTAGAATGTTAGGAATTCGAATTTCCTTTATAACATCACGATAAATTATAAATGAGTCAACAAAGAACTAAATTTATTACTTACAATCACACTTCAATTTGGAATTTAAGTAATTTTTTAGGACCTAATGAACCCCTATTTTTTTTTTGTTGGGACCCAAATTCCGTACTTATTTTTTAGAGTCTAGGACTACCGCCCTCCTCGCTATGACTGATATACGACCCTCTGCATAAAATATGTGTAATAACAAGGAGTATCCTTCTTTATGCTCAAAGAACTAATATACTTACCATGTTTTGACGATGACAAGCGTGAAATTCGTGCTGAAATTTCAACATTACAGATTTTCTCCATGCCATGCAATGGAGCTGCGGAGAGGGCAAAAAGCAAAAATAGAACTAAACATTTTTAATGTTCATTGCAGTATGCTATAAGGTAATAACATATGTGAACAATGAATGATACATCAAGAAAGATGCAATACCAGATGATGCAAATTTGATAAAATATAATCTCCATAACACTCCCTTTTTCCACTACAAAAAAAAAACAAAAAGAAATTCCCCAGTATATTAGATATTATATACTTCCTATTACTACTTCAATTGTCAATAGATTATGACTATCGGAGCAAAACATGTAAATGCAATAAGTGTAGATGCAAAAGTTGATTTTAACATGTATAAGTCGATTTTGCGTTTGGTGGATAAAATTAAGTTACTTTCCTTCTCGTGGTTGAAGATGAAACTTGTTCATTTATCTCTCAATTATCATGATTAGTGGCTTAATCCCCTCGCAATGCTGAGCTACTGCTAGCTGTAATTTCTTTTGTTTGTTTTTTGTTGTTTTTTCTTTTCCCTGTTTGTAAATATTGATCATACTTTTCTTGTTTTCCTTGGCACACCTTGTGCTAGGTAAAATATTTTATTTTGGTAATATATATCATTTTATCCTCTTAAAAAAAACATGTACAAGGCACTATTATTTAGAACACTCATATTCCTTGTAACGTCATTTTTTTTCTTCTTATTGGTGCTTGTTGAAAAGTTTGTCCGAATTGGCTCTAAGTTTATTATCCAACCATATATCCATGTTGGAATTAATTTAATAATTCATCAAAACAAGACATGTTTTATAACGATTAAGATCATATATAATCATAATTTAGTACGAAATAAACATATGAGTATGCATATAAATTAGGTATGACATGTTGTATACTATTATGTATTAGGAATACTTGGATGAACTAACATCTCAACAGCAATGATATGAAGCGAAAAGAGGCACTGATCTAATCTGAAATATAACAAATGTTAACCGCAGCTAGTTTGGTTCTTATTCAACTGATACCCTTATTTCTGAAATACTCTTCAGATGAGGAGAAGAGAGAATATGTTTGTAGACGGTATATTGGAGATCATAGTTTTATATTAGATGACAGTCAATTAAGTTTTCTATTATTCTGTTAATGGGTCATCCAAACATTCACTCTTATTGAATTTATATCAATTAATTAAGATAATTAATTATCCAAATGTAAATCTAATTAGTTTTTTACTTTATTTGATCACTAATCAATCAAATCTCATAGTTGATAAATAATTAATATAATTATTACGGTATAAAGATATTTCAACATAATGTCACTAAAATATAAATAAATAATAATATATTTCAACATCCCTTAAAATAAATTAAATCACGCATGAAGCAGACGTTCAACAATCAACGGTACATCCAACTAAACATCTTTACGAGTGACTATATTAAAAAGTTGCATATTAGACTTAACATATCAGTTAATAAGGATAAGACGGTAGCATAAATGTTTTCTTTAGGTTGGGAGGTAGGAGGAGAAGCTTGGGGGTGGCGGCGTCAGTTGCTGGCGTGGGAGGAAGACCTAGGGGGGAAATGTACATCTTTGTTTTCTAATGTTACTTTGCAGGATATTGTTACAGATGTTTGACAGTGACGTCCTAACGTGGGTGATGGTTATATGGACCGTGGTGTGTATCAAATGCTTATGAGGCAGGAGATGTATAACCACGACAAATTAGTTGATGCCGTATGGCATAAACTGAAGGTGAGAAAAACACAAGAAGGGGGGTTGAATTGTGTTGGCTTTTTCTCATTTTTCTCCTTTTTCTCCTAAGCTGAAAACACTGATCAGAAGCAGATAGAGTTCTACTTCCGAAGTGATGTTCAGAACTAGATGCAATGGATAAAATAGAGAGAGAGAGAGAGAGAAGAAAGACACAAAGCAATTTATACAAGTTCCTTCCACAAACCGGAAGTCAGTCCTGTCCCCCTTGCATTTCCAAGGAGAGTTCACTATGTAATATCTAATTACAATTGCGCTCACTGCTAAAACTAGCAAGAGACTTCAAGTTTCTCAAGCACATCTGCAAGAGACTTCCTATGCTCCTGAACACAATCAAGAGACTTCTAATGATCAAGCACAACCGCGAGAGACTTTTTAATTCAAACAGAATTACAAAGAAAAATGTTTGAGGTTGAACACTTGATATACAATTGGTGGTATTCACAATACAAATCAGATACAAACTCTTAAGACTCTAGAATTTCTAAGATATGAAAGTTGATAAGAAATTCTAAGTGAACTTTTGAGTGCAGAACAATTTCAGCAGAGTTTTGGCACTTGTAATTCTTTTTATTGTTTTATATAAAACTCTAAGTCTTCACTCCTTTAAATAGAGGTGTGAAAGAGACGTTGTGAATTGCCAGCACATTCAAAATAGAGTCGTCTGAAGCTTTGATCAATCACCAATGATCTTTTGCCTGATATGGTTATTGTCCTATGAAGGATCAATTTCAAATGCATTCCTATTGTGAAGGAACATCTTTGCAGGCAGAGCTTTCTTGTCTTGTAGCAGAGACAAAAACATAGTAGTGGAGGTAGTGGTTGTACACTTCGTACAATTGTACTTTGTCAACGCTCTTTGAAGAACAAACATCCAATGCCTTCAAATCCTTTCAAACTAGTCGTTGCTTCACTTTTCCAGTCTTCTGCAATGCTTAGATGAGATTAAATCCATTGAACAGCCTTTGAAGCTTTATGTTGCATCTCCTGATGAACTGCAAATTCTGGTGATTTTCAGCTTCTGATGAACTTGCTTCTGATGACGTCACCACTTCAAAAGCACTTTGTCTTCAGGAGCAGTTTTTTTCAGACGTTTTAAGCTTCCTTTTTGTTGATTCCTTTGCTCTCGATTGTTCTTCCAAGACCTTTTTAAGATGTCAAGTTTTGTCTATGGTCCTGTACACTTGAACAAATATTAGCATATCCAATTGACAATTTTTTAATACCTTGTTATCATCAAAACCTTCAAAGGGTAATGTTAAACACATTTTGTTCCAACATAAACATGTACCTCTAAAGGTTTCAATTTTCCTGTGGCATCTTCTTCGAAACTAGTGGCCTATAAAGGATAATTTGGTTCATCGAGGTATCATTCTGGTCGAGGCTCAACTGTGTATCCGGTTGTTGTAATAACGAAACGACATATCATCTTTTAATTCATTGTCCCATTTTCGGTATGCTTTGGCAACATGTCAAAAATTGGATTGGTTTGACTTCAGTGGAACCCCAACATGTTTTGGATCGTTTTACTCAGTTTGCTTATGCCACAAGAAGCTTTAAACCCCGTCGGTCATTTTTACAGCTTGTCTGGTTATGCAGTGTTTATGTGCTTTGGAATGAAAGGAATCACATGTTGTTCTCTAATAAAGCTAAATCTGTTATGCAGCTACTGGAAAAAGTACAAGTTACTACTTTACATTGGCTGAAAGCTAAAAATGTGTGTTTTCCTTTTGGTTATCATATGTGGCGGCATCAACCTCTTGTCTGTTTGGGCATTGGTTGACTATTTTTTTGTCTGTAATTATTAAGGATACTTTGTAGACTCTTGTTATGCTCTCCTTTGCACACCTTGTGCTAGAGAGTAGTTCTATTTTCCTTTATGGTAATATATCTCATTTTTTATTGTTAAAAAAAAGACTGAACATGTACCCAACGCAATCAATCTAATTCTAAGTATACATTTATGTAAGAATACCAACCTATGTAAGTTTAAGTTATATTCCATTGTTCGGTAAAAAAAAAAGGTTATATTCCATTGTGAAAATGGACCTAAGTCGCATCATGCTCACATATCTATCAAAGGTCACATCGTGTTGAGATAATTGGATATACCGACTCTAATTTTACTAGATACAAAGATAATATGATATCCATGTCAATATATTGTCGGCAAAAATGTTGAAATTGATCGGTTAGATGCATTAACTGAGTTTTGAGTCTCAATCCTCCAATTATGTGTGAGTTTTCAATGTTTATTGTTATTTTGTCTATCTACAATAAAAACTTCAATGGATAAAATTTTAAACGCCACCCTAGAACTAATTATCCAAACCATCAACCTTCAAGATGTAACGGTCACATGTTGCGGTGCAACGACAAGAATTTTCTCTCTACACCACCCCTTTCTAGATCTCTTCGTGTTTGGCGCCACTAGCTTTGGAAGTTCACTCATTCAGGGTCACTTTTCCTTTCTTCCTTCTAGTGTCCCAAGCTTCTACTTGCTATCTTGACATCCTCTCATCGTTGTCCTCATGGCCGTTGTCGTAATCAAGGTATGAAAAGAGTCATTTTGTTAAGTTGCATCTAGTGTTTTGGATGGTTGGTGGTGTTTTTGGGTTTTGAGTTTGTTGTCGCCGAATCTACTTTCAAGTTTGGTTTGCGTTCTTCGATTTTGGATCCCAGATCTACCTCCTATGTTCTGGAAGGTGGGGTAGTTTAGGGAGGAGGTGGAGCCGCCACCCTACCTTGATCGTAAAACTAATTTTGGTTCTCTAATCCCATTCGAGTCTGTCTTAGACGCAGTTTCTCACGTTATTTGTTACATGTTCTAATTAAAAGATTATAGTGTTTCATCATCATCGTCGTCATATCTGGTTGATTCATCAAATTTAACTTCGAATTTTACACTCAGAAGGGTATTTATTGCTTTTCGTTGATCGTAGTAGGAAGTTGATGGTATGTGGATCAGATTCTCTGTTGGTGGTTTGTCCATTCGACAACTTTTGAACTCTGGTTGGTGCCCGCAGACAATCATTCTTCATCTTTTTTTTTTCCAACATGGTTTTGCACTCGTACTCGATTTTTCTTAGTTGTTTTCGTATTGAATGCTTGTTTGTTAGGATTTATTAGAGAAGGCTCCATTTATGTTTCTTTATTACTCTGTATTACCTGTTTGAGTTTACCTACACTTTTGTATGGACTTACTAGATCAGGTCTTATGCTTCAATCTCTGTATTTCTTTATTTTTTAATCAACTCATGGAAAATAAAGTAAATAAATTTGTACAACCTCTTCTATTGTCGTAGTAGATTTTATAGCGTGTTATGAGGCAACCGGTCATGGAACTTGGTTGCAAAACTTTGTCACAAGCTTGTGTATAGTGGATGTAAATGACATATGCTAAATTTATTATTTAACAATTAATGAGTAGTTCTCTTCTCTAATAAAATAAAAACAGGAGCTGGATGAGTCAAATCACAACGACATCAACTTCCTTGTTATTAAAGAATTTTTTTCATGATTGCATGCATATTCATTAACTAAACTGTTGCCACCCAAAGTGTTTCATGAATGTAACACTATTATGGGTGTAGATATATTTAAGTAACCCATTTGGGGTTGGCCTCGCGGTTGGCTTGGGATCTTGGAGTGTGCTCCTCTCAAGATCTCAACTTTGATTCCCCTTGATGCCGATTTCGATGGATTAAGTCCATACAAAGCTATGCTCTGGCTTTAAATAGGCCCCCACAAGTGGACGACGGGATGGGACGCCTCGGATTAGTCGGCTCTTAGTATGGATACCAAGTTTTGTTTTAAAAAAAAAGATATATCTAAGTTCATGTAAGGCTTAAGATTTTTTTTATTTTTTTTTAGCAGAAATAAAGTTTTGACATTATTACACTCTGATTTTTGTTATGGTATGATCTGACTAATTATTTAGGAGGATAAACTGGAATTAGACATATTAAGATCACATGACATAAAAATGCATGCTACACATTCACATCATGATCCATGTAGCTCCTCTGTAGCTCTTTTGTGTCATCATATGTGACCATTGATGTGGGTTCAATTATGATGGTTGTAACAATGACCGCTTAGATCCTATGTTGGCATTATTGATATACCATATTGGTTATAAATACATTAACAATGACATATATCAATTTGAGCTCATATGGATAGTTCTTGCAATGCAAAGTTATAAGGTTACACATATAGTTAAAGAGGGAGATTGTTACTTGTTAGATCATTAATCCAACATTGATCTTATATGTGAATAATTAAAAGTGATCTAATAAAATTGGGGTTTGTTAGAACACACCCACTAATTTTTATGTGGGAGTGTTTTAGCAAAACTACATCTTAGGGTGTATTTAACCACTTTTTAGTTATTAATTTGCTAAAATACTCCTTCTAAAAAATAAGTCGGTGTATTCTAGCAAATGCCTATAGGATTTGCTTGAACACACCCACTTGTTTTTTTAGAAGGTGTGTTATAGCAACATACACATTAAGATGTATTTATTAACTTTTTTAGTTGTAACTTGTTAAAACACTCCCACATGAAAACTAGTAGGTGTGTTCTAGCAAATCCCAATAAAATTTGGTTAATATTGGCTTATGACTATCTAATAGGTTGCAGTCTTTTCATACGTAGAATATAAAGAGTAACTCTATTTTTGTGATGGGTTGAAATAAAATACAAATAGTTAACCCTAACTTTGATTCTACACATAAAGAGGACATGGTCCCCAAGATCACAAACACTAGAGCGGTATATATTGATATTCCATTATCATACGAGTGTGTGTTGATATAGAAAGCTCAACCACATCATTGTTTGATCATCATGGCTTCTTGTACATTTCCGCTTATTAACAATTTTTTTTTTTGTGTTAACCTTCCAATTTTTAAGTAAAATAAACCTTAGTAAAATCTGACAAAAAATTATTCCAATCAAAAATCGAACTCTTTATAATTATTAACATGATTGATTCTAGAGTTTAAGGTATAATTTTGGCTCTAACCAAAAAAATATATTTTCAAGCATGGAGTAAAACCAAATATATTTATAATATGCTTACATAAATATCACATAACTATAAGATCAATATTATCCCGATCGCATCATAAATTTAAAACTAACCAATAAAAAGTTGCACATGGCAGGAATACATGAGAAGTCTCAGTAAAAGGCGGAGTAAAAAAAAAAGGCTTGGTCGAATAAAGGTCGGGATGAATTCGGGAGAATGCATTCACATTATATAGCATTTTTCTTATTTTATTAATTTAGCTACATCGGAAAGTTTAATCATCTAGGCTAGGTGCAGGTGAATCAGGTGTTTCAGGAGTTGTAGATGGATTTGGTGATGCAGGAGTGTTAGGTGCAGGTGAATCATCTGGGCTAGGTGTAGGTGAATCAGGTGTTTCTGGAGTTGTAGATGGACTTGGTGATGCAGGAGTGTTAGGTGTATTTGGTGTACCGGGCCATCCTGGTATGCCTGGAAATCCTGGTATGCCTGGGATTCCTGGTATTTCTGGAATTCCTGGGATGCCAGGAAAACCAGGTATGAAGCAATCTGAACTTGAATCGCCTTTGTTTGTAAGACTTTTTTTCGCATAATACTTGACATTATCCACATCATTTTGCTTCATTGCAACCTCAACTGCAATAACATGAGCCATGATCAAACCAAATTACACATATTTTCCATTAAAAAATTTCTTTGAAAATAGTAATAATTCATGAACAATGAACACAAAAGTTCAGAAATTTGGTTAGTCATAGTTGATGACATATATCCATCGGCAAATTTGCAGGTTCATGAGATGATCACATAAATTTCACCATGCATAATACAAAATAACATGAGTACGTATCAATTAAAAACAATAAATCAGAGTGAAAGAGGTGAAGAAGCCTTACTATTCGTATTACTTTCATTGGGGGTAACCATTTGAAAAATTTGGAGATATGTTTGTGAAGGGAAAGTAATCTTTTGATGGAAATGTATAGATAAAATGGCGACCAACAAATGAGTAGAGCTTGAAGCTTAAAAAAAAAAAAAAAAAATCAAAAGCAAAGTGAAACATCATTATTTCTAGAGATTGAGGAAATCTTACCCAAATTTCTAGCTTCCCCCATGGAAGAGATTAAAACAACAATGACCAAGAGGCCTTGGATGAACAAGGCTAGTTTAGAAGCCATTTTTATCAAGTAAATTAGAATCAACTAAATTTTTCTAATGAAAGGTGTGAAAATTAGTGTCAAAATGTACTCTATATATAAGAGAGCTAGATGGAGAGTGGACGAGTCAAAAACAATTTATTAGCATAAATAAATTTGGTCTTATCTTATCAAGAAGTCCTAGTTCAACTGACAAAATGCCAAAATTGTTAGGCCGGATGTCATGACCGGGGTTCGAACCCCGGTACTTCCACTTATGTGTGTGAGTTTATAATGGCTTTACCATTTCGTCTATTTATCAAAAAAAATAAATAAATTTGTCTTATCTTATAATTCTAATTTGTTTTTTAGTCATTAAACATCATTCAAAGTATGAATTTAATTTGTGCCTAAAGCATAATTTGTTTCTTCCATATACGTGTAATATTATATATTCAAATGTCTTTTCAAGGTGATACTATTTATTATTAAAAATAATATATGTTTAATTAAATCAATATTTTATTAATATTTATGTTTTATACATTGAATACAAATAAATAAATATATCCTTTTACGTTTGATTTCCCTTAAAAGATACTTTTAGGCTTGGTACTTAATGAGTCAAAAAATAAAAGGGCGTGGTACTTAATTTTTAAAATGAATCGTTGAAAAATAGTTTTGAAATTTTTTCTATTGGATATACCTTGATTTTGGTCCCCGTACATTCATTGAATTCCTTGAAGGTAGTGAAATTGCAAACATGCCTTCAATAATATTAATACATCAAATAATTAGATTTATTTAAAGCAATATTTCAATAATATTTTGAATTTTTTACATTAAATATTAATACATGGATATACAATTTTAGGTGTAATACTCAATGAGTCAAAAGAAAAAAGGTGTGATACTTAATATTATATAATTTATATTGAAACTAACATTTTAGATTTTTTTTATTTTTTATTTTATTTTTATATTTTGGTCTTTGAATTGAGTCAAAAGAAAAAAGGTGTGATACTTAACATTATATAATTTATATTGAAACTAACATTTTAGATTTTTATTTTTTTTATTTTTTTATAGTTTGGTCTTTGAATCTATGAATCAATGTCATTATATTTCCTAACTTTAAATGAATTGAAATTTCAAAAACATCCTTAACTACGTCTTTTGTTGATATTTTGGCCCTCAACATTGTTAATAAGTAAATTAAATACTCAATGTTATATTTGAACCCTAATACATACACTCACATTTAGTGTCCGGCATTTCTCAAATAGCATTACCTCCCGTAGAGGTGACTTATGTAAAACCAAATAAAAGATATTCAAATACTTTCTTTCCATATCTGCTTAACATTTTTATTGTATAGTAAAAATATTAAAATGACTTTTTAAGGTGAGACTGTTTATTAATAAAAATAAGAGAAATGCTAGCAACACATATTTTAACATATACTTTTCAACACATTCTCTTTAATTAGTTAAAATTCATATAAGTCCCACCAAATTTATATGAGTCACATCTAATTTGGTGGGACTCATGTGAGTTTTAACCGATCAAAGAGAGTGTGTTGAAAAAATGTATGTTGCTATCATTCCTCTAAAAACAATAATATTCCTTTATGCTAGCCCTATTTTTTTTTCTCTATCTGTTCTCTCTTTCATTTTTTCATTGAGGTGGTGGTTTTGGGTCAATTTTTGACTCGAAATCACCCGTCTTCATCTTTTTCATCTCTATAAGTTCTCTCTTTCATTATTGAAGTTTAATGGCTAAGATTAATTTAGAGCAAAGAATTATTTTAATACAATAGAGTTTATTCTTTTCATCTCAACTGTTTATTAAAATTAAATGGCTAAGATTAATTCTCTCATTCTCATAAAAATGCTTATCATTTGATATTTCCGGTGGTGCACATATTCAAAAGTACATCAAAACTTATATTATTCATAAAGACAGAAGTGTGTGGATCCATTAGATCTAGGTGGTACACATGAAACCAAGTATCTTGAATACATCGATCATAACTTAGGTATTCAACATATAAGACTTCAATACATAAAAAAATAAGACATGAATTCTTGTCAGCGACACTAGCGTTTACATCGCCAGCTTCATAAGGAGTGCAAAGAAACGCACGCACCATCTTTACCTTTAAACTCCTCTTCAATGGAATCTAAATATATAGATAGAAACACATTACAAGATATAAGGCTAATATTTACGTACAAGTATAACAATGGGGATGTCAAACACAAGTAATCATTCAAACATATCATCCCCAAATATATCTCTTAGATTAAACTTAACTATCTATCTCTCAAATGTTTATCTCCAAGCATAGTCTATTTATCATAGATAATGTTGTTGCTTAAGGCTACTTTATCCATTAATTACTACTTCCTAATGTTGAAAATTGACTCAAAAATTGAAGTTCTAAAGGAGTGTAAAATCGGGGTCCAATTTGTCTAAATCGTGGCCCGATTTTGAGCGTGTTTAGCAGCTGATGTCTCGACAAATTTCGGGGCCCAATTTTGAGGATAAGGCTGGGTTGGTACTTTGCATGAAGGTGAAATCGGGGGCCGATTTTCATTTATGGGGCCGATTTTCTCGAATTCTGAACACTATCTAAGACTTCATTATTCATGTTTTGTGTGTGGCTTTAGAAAGAGAAACCTAGAAATACAAAAGAGGTAACTTTAGGGTTGAGTATTTTGTAACGAGGTTCTCTTGGGTTGAGAAATATTGTAATCATCTTGGGTAGTGAGATTTCACCATTGAGAACAAAAAGCTTCCTTTAGTGTTTTAATTTCTCTTAGGATTCATTGAGAGTGTGAGTGACTTGAAAAATGGGTAGAAATTATGTTTTGTTCTTTGTGAGCTTTTAAGCTAATTTCTTGTAACCCCATTGCATCACTTTCATCTTAGTGAATTGGAGAGCTGCTCTCTCCCCCAGAGTATGTCATATTTGACCGAACTGAATTAACAATCTTTGATGTGTTTGTTCCTTTATTTTCATTGGTTATCTTTATTGCTTTGATTATTCTCGTGGTATTGCTCTACACTTAGATTTATATTTATTTGTTGTTGTTGTTGGTGCTTGAGGATCACTTTATCCATTAATTACTATTTCCTTTGCTCCACACATCTTTATTTTATTGGTGTGTTTTTGTCCAAATTCACAACACATAACCCTCAACTTCCTTATAACAATTTGATTATATTAAAATCATATGAAGGACCGATAAAATTGATAAATCTATAGACCAAAATCAGTTTCAAGTAACACATTTAACAATTTGAATAAATGTAAACCTCGTATCACATTCAATGGCGGTTGTACCAATTATTTTTATTGTCAATATCTTTTAAGATAATTAACCTTCAACATCCTTTAAGAAAAAATGTTAACCTTTTTTTTATTCCTGAATGCTTTAACTAATTTATTATGCAACCATTAATAAAAAAAATTGTTCAAAACCCAAAATAATTTTTATATGTAGGCATTAAACTTTGGACAATGTTTGGTGGTCTTTTTTTTGTCAAGTATCCTAATTAGGGGACTTGGGGACTCTGAGGTTCGAACCCAGCCCTTGCATTATTATACAATATTCTAACCAAATGAGTTAAACTCGGGGACAACGTTAAGTGGTCTCTACCTAGCCATGAATTAAACTTCGCAATCACCAAAAAATGCTTGATAAGATGATACTCAATTTCTTTCAGCTTAATAAATGATTTCGAGTTCAAGTTTGTGCAATGGAAATGCAGTCGTATTCAAACTCTCGCTCTTCAAGGAGAGTTTTAACGTTATGTGATTCTATTCAACTTGAGAAATTAATCGAAGCTAAATATATTATGGTCAACAGAAAAGATGGTTCTAAATTGTCCTCAAAGAATTATTATACAATGAGAAACATACAAAACAAAATACCAAATCATGTACTCCTAATAGAAAACTAAAAAATGAAAATAAAAGGAAAGCCAAACAAGTGTTGGTAGTAACCAATCTAGCAATCATAATCATTTTTCATACATTCTAGCAATCATAATAATTTTTCATACATGTTTTACTATACAAAAATACAACAATATTAATGCAGAAAACTCAATTCAAAGCCAAATTTTTACCAAATATAACCTCCTTCAAAGTTTCAATGTCAAATCTGGGGTAGATTTTTCTATGTCTACACAAGGATTCACCTCAGTGAGTATGAAATTCTGTTGAGCACCACCCGCCCCGGATTCTTGTCGAAAACTACCTGGCCACATCAACTTTGACTCCTCGTCTTCCAAGAATATTGGAAATCCGACGCAACCTTGTTGCTCGAATCTCATATTATTTCTCACCTCATGATGATGAGGCCTAATTGTTGTTGGTGAGAAACCATAGTGCATTGAAGAGTGTGCTTTTATCCCTAATGACCTAAAAGAACCATGCAAAGGTAAAGATGCTAAACTAGCATTATACCTATCAGAAAACATTCCCATTCTCATAGCTCTTTTTGCTAATGTTCTTTCTCTTTTATGTGCATTTTGGTGTCCACCAAGAGCTTGAGAACTGAAAAACTTTCTCTGACAGTAATTGCATGAGAAAACTCTTGGAATTGTTGCTGTTGCAGGTTCATTACTGCTCTCAGAAGTGCTTGAAAGTGAGAATCCTATTGAATTTGAATCTCTTGTTGTTGGTATCTCACTGTTCTTGAAATTTAGACTTAGGTCAAGAGATATATCATATGAATTAGGATTTGTGATGTTGTAAAAGGTTTCTTGAGTTGATACATTAGAATCAACTTGGCTTGTAACTTCAGATTCATATTCTGCACAAGCTTCTACTTCAAGATCAATGTTTTGTTTCATGCTTTAGCAGTGAAAATTTTATTTTGTCCTGCAATTAGGATAACCTATGAGCTCATATGAAGATATCATGAAAACAAGAAATTATTGTGTTAGTGAACATAATCATCCTATGATTTGTCTCCTTTGTGAAAGACAATTAGTCTTGGCATAGATACACATTTATTTACCATGTTTTTTGATTTAATTACATAATCATCCTATGCTAATTGTTGAATATGAAACATCCCATTTGTAAATATGTGATTGGATTTAAGGTGGAGCCAGACATGGGTGCCTATTCATATTGGAGAAAACAGTTGAACACCTTTACCAAGAAACTGTTTCTGATTGAATCTTCACATGCTTGTTATGTTGGCTTTATCTTTAGCAAGTGAATTAAAAAGTGGAATAAAGTAGCAAGGATACATGCCATGAACTTCATGAATTATTAGGTAACCAATATATGATGTTTTCTCATTCATCATGGCCTAAGCAGGGTCTTAAGTAGCATTTACCACAATGGTTGTGGTTGCATCGCAATCTTTCATATTGCAAGAATCACGATCAAATGCGACCGATACAACTTCATCCGCGGACGCATTGTGGTTTCAGCAGCATAAAAAACTGTTTATGCCGCATCTCATTTCACGGTCACGGACCTTTATTTAAAACCATGGGCCTAAGCATCATAAATGATCCAAGAAATCAAACTACTTTCATTGTTTACTCTAATCTTTAACCTACTACCATCTAATCTAAAATCAGTATTGAATCTTTTTTGGAGATTGTTTCTTATTATATTTTTTTTAAAAACCAACAAACTTTTGAGTTTTGTCCCTAAATATAAGATTCTCTTACGATTTACTAATCCCTTTTTATAAGTCCGGATTCAAAATTTCAACTGCATTAATTACTTTTTTACAAATATACCTCTAAGCATGCATCTTTTTTTATAACAAATAGTAAATACTATGATGGAAATATAAATTAATTCTTTCTTGTAAAATAATATTATTTTTCGACAAATTTTATACTATAACCACCGACTTTCTTAATTCATACGATTGAACACCATGATTAAGTGCACCTCAGTCCCTTACTCGGAAAGAGAGAGAGCATAAGCAAAAATAAACATGAACACAATCAGTTTCAGCACACAAAATAGAAACAATAAACATTAATATAGAGAACTAACAACATCAAAGTATCCAAAAACAAAGAAGTGCATGCAGATACTTGTTTCATTAAAATCTACAAAGATTTTCATTCTAAGAAAACAAACGCAAAGAAAAACTTACTTGGAATAGTTTAGAGATGAAACTACTTTAGTGGTGACAAAAACATGGCAAGAAAAGCTTTAAGATAAGGAGATGATAGTAAAAGAGTTTCTCAAATTTCAAGATCAAGTGAAAGTGGTTTGCTTCTGAAAATCACCTAAACACTGTGCTTTGGAATTGGAGACATCTGTTTTCATTGTTGCTTTTTTCTTAACTATGACTGATTGTGAGAAGACAGAACTGGTTCTTGTATTTTCAATGTTTCTCAAAGACTAATAAAGAGTGAGGAGGTGTGAATTTAAATAATTTTTAATTAGTAAGTTGGACTGGAAAGGAATAAAAATATATTAATAGTAAATGGAGAGAGAGTGAGATTGTTGAGTATTGATGTTTGAGCATTGAAACTTGAAAGGATCAAGAGTGGAGGGTTAGGGAACAGAGGAGTAAGAGGAGAGAAAAAAAAGAGGTTTTGAGAAGTATAAAAAGAAGTTAGATCCTCTCTAGCGGCTGAACTGTTTAGTTCGATGTAGAGCTATTATATTAAAAGAGAGAAAGTAAATTAGATGTTCTCTGATTTAATAGAATAACTCTGCAACGAGCTGCATTGTACAACCGTTGGAGAAGACTCTTACACATGACATTCTCTCGCTTAATTTAATGATCGACTATGTAGAGGGCTGCATTGCACAACAATTGAGGAAGATCGATACACATGAAAAGGGATTTGGTTCCTCAGTGGCAGTTGTACGGTAAAGTCACTCCACCTATATTTCCGCTATTAGATTATCTAAGGCGGAGATATAATACTTTTGACCAAACAATCTATTAACTAAAGTGTAACCAAAAAGATTGCAAAAATAGTATAAGATCTAAGTTGATATTATATACATTTTTGTTTTTCCAATTTTGGGGAAGTTTGAACAAATGGTTGCAATTGTAGTTGTTGTGACTAAAAGAGTGTTTGGATGCACGTTTGCACCTTGAACATCGCGTTTTGAGGCACTGTAAATGTGAAAATAGAGAAGTTACAATATGTAGCTTCTTAGCAGATGCACGATTAGAGCAAATGTGACGTGGTTCCAAGCAGTAAGATCTCCACTCTACTAATGAGATTAATTTGTTGTAAATACAAGATATAATATGTTTTTATTCATTTTTCTTTCACTTTTGAGATTTTTTAAGAAAGTTAACTAGTAGTAACAAGTAACAACTACTTTTTAACACTTCCTAAGTTCAATCTACAATTGGATTTATTGTAGATAGTATATGGAAGAACCAAAATTAAACAAACAAGAGTGTGTGCACTGTGTGGTCATTATTCCCACCAATGATTCTCTAGCCTTCTCTTTCTTTGTCCCTCTCCCCCACTTCAAAAGTACTTTAGATAGCTCCACAATGTATGGGGTCAGCTTTCAAAGTTTCATATTTGGTTCCATCTGTCACGTCTTCCAGCATATATTATATTCATAGTATGTCCTATGATATTCTGTCAAAAAAAGTATGTACTATGATATAACATCATTTCTTTTTCTAATAACTACTCCACTCACCTCAAATAATAATACACCAAATGTCCTCTTCCCAACAACCGTTTTATATTTATTTAAATTTTAGGCGTGTCTCGATGTCGGAGGACACTGACACAGAGGCACATATAATTACACTGAATTATATGATTTATTCAAATTATTAATGGTATCGGTGTATCAGTGTCCATGTTACGTCAGATGTTCGTTTTATGCTTCATAACTCGTAATACTTGCAAATTTTCTAGATAGTCACTACAGTTTGTTGCAAATTTCATATAAAACTAACTATAAGAGACAATAATTAAAGCATGCAAGTATTAGTTTTTCCTCAAGTAAAATACTGCTTGTAAGTAAAATGTTAGAACCAAGCATTAAAAACTTCACCCAAAATCAAGTTAGTTCATAATTAAATTGTTTTTTTTGTGCAAATTAAATTGGTGTTAACAAAATGTTATACGATGAGCTAACCGTCCACGATCCCTAAGAGACTTAGATATCACATTTCCATCAAAAAAATCTTTAAAGACAATTGATATATGGATCCCCTCTCTTATATTTCCTCCATTTCCTCCATTTCTAATCGATGTGAAACATAATCCCTCACACTTAATTTCCAACCCAATCTCACTACTAACAAATTTCTCCCTCCCCTGACAGATTAGCCACTGATAGTTGTCTATAAAAAGCCATAGGATAGGATAAGAAAACCAATTGAGTGAACATAAACAACCTATGAATTTGAGGAAATATAATGAAAAGTTTCTTTCCATGGCCTTCAATCTAAATCATTAACCGGATAAAATTTTAAGATAATGGGATATATGGTCCATTATTCCACGCTTGAAATTATAGAAGCATCATGGCAATAGATCCAACGTTTTCTCTTTTCAACTTGTAAGAGTCCTTTTTCTTCCTTTGATCTTAAAATTTCAACCACGCGACTTGTCATCCAATTGCTTGTGAGCATGAGAAGGAAAATGGCTCTCACAAATCCATCATGATAGGAAACTATCCAACAATGTCATAATTCATTTTTTTCTTAATCGTCTAGATTTAGGGGAAAATGTTGGTAGCTCAGAGTTTGACCGAAAGATAAATAAAATTTGATACAAAAATATTTCAATCATATTCAAATCCTAAAACATTCAAAACAAAGATATTTTAATCAGGATTTAAACTCAAATTGTCACGTAAAATTTGTCACTAATTGAAGCTTTAGGTATTGAAATAAAAATCTAATTACAAGTTTTACTCACACATGGTTGTCAGAACAGGACTTGTGCACAATTATTATGTGGCTACCCATTAAAGTGATTCAAATGATAAACAAACTCAACTTCAACTGTGTTACTAATCAATAATTTGAATTTACACGAAAGCATATATGTTGGGAAGTGATAGCTTCAGTACACTCAATAATAAGTCATTTTTATATGTAAGCCCACAAAACAATTTTTTTGTGAGGGCCATAAAAAATTTGTGGCTTGATGATTATACATAAATTCAAATTAACATTTTTTTTTTCAAATCATATATACATAAAAGTGGTAACATCAAAACATCAAATTATTATGTATATATATATATATATAGTATGGAGACTTGCTTATAACAATATCTCTATCAACTGAGCTAAACTCATGACAAACAAACGTTCTATTTACTTTGGCTAAAGTATATATAAGCACTAGCATAAGTTAACATGTGTAGGGGCATTTTGGTCATTTACTTTGGGAATGAGTGAATCCATTCTAATAAAGAGCATAATTCTACCAAGTACTACCCCACTACTCCAAGATTTCCACTTCTCTTTTTTGTTGTCTTGTTTTAGAGAAATGATATTTGAACAACCATTTTTTACAACTTTTATGACAACTTTCTCTCTCATACTCACATTATCTTTTTACTTTTTCTCTCTATTGCTTTGATTTTTGTGTCACTACCTCATTTCCTTTGTAAAATTTTGGTTGTCACAAAAGTTGTCACATATATGGATGTTCAAATAACACAACTCCTTGTTTTAAGCCTAGAAGAATTGGGTCCTCTTGCTTTTGGTGTTAGGTAGGTGTTTTTTTTTGGATGGTGGTTTGAGGTTCCTCATGTATACGGTAATGGTTTTCACCTTTGGGTGTACAACATATATACGATATCTTGTATTTATCTTTTAAAAAATTTAAATAAAACATTGTTCTTTTAAAAAATATATACATTTTTATTTTATTACGAGCCTCTTTTCGGTTACAGAGCCGAGCCTCTGAATTCGTAGGAATGGCCGGCCCTGGCCATAACTTATACATAACTACACTTATATATGATATGCCACTTAATTAAATTGTTTATCCAAACCTTCCTTGAGAGTTTTGGGGAACTTATATTATATGTCTACAACACACTTTCATATCAGTATTCAATGTAAGACTTATCTTAACAACCAACCATGCTTGTTCCTCTCAATCCTTTCATGCATAAATGTAGTTATGCGTGTTGAATAAATCCTTCTGTGAAATAATTGATTTTTAATAAATCAGTTACCAGTTTATTTTAAGGTTGCCACTGTAAGATTCCACAACTTGAAAAGAAAGAAAAAATCCGAGATATTTTCTTAATTTATTTATGTACTATTATGAATGTCATATAGTGGCCAGCTCCCAACTTCATGTTGTTCATATCAAAGCAAAAATATCTTAATAAAATCTAGTGTGTCTTTGCATCACTAAATTTGGTGTATTATGCTTGATTAATTAAGTGTTTATCTTCAAAGCACCAACCATGCATTGGCCAAAATAATAGTTAAAGTTAAGGGGAAACTTGGAGAAAGAATATTAGAGAAGCACTTGTATAAAGGGATGACAAGGCAAAGTTTATAAAGTAAATACTATGCATATCTTACAAAAAGTACTTTATGAAGAATATAATATCTTTAGCAAAATTGGATCTTGCATTGCATGATGCTTTTGGGTTGAACCAACCAATGTTAAACATAATTAAATAGCTTAAGCACAAGTTCAAAGAGGATTGGTCTTAAAACACTCAAAAAGATTAAAAAAAAAAAAAGTAGCAAGGTGGAGAAAGAAAGGACACATCACCTATATATTATATGCTTCTCAAATCTTAGCAAATTTTCTATAGCTCTTTGTCCAGTTAAAAATAATTTCAAAGGCTAAGGGCTATACCTACTAATTTGGCCATTGAGACCTAAGCACATGTACAAAGTAGATTAGTGATTTTCTTAACTAGATCATAGAGTACTATGAAATAAATATTAAAATGCATAAGAAATAAACAATAGTTCAATACATTGGGACAATACTTTTTCTATGGAAACTAACATAAGTATAAGAAACTGCCAAAGACAACATACAATATAGTTTTAATTTGGCTCTGCAGTAATTAAATTGATTTCAAATGAATTAATCATATAAAATTAATTTTGTCGGAAAATGAATAAAATATATAATGATTTATGTTGAGATACATTCATGTAAAAACAAATTAAATATATAAGTTTGATTCTGCGTTGACAAAAATTCATTTTACTACTAAAATCGTTTTGACAACTCCAAAAATGAGACACATACATGAAATCATGTCTACCTATATATACTATTTTGTTTTGCTAGCTTTTGCTCTATCACATTATAAATGGCACGTGACCAAGTAACTCTAGCTATAACTTTTGGTCATGACAGTTAGAGACAAGTCCATCTTTCCTTTGTTTAAGGCAGTAGTTCCCAAGAAGCCGCTCCTCCACCACCTTAAATCTCCAAAACAAGCACAAATTGGTCCCCCACACCACACACTTTTGTTATTATATTGTCTCAATGCATAGCTTAATCATCAGCACCGGTAATAAACTATTACTAGTATATATATATACAACGCAGAAAAATAAATACATGATAACCTTGGTGATGTATGATTACACTCTCAACTGAGATAGTATTAGAAATTTTAAATTCTGTGACATGGTTGGTTTTTAATCAATTAAATATATTCTTGCTTTATAATTATTTCCAATAAACATTTTAGTTAGTGTTGTTTAGTTAGAGTCCACTAAAGATACTCTCAGTTTTGATAAGTATTCATGATGATAATGTCTTTTTCTATTTTCTAATTAGTGTCTAACACGTGTTCATGATTCCAATTTATTGGAGAGCTTCCCCTTTTTAAGTAATTAAACTTTGTAATACGCAGAACTGATTTTTCCATATTGAAATTAACCACTTAATTATCCATTGATTTTGAATTTTAGATAACAATTATTATTGGTCAGATATCAATGGCATGTGTTATTGGGAGGATATTAAACTTAGGAAAATGTTAGAGCGTGCTCTTAGGATATATGTTAGTATTGTTAGCGGCTAACACTTGGGTGGGATTTAGTCTCACATCGAATATATAGGATTCTTGAAAAGAGTTTATATAGAGGAGGCACTCCTCACCTTACAAGCCGGTTTTGTAAGGATGAATCAAACCAATATTTGTGTATGGTATCATAGCCTATCAGATCCATCGTTGGGCTTGCATCGTCCACGCTTCAAGCCCATTCGTCCGGGCTGAAGCGTGAGGGGGTGTGTTAGCGGCCAACACTCGCGTGGGATTTAGTCCCACATCGGATAGATAGGATTCTTGAGAAGAGTTTTGTAAGGATGAATCAAGCCAATATTTGTGTATGGTATCCGAGCCTATCGGATCCATCGTTGGGCTTGCATCGTCCACGCTTCAGGCCCATTCGGCCGGGCTGAAGCGTGAGGAGGTGTGTTAGCGGCCAACACTCGCGTGGGATTTAGTCCCACATCAGATAGATAGGATTCTTGAGAAGAGTTTATGTATGGGAGGCACTCCTCACCTTACAAGCCGGTTTTGTAAGGATAAGGTAGGCCTCGATATTCGTTACAAGTATATCAAATATAAAAACTATATATTGAAAATTGTGTCAATTTATTTTTTAAAATTGTAAAAATCATTTTTTCTTAGTAAATATTTACTATTTATGGAATCGTTAACGTATACCTTAAGACTTGGATAGTTGGCAAGCAACTTGTGAAATGCATTACATGTGGCTCAAAACACAACATGTTCTCTCTAAAGAGAAAATTAACCGTTTATTTGCAAAGGGTTCTTGCTTCTTAGTAACAGATTTCTAGGTAGACTGTTTTAAAGAGTGTTTAGAGTAGAAGTAACCAATGAAGATTAGGTTTAGTGGAAGGGACTAGTCTTCTATAATGTGGCAGAGTAAAATTTAAAATAGCTGAAATAAACATATTAGAGTTGACACTCAAGAGAGAAAATTAATTGTGATTGCAAGATGCATTTCACTATTGATCATCTGAACTTTACAATGAACGAAGAGTGATCAAATGATGATTGATGGCAACCATGTTGTATTCTAATAATGGAAAACTTATGATATCATTGCTTTGATGCTTGACTTAAACCACAAGGACTTGTTGAGTTTTCATACCACATCCCCCCTCACTTGGATATCCAAGAGGTAGATCTATACATATTTCTTCAAATCAGGTCTTCATTCAACAATCATTGTTTACGTCTAATTGCGCCAGTTTTCAATGTTTGGAAGCAGAAAAACTTAGAAGTACACTGACAATGATGAGCTTGGCCAGTCTAGATCAGGTTATTTAGTTTGTAATTGTGTAATGTATGGCCTACATAGTTTTGCAATTGTATCAGGACTAGGATCAATAACATGGGGTTCATGATCAGGTTCAATGTTTGGGACAGTAGCAGGTCTAGAACTATGATAAGGAATTGAATTAGGCAAAACAACATTCGGAAAAGGAACACGAGGTGCAGTTAAATTGGGATAAGGATTGGAAGGAAAAAGTGTCTTCATGGAATATGTGAAATGATCTAGAGAACAATTCATAAACTTTGTAAACTTTATAGCCACGGGCTGCCAACAAAGACGCATGAGTTAGCTCTTTGTGTGAATTTGTTGCAATGTCGTTGAGGTATAATAGATATGTAGCACATACAACCAAAAACGTCGAAATCAGCGTATAGAGGCAATTTATCAAACACAAACTCAAAACGAGACTTTCCTTTGAAAACTTGAGAGGCAAGTTATCTTAAAACATAAAGGACATTGCTACATTCAACACGTGTTGATGTTTTCTTTCCAAAATTGAATTATGTTCAGGTCTATAGAAATAAGAAAATTGATGATGAATATCTTTGTCTACAAATGCTCAATCATTATAAATTCTTTGGCATTGTTAGTTCTAAGATTTTGATCACTTTACCAAATTGAATTTTAACCAGTGCAAAATGTTATTGTATTTTAGTAGGTGTTTCTCATTTGCGAGTAATCAAGTAAATTAAAGTGAACCAACTAAAATCATTCACAATTGTTAGAAAATAAATAAGATTTTCCATCGTAAGTAGATTTATAACTATCATAGAGGGAAAAATTGCAAGTAATGAATGAAGTGGAACCTAAGTAAATGATCCAGGTTCTGGAAAATTGTCATTTATAGGAGTCAATAGTTGAGAAACTCATACCAATGACTATGTTGACTAAAGCTCCTACTCTTGATATGGTTGCTTTGGTCAATTAAGTTTGCAAGAATTGAATCAGTTGCTAACAATGTTGAGCATCAAGAACACCGTCTGAGACTTGATTTGCTTAAGAAGTAGGTTTTGAACTCTGACCTTTCTTGAGTTGGGGGATACATGTGAATTTTGAAATCTTTTTCTTTAGTCCAATAAGAACACAATGTGAGCACATATGCTAATCTTTCTTGGTGATTTTTACAATGTTTTGAACTGCAAAGCTAACCGAGATTCAGCAGAAGTTGAGGCGACCAAGACCTCTTGTTGCTTTTCGTCTTAAGAAACCCTTGATAGAACATCATTGATGGATGGTAATGGATCCATTAGAGGGTTTTAGCCATAGACCTGATTAAGAGACTCATAGTGTCCCGTAAGAAAAGTCAGGATATTTTTCTTCAATTGAAAAGCACGAGTACCATTTTCTGTTGAAAACGATCATGAAGCTCTTTCTTGATCACCCTCACCGAAATTTCTTTGGAGATATAATTTAACAACCAAGATGACACGGTGATGTTGTTTCGCATCCAAGAATGAAATTGAGAATTGTTTTCAGTGTAATTTGGGAGAGAACCATCAACATTGCTCGATGCCAAGACTTGAAATTGTCACCGATGAGGAGTTGCGAATTATTTTGGGATGATTGAATGAATGCAAAAAGTATGAACCATCATGATTACCTATGGTAGAAATCGCCGAGAAGAAGAAAGACTGAGAAAAATCGAGAAAGCCGAAGAGAATATTAAGAAATATCTTCTAATACCGTATTAGAGCATGACACTCGAGAGAAAAAACTAGTTGTGATTGCAATATGCATTTCATTATTGATCAAATGAACTTTAAAGTAAACGAGCTAGCTCACCATCCATAAGCTAGTGATGAAGCTCTAACTACTAACTGAACAATGAAAGAAAACATTTACAATTAGTTAGCAACTAACAACCATCTATAACTTGCTAACTAACAATTACTCATAATAAATCATCTATATTTAGTGTCTAACAAACAATGACTTAAATAAAAAATTACCTCCAATAGAGGAAACATGTATAAAATCCAAAATAGCAATAAAAAGAGCCAAACCAAAAAAAATGTCATGTTTATAAAATTCTACCGTCGTGATATCTTCATGAGCATGTTTTTCGTGAGAATCACAATTTTTCTTTTAAAATAAATAATTTATTTCAACCAAGGTAATTTTTTAGTTTGATTTTTAGCATATCATGGACAACTAAATAATTCAAATAACCCAAATGAATAAGACTTTCTTTTATAGTTTCATGACATCATAATAATTATTTTTAGTAAAAAAAGATATTTCTTTTACATAAGATCATAAGTAGCACTCCTTTTTCTCTTGGCAATTGCTCATTAGGCACCCTAAAAAAAACCGAACGGTCGTTGATTACAGTCGGCACCAAACGATATAAAAAATATCCGAACAACAATTAACTATTGTTCGACGTGTTTTAGTTATCTGTGAGCAATTGCTAGGTGTTCAAAGAGCAATTTCCTTTTCTCTTTCACGTTATAAGTAGTACTCCTAATAAACCCCATAACATGTGAGTTGAGTCCAGATTCAATTAATGATTAACCTTAGGCTGTTACTTTTTCCATCCTATGAGTTTCTTGCACACCCTATTTAAATTCTAAAATCTGAAATATTTTAACGTGTTTTAAAAGATTTTATGGAGTGTTTATGCGTTCGAAATTTATAATCCGAACTGTATAGAATGCGGGAGAAATCAATAGAGTAGGACTAGAAGGAGTGTTAACCTTATTATTATGCATGATTTGTAAGCGTGAGCCAATAATGTCGTGTTCTTATTCAATATATGGAAATATGATTAATCTTTTTTTTTTTTTTGTTGAATAAAGAGGGCCGAAGCCCAACGATATGATTAATTTTCTTGTTCAATATATCAAAATATGATTAATCTACTTAGTGTTATTAATTTTCTTGCATTGGATATGCTTTTACAAATGTTAGATCATAATTTTGTTCACCAAAATGTTTCGTCCAAAGTAAAAGTCATGGTCAAGGACTCAAGCATGTCATTTCAACCCAAAATTATACAATTGTGAGTAAATTCCAAATTCAATTTAATTTCTTCCAATTTTGAGTACTTTGTTTGGCTGAAGATTTCTTTCAATTTTGACTACTTTTTTTCCTTTCCTACGGGAAGATCATAAGTACTCCTTCCTTATTCCTAACGAAACCCATAATCTCGATCATAAGAAGCTTCCCTAAAAAAAAAATAAAAAAAAATAAAAATAAAAAAGCTGTTAGCGAGGTCCAAATTCCATTTAACTAATAACCTAAGAGATTTCTTGTTTAGGCACCTAACAATTGGTAATACATATTTCAAATTTTCAAAAATATCACTAACAATTGGTAAATACAGATGGGAGAAGAGTCATTTCCAGCTATTATGTTTCTTTTGTTGGCCAGCCTGCAACCTCAACAAATTTGGTTCTTTGTCGAATTGGCTTTGTCTAAAAAAGAAACAATTGTAATTGTTGTTTAACAATTGCTTACATAAACCTTACATTTAATATACCATACACTTAAAAATTATATCATATTTCACTTTAATGAGGATATTTTAAAGATGGCAACAGTGGAAGAAGTGAAGAAATTACCACTTGCATATACTATGCACGACATTACCTACTCGTGTATCCTAGATGCTGCTTCTAAACAAAGGGAAACCTTGAGCATATGAATGATTGTGTCTTGTGTTTGGGTTCTCAAAATCACGGGCTATATAATTAACTATTGTACATTTGTACCACCATTTCAATCAGTGTGAATAATAAATCGTCATTCACTCTATTCTTCTCTCTATATATAGAAATATTAGCGACACTTCAATGTATCTTGTGTTTGGATTCTCAAAATCAGAACTCAATTTGTTCCTTAGGTTTGATTTTTTCTTTGTTGTTTGGTATATAGTGTGTAGGTTGCTATGGGTAGTAATTATCAAACCAATTGATTTTCTTTTCTGTCTTTCTGGGTCCGGGCTTTGGTGTAATTGAGAATCGAAAAGGAAAATGTTTAAGGGGACACCCAAACACTTATAGACATCTCGTGGGAGAAAGAAATAAAAGACTAATGCAAAAGATCGATAATGTTGTAGGAAGAGATAGATAGATAGATAAAAAAATTAGGTTTGTGACATATAAATATGTCATGTTTCATTCTTTCATACTTAATTTCGATCATTAAATATAGTCAGTTAGCAGGGGCCGTCCTTATAAATTTGGAGGCTCGACTCTCAAATAAAAATAGGTCTATGATATAAATTAGTAGTAAAATGTCTAGAAGATTTATCTCTAGAAACCTTCACAATAGTAAAATTTCTTTTAGGCCTTTTGTAGCTAATAACTTGATCATTTTAGACTTGCCAGAATCCTAGTTTCTTGGATCAAATACATCTACACCAATGTGAGATCATTAACATTATCAACATTTTCATTATCATCTAACAGGATTCAACCAAGTTAAATTAGCATGTGATATTTCAAACTAACATATTCAACCAAGTTAAATTAGCATATAACCACTTATTCAATTGAATGGCAAGGATTAAAAACATATCATGTGTATTCTCATCCACCCTATAAGGCTATAACCATCTCGTTGACTCAATTTCCCCAATTCATTCGTTAAAACCATTCCTTTTTATTATTCTTAAATTAAATTAAATTGCATCATCATTTTTCAGTAACAATAGATTGAATTGTAAAAAAAAAAAAATAATAATAATAAGAATAAGAAAAGTAACAATAAATTGAAGTGGCTCTATCATGTTTTGTTTTTGTGAAATTTCATAATTTTGCTCATATCAACGGAATAGTAATGAAATTAGGAAAGAAGAATAAGTAATTAGCACAGTGCAATTTTCAAACCAACCTTCAATTTTGTTTCTCTTTCTCCCCTTTTGGTGTTCAATAAAAAATCAAAGAAAGAAGAACTAGAGGATATATGGAGGTTTGATTAGTTGGGGAGAACTGAGAATAAGATGGTTGAAAGAAAGAAACACGACTGTAAGGAGTGAGGTTAGGGAAAGTGTTTTTTTTTTTGCTTTAAGTTTGATGGGTTTTGGACTACAATCTTTTTTAGGCCCATGAACTTGGGAGGCCCAGCTCGGTTGAGCTGTTTGCACCTCCCCAAGAATGGCTAGTACACTTAATGTTAGAACTTTTGTTAAGGTCTTGTTGATCATGTCCTCTCACTTAAAAGATGCAAAATTAGTTAAATAACATTTAAATGATACAACCTTAGGTGGAAGCAGTTGATGGTTGTTAAACTCGTGTCTAGTTAGGAACATGACCAACAAAACCTAAGCAACTTGACGTAAGTTTTTTGTGCTTTCCTCAAATTTTTACTATATCTAACAGGTAGCTAGTTGAACACTTCACAAGGAAAAAAAAAACAGTTGGAATATTATAAATTAATTTGTTAGACAAAACAAGCTAAAGTTAAATTAATGAAAACAAAGATTCAAATTAGAAAAAGTTATATGCATATTTACCAAAGGACCTGCATTTAGCCTACACAAGTGTAAAACTTGTGTAGCATGCACAAACTAAGTAATGAAGGGCAAGTGCCGGTTTCAACTTGTTTGTAAATAAATCCCATTAAAAAAAAAGCAACATATTTTAATCTCAAATAATAGTTTTTTTGTTTTTGCTGGATGCACCCCCATATCTGAAACAACAATTGTTTTAGAAATTAGCAACATGCTGTCATTAGAAACAACAAGTTTTCATGACTTTCATTCTTTCTTGTTTGCACATGAACAGAACCAAGCAAACCCCATCCAAACTTTTTTGTCCACCGCCACTGAACCACCGTGTTGTCTCCGAGCACCGCCGTGTTTGAATCTTATAGCTCCAAATTTGCAATTGGAATCCGATCTGGTGTTGACACCACCACCCTTCAATTTTGATTATGGTTAATGGATAATTAAAATTGAAACCAATTAAAAAACCAATTAGCCTTGACAAACAACACAGTGTTCAGACATTGAATCGAAATTGAACCAGGAACTAGAAAAAGTCAGTAAATCGATTTCCCCTTTCCCCATTCATGTTATTTCAAAATCAATTAAAAATAATTCGTAAAACACCTATAATTCAGGCAAGGAATCTGCACTTCTTATGGATGAACTTGAAGAAAGCCTAGATTTGTATAAATCCACATTGCATCTCATTTTAATTTAAACCATAAACATGACTATACAGCTTTAGATTCACATGACTAACTACCACATCCAATAATTAATTATCAAGAAGCCAAGACTATAAATTTAAATCATGTGTACATTACAAACACCGGCATAATGTTCACTATAATTAAAGAAACCAGTGCCAACAAAAACAAGCGTAACTTTAACTTGGCAAGTCGAATAGTTATTCATCAACACTTCCAAGTCTTCACCTTCGTATTCATTTAATAAGACATATGTATTTAACTTTGTAAAAAAAGAATTTTAATCAAAATTTCCAGCATGCAACAGGTCACCAAACAACATTATAAATTGAAACAAGAGATGGAACAAAATAACAAATCGGTTGCCCTTTTCAATTTTCAATTTTTTTCCTTTTATTTTGATTTTGATTATGGTTCTGGGAAAATTAATATTGAAACTAATTCACAAAGTTAATTCAAAAGTGAAACCAAAACAAAATTGAAGAAGAAGGTAGAAAACCACTTTCAAAACAAGTATAAAATTGAAACCAACGGGAAATTGAACAAGGTTGGATCTGGGAAGCGGTTGAATGGAGAGGTTAGAAAACCAAAATCATTAACAAACAGCACAGTGTTCAGAAATTGAATTGGAAAATAAGGGAAATTGAAGCAAGAGCTATAAAAGGTCAGTAAATCGATTTACAGTTAAACCCGATGTTATTTGCTGCTAAAACAAAAGCCCAGACCCAATACCATGGTTAAAAAAAACTGAATAAAATATTGATATTTAATCATTAAGTGGGGTCACATTTACTGTTCATTATATCTCAAGAGCAAGTCACAAAAAGGTTGCAGGTAACAGATCTAGACCGTTGACATATAATAATATTATATCAACGGTCCAAATCAATTTTTAAGAAAACTTTACACAACTTGTGTATCATACACAAGTCTTTTGCTTGTGCATAGTAAATGGCACCCTCATTTAGACTCAAATTAGAAAAAGTTATATGCATATATATTTAAAGGACTCATTTAGGCTGTTAGTTAAAATAGTAACTTAAACTATTTAAAATTGATTTGTTAGACTAATCAAGCTAAAGTTAAATTAATGAAAACAAAATTGGAAATTAGAAAAAGTTATATGCATGTTTACCTATGTTTACCAAAGGTCTCATTTGGGGTGTAAGTTTTCTACTTTTTAGCTATATATCGGCAAAATTGTGGGGAAGAGTTATAATGATTAGTGACAGAATATTTTTTTTTGTTAAAAGTAAAATTTCTTATAGTGATAGTCGCGTTACAAAAAAAAAATACATTGAGAGCTCAACGCAAAGATAGTAACTAAAAAATACATACACAAAAAAAATGTTTAAAAAAACACAAACCAAATTTTTTATCAAATAGGGTTATTATTTTGAAATATTTAATTTTTTTTTATCAATTTGTTTCTTCTATAGGCCACAACTAAAACGAGATTATAAGTATGCTGACTTATGAAAGAGTTTCGATATTTTTTTTTATCAAATAGAATAATTTCTCACTCTAAGATAGAGAAAAATTAAAGCTAATAGAATGCGTTTTTTAGTTTTACAAAAGCTCAAACAACACTTACACAACAAATAAAAGAGTGATATATTCTTTTCCAACTAATGAGATATTTATAAATTTATAAAATTTAATGCTTTTAAAAGCATCATTGTATATCCTTAAAAAAAAAAAAAAAAAAAAAAAAAAGCATCATTGTATAAACTTTTATTGTTTTTCTCTCTCGAAATTTTCAAAAGTGGGTTGTGATTTTCACATTTTTGTTTATAAATATTAGAAGTATAGAATTCAATTAGTAGTCAGGAGTTAAGGAGTTAACTTGTGTTATAAGTTAACTCAAGTTAGTTAACTCTAGGTAGTTAGAAATTTGTTTACTAAGTTTGTTATGCTTTATAGTATAAATACATATATAGTGTGGAGTAGTTTACTTATAACATAAGCAAATCAATAAAAGTGTTTTATTCTCTTCAATTCTCTCAAACCATATTCTTTTAAAATATTTTCAATTTTCCTTGTGTTCTATCAAATTCTCATCAAGAGCCTGATTTGATCACCATTGTTAGAGAATCTCTGAAAGATGTCAATCCACGACAATGAAAGTTTTCTTGCGCATTTATCAGTGTTCAATGGCAAGAGCTATGATGAATGGATCGTGAAGATGAAGGTAATCTTCATATACCAATATGTTCTTGATGTTGTGAACGATATTATACCAACACTTGCAAGAAACGCAACTGAGGTTCAACAAACTGCAAACAAAGATACGAAGAAGAAACATGGAAATGCAATGTTTCTCATTCACTAGTGTGTGAATAGTGATATTTTTGAGAAGATTATGCGTTGTGAAAATGCGAAAGAAACTTGAGATACACTTGAGAGATTGTATTATGGATATAAAAAATTGAAGAAAGTGAGGCTTCAAGCATTAAGAAAACAATACGAGATGTGAATATGGAGGATGGTGAATATGTGGTCTTAGAAGAATCCAAAGATTTGGATGTGATGAAGATTGAAGAACTTCAAGCAAGCCTTGAAGCACATGAATTGAGGTTAACCGATAGGAACAAAGAAAAATCCAAAGGTTCTGCATTAGATCAAGCTTTGCAAGCTCAATATACAAATAAAAGGAAATGCAAGAAAGGAAAGAATTATTGGAATGATAAAGCTTCCAAGAATGATTAAGGTTAAATAAAGAAAGCTTCGAGAAAGAAGGAGATTCAATGATATAATCTTAAAAAATGGGGGCATTATGTATCTGAATTCAAGTCCAAGAAAGTTCCAAGGAAAAAAAAGGCGATGAATCACAGGTTGCTCATAATGAGGGTTATGATTCAGATGAAGTCCTCTTGATGGCTACAATCAAAATTGGTGAGGAACAAAATGATGAAGATGGTATCTGGATACATGATGCTCAAATTACATAACATGTTAAAAGTCTTGGTACTCTAAATTAGATTATTCAATTAATAGAAAGATAAGATTCGCAGATAATAGTATCGATTATGTTGAAGGAAATGGTAATGTGTTGATTCATAGTAGTTTACTTGTAACATTAACAACTCAATAAAAGTTTTTGATTCTCTTCGATTTCTCCCAAACCATATTCTTTTCAAATTTTCCCAATTTCCTTTTTGTTCTAACACCAAAAAGTTTGATATTTGCTCGAGAAAACGATTGACATGAGCAACATTAATTTATGATAATATATTAAGTGTGTCTTTAGTGCTTATAAAAAATAAGAGTATTTTAGTGGACAATTTTTATTTAATGTTTTTCAAAATTTTAGTGGACAATTTTTAAGAAGAAAACATTAGATTGCACATATATTATTATAAGTGATATATTACATAAATTTAAATATATTTATCCTTCAATTTTTTTTAAATATATTTAAATAATTTATACACTTTATTATTAAAAAAACTAAAGTTCATAGACTTTTTCTTATAACGATCTATCTTTTAAGCAATCACTACTTTTATACTTTTTCTGTATGGGTTGATTGTGTATAAGGCAAAACAACTTATTTATATAAAATTGTTGTTCTTATGTTAAGTACATTACTTAATTTTAAGGAATCCAACGCCATGTGGATGAGCTCAAAGTAATTAAAAAGGAAGAACTAAACTGTTAGTTAACACTTAGATTAAAGAACTCAAGTAGGGGACCATATTTGAAGATGTAAAAAAAAAAAACGCATCTATAAATAATATCTTTTTTCTTTTTTTTTTAAAGAAATCTATAAATAATATCTGAAGTGTTAACAATGTAACTATATATCACCATATTCTTTATTAATTAAAATTGAAATTAATCTCTTCTAAGTTATGTTGATTTCATATAAATAGGAGAGATTATATTATAAAATATGTATTTTTTTTAAACAAGTTGGAAAATATGTACTAATAAGTATTTTTTTTTACCGCAAGTCGAATATATTTGCACATATATATTTTTTGAAACAACAAAGCAAAATTCCAATTAGAAGAGAATATAAAGGGTACTAGACCTACATACAAGATAAAGAAACAAGAAAATAGAGAATAAAAAATACATCCTTAAAAAAAAAAAAGAATAAAAAATACATAAAAGAACCCTCGAGTCCAGATTAACACACCACTTATAGAAAAGACAGTGTCCCATTGTCTTTGTCAGAAATCATTTTAAGACTGTTTTAATAAGTTCAATCATGCTAGGAACCTTCATGACCGAGTCTGAAAGAACTCTTCAATTTTTTTGTGGCTCAAATTTCCTAAATCATTGATTGTCAAATTAAGTCTAGAACCTTCACCCCTTTTTGTTTCGTCCTGGCTAGTCTAGTTAATTTACCAGAAACAAAGTTTCTAAATCTCTTGGGGGTAACCATAAAAACTCCAAGTTATTTGCACACTTTATACAAAATATTAATCCAAACTTCGCACAAAGAATAAATGTTGTTCCAATTCTTGATTCCAAGAGCACAAACACAAGTAGTAGCATTCATATCCCTAACGACCTAGTTAAAAGTTTACCTAAAATCAACCAAGCAAAAACTATTACACTGGAGGAGCCAAAACTTCCATTCTTCATGTAATACCCAAGTGACCTCGTCAGGAAGAAAACATAACTCTATCTTGATCTCCCTACTCCAAGTAAGTGGATTCTTTCAAGTGTGATTTACACATGAAAGATTAATATATGATCCGACACCATTTAAAACGAGAAAGATATTTTATTTATTTATTTATATATTTCTCTTCCATTTTGAATGGTCCAATCATGTGTAAATGACACATGACAGAATCCAAATCCCTCCATCAATACTATTGATCTATTATAAGGATAAATTTGTAGCTAGCCGCCAATCAATTGTGTCTATATATATATATATATATATATATATATATATATATATATATATATATATATATATATATATAAAGTAAAGATTTTTATGTCACGTGTCACTTTCACGTTTATTCGTAATATTTTTATTATTTTTTTATTTTTTAAAATCAATATTTAAATTGACATAAATATCTCAACAAACTTTTGATCTTATCTATTCAATATTTTACTTAACTTTTTTATTGAATTCCTAATATTTATGTAACAGAAATATCTCAACAAATTACATATGATATCCTTCAACTATAAATCATCAATCAATCAATCAATAATATATATATATAAAGTAAGGGTTTTTATGTCACATGTCACTTTCACGTTTATTCACAATATTTTTATTATTTTTCTATTTTTTAAAACCAATATTTGAATTGGCATAAATATCTCAATAAACTTTTGATTTTATCTATTAAATATTTTAGGGTTAATAGGTCTTTACCCCTTGTAATATAGGTCATTTTTTATTTTCCCCCTGTAAAAATTTTATTTTGATTCAACCCCCTGTAAAATATTTTTGTTTTGATTTACCCCCTAATAGGCCAAACTAAAACCAATTTTATTTTTTTTTCAAGAAATTTTCGTTTTTGTTTGGCCTATTACGGAGGGAAATCAAAACAAAAATATTTAACAGGGGGTAAATCTTAATAAAAAATTTAAGGGGAAAACCAGAAATGACCTATATTACAGGGGGGTAAAGACCTATTAACCCAATATTTTACTTAACTTTTTCATTGAATTCCTAATATTTTATGTTGCAGAAATAACACAAATTCATAAAAATTGATTTTATTCTATATGTGTTAATATTTTTACTAAATCTAATTAATTTTATTTGTATGTGCATCTATAAATTTACGAGTATTTATGATATGGTGTATTTTATTATATTTGTGTGTATTTATTAAGATATTCATCCTATACCAATCTGTGATAAATTTTATTTGCGGATATCATGCATATAATTTTTTTTATCTTCTTAAATATGTCTAACCCAAACAACGCTGAATAAATACACTAATTGATATAAAAAGTCGCCTACCATATCAACTTCCCAAACAAAGAAGTACCTCTTCTTCATCTTTATGGTTAGAGTCACATAGATAAAGAGCCATAAAACTATCTCTAAGTTTTAACATTGATACATTTTAATAAGGGCATTCTGATTTATAATTTCTGGTTAAATTGAAAGAGACTTAAATTATTTGGATCAACCACTCTCTTAAAATACCTGATTTTATTTGACTATATGTATTATTCACGTAACATATTTTGATTTTATTTTTTTATTATTATATAAAAAAAAACATCTCTCTAAAAAACGACAACCGATAACATATAAATTAAGTGAATTGTTTCAATGAATATAATATATTTTTTTTACAATTTTTATCAATAGATAATTATGAAAATTGTATATTGTCACATGTCAAACAGTCAACTAGGCATACAACTCAGACGAATATAGTATTAAAAAGCATAATGTTCACGTATTTACACTTCAATATTAAAGTCGAATATACTATGTCCAAATATTAAAGTCGAATATTACCAAATTTCCAGATACTAATGAGTTGTAAATGTAGAAGTTCTCCACCTTTTAATATGCATGTATATATACATATAAATATAATAAGGTCTTGTTATCCGTTGGTCCAAATCACTAGTTAAGAAGTTAAAAGTAGAAAGAAAAAAATATAATTTAAATTGAAAAGAATAACTTTTTAATTTTTCAAATATAGAATACACAATTTTAAAGAAAATATTTCTTTTAATAATTTCTTAATCAGTGCTTCGGGACACCGATTAATATTTTTCATATAATAAATAGATAAAATAAAGATGAGGAAGAGGTGGCCCATACACCAGAATCACAAACATGACAGTACACAACACAACACAACAGCCTCTCATACTTTCTTCTTCAGCAATGGTCATCACTACCCTGTCTTTCAGATACATGGGCCCCACTTGCATGTGCATTACTCTCCGAGTTCTCCCCATTCTTCTCACTCTTATTCGTAACTAACCAAAACTCTTTCTTCACCATTTTCCATCACCACCTTCTTCTCCTCTTTTTTCTCTCTTCAACAACAAAACATGAACATGAACAAAAACATCATCGTACACCCTTTAACTTTCTTTACCTTATTCTTTTCCATTATCACTTTCACTCACTCCCAAACCAACGATGCTTCCATCATGCAAACCCTAAAAAACAACCTTAAACCGCCTCTTTCGCTTGGTTGGTCCGACCCGGATCCATGTAAATGGACCCACGTTTCTTGTTCCGACGACAACCGTGTAACGAGAATCCAAATCGGTCGCCAGAATCTCCATGGCACACTTCCTCAAACCCTTCAAAACCTTACCAACTTACAACACCTAGAGCTTCAATTCAACAACTTCACAGGTCCACTTCCAAGCTTAAACGGTTTAAACTCTCTTCAAGTTTTCATGGCGAGTGGTAACAGTTTTTCATCGTTTCCTAGTGATTTTTTTGCTGGTATGTCTCAGCTTGTTTCTGTTGAGATTGATGATAACCCTTTTGAGCCATGGGAGATTCCTGTGTCTTTGAAAGATGCTTCTTCTCTTCAGAATTTTTCTGCTAATAATGCTAATGTGAAGGGTAAGTTACCTGATTTTTTTAGTGATGAGGTTTTTCCTGGTTTGACCCTTTTGCATTTAGCTTTTAATAAACTTGAAGGTGTGTTGCCAAAGGGGTTTAATGGATTAAAGGTTGAGTCTTTGTGGTTGAATGGTCAGAAGAGTGATGTTAAGCTTAGTGGGTCAGTTCAGGTTTTGCAGAATATGACTTCTTTAACTGAGGTTTGGTTGCAGTCTAATGGGTTTAATGGTCCTTTGCCTGATTTAGGAGGATTGAAAAATTTGGAAGTTTTGAGTTTAAGGGATAATTCTTTTACTGGTGTTGTTCCTAGTTCGTTGGTTGGATTTAAATCACTTAAAGTTGTGAACTTGACTAATAACAAGTTTCAAGGTCCGGTACCGGTTTTTGGTGCTGGTGTTAAGGTTGATAATATTAAGGATTCTAATAGCTTTTGTTTGCCTAGTCCTGGTGATTGTGATCCTAGGGTGAATGTTCTTCTTTCGGTTGTTGGGGGTATGGGTTATCCTTTAAGGTTTGCTGAGAGTTGGAAGGGGAATGATCCTTGTGCTGATTGGATTGGGATTACTTGTAGTAATGGGAACATTAGTGTTGTTAATTTTCAAAAGTTGGGTCTTACTGGTGTGATATCTCCAGATTTTGCTAAGCTTAAATCGCTGCAAAGACTTATTCTTTCTGATAATAATCTCACTGGTTTGATTCCGAACGAGCTTACTACTTTGCCTATGCTAACTCAATTGAATGTTTCTAACAATCATCTCTTTGGGAAAGTACCGAGTTTTAGGAGCAATGTGATTGTGATTACTAGTGGGAACATTGATATAGGGAAGGATAAAAGCAGCTTGTCACCTTCGGTGTCTCCTAATGGTACCAATGCAAGTGGTGGAAATGGTGGGAGTTCGGAAAATGGCGACAGAAAGTCTTCTTCACATGTGGGCTTGATTGTGTTAGCTGTGATTGGTACTGTTTTTGTGGCATCTTTGATTGGTCTCTTGGTTTTCTGTTTGTTTAGGATGAGGCAAAAGAAGTTAAGCAGGGTGCAGAGTCCAAATGCATTAGTTATTCACCCTCGGCATTCTGGATCAGATAATGAAAGTGTGAAGATAACGGTTGCAGGTTCGAGTGTAAGTGTTGGAGGTGTGAGTGAAGCTCACACCGTACCCAACAGTGAGATGGGAGATATTCAAATGGTTGAAGCGGGAAACATGGTAATTTCAATACAGGTTCTAAGGAGCGTCACGAACAACTTCAGCGAGAAAAATATATTGGGGCAAGGAGGTTTTGGAACAGTTTATAAAGGCGAACTCCATGATGGTACGAGAATCGCAGTGAAAAGAATGATGTGTGGGGCAATAGTTGGGAAGGGTGCAGCAGAATTTCAGTCTGAAATTGCTGTTTTGACAAAGGTTCGTCACCGGCATCTTGTTGCTCTTCTTGGTTACTGCTTGGATGGGAATGAAAAGCTTCTTGTTTATGAGTACATGCCTCAGGGGACCCTAAGTAGGTATATTTTTAATTGGCCAGAGGAAGGACTCGAACCACTCGGGTGGAATAAGAGATTGGTCATCGCCTTAGATGTTGCAAGGGGTGTTGAGTACCTACATAGCTTGGCTCATCAAAGCTTCATACACAGAGACTTGAAACCTTCAAATATTCTCCTTGGAGATGATATGAGGGCAAAGGTCGCAGATTTTGGTCTCGTGCGTCTTGCTCCAGAAGGGAAAGCTTCAATTGAAACAAGAATTGCAGGAACTTTCGGATATTTGGCACCAGAATATGCAGGTATTTTTTTGTTGTTCATCCTTCATCTGCTTCACCTGTTTTCTGTTTGCTATGCCAATTTTTAGTTAGTATTCCCAAATAAATGTAGAGATAGTCAAGACCCTGGTCAATGTATTGACTTGGTTTGAACGTAGCTACGTAACTAAGAAAGTTAAGCAAAATCTTTCTTTACATTTTCATGCTGTTAATAGAAAGTGAAAATCAATAATGTAACTTGTGTCCTAAAATGTTTTTCATGTTCAATTTGTAAAAATGGTTTCGCGTGTCTTCGGAGGAACTAACATGCTTTCCCCTTGGAATGTGACTGTGGTGTATTTTGCTTGAATGGTTGTGTGAAGATCTTTGTTTTGATTTGTTTGTTTGATAGTACAAATATTTTGAATGTTTGTGTTTGATTATTCTTGGTTGTCGTTGATTTGTCGTCAAATACCTCTTAACCCTGACATGCAAACGACTATCTGCTTGCAGTTACCGGCCGTGTGACAACTAAAGTTGATGTGTTTAGCTTTGGTGTAATATTGATGGAGCTTATAACCGGAAGAAAAGCACTTGACGACAGCCAACCAGAGGACAGCATGCACCTTGTAGCATGGTTCCGAAGAATGTACTTAGATAAGGACACATTCCGCAAGGCCATTGACCCTACAATTGATATCAATGAAGAAACACTTGCTAGTATTCACACTGTAGCTGAATTAGCTGGTCATTGCAGTGCGAGGGAGCCATATCAAAGGCCTGACATGGGTCATGCGGTCAATGTGCTTTCTTCTCTTGTCGAACAATGGAAGCCATCTGATACGAATGCTGAAGACATATATGGTATTGACCTTGACTTATCTTTACCACAAGCACTCAAGAAATGGCAGGCTTATGAAGGTGCAAGTCAACTTGACTCATCTTCATCTTCGCTTCTTCCAAGTTTGGATAACACACAAACAAGTATACCTAATCGCCCGTATGGATTTGCCGATTCTTTTACATCAGCGGATGGTAGATGATCATGCTTGGTTTTGTACATAATTGTAAGGTGGTTTCGTTTGTGTGTATGTTGATTCTAATGGCTTGTTGTGCTGTCTTTACATTTGTGAACTTGTTTATCTTTTTTAATGGTGTAGTTTTCTTCCATGATTAATCTTATACTCTTTATGTAACACTTGTTAAGGAGTTTTGCTGACTAACTGAGAAGAGATTCTCAGCTTGAGATTTGTTTCATATTTTTCCCCTTTTAGTTAATTTTGATATGTTCCACTAGTTTGATTAATTCATATCAATTATATTACATTTTGTTGAATCAATTATTGTATTCTTAATTCATGGTTGATTTATTTTCTCGAAGTTAATATATTTTTCTTAAAAAAAAAAAAAGAGAAGGTTTATAAACTTAAGAGTGCACCTAATATGCACCAAAAAGAGAGGTTCAACAATGGACCTCTTAAATTTTTCCTGCTATAACAAGTGAAGATGTTTTTCCTTTGAAAATAACAGTGGACCTCTTTTTTTGTTGTGAATCTTAGGGGGCACATAGACTTAATTTTAATAAGTTTCATAAGTCAAAAAGGTTAATCCAAACTATAATCAACTAATTTGAAAATCAGGTACTAATAATTGCTTCATTGAAAGTGAAGGACATCTACTAAAAAGTTATGTGAAGGGGTTGTTACTACTACAAGCCACAAGGTTGCTATCACATCCATGTTGTAAGGAATCTGGTGTGTATCATCCATTTTTGGATTAGCATGAATTTATGAAATGGACAGATAAGGAAGTAGTTAAAGAAGGAATCAAATATTATTTGTTGGTTCCTACCTTCTTGTGGAAAAAGGGGACAATATGGCAAAATGCATGTGCAAGTTAAGCCAAAAGATGTGCATGTGCTACCCTTTCCAACTGGCTCCCATTAATCACTTTATTCTTATCTTTTAAGTTCAAACATTATAAAAAGATGAAATCAATAAAATTGAACATCCTTTTTGTACCAAAATAAAAATATAAATTGAACATCCTTTCTAATTTCTAGCTTTTGGACATATTCAAAAGTTAACACCTGGCCACGTAAGAATCTGACTTTTGGGATTTTATATTTTCATGCATTTTTTTAAAATGGTTCTAAGTCTTTTAAGTAAGTTTTTTTTTTTGGTTGAGGTTCGAACTCCAATCTTATATATATTATGCATTATTTCTAGCAACTGATCTAAGTTTACAAATAAGTGATTAACTTAAGGGTTAAAGTCTCTTGATTAGAAAATTTAATTTTTGAATGTAGTATACTGATAGACAGATTTATTTACCTTATGTGTCTTCAAGGGTGAAAATTAATCACAACTAACAATAATACATATGCGCTTTAATAAAAAAAAAAAAATACATATGGGTAAAAACATCTAACAAGTAGATCTTCATGATTTAATAACGTGTATATCCTCTTAATTTTATACACGAATTTAGTGCCTAAATTTGAATATTAATTTTAGTCCACAAGTTCATAAATGTCATGAATTTTCTCCACTAGTAAATTTAGGATTAAATTCAATGATGTGGCAAGCAAGGTGTTGAAGTAATAAGTGATTTGTTAATTGAGTAACGTCAACCGGATCAAAACCCATCCATATTACTCATCTCGTCAAATTATTATTAGCTAAAAATAAGGCCATCGAATTATACTTTTTGTTGGGTCATGAGGAAGTTAATCATCATTCACATCATTCAAAAGAGATAATACAGTGACTTGGATATTACGCCTTAAGTGTTTGATTTTGGACAATAAAAATTGATTTTGAGTCAATTGAATTTGATTAGAAGTAAGTTGAATGCAAATTAATTTATATATGGATATGTAAAAATAATTCTTTTTATCTCATGTCATAAAAAAAAAAAACTCACGCCATTTGGATAGGTACATTAAAATTGCTTTACGATGAAAAAAATATTCTTGTCGAGCAATAAAATTCAAGCTCTGAAAAATATTGCGGTGGAAGCGCTGAAATCAAGCTTTGAAATTGATATTGGAGACTAGATTTTTATGTATCCACCCAAACAACTTTATAAGAGCAATAACTTAAGTTTGTATATTATAAGTCTTCTCACTTGTATATTGTTTGGTACTTATATTATTATCTAATTATCTAGTGTGAGATTTCTATCTCACACTTAGTAGACAATAATTATCCTCTTTATGTCTCAAGTATGAGTCATCTATCTATGAAGCTTTCTTTTATCCACATACACTTGCATTGTAAAAATTACCAAATATACAAAGAGACGATATCTTTTGTTGAACAATCCGTTCTAATACTACGGTTGGATCATGATGGGAGCCTATATGATCATGCACATTTGGGCAAGAGTAACCATTTCACTTATAATATTGTTCAAAGCTGAAACTTTTACCTAACATTTGCCAAACAACAATTTCTGGATTGGTACGAACTTTAATCCATGAACTAACTTGATGGAATGAATAATATATGAATGAGTTTTAGAAAATTGTTTTTGAGTTTATAGCGGATAGTTATAGCTCTTACTGTAACAGAAAAGACTGGCACCGCTTGCTTATTCAAGACCGCCACTTCTATAACACCAACTGTGGATACCGTACCTTCATGTACAGCTTTCTTCTTTCAATAAGTACATATGATTATAATAGACATGTTTGATAACGTTTCTTTTTCACGAGTTTATAGTTTTTTTACTAACCTGTAACTTCTTTGACAAACTACTTCCAGTAGTGTTTGAAGTTATAATTTATCTTCTTCTTCTTCTTTTCCCCAATTTTGCTCTTGGTGTCTTAATTGAACTTTTTATTTATTAAATATACATCTTCATATCATTTCATGTTCATAATCTGGTTTTTTTTTTTTGAACAAGCCTCATCATCTGGTTAATTCGCTAATTTTATAAAACATTGCAAATATAATTTGTTAGTTTATCATCAATTGTCTTATCTACCATCAACTATAAATTACTCATTCACCTTCGTCTATCCACTACACCGAAATGGGTATTGCTACATCAACAACTTACTTGTCACATTCATATATCACTTAATGTGTGTCACTCAATTTTAATCACAATTTAAAATGTGTCAAGCAGAGATCTAATATTTATAAATTTGAGGCCTAAAATTATCAAAATTTAAAATGGGAGGGAGTCATAAGGTGGTTCGTACAATTTCCTAAAAAAAAGTGGTTCGAGCGAGGATCATAGATATTGAAGTGATAAAGAGGTTATGAGTTCAACTTTTCCATCCCTTTTATTGTGGCAAGTTGTTGAAAATAACTACGTTGCCTAATTTAGCTCACAGGGTTTTACAATGGAGATTAAATTTTTTAGCATCCTATCAGAAACGGTGGATTTTGGTATACCATATAACTTTGAAAAAGAAGTTAGAAATCAGGAATGCATCGTCATGTTTATGTCAATTAATAAAACATGTCATCTTAGAAAAGCGATAAAAAAACAACAAAAATGATATATATCATGGCCATGTTTGGTCTTGGGTAGCCCTAAAATACGATTCATGTACAAATCAAGCCAGTGAGAAGAGGCATGCTTTTAAATTTAATTTAACTTTCTTACATACTAAAAATGCACCTAGAATAAAATAAATACACATCTCATGTTTCATACTATGCCAGTAGAAATGTTCATGCAACATGAGTCTTATGCTACAAAATGATCCATTAAACACCCTCATGCACCTCTCTACAAAGCAATTCCCTCCATGAACACTTAAGAATGCATATATACTGCTGTTGAACAAATAACCATTATGTCTACAATATGTATCATGTGCCATTAGTTCACAAATCACAATCATGACAAAGAAGCAAAATCAACATCCAAGATATACTAATCTCTAATCTCTAATATGATCAAATCCAAGAAGTTTGATGGACTTGACTAGATAAATGAGTTAGATCGGACCGGTCCATTTATCTTTGGACTATAAATTTGTAAAGAGATTTACTTTTTCCACCCTGTGCCTTTCCTCGCGCGTCCTATTTTTTTTTAAATTTTACCCATGGTCCCAGGGACGGATCTCTGTGGAGACCCCTAGGTGCCACTGCACCCCCCAGTTTTGGAATAAGAATATAACAAGGAGTTGTAAGAGGCAATTAACTGTATCGAGTCATGATCGATATTTCGTAATCGTAACAATCAATCCCATATACCTCATTCGCAAAAGGATAAAAAAAATTACAGTTTGGTTCGAAATTTTAGTTTTGGCTTGATTCAGTTCGGTTAATAGGCAAGCAAACAGTTAACCGAACCATAATTTTGGTTCAGTTCGGTTAGTTTCAAATCTTAAACGGTTCAGTTCGGTTATTCCGAAACATTTCAATACTTTGGTTCGGTTCAGTTCGGTTAATATGGTTAACCGAACCATGTCCACTACGAGAATGCAATTGAACGGGGTAAGATGATGACTTCGAAGTTGTTAATTGTTCACCTAAAGTGCTGACATAACGGGACTATGATAATACTAGTATGTAGAAGTCCAAATCCAACATGTAGGAACAACAAACAACTAAGCAAGAATATACAATATTTCACCATCAAACCATGGATGACAACATCCACATGTCAAGTTGAGTTAAATTTGTATCTAGTGTATATATCTTTTTGTGTATAATATGAATAATGTTCTAAAAATATGTTTATATAGATAATGATGCAAGAGGAAGAAAATTGGAGTCAGAGAAACCCAGAGTGAATGGGTATTTCATAAACAATATTTCATATCAAGAAAAATTAATAAGCTCGGTGACATCATTTTGCATCTAATACATTATATGGCTCAATCTTGGCTAAAACATGTAGTATTTGATTTTTTCAAATATTTGCATTAAATATGAGCCTAGTCTGGTTCGGTAGGCTTAATTGGGAGAGCCAAAATGTTCAAATTTTTTTGATTGTATAATTTAGGAACTCAAGTTAGTCTAAAAGATGAGCTCATTGAGCTAGACAAAAATTGACATCATTGACACATACGTATAAAAGGTTAGGGCATTGTTTTATCTCCACCCTCATTATTGAAAAACACATATGTTTTTGGAAGTGCACACACAAATTGTCTGAAAGTGCACACTCAACCCATATGTTTTTCAAAAACATGTATCTAAGAACAATCTTTAACACGGAACTTCCAACTATCAAACTTATAAGTTTCAGCGCATGTTTTAGATACTGCTGAAATTCCAATAAACATTGGGCCACCATGGTCCAGCATATAAGCTCCTAAATCAACAGAATGATTAAGCACTAATGATGGGAACTTGTAGTTGTCAACATCCTTGACAAACACTAACAGATTTTGTTCATCTCCTTTATACACTATTTGAACTTTGATTTTCTGAGCAATGTGAAGGTTGAAATCCATAGTTGTAGTAATATTTGGGAATAATGAATCTCTGAATACGCTAACATACGTGTCTGTGGGGATGGGGTTCGATGGATCAATCCAATTATCAAATGCAATGGAGAATGATTCAGAAGGGAAGCCAAAAGGTGTTCTAACTAACTCGTGCTCAGGTGACAAAAAGAACGCAAACCCATTTCCTAGATCAGTAGGCTTATTACCGGAAGTTGGAACAACAATTTCAATCACAAATTCAGATAAGAAAGATAAACTTCTATTTTCATTCATGAGCCATAACTTGTAAGGAGTATTGTAAAGTATACCTCCATAGCTGGCTTTCACCTTGGCATCATGTCTACCATGACAAACCAGCTCAACTGGGTTGTTATGCACAAACATCGCATCTCCATTCAAATCAACCTTTCTCTCGCCAAACTCCAATTGAGGAAAATCAATGTCAAAATTTCCTTCCGTAACTGAAATCAAGTTCAATCAAAACAAAAAAACCACCAAAAACCCCATTATTCCCTCAAACCAAACACTCACTCACACACTCACACACAAGAGAAGAGAATGTGAACATTGATTGATGTTTAATGGATATATATATATATATATATATATATATATATATATATATATATATATATATATAAGGGTTAATTAATATTCAGAATTTTGTTTTTATTCCTTACAAAATAAAATCACACTTTTTAATTCCTATAAAAATTTTCATCAATATTTTTAGTCCCTATAAAATTTTTCCATCAACATTTTTAGTCCCAGTTAAAAATTTCCACACAAATTGTCTGAAAGTGCACACTCAACCCATATGTTTTTCAAAAACATGTATCTAAGAACAACCTTTAACACGGAACTTCCAACTATTAAACTTATAAGTTTCAGCGCATGTTTTAGATACCGCTGAAATTCCAATAAACATTGGGCCACCATGGTCCAGCATATAAGCTCCTAAATCAACAGAATGATTAAGCACTAATGATGGGAACTTGTAGTTGTCAACATCCTTGACAAACACTAACAGATTTTGTTCATCTCCTTTATACACTATTTGAACTTTGATTTTCTGAGCAATGTGAAGGTTGAAATCCATAGTTGTAGTAATATTTGGGAATAATGAATCTCTGAATACGCTAACATACGTGTCTGTGGGGATGGGGTTCGATGGATCAATCCGATTATCAAATGCAATGGAGAATGATTCAGAAGGGAAGCCAAAAGGTGTTCTAACTAACTCGTGCTCAGGTGACAAAAAGAACGCAAACCCATTTCCTAGATCAGTAGGCTTATTACCGGAGTTGGAACAACAATTTCAATCACAAATTCAGATAAGAAAGATAAACTTCTATTTTCATTCATGAGCCATAACTTGTAAGGAGTATTGTAAAGTATACCTCCATAGCTGGCTTTCACCTTGGCATCATGTCTACCATGACAAACCAGCTCAACTGGGTTGTTATGCACAAACATCGCATCTCCTTTCAAATCAACCTTTCTCTCGCCAAACTCCAATTGAGGAAAATCAATGTCAAAATTTCCTTCCGTAACTGAAATCAAGTTCAACCAAAACAAAAAAACCACCAAAAACCCCATTATTCCCTCAAACCAAACACTCACTCACACACTCACACACAAGAGAAGAGAATGTGAACATTGATTGATGTTTAATGGATATATATATATATATATATATATATATATATATATATAAGGGTTAATTAATATTCAGAATTTTGTTTTTATTCTTTACAAAATAAAATCACACTTTTTAATTCCTATAAAAATTTTCATCAACATTTTTAGTCCCTATAAAATTTTTCCATCAACATTTTTAGTCCCAGTTAAAAATTTCCACACAAATTGTCTGAAAGTGCACACTCAACCCATATGTTTTTCAAAAACATGTATCTAAGAACAACCTTTAACACGGAACTTCCAACTATCAAACTTATAAGTTTCAGCGCATGTTTTAGATACTGCTGAAATTCCAATAAACATTGGGCCACCATGGTCCAGCATATAAGCTCCTAAATCAACAGAATGATTAAGCACTAATGATGGGAACTTGTAGTTGTCAACATCCTTGACAAACACTAACAGATTTTGTTCATCTCCTTTATACACTATTTGAACTTTGATTTTCTGAGCAATGTGAAGGTTGAAATCCATAGTTGTAGTAATATTTGGGAATAATGAATCTCTGAATACGCTAACATACGTGTCTGTGGGGATGGGGTTCGATGGATCAATCCAATTATCAAATGCAATGGAGAATGATTCAGAAGGGAAGCCAAAAGGTGTTCTAACTAACTCGTGCTCAGGTGACAAAAAGAACGCAAACCCATTTCCTAGATCAGTAGGCTTATTACCGGAAGTTGGAACAACAATTTCAATCACAAATTCAGATAAGAAAGATAAACTTCTATTTTCATTCATGAGCCATAACTTGTAAGGAGTATTGTAAAGTATACCTCCATAGCTGGCTTTCACCTTGGCATCATGTCTACCATGACAAACCAGCTCAACTGGGTTGTTATGCACAAACATCGCATCTCCATTCAAATCAACCTTTCTCTCGCCAAACTCCAATTGAGGAAAATCAATGTCAAAATTTCCTTCCGTAACTGAAATCAAGTTCAATCAAAACAAAAAACCACCAAAAACCCCATTATTCCCTCAAACCAAACACTCACTCACACACTCACACACAAGAGAAGAGAATGTGAACATTGATTGATGTTTAATGGATATATATATATATATATATATATATATATATATATATATATAAGGGTTAATTAATATTCAGAATTTTGTTTTTATTCCTTACAAAATAAAATCACACTTTTTAATTCCTATAAAAATTTTCATCAACATTTTTATTCCCTATAAAATTTTTCCATCAACATTTCCACACAAATTGTTTGAAAGTGCACACTCAACCCATATGTTTTTCAAAAACATGTATCTAAGAACAACCTTTAACACGGAACTTCCAACTATCAAACTTATAAGTTTCAGCGCATGTTTTAGATACTGCTGAAATTCCAATAAACATTGGGCCACCATGGTCCAGCATATAAGCTCCTAAATCAACAGAATGATTAAGCACTAATGATGGGAACTTGTAGTTGTCAACATCCTTGACAAACACTAACAGATTTTGTTCATCTCCTTTATACACTATTTGAACTTTGATTTTCTGAGCAATGTGAAGGTTGAAATCCATAGTTGTAGTAATATTTGGGAATAATGAATCTCTGAATACGCTAACATACGTGTCTGTGGGGATGGGGTTCGATGGATCAATCCGATTATCAAATGCAATGGAGAATGATTCAGAAGGGAAGCCAAAAGGTGTTCTAACTAACTCGTGCTCAGGTGACAAAAAGAACGCAAACCCATTTCCTAGATCAGTAGGCTTATTACCGGAGTTGGAACAACAATTTCAATCACAAATTCAGATAAGAAAGATAAACTTCTATTTTCATTCATGAGCCATAACTTGTAAGGAGTATTGTAAAGTATACCTCCATAGCTGGCTTTCACCTTGGCATCATGTCTACCATGACAAACCAGCTCAACTGGGTTGTTATGCACAAACATCGCATCTCCTTTCAAATCAACCTTTCTCTCGCCAAACTCCAATTGAGGAAAATCAATGTCAAAATTTCCTTCCGTAACTGAAATCAAGTTCAACCAAAACAAAAAAACCACCAAAAACCCCATTATTCCCTCAAACCAAACACTCACTCACACACTCACACACAAGAGAAGAGAATGTGAACATTGATTGATGTTTAATGGATATATATATATATATATATATATATATATATATATATATATATATAAGGGTTAATTAATATTCAGAATTTTGTTTTTATTCTTTACAAAATAAAATCACACTTTTTAATTCCTATAAAAATTTTCATCAACATTTTTAGTCCCTATAAAATTTTTCCATCAACATTTTTAGTCCCAGTTAAAAATTTCCACACAAATTGTCTGAAAGTGCACACTCAACCCATATGTTTTTCAAAAACATGTATCTAAGAACAACCTTTAACACGGAACTTCCAACTATCAAACTTATAAGTTTCAGCGCATGTTTTAGATACTGCTGAAATTCCAATAAACATTGGGCCACCATGGTTCAGCATATAAGCTCCTAAATCAACAGAATGATTAAGCACTAATGATGGAAACTTGTAGTTGTCAACATCCTTGACAAACACTAACAGATTTTGTTCATCTCCTTTATACACTATTTGAACTTTGATTTTCTGAGCAATGTGAAGGTTGAAATCCATAGTTGTAGTAATATTTGGGAATAATGAATCTCTGAATACGCTAACATACGTGTCTGTGGGGATGGGGTTCGATGGATCAATCCGATTATCAAATGCAATGGAGAATGATTCAGAAGGGAAGCCAAAAGGTGTTCTAACTAACTCGTGCTCAGGTGACAAAAAGAACGCAAACCCATTTCCTAGATCAGTAGGCTTATTACCGGAGTTGGAACAACAATTTCAATCACAAATTCAGATAAGAAAGATAAACTTCTATTTTCATTCATGAGCCATAACTTGTAAGGAGTATTGTAAAGTATACCTCCATAGCTGGCTTTCACCTTGGCATCATGTCTACCATGACAAACCAGCTCAACTGGGTTGTTATGCACAAACATCGCATCTCCTTTCAAATCAACCTTTCTCTCGCCAAACTCCAATTGAGGAAAATCAATGTCAAAATTTCCTTCCGTAACTGAAATCAAGTTCAACCAAAACAAAAAAACCACCAAAAACCCCATTATTCCCTCAAACCAAACACTCACTCACACACTCACACACAAGAGAAGAGAATGTGAACATTGATTGATGTTTAATGGATATATATATATATATATATATATATATATATAAGGGTTAATTAATATTCAGAATTTTGTTTTTATTCCTTACAAAATAAAATCACACTTTTTAATTCCTATAAAAATTTTCATCAACATTTTTAGTCCCTATAAAATTTTTCCATCAAGATTTCCACACAAATTGTTTGAAAGTGCACACTCAACCCATATGTTTTTCAAAAACATGTATCTAAGAACAACCTTTAACACGGAACTTCCAACTATCAAACTTATAAGTTTCAGCGCATGTTTTAGATACTGCTGAAATTCCAATAAACATTGGGCCACCATGGTCCAGCATATAAGCTCCTAAATCAACAGAATGATTAAGCACTAATGATGGGAACTTGTAGTTGTCAACATCCTTGACAAACACTAACAGATTTTGTTCATCTCCTTTATACACTATTTGAACTTTGATTTTCTGAGCAATGTGAAGGTTGAAATCCATAGTTGTAGTAATATTTGGGAATAATGAATCTCTGAATACGCTAACATACGTGTCTGTGGGGATGGGGTTCGATGGATCAATCCGATTATCAAATGCAATGGAGAATGATTCAGAAGGGAAGCCAAAAGGTGTTCTAACTAACTCGTGCTCAGGTGACAAAAAGAACGCAAACCCATTTCCTAGATCAGTAGGCTTATTACCGGAGTTGGAACAACAATTTCAATCACAAATTCAGATAAGAAAGATAAACTTCTATTTTCATTCATGAGCCATAACTTGTAAGGAGTATTGTAAAGTATACCTCCATAGCTGGCTTTCACCTTGGCATCATGTCTACCATGACAAACCAACTCAACTGGGTTGTTATGCACAAACATCGCATCTCCTTTCAAATCAACCTTTCTCTCGCCAAACTCCAATTGAGGAAAATCAATGTCAAAATTTCCTTCCGTAACTGAAATCAAGTTCAACCAAAACAAAAAAACCACCAAAAACCCCATTATTCCCTCAAACCAAACACTCACTCACACACTCACACACAAGAGAAGAGAATGTGAACATTGATTGATGTTTAATGGATATATATATATATATATATATATATATATATATATATATATATAAGGGTTAATTAATATTCAGAATTTTGTTTTTATTCTTTACAAAATAAAATCACACTTTTTAATTCCTATAAAATTTTCATCAACATTTTTAGTCCCTATAAAATTTTTCCATCAACATTTTTAGTCCCAGTTAAAAATTTCCACACAAATTGTCTGAAAGTGCACACTCAACCCATATGTTTTTCAAAAACATGTATCTAAGAACAACCTTTAACACGGAACTTCCAACTATCAAACTTATAAGTTTCAGCGCATGTTTTAGATACTGCTGAAATTCCAATAAACATTGGGCCACCATGGTCCAGCATATAAGCTCCTAAATCAACAGAATGATTAAGCACTAATGATGGGAACTTGTAGTTGTCAACATCCTTGATAAACACTAACAGATTTTGTTCATCTCCTTTATACACTATTTGAACTTTGATTTTCTTAGCAATGTGAAGGTTGAAATCCATAGTTGTAGTAATATTTGGGAATAATGAATCTCTGAATACGCTAACATACGTGTCTGTGGGGATGGGGTTCGATGGATCAATCCGATTATCAAATGCAATGGAGAATGATTCAGAAGGGAAGCCAAAAGGTGTTCTAACTAACTCGTGCTCAGGTGACAAAAAGAACGCAAACCCGTTTCCTAGATCAGTAGGCTTATTACTGGAAGTTGGAACAACAATTTCAATCACAAATTCAGATAAGAAAGATAAACTTCTATTTTCATTCATGAGCCATAACTTGTAAGGAGTATTGTAAAGTATACCTCCATAGCTGGCTTTCACCTTGGCATCATATCTACCATAACAAGTTGACACAATATGTGTTGATATAGTAGTTTTATTTAGGGTGATCACTTTGTCACTATTTTAAATCAATGTTTATAAAAGATTAATTAATTTGATTAAAAGATAGTATGAATTTGATGAAGAATAAACATATTGAGTGTGAGAAGCTGATTATGATGCATTAGTTTGCTAACTTGTTTGAAGTTGGATAGGAGAGTTCAAGATCACAACTTTGTCACAACTATGTGTTTTCAATTAGGATTGATAAACTATGGCGTATCAGTCAATCATATCATATTGCAAATTATTTTAAGGTTGAACATCATCAAACTGTTACAACTCAATTGTTAAATACATTTGATTAATAAGATGTCACACATCTCTGTTAATGATCTTTGAGTCACTAACTTTTTTTAAAAAAAAAAAGTCCGTATAGGCACAATTACGATGTGAAGGTGTTATACAATGAAAAATCACTTCCAACTTCATTCTCAAATCTATCAAATGATAATGTTTTCTTCAAAATTCCCTTTAATCTTTAATCTTTTGAGATTAAAGGGATCTTGTACATACTGTAATTCATTAAAATACTATAATAACCGGAAGGAGAATCTGTCCTGGATGATTGAACATTTTGGAATCACAGTAGAAAATCAACACAAATATTGATTTAGTTCCCAATCCTTACAATATAGAATGTTGCTTTCATTTTTTTTTTTAACGGACAAGTTTATTAAGTTTCTGTGAGTTTTACTTAATTGGTAGAGATAATTCATTGTATATGCGTGGTTGAATTTGAGACCCCAACCCCTCAATTACAGGAAGAACACACAAAAAAACTCATCTCCATAATCAATTTTGCTTTGTTTTTGGATAAATCCATTTATTATCGATATCCATATTAAAAATATCGGCTTGATTTTAGTTATCTGCGTGAGATCTTCCCGCGTTAAAGATTATTTTTTCAGTGTTACATGTGTTAGTATTAATGTACAATGTTTAATTAATAACACAATAACAATATGTTTTATTAATATATTATGTATAAAAACAATGAATTTTCCATTTAATTAATGTTTATATAATAAAAGTAAATAGTCGACAATCTAGCCCGTGCTTGGCACGGGTGTCCAAACTAGTACATTATATATAGATAATTTGAAGAAATGAATTCCCAGAAAATCTTAATGCCATTAATAAAAAGAAACGTAAATTAGGATTGAAGTGTGTTTTTAAAAGAGACATGAGGTTTTTTTTAGTCCAAATAGAAAAGGTGTGCACGGCTACCTTACACATTTTATGATTCTAAGTGGATGAAAATTAGTGTGTTTATATATATATATATATATATATATATATATATATATATGAGAGTTTAAAAGAAACTAATTATCGTACATAACAAGCTAAATTTACCACATTTTTTTGAAAATTTTTAGTGTTGCAATTGTATGGAGTATACCCACTAGTGTTCGACGGCCAGAGGCCGTGTACTGTAAAACGGTTCCGTAGGATTTTGGTACAGTTGGCCGTCCTGCATTTTGCGGGTCCCCACTGTAGTGCCAAGGTCATATATGTAAGCTTGTGTGACAGTGAACATGAGAGTGAGGAGAAAAAATCGTAAAAACATTGTGGACAAGTTTTGATTTTGATGTGTAAGTGCTGAATGAAATACTTTGCTTCTTGCTTCTTGCTTCTTATTAATAGTCCACATGAATCCAATGCTACCACATTATTAGGTAAGAGTTTGTTTCTTCACACTTTTTTCTTACTCTCAAAGTAGCTACCACGTTTGTTCACATAATATGTGTTTTTTTTTAACAAGTTCACACAATATGTGTTGATATAGTAGTTTTATTTAGGGTGATCACTTTGTCACTATTTTAAATCAATGTTGATAAAGGATTCATTAATTTGATTAAAAGATAGTATGAATTTGATGAAGAATAAACATATTGAGTGTGAGAAGCTGATTATGATGCATTAGTTTGCTAACTTGTTTGAAGTTGGATGGGAGAGTTCAAGATCACAACTTTGTCACAACTATGTGTTTTCAATTAGGATTGATAAACTATGGCTATCAGTCAATCATATCATATTGCAAATTATTTTAAGGTTGAACATCATCAAACTGTTACAACTCAATTGTTAAATACATTTGATTAATAAGATGTCACACATCTCAGTTAATGATCTTTGAGTCACTAACTTTTTTTAAAAAAAAAAAAGTCCATATAGGCACAATTACGATGTGCAGGTGTTATACAATGAAAAATCACTTCCAACTTCATTCTCAAATCTTTGAAATGATAATGTTTTTTCTTCAAAATTCCCTTTAATCTTTAATCTTGTGAGATTAAAGGGATCTTGTACAAACTGTAATTCATTAAAAGACTATAATAATAGGAAGGAGAATCTGTTCTGGATGATTGAACCTTTTGGAATCACAGTAGAAAATCAACACAAATATTGATTTAGTTCCCAATCCTTACAATCTTATACCATTTTAATAAGACTATAAATTTTGAATTACTGTAAAAATTATTAGTTGGAACTATATGATTGTATAATTGATGGGCATGAATTATACACTTTTCTATCTATCAAGGCGAAAATCAAAATCAATTTTGCAGCTAATTCAATTTATGTGATGGTTGAGTCTTTGTATTTAAACAATAATTTGTAATTGAGTTTGTTTAACATGTGCAATATTGCACATGTTAAATCAACTAAAAGTAGTACTTTTTTTTATTGAAAGACATCAATTATTTATTGAAAAGCTATATATTTAACATAAAATACAGAAGTTCTAAGACAAAATCAACATTTTAAATTTTTTAACATGTGCAAATTTGTAGATAATAGAAAAAACCCTTTATAATTATTTCAACATAATCTTGGTGGTTCTTTTAATCTTGGTGGTTCTAATTTACATTGTTATTTGTTATTAATAATTAACATTTTATATTCTTTATGTTTAGATTTGGCCACGACGTAAGCACGTTTTGAGAGACATACTTCAAAGGATCCTAAAAGTATCTTAATCTGCACACCTAAACGTGATAGAGACATCGATTTTGAGGACCCTTTGTCTTTTCGTCGTAAAATAAATAAAACCAAAACTCATCCTACAATGTCGTGCAATAACTCTGCTACGGAACGATATATACGTTTGATGCATTTTTTTTTTATTATCATTGGCTCATTTTTATTATTTGTTTTGAATAACTACGTTTACATATTATAATAAATACTTATTGACAATTATAAAATGTATACCTTATTCAAGGAAAAAAAATATATAGCATGTTTACCATCCGACATAACTATATCAAATATATTGAAAAATATTTTGTATCGATTCTTATAAATATACAATTTGTTTGTGCATAAAATAACATATACAAATATGAATTATGAGGTCATTGTCGGAAGCAGTGACAGCGCTACATATAACAGACATTTTACTTGCATGTCCAATCAAGGGGATTTAAAAAAACATATACAAATATGATTTATGAGGTCATTGTTGGAAGCAGTGACACTGCTACATATAACAGACATTTTACTCGCATGTTCAGTCAAGGGGGTTTACTAAGATCGATAGTTCTTGATATCAACAATATATCTTATGATGAATTATTAGATATTTTTCCAACCACTCAAGGTATATCATAGTAAAATTAACGTATCAACACAAGGACTAATTAAGGTTATATGTTGCTTGGTTGGAAATTTGAACTCTAAATGTTAGAGATTTTCCCTACTTACAAACTAATTTCTTATCATATGTATTTTTATTACATAAGGTGGATCTACCATCAACACAAAATCACTTATGTACGAAATGGCTTAGTGTGAATGTATGATTTTCAAATGCTATTGTTTTAGATATAGTTATTATTTTCATATGATTTTACTTTTGTTTAAAAAAGACAGAAGCGATTAGTGACATCGAATTTTCACAATTGTACGATATTGTTTGATGCTGGAGACCTTATTATGTGTTGTCGGTGGTGTGGTGCAAGATGTTGTTGGGTGAACCTTGAATGAAGCGGAAGTGAAGGTAATGTTGAATTTTTGCTATGTTGCACGAAGGGAAAGGTGAACCTTCCCCACATTCAGAAACCTCATAAACTTTTATTTAATTTGTTACGCGGCGATCATCCAAAGAGTAAGCACTATTTGGATAATATTAGACCTTACAATAGTATATTTCCATTCACATAAATGCGTGGTAAGATTGATCGTACAACAAATGACGGAGATGGAGCTATATATTTTGTTCTTAGAGGTCAAAACTATCATAACATGGGTAGTATGATGCCAGAGTCGGATTCTACGCCGAAATTTGCACAAATTTATATATACGACACACAAAACGAGTCGAAGAATCAATATAAGCATTTCCGATACGATATTGTTTAAATTTATTTTCATATTTTAGTTATATATAGTAAACGAATATTTTTAATGTGTTTATATATATATATATCACAGTGCGAGTAATGCTAGTCAATCACTTAATGAGTCTTTGGTTAAGACAGTTCCCACTACCTATGTGCTTCAACAAGTGAGGGATTTCATATGAAAGAGATGGTCCATCAAGTAAGTCTCCTTATGTGGAACGAGGAGACAGTTCCCGCCGACTTTATGTTTCGCAATCACGATAAATAAAAGTCAAGGTCAGTCGTCATCTAATGTTGGAAACTATCTTTCCAACCTGTTTTTCACTCAAGTCACTTCCAAAAAGAGATTTAAAATACTTATACTGGATGAAGAAGACTGTGTGTCCACTAAAACCACTAATGTTGTGTACCGTGGTGTATTTCAGAACGTTTAACTGGTCTTTCTAGATGATATAGGTTTTTTATATGTCGAACTTGAATATTATGTTTTATGGAGTATTATTTTAACCCCTTTTTGACGATATTTTGTTGGTCTCAAATAGTTGGTGTCTTTATTATTATTTGTTATACTTATTTTTTACACAATTAAATAATTACAAATTCACGTTAGATGTTAAGTGAATCCAGTATATGCGTGAAAGAGATCATGGAATTTGAAAGAAACTACACCCTCCAGTCACTAATATAAGCAAAACTTTATATTTTAGATTCATTCAATTAATAACGTATATGATCTTTACTATAGACCACATACATCATTTAATGAATGAACCTAAAATATTAATTTTTGCTTATAATAGTGACCAGATGGTGTATATATATATATATAACGGTATCAGGTATGGAGACCAATTGACAAAAAATATAGAATGTTGCTTTCATTTTTTTTTTTAACGGACAAGTTTATTAAGTTTCTGTGAGCTTTACTTAATTGGTAGAGATAATTCATTGTATATGCGTGGTTGAATTTGAGACCCCAACCCCTCAATTACAGGAAGAACACACAAAAAAACTCATCTCCATAATCAATTTTGCTTTGTTTTTGGATAAATCCATTTATTATCGATATCCATATTAAAAATATCGGCTTGATTTTAGTTATCTGCGTGAGATCTTCCCGCGTTAAAGATTATTATTTCAGTGTTACATGTGTTAGTATTAATGTACAATGTTTAATTAATAACACAATAACAATATGTTTTATTAATATATTATGTATAAAAACAATGAATTTTTCATTTAATTAATGTTTATATAATAAAAGTAAATAGTCGACAATCTAGCCCGTGCTTGGCACGGGTGTCCAAACTAGTATACTATATATAGATAATTTGAAGAAATGAATTCCCAGAAAATCTTAATGCCATTAATAAAAAGAAACGTAAATTAGGATTGAAGTGTGTTTTTAAAAGAGACATGAGGTTTTTTTTAGTCCAAATAGAAAAGGTGTGCACGGCTACCTTACACATTTTATGATTCTAAGTGGATGAAAATTAGTGTGTTTATATATATATATATATATATATATATATATATATATATATATATATATATATATATATATATATATATATATATATATATATATATGAGAGTTTAAAAGAAACTAATCATCGTACATAACAAGCTAAACTTACCACATTTTTTTGAAAATTTTTAGTGTTGCAATTGTATGGAGTATACCCACTAGTGTTCGACGGCCAGAGGCCGTGTACTGTAAAACGGTTCTGTGGGATTTTGGTACAGTGGGCCGTCCTGCATTTTGCGGGTCCCTACTGTAGTGCCAAGGTCATATAGTCATATATGTAAGCTTGTGTGACAGTGAACATGAGAGTGAGGAGAAAAAATCGTAAAAACATTGTGGACAAGTTTTGATTTTGATGTGTAAGTGCTGAATGAAATATTTTGCTTCTTGCTTCTTATTAATAGTCCACATGAATCCAATGCTGCCACATTATTAAGTAAGGGTTTGTTTCTTCACACTTTTTTCTTTCTCTCAAAGTAGCTACCCCGTTTGTTCACAAAATATGTGTTTTTTTTAACAAGTTCACACAATATGTGTTGATATAGTAGTTTTATTTAGGGTGATCACTTTGTCACTATTTTAAATCAATGTTGATAAAGGATTAATTAATTTGATTAAAAGATGGTATGAATTTGATGAAGAATAAACATATTGAGTGTGAGAAGCTGATTATGATGCATTAGTTTGCTAACTTGTTTGAAGTTGGATGGGAGAGTTCAAGATCACAACTTTGTCACAACTATGTGTTTTCAATTAGGATTGATAAACTATGACATATCAGTCAATCATATCATATTGCAAATTATTTTAAGGTTGAACATCATCAAACTGTTACAACTCAATTGTTAAATACATTTGATTAATAAGATGTCACACATCTCTGTTAATGATCTTTGAGTCACTAACTTTAAAAAAAAAAAGTCCGTATAGGCACAATTACGATGTGAAGGTGTTATACAATGAAAAATCACTTTCAACTTCATTCTCAAATCTTTGAAATGATAATGTTTTCTTCAAAATTCCCTTTAATCTTTAATCTTGTGAGATTAAAGGGATCTTGTACAAACTGTAATTCATTAAAAGACTATAATAACAGGAAGGAGAATCTGTCCTGGATGATTGAACCTTTTGGAATCACAGTAGAAATCAACACAGATATTGATTTAGTTCCCAATTCTTACAATCTTATACCATTTTAATAAGACCATAAATTTTGAATTACTGTAAATAAGGATATCATGGTGGTTACAGGTTAGCCAAACTTAACCAAAAAGGTGCAGAGCCACTGCACTAGTAGGGTGTAAAATTCCACTAAAATTACAACCACAAAAGCAAATACACCACCTTCAAAACAGAAAACTCTAACTCCCTAGACCTCCACAAAAGCTCAAACCCGGGACCAAATGAAACATAAAACAGAACCAGCCCAAAAAACCAGCAAAAAGTCAATCCAAATAACTGCAGCAAAAACGACTCTAATGCTCATAAGTAGAAACTGTTTCTAGACCGGTTTTCTTATGGTTAGGAAGCATTTGCGTGTTCTGTTCATACCCGACTGTTTTTGCGGCTCTGCTGTTCCGGTATTTTGCTAAGTTTCACACCTTTGATTAACCAGTTTCAAGTTTTAACCCTAATCACTCGTATTTATTGAATCCCTGTAGAATTATACTATAATTACATACAACAGTATACAAGTTTCTATATATGCATATAATAATAACTCAGGCATTAGTGATATTTACACTATACGCATAATCAACAAACATAGATATATGTACAATCGACAAACATAACACATAACAGTGAACTTTTTTAGCTAAATAAAGTACGCCTAGTACCATGGCTCCCATATCAGTAATATATAAGCTAACATTTGTATATTTTAAAAACTAAGAACTGACATAAGGGTGAGTTAATTTCTCAATAAAACCTAACAAAAGGTCATGGCTAACTGGGATATACTATATATAATGTCGCAGCATGTTTTACATTGGCTAATAATTCAATCTTGGAATGCCGGACTACATTTTTTTATTTTTTTCTTGTGATACAACAGACTTTATAGTAAGAATATCGAGATACAATAAATCATCGGAGGACGTAGAAGTGGAGGTTTCACTGTCGGTGAAAGAATATTTTCTTTTGACTGTGTCAACAACATTTGCAAACTTGGTTTTTGTTGAACTGCAATTGATGAACTTGAATTTGGAAGCTCATTCTTCACGGCAATTCCAGAAAAAGACTTCTTTTCATGTACTCCTCGAGATATGCACTGATCGTTGTCAAGGTTTATGACCTCCATATCCTTTTTCAATTTCAATCTTCCACCAACTGGTACAAAAAGAGATATGTTTAAGCTCACATAACATAACATTTGCGAACATAATAATACTCAAGCAAAAACCTGGAAAATTAGGAATAGTAGATTCTTTATTCCAATGTAAATATTGCTAGTTTCCTCAAGATTTTAAGGAAAATCCAGCTACTGGCTCTTCAAGTAATTGGCTATATATGATTTCATGGAAATCAGAATTTCAGATAATACATACATACAGCAGGCATTCTGTATTCTGCAATCATGTTTACCTAGTCAAAACAAAATGAGTTTTCTTACCTGCTTTAGTTCAGTTTTTCATTTTTGTTTTCTGGAAAGAAAACTTTGTCAAGAGATGAGGAGGAAATAACAAAAGATTTTTCATATTTTTCAAAAAGAACAAAATATAGAAGAGAAATCAAAAGAAAATCTCAAAAGTTACAAGTAAAAAATAGGCTCGACAAATCTGAATAAAATATCCACAACACAACCAAGACTCTGCAAATCAAAATATGAGCTCAGCTGAACATCTAAGGAAAACAGTAAGAAGAGTGTCCTGTTCAACGCTGAATACAAAGATGAATCAGCCCCGTGCATTTTTGCACCATGACAGGTAGTGATTTTGACATTAGAGCTGCAACTAAGTCCCAATTTTGCTAATAAACTTGTTTGGTTTTGCTTCTTCACCAAGTGAGAGCATCCAAGATGAAAATTGTTTAAGGAAAAAAAACATGGAGTATAAAACAATAGCATTCTATTAAATTATAGGTAAGGTTCAAAGCATAGAGCTATAAATGGTTTCAGAAGAACAAAAAAGAACATGAATATAAAAGCTCCATAAATAACTGCTGAACAAGAGAATAATCATTCATTGGTAAAAAAAAGAGAATAATCGTTCACACCACGCCCTCTCTTCTCTGACTAACCTCCCCTAAATAACTATGCTAATTCTACTGTGCCTTTTGGATGCCATTGAATAACTTACTTCGACTAGACCCTGCTATCTAACCAAACATATTCATATCACACATATTGAATTCAATGTTTGTAAACTAGCATTAAGAACATGCATATCTTTATAGGAATTAAGATATGTATGCATAATTTTAATACCTGGTGATGAACCTTTAACTTCAGACTCTGATGAAGCCTCTTCGTCTTCATCTTCAAAATCAGTGACCATAGGTTCAGCAGCAGGAGGCTCCCCGTCATTGTTTCCTCGACCAGAGGCAGCTAAGTTCACCAAAAGTTTGGAATCATCCTCCAACCGTGCAACACTTTCATGCAATACTTTGAACTTCGTGTTCAAAAACTCAAGTGAGGTCTCAACTTTGCGCTTTTCATCCGCCAATTTTCTATTTTTGTTCTCCAAATCACTTATAGTTTCCAATTTCTCAGTCACTGTTTCCTCCAATTTACCAACCTAGATTTGAAGCTGGTCAAAAGCATTTCTATTATCTAACCATGCTTGCTTCAAACTTCTCCAACTTCAAAACTATAACATTTAATTCATTCCTATCTTCCTCCCACTTTTCTTTCAACTTCCTCAACTCCACAACTTCAGATTCCAACTCACTGTTCTTTCTCTTTACCACATCAATTGCATTCTCATCATCCACTCTTTTTCCCTTCAGCTCCAAAACTTCATGCTCTAACTTAGCATTCTTTCTCCTTACCACATCAAGTGCATTTCCATCTTCCACCCTTTTTTCCTTCAACTCCTCCAACTCTTCAACTACCTTTCCATCTTCCACCATTTTATCCTCCAATACCTTGTTTCGAAGGTCATCAAAACCATTACTATCATCTAGCCACTTTTCCTTCAACTTTGTCAACTCCAAAACTTTAGATTCCAACTCACAGTTCTTTGTTTTTAGCACGTCAAGTGTATTTCAAGTGTATTCCTATCTTCCACCAACTTTTCAATCAACTTCTGCAACTCCAAAACATTAGAATCTAGCTCACAGTTCTTTGTTTTTAGCACATCAAGTGCATTGCCATCTTCCACACTTTTTTCTTTCAACTCCAAAACTTCATTGTCCAATACACCATTCTTTTTTCTTAGCATATCAAGTTCATTCCCATCTTCCACATTTTATCCATGGCCTACTAAACTTCAACCCATAATCCAACAAGATTTTCACTATATTTCTTTGTATTAAACTCATTTTCTTTTCGTTGAAGGTGTTTGACTGTTTTCTCTTCCAATTTCTAATAGGAGTCTCATCTGAATGTTCATCTTTGGTTGAATTCATCGCTGACTTTGACACAGAAACCATTTAACCATGACTACCACTCTTGTTTATTTATTATATTTTCTCAGCAGAGTGTTTTTTAGAATCTGAACCATACCTTCCTGACTTCCTTTTCAACAACACTTATGACAGTAGTGATTTTCACATCAGAGCTACAACAATTAGGTCCCCTTTTCGCTAATGCCCTTGCTGGTTTTGCTACTTCACCAAGTGAGAGCATCTTGGTTGAAAATCATTTTAGGAAACATGGAGTGTAAAATAATAATAATATTCTAGGTAAGAAGCAAGATTCAAAGTATAAACTATAAATGGTTTCAGAAAAGAGAAAAACAACAAAAATAGAAAAGAGCTACTGTACAGTATATATTTCCGTTAATTAAGTCATCGTTTTTTTTTTTGAAGGATTAATTAAGTCATTGTTGATTTATTTGAATTGATAATATAAAATACAATCAAACTAAATTCAAACTACTTTAGGTAATTTATTTTGTTTTTACAAAATAACTGATTAATTGAAAGCTAAATTAACATTAACAACAAGTGGAGGATATAGAGGGAACAACATCTTTTGTGTGAGAAAATAAAATGATAATTTTTCCTTGACACCCATTATTGGCTTAAATTCTAACCAAATTTCATGCAAAAATGTTCTAAGCATGGTGCAAAGGTTCTATTTACCACATCAATATTTTTCCATCCATTTTATTTTGGCAATTGTAGTTGAAAATAACTACCTGGTGCCTAATTTAGCTCACAAAGTTTTGCAATCGTGATGAAAAAATTTAGCTCCTATCAGAAACAGTGGATCATGCTAATAATAGATTTGTGAGAAACAAACTCATCACAATTGAAGTTCAACCAACGCGTTATGCATGTTTTGTATATTTGATTTACAAGAATCAAAACACAATAGATTTGTGATAGATACTTGTTTGGTCATAAGTCTAAATAAAATAAATTTAGACCGACACATATAAGTCAATTAAATAATACGTATTTTTCAAATAATCAAATAATATGTATTTTATTGTGTGTGTCTAAACTATTTTATTTAAGCTTGTGACTAAAGGATTTTTGTTCTAAATTTGGTATACTAAAATGAGGACTTAAGACTAATATTATTAATTTGGTGTATAAGGACAATTGGGCAGATACGTACGATAATGAACGGGTAAGATGATGACTTTGAAGTTGTTAATTGTTCACCTAAAGTGCTGACATAACGAGACTATGATAATAGTATAGTAGAAGTCCAAATCCAACATGTAGGAACAACAAACAACTAAGCAAGAATATAAAATTAAAATATATCAGCATCAAAACCATGTAAATAGATAATAATGCAAGAGGAAGAGAATCGGAGTCAGAAAGTCAGAGTAAATGGTATTTCATAAACAATAGTATTTCATATCAAGAAAAATTAATAAGATCAGTGACATCATTACATCTAAGACTTTGATTATTCTTCACACCTCATATACTTAATGGTGATTTTAGATTTATAAAGTATAGGGAAATTAATTACCCATGCTTAAAAATATCTCGTTTACCGTTATTCGTAGATCAAACCAATTGATAAAATATTCAGGTTAGATCTTACTATGATATAAATTTAAATTCCATTGTTGATTTGACAATCTCATTGGTGGATAAATATATTTGCTAGCGTTCTGCCAACATTGATGTTTTGTCTAATTCAAGCAAGTCTCCAAGACCTAACATACTTAAACTATTTCTTATATGAAAAAAGAAAAGAAAATTTCGTTTACCCTTTTCTCTTCAATCTGGCTAGAGAATCATAGTTGTATGAAAGCAATGCTTGGTTTACATGTTAAACCCATCATGATTTTATTAGTAAAGCTTAAGGGTGTGATTGGTTCAACTTTAGATAGAATTGATTCTGATAGAATTGATTTTGAGAGAATTGATTTATGTTTGAATACAATAATGTAGAATTGATTAAATAGAATGGATGTTGTTTGGATAGTTTTGATCAAAATTGCTTTTGAATGTATAATTACTAAAATGGACATAGTTAAATACAAATAAATAGACATAGTTGAATGTATATGTAGATCAATACTAAATATTGATATATTATTTAATTTAAATAAATAATTTTTTTATATCATAATTTAAAAAATAATAAATATGATCATTAAACCAATTTTTTTGACAAAATATTTGTTCTATGTATTTTATATTTTTTGATAAAATATATTTAAGTTAAATAATAATAGAGATGGTTGCCAAAAATTTGAACGGAAAATTGTAAAGAAAAATCTAAAACTTGGTAACTCAAAAGAATAATTAAATATTTTATGAGGCTAGTTTAGTTCGTTAATTTTTTCGATTAAATTTGGTTCATTAAATTAAATACAAACCAAAAAGAATAATTGATGAAAGACAATAAAGAAAAATAATTGGTTGTAATAATTAAAATATAAAATTAGATGGAGAATTGATTCTAGTTAACTCAAAAGTTTGGAATGGTAGCTTTAACCAGAATTAATTTTGGAAAAGAGAATTGATTCTGTAAAGCTGAACTAAGCATGTGACAGATTGCTTTTTTTAATTCTGAGGTTGTAGAAGTGATTCTAAACTATAAAAAAGCTGAAACAAACAAGCACTAAATCAAATGTCTCTTTCTTTGTTACAATGACCATTCCACCACCGCAATGGACGACAATTAGAAGGGAAACTCACCTTCTATTACCCATACATTTTATGGCACAATCCTGGCTAAAACATGTATTTTTTTGGTGTGTTAGGCCTATATTTCTTTCAAATAAAGTATTTTGACTTTTTCAACTGTTTGCATTAAATATGAGCCTAGTCTGATTCGGTAGGCTTAATTGGTAGAGCCAAAATGTTCAATTTTTTTTATTGTATCAACTTAGTCTAAAAGATGAGCTCACGTATAAAAGGTTAGGGCATTGTTTATCTCCACCCTCATTATTGAAAAACCCATATGTTTTTAGAAGTGCACACTCAAACCACATAAATTGTTTGAAAGTGCACACTCAACCCATATGTTTTACAAAAACATGTATTTAAGAACAACCTTTAATCAATTACGACTCCACACATCTAAATGGTCACTTTCCAAAACAGTATCCAAAATGTTCATGACCACTTAGCCTAATTGAGTTAAGGACCCAAAAAACAGCAAAACAACAAAGTAACAAACACGAGAGATTGCTTAGCCTAGTTGTCATAAAGATACTAGAGATTGCTTGAAGAATGGGACAATATAAAAGTCCACTCAATTGTAATAAAATAAATGAAAATAAAAGTTGATTTAACATATAACTCGATCAGCCAGTGACAAATTAGGAATTTTGACTACTAAATGCAATTTGATATAAATATTTGTATATAGAACTGTCATAAATATTAAATTCTTATACTTCTTATTATCTTAATCATTTTATCTTTACGTTTCATATAGTTTTTAAATTTTAAATTTTGATGATTACGTTTTTTCATTTTCGTCCCTAAACAAATTTGCGATTTTGATTTTGGTCCCTCAACGCGAACTCAGCCTTCGCCACATGCGTTTTCGTTTGCCAGCAACGTGTTTTTTAACAGAAAGTTAACGTTAGTGACTAAAACCAAAATGCTAACAACTTACAGGTTTATTTTAGAACAAAAAAAGATACAGGGATGAAAACCAAAAACACACAAACTTACATAAACTTTTTATATATTTAAGCATTTTCCAAAATATTAGTAACTTCTCCCATAACTGCTGCTTCTCACAACCATTTTTAATAGAAGAGCCTGTCTAATTTATAAAGGAGGTCTCATTGCTACAAACACACCCTTTGATCATGACACACCGTCCCCGAAGTCGCTTTGTTCTACGCCGAAACAATATACAAAACATATTTACAATAATATATATACACGATAGATATTACAATAATATAAACACGATAGAATAGTGAACCATTATTATCAAACATCCCAAGCAATAACATAGTTGGTGAACTTAAGTAACGTTAACAAAGTTCTCCACGAAAATTAAATTAAAGCTCAAACTTTATAATGGGGTTGATCACCAAATCTTCACTCAAACATTGAAGATGAGTTTGATTGTGAGAAGAAATTGAGAAAAGAGATCTAAGTTTGAGAAAATATAGTAAGAGAGAGATAAAAGAAAAATAGTAGATTTGATGTATTGTTTGGTTTAAGAGAAATAAAAGAGAAAGAAACGTTAATTATTTTTAGAAGTATTAAAATACCCTTTATTAAAAAAAAAATCCATCAAGCTCCGTTTTTATTTATTTTGACATAATTTCAGTTAATTAAGTTATCGTTGGGTTTTGTCATCGTTGTTAATTAAAATATCGTCGATTTTGATTTATTTGAATTGATAATATAAAATACAATCAAACTAATTGAATTATTCAAACTACTTTAGGTAATTTATTTTGTTTTTGAAAAATAACTAATTAATTAATTGATAGCTAAATTAATTAACATTAACATTTAACAACAAGTGGAGGATAGGGAGGAAACAACATCTTTTGTGTGAAAAAAAAAGAAAGATATTTTTTCATGAATAAAGATACATAAACACCCTTTTCTCATACACATATTGTGCCACATGTTGCATTTTTATGTGGAGGTACAAGGGTGTATGTCCCCCTAAATATGTCTATGTATCATTGCTCTTTTTTCATTGACAAGCATTATTGCCATCCATCCATTAGACCACCACTGATGTGGCATCGTTTGTTTGGTGGAAATTAATTTAATTTAAATTAAAAAAAGAAAACAATTAAATTAAAGAGAATGCTAATGAGTGTCCTTAGAACATTGGTTAAAGTGTTAAAATTAGCAAGTTTGCATACAAAAGTGGTGTAGTTATTGCTAAGACAAAAGTAAAAATTTATATTTTCAAGACAAAGTTTCTACTAATGGATTCCTTAACCAATGCCCTTAGGGTATTTTTTGTTGTTGTTGAAAGAAGGATCCCTTAGAGCACTAGTAAGCAAGACCCTTAAATTAAAACAAAAACTAAGACAACCATTCCCATACGTATTCTCTCTTTCAGATTCCAATCACAATTCCATTTTGTTTCTTTCTCTTCAACTCTCACACATGGCTCTCTTTATCTGCATCACTCTCTAAAACTCCCACCACCGGCGTTGGAGGACAGACGGATCAGAGCGGAGGTGAGTAAGACGAGGTGGTGGTGGTGAGGACGGATGGGTATAAGCGGACCTGGCAGTGTGAGGGGCAAGATGAGCTCGTCGAAGAAGAGGATGCTGACTAATTAGTATGAGTAGTGGTGAGGAGGACGATGGTGGGGAGAACAACAATGATGAGGAGGATGGTGGGTGATGGTGGTGTCATATATGAGGATGACCCGTGATGAGATTTGAGGGTGAGAGCGACGGTAAACGGTGGTGGTCGATGATGTGGATGCATGAGAGAAGACACGGTGAAGAGGAGAGGTTGAGCATGCATGAGATGGCGAAGAGAAAGAGAGGATGTCATATCTTTCAAAAAAAAAATTGAGTTGGCAATCTTTTAGAATATTTTATATTAAAGTGTGACGTGTGGAAGGGATGGCCCATAGGGATGCTCATGTATCACCACTAAAAAATACTCAATTTATGTAGAAGAAAGAAAAAGTAGAAAGTTTTTTTTTTTTTGTTTGCAAAATAAACAAAACTGAAGAGTGTCTTAGGGGATGACTAATGAGGCAATAAGATACATGGGTAAAAAAGGAATGTCATAAACATTGACATTTTTTTGTCAAATACTCTAGTGACTAGAATTCACCTTTTAAGACAAATAAATGAGACGTTTGGTGTTCGAACCCCAGCCCATACATATAACAATGCATTATCTCTGTCAATTAAGTTATGCTCATGTTGACCTCTCCTTTTGCTTTTCTTCTCACACCATTGAAGACAACGAAAAGGAAAAGAAGTACGGTCCATGCTATTTTAATCTCCTCTATTTCTCATCAAATTATCAAACAACATAAATGAAATGTCTGTCTTTAACCTCTCTCATCAACTTATCTATCCCCTAAGTCACCTAAAACAAACATACCATGAGATTATGAGTCGTCCCTATATATATACTGAACTACTCAAATGGCTTTTTTCAGCATGATTTGACCTCAATTTCGGCTTAATTAATCATAGATTTGAGTTCTAAATATCTTTAATACTCTCTTATTCTTTAAAAATACAATATAATTTTTTTTTAAAAACACTTGTAACTTTTGACCCACAATTATCATGTAAAATAGGAAGGTGGATTCTAGGATGAGGGATCAATTAAGTCCTTCACCGGTGAAGCATGAAGAAATTACAGTTGAATTTAATCAATGGATAGATTCATTCAAAATAAAATTGAGAGTATCTTTACTGTTTCACACACAATCTGTCCCTCCCTTCTTCCTCCTACGTTCCATACTTCCATCACCCCTCATCTTCATTTTTTTCTCAATTCTCAGCATGCATCTAATTTAAACAACTTCCAAAATCATACATACACCCATTTATTATTATAGATCTACAATATCTAAAGCACCCCTTAATTTGATAACTATGAAAATAACCGTAATTCATTGCCTGAAGTAGGATTCAATCTTCAAGGGAACAAATTCTACTTTTGCCAACACCTGTTCAATCTCGAAAACGTACCACAAGTAAATTCATTGAATAAAACATGTTTGGGTTTTCTTGATTTGTCTTTTTTTAATAATAATAATAATTTTGTTGGATCATGCATGCTCAAAATTTTGGTTGAGTTCAACATTGCCATGAAATTTAATCCAATAATGATTTCGATAACCCTAATTTGTGATAAAAGAAAAAAATATAGGAAGAAATATTGTAGAGTAGAACTTCAAGAAATACAATGGAGGAGAAATGGTGAGAGAGAAGCGTTGATATGAGACAAAATTGTGTGTGGGAAGGTGTAGATGCTCTCATTTTTATTTTTGACAAATATGATCCATTGATTAAATCCAACTGTAATTTCTTCATGCTTCACCGGTGAGGGACTTGATTGATCCCTCATCCTAGAATTCACCAAATAGGAAAGCTATAATTATAATCTTTTTTCTCTCTTTTAATAAAAGTTGTGTTTTTTTTTTTTGACTTAATAGCAGTTTTGACCCTCTAAATATCATGAAGTTGCGATTTTGACCTTCTAACAAAATAAAAATCCAGCCTCCTAGATACTGCCCCTTTTGCAGTTTTGGCCCCCCGGATCAATTTTGACAAAGTCAATGCTAACGTGGACGCCACGTGTGTAATTTTTTTTTTAATTATTAAATAAATAAAAAATTACACACGTGGTGTCCATGTCGGCATTGACTTGATCAAAACTGCAAAAGGGGAAGTACTTAGAGGGCTGAATTATATTTTATTTTGTTAGGGGTATAAAATTGCAACTACCTGATACTTAGGGAACCAAAATTGCTATTAAACTTTTTTTTTTATAGAGATCTATTTTTACTATGAAAATTGAACCTCTAAATTCATAAAAACGACCCGCCAACAATATCATCACCCTCACGCGAGAATGTCTCACATGTTTGTGCTTGCACCATCCTAAATTACTAATAGAAAACGTTTGATTACTATATTATCTAAAAGACTTACGATACAAGGAACCAACACTAAATCTCATTACCACTCTCCAACTAATCAAATCAGGGCTTTCAAACAGTTAATTTTAAAAATAAATCACCGCTGAGCACTTGTTTAGTAGAGACAGACTGTAGAGTATACCCCTGATATGAATCACCGTTTAAGTTGTATAATGTAACGTTGATTTGAACAAATAAAAAAGAAAGCACCGTAACACCGACCAAACCATGCATGTTTCCTTTCCTACGCGAATGAATGGTAGAAAAACGCACGCGTGAATGAAGTTGGCAACGCGCACTAGTAGTAATAGTGCAAGTACAACTACTACTACAAAACAAAACCCACACAACATGACCATGCAAATCTATACCAGATCAGCACACCACCGACCAGTTGACTCATTCATTCCCATCACGCTAGCTGTTCAAACATTCAACCCTCTCTTACAGTCTTACTACGACAACTACTCCTACTTCCCCTCCAAGTTAAATTTAATTTAATAACCCTTTATCTTTATTTCAAAATTATACCTCTATTTCTCTCTTTCAACGTTCAACGTTCAAACCACACGTTAACAAAACCAAAAAAATAACACTTAATAAACCCTTTATCATATTCATTTTTTCTCTTGTTTGAAACATTCTCAATAAACTATTCCTCTCTTCTTAGTCTTACTTTGCTCCCTTTGACCCCGTGTGTCAAACAAGACAACCCTCTTTTAACTCTCCATTTCTATATATTAACAACTCATTTTCCTTCATCATTCATCATACTCACAATAACAAAAACAACAACAACAATAACAAACGATCAAAAACATCATCAAAAACCACAAAATGGTTTTATCATGGACAAAAGGTAGTAGGGTTTTCCGTCGTGCAAGAAAAGGAAAAGAGTTACTATCAAATTCATGCAACGATTTACAAGTGGAGATAGCAATTCCAACTCATTTTCGTTGTCCAGTAACACTAGACTTAATGAAAGACCCCGTTACACTTTCAACCGGCATAACCTACGACAGAGACAGCATCGAAAAATGGTTTGAATCAGGTAACAACTCATGTCCGGTTACAAAAACAGAGTTAACATCCTTTGACATCGTACCAAATCACTCTCTACGTAGAATGATTCAAGATTGGTGTGTTCAACACCGTTCCTATGGCGTCGAAAGAATCCCAACTCCACGTATTCCAGTAACTCGTTATGAAGTTACTGATACGTGTAGTAGGATTCTTTCGGCAGCGCAACAAGGAGATGAGAGCAAGTGTTTTGAATTGGTGAGAAAGATAAAGGGTTGGGGAAAAGAGAGTGAGAGGAACAAGAAGGTTATAGTTTCAAATGGTGTTTCTCTTGTTCTTGCTAAGGTTTTTGATTCTTTCTCACGTGGTTTGATTGAGAAGAACGTTGTTCTTTTGGAAGAGATTTTGGAAGTGCTGACATGGATGCGTCCTCTTTCTGAAGAGAGTAGATTTGTCTTTTTGGGATCTTCAAATTCTTTGAGTTGTTTGGTTTGGTTCTTAAATGATCAACAAAAAATTTCAACCAGGCAAAATGCTTCTTTGTTGCTTAAGGAAATGAATGTTGAGTCATTGGCAAAAATTGAAGGGATTGTTGAATCTTTGGTCAACATGGTTAAGGTTAATGTTGAGATTGGGAGTGCTTCTACAAAAGCATGTTTATCAACAATTTTTCATTTGGTTTACTCATCAAAGAGTAAAAAAGTGATTTTGGAGAGGTTTGTTGAATTGGGTTTGGTTTCAATTTTATTGGAGATTCTTGTTGATGCTGAAAAAGGAGTTTGTGAGAAAGCTTTAGGTGTGTTGAATTGTCTTTGTGATAGTAAAAATGGGGTGCAAATAGCAAAGTCAAATGCTTTGACTTTGCCTCTTGTTATTAAGAAGCTTTTGAGGGTTTCTGAATTGAGTTCTAGTTTTGTTGTTTCTATTGTTTACAAGATTTGTGACAAGGCTGAGGAAGGTATTTTGATTGAGGCAATTCAACTTGGGATGTTTCAGAAACTACTTGTTTTGTTGCAAGTAGGTTGTGCTGAGAGTACCAAGGAGAAAGCTACTGAATTGTTGAAATTGTTGAACGGTTATAAAAGCAAAGCAGAGTGTGTTGATTCATCATCATTGGATTTCACACACCTTAAGAAGCCATTCTAATTTATCTATAAGGACTAAAGATGACATTAGATTTCCCTTTTGTTTTTCTTTTTTTGTATATTGTCTTAAACAGAATATACTCTTGTACAAAGTTACACAGTCACATATACAAGGACACAAATTGTGTCTCCAACATTCAATTGAACTTTTACATTTCAATTATTTTTATGGAAGTTTTGATTTGATTCATACAGATTGTGACAATTTTTTATGCTTATCCTTTCCTATAAACAATGCTTGCCGATTTGGTTTATATTTGTACACATTTCATTCACACATTAATCTTTACACCATATTAAAAAACCGTCAAATTCGTTTATGTCATTGTAAGTCACTCTCAAATTAACCTATAACTCTGCTAATATTTCAAAATAGTTTTTGTTTTCACCAATTGTTTCTCGGTCATATCCCTCCATTAATATTCGTCATGTAACAAAAATATAAAGACAATGATCTAACTTAGAAACGTTTGATAAAGACAAGATTAATTTAAAATATTTTGAGTACTATTTGAGATTGAATGACTTTCTTTTAAAAAGAAACTATATTTGGGACTTTTATCTTGTAAGTACCAAATTGTCTCTTTATAACTATTACACTCTCTAATTTTAAATATAAAAGCCAATATATCAATAAAATTTAATGTGTTTGGTCCTATCGCAGGAAAAATTCAATTGTCTATTTTTATTTTTTCTTAGAGACCTAATAATTATTTCTTTTTATAGGATGGTTTAGGTAGAGACCAAATTGTCTTTTTTTTTTATGGACTAAAAGTAACCTATATTTTTCTTAGGGACTAAATTGGACTTTGCAATTTTTTCTGAGGGTCTACAATAAGTCTTTGACTATAAATTATAAATTTGCATTGATTTTTTTTCCGTTGGCTATTGATAAATATGAGAGCCTGGACATCAATATTGAGATTAATGGGTAGACATCCAAAAACCTGATATTGTTGGAGGAACATATAAAACCATGGGATATATGTTTCTCTGTTTTTTAGAGTGAGTGAATGTGGAAACAAGTTAGCTAATGAGTTTTTGATTCTCCTTCTTTACATAGCAAAAGATTAACCGTGGGTGATTTCTATTAATAAACCACCCAAACATACACACATATCAATTGAGCTTACTTTCCTTCAATTTCATGTACTTGCAATGCTCTCCCAATCATTTTGAGTGTTTGTAATTTTTTTTTTAAATTCAAACATCTTCATTAGATAATAGAAGTGTTACAGACAGTAGGAATTGCAATAACAGGAAAAGCATATCCATTCCATGACTTACAACCAACTTGCATAACATAGCCAACAAACCTATATGCTAATCCATTTAAATCTCTAGAAACAATTAACTGACACACTATTAAATTCATTCATAAGTACCTTACAATCTAGAAATATCAAAGCAATACAAGCAAGTGAATTTGACCCTCTACAACACTCAACAACAGCAAGAGCATCATATTGAATAATGATGTCCTGAAGGCCTCTTTCCTTAGCTAAATTGAGACACCATCGAATGGCTAATGTTTCTGCCATGACAGGATCTGTTATCAGCTCCTCTTTCTTGCAAGTTGAGAAAAAGATGTTATCTGGAGCAACCTTAAACACGCAGCCATAAGTGGTGTATCCCTTCAGAAATTTTTTATTTATCATGACTCACTTCAATTTTTATTTATTTCAGGTCAAATAATCTAGTGGTTAAAAATTCACTTATAAGATGAATAAATGAAAAATACAAAGTTCAAATTTCAACTCCTATATATTGAATACAATATCCATACCAATCAGGGGGCGAAACTAAGAAGAACCATGGGGTAGCATTGGCTACCCCAAATTTTTTTATTTTATTTGAATAAATAAGTATAATTTATATTTAACTATCCCAAAAATATATATTTAGCTACCTCAACTAAGTTTATTTGTCATAAGTTAACTTGATAGATTTATTTCATCTTATTTTTTAGAGTTTATGTTATTTTAGCAACTACAAAGAGAATTTTGTTAGCAAGAAAACATAAAATAGAGAATATATTTCTTGCAAATTACTTGTTGCTTACAATTAAAAAGAAACCGTTTATATTTGACCCCCTCGTAAAAAAGTTGCTAGGTTCGCCGCTGCTATCAATGATGTTGTCCTCGATTCTTTTGTGTTAACTATCTAATATCACATTCTATTTTAGGCTACACATTAGATTTAGACTAACTATTTATAACATGCTTGTAGGAGAATATAACTAAAAGATAATTGATATTTATAGCGACAAATTGCCAAGCGAAAATTTCACGATGGTCAATTTGTTAAATACCTTTCCTAAATTATAACCACATCCTCCCTTGATTTCCGGTCAAGAAGCAATTTAATTGGCCGGCACCTTTTCGTGATCAGCTCGGGATAATATTCATTGAGATGTATAGCAATGCTCTAACTAAAATGACACCGGATGAAAATTAACAAGTTCTCCCAAATTACTTGGTGGTAACATTCCCTAGCATAACTGCTATTGTTGATAACGATGTTGTTGTTGCATTTTTTATTTTTCTAAACGATCATAGCTGAACATAGTCACGCAAACAAATCAGTAAAATATATTTAAGTTGAATTCATTACTCTAAGTTCAAAAGTACACGTCCACAAAACATAGTTTTAATAAAACAGTAATGCTATATCTCGTGTAGACAATTCACGAGAAGTGTTGGAAAATTTATTGAATAGTTTGCGTTTAGTCCATGCATATATTTGGTCTTGATAACAACCATTTTCCTACTTTTTTTGGTTAAAAATTTTCACTCAAGTATGAGCTTTGGCTTTGGTGTATGTGTGTATGAAGCACTATGATAGAGGAGTGAGATATCATAAGAGTGATGGTTAAGTTTACGTGGGTGCTTGCAAGAATTTCCTAAAGAGTATTGGCTTTGAGATTAGCTGCACTAGGTAACCGATCTACTTGCTCAATGTTTTGACTTGCCAGAGTCAAATTCAGGATCGTATCTGAGGCAAGAGTAGGAGGGTGATCGTCCTAGACCCCAAAATATAAGTTTAAAATTTGGACCTCAAAATATAAAATTAAGGGTTCATTAAGTAAAAAAAATATTACAGAATGCTAAAACTATATACATTTTAATTGAAAAATGACATATTAGGGAATTGAATATCGCATTTCCTAACGTAATAAAAACTATCATCTTCAAGAAAATTATTTTCACACTTTAGAAATTCATTCTTTTTTTGATATATACTTATCAGTTAAAGCCTAAATTGTAGGTTTATGCGTAAGCCACCTGAATCTTATAAATGACTCTAGTCAAATTCGATAAGTTTAATTGCTCTCTAATTTTTAATAAATACTAAAATTTCTCCCTTACATTTTCAAATTAAAAAACCACTCGAGGGAACAACTTACCAATAAAAAATTGGGTCCGCCTACTAAAATACACAAATAGATTAATTTAAAGCATGAATTTGATGATAACCATACTAAACAAATTATGATTCCAGAAATGTAGTAATTTATAATTGTTTTATTCCCAATAATAACAGATGAGAGAATTGAGCTCATTAAACATATATGATATGGTAATATAATATATTTCCACTTGCAAGCATGGAGTAAAAGCGTTGTCGCTCTCATAACTAAACTAAATTGAATATATTTCTACTCTGTTAAAATAAGAATCACATAATGATACAATCAACATTATTTTTGCTAGAAAAATAACTTTAGCTACATCTATGATGATGGGCTAGGTGAAGGTGAATCAGGCGATTCAGCAGGTGAATTTGGTGATTCAAGAGGCGAATTGGACGATCTAGGATGAGAATTTCGCGATTCAGACGGTGAACTTGGTGATGCTGGAGGCAAAGTGGGTGATTCAGGAGGTGAGCTTGGTGATTCTTGAGGTGGACTAGACATTTTAGGATTTGGAGGTGTACTTGGTGTATCCGGCCATTCAAGTATGTCGGGCCATCCAGGAATAATTGGAATATCGGGCCATCCAGGTATGATTGGAATATCGGGCCATCCATGTATGTCTTGACAAGGATGAATTAATTACAAATTTTTAAAGCATAAAAAACTATAAAAAAATGGAAAATTTCGACATAAAAATTGAATTATGAATTTATTAAACAATTCATAATTAATTTTTCTCTCGTTTAAAAACTTTAAAATTTAATGGTGTAGGTCCTTATGATGTTATAAACATGATAAAAAAAAAATTAGAGAATGAAACTTGACCCATAAGTATATGCTTACTCGAAATAAAATTTCAATTTTCCATGTTTTAGTTGAAAAATCAAAATATATCGAGGCATAGTAAGTAGGGGTGGGAACAAGTTAGGCCTACGATGGCCTACGACATAGCCTATTTAAAGCCTAGATCAACCCAACTCGTTTAATAAAAAGGTTAGACTAAAACTTTTTTACGAAGTCTATTTAATTAAATAGGCGAGGCTAAAGCTTACAAAAAAGCCTATTAAACCCGTTTGGCCGACTTATTAAGCATTTTATCTATAATATACTTCCATTATTGACATTGTTGAAGTTTTTTCTCAAACCTAAGCCTTCATATGATTTGGTTATTTAGTAGCATACGTATTAGTGTGATTAGGGTTGTGTAAGATTTTGTTATTTAATAACAGACCTATTTATGTGTGTTTAGGCCTTCATGAGTTTTACCTATTTAGTAGTATGCTTATAGATATTGTTAGACTGTAGTGTAAAATAAACTTTTAAATAAGCTTTTATGCTTCATCAAACCTTTAAAAAGGTCAGACAAAATTTAAAAAATGAATATATGATAGATAATAGGCATACAAAATCTGGTCCGACCTATATTATTTTCACTCATAACAACATTAAGAATGCTACAAAAAAAACTCAAAATTCCGTTTCTAGATAGAAATTTTCTTCCTTCTTGAAATCTTTTAATTTTATGCCAATATTAAATTTTTCAACTAAGAATCATTTTTTCAGTTTTCATACACTTCCCTCTCTCTCTCTCCTCCTCCTCCTCAAAGAACTTCACCGTCACCATCCATCGCCTCTCTCTCTCTCTCTCTCTCTCACAACTTTTTTGATATCCATCGCCCTCCCTCGCCGTCGCCGGAGACTCTTCTGAATCAGGGTTTAAATTGGGGTTTAATGGTCAGCCCCTTCCTATACGAAAGTTGGATCGGAGACACTGTCTGACCTCAACTAACCGCCGGAAATTTCGCCGGAGTTGGTCATCGGCCTCCAGAAACTGTAAGAATTCCTTCACATTTTCTTCTGTAGCGCGCGAATCAATGGTCTAATTGTGTTACTAATAGATATGAATCAATCCTCAATACATGTAATTTACTTACTTTTACATATTCCAATCAATGGTTCCGAAACATTTATCTTTCTGTTACAATGAATGAAGAACTAATTTATCTCTGTATGAAAATGTCACATCAATTTGAGTTTTATTTTTGTCAGGGACGTGCCCCAGAAAATTCTGAAGGATCAAATTGGGTTAACTTTTCATTAACTATATAAAAACGGTATTGTTGAGTTTCTTCGTTAAATACAACATTCCAGCATGGGAAAAGAGAAATTAAGCTTCAAAGAACTCGACGACTCTAGTGGCCCCAAAACAACTCTCTGGTGGTTTTTTCTGTTAGCTGCCTGTATAAAAGTTCTCCTTTTTCCGTCTTACCGTAGTACAGACTTTGAGGTGCACCGCAATTGGCTGGCATTGACACATTCACTCCCTCTTTCACAGTGGTACTTTGACGAGACCAGTCCATGGACTCTAGATTACCCGCCATTCTTTGCATATTTCGAACACTTTCTATCCATTTTTGCTCATCTTGTTGATCCTAAAATAGTGCACCTTCAGGAGGGTTTGAATTATAGCTCCAATACAGTGGTTTATTTCCAAAGATTTACTGTAATACTTTCTGATTTGTGTCTTCTTTATGGGGTTTATAGAATTACTAGGAAATTGGATTCGAGAAAGCAAAAGTTGATTTGGTCATTGGTTATTTGGTCACCGATGCTTTTAATTGTGGACCATGTGCATTTCCAATACAATGGATTTCTCATTGGGATTTTGTTGATTTCACTTTCGTATTTGGAGGAAGGAAGGGATTTGTTAGGTGGATTTGTTTTTGCTGTTCTTCTGTGCTTTAAACATTTATTTGCAGTGGCAGCGCCTGTGTATTTTATTTATTTGTTGAGGCACTATCGTAAAAGGCTTTAGTCGACTCTTGATTATGGGAGGTTTGGTTGCAGTGGTGTTTGCATCTGCATTCGGGCCGTTTTTCCACCTTGGACAGGTAAATATTTTTAGGTTACTTCATCTTTGCTCATTAATGTGCTCATATTTGATGTTGTTCCCCCCTTGCTTGTAAATACGTTCGCTAAATTGATGGCTATTATCTGAAATAAGCTTTATAGGAATTTTAGTGGTTTTCTTGATTACCATACTTTGTTTTGTGGATATCGGGTATGTAGGACGACAACCTCTGCATGTTCTGATGAGCAAAATTTGAAATTAAAAATGAAGCCCTATGGGAAATGATATGGTGGATGAATGTTAAGGAACATTAAGTTACATCATGGCACTTCGTAGTTACATGATTCAAGACTATGTCATGCCAAAACAGGCCCTACTCAATGGGAATAAGGCTTATTGATGTTCAAATACTATGTTATTACTCAATTATTCATATTCATATTCTATTAATAAGACTGGGTTTGTACTGGCAGTACTAGTGCCTGACCTGATTTCAAGTATAAATAGGAATATTAGTTTATGCTATTGTATTACATTGAAACCAATCAATCACATATTCATTACCATTATCCATTTTTCTCCCATTTATTGGTCACTTACTTCGCATTCGAACCCTGCAAGTTCAGCAGTTTTCACTAAGGTCTCTTGTGAATGTGTGGGAATTGGGATATAACACAACATTTGATTGTTAACCACAGAAATAAATGTTCGAAGATATGAAAGTTGTTTGGGGTAAAATCATAACTGTAAGCACTTCCAATTAGCCATAACAAGAAACCTAAATTAAATAACCTTGGGAGTTATGTATCCAGATAAGATTAGTGCATTACAAAGTGTTATACTATCTTTTCTCTAGTTTTCCAATTGTGAACAACCGACTTTGCATGCTCATGTGTGATTGAATGACATTTATCCCTCGTTAAATTCTTGTATTACTTCATTTCACCGAGTAAAAGTGAATAATTTCATATACTCATTTTTTTGGATCATTCAAATTATGAATTGCAGATACAACAAGTCATACAACGATTGTTTCCATTTGGCAGGGGGCTTTGCCATGCATACTGGGCCCCAAATTTTTGGGTGTTCTACATCATGTCAGACAAAGGACTCGCCTTTATACTCAGAAAACTTGGGTTTAATATCCAGACACCAGCAGCTTCATTCACTGCAGGGCTAGTAGGTGATTCCTCACCTTTTAGCGTTCTACCTCGGGTAAGTTTTACGTTCATGTTTTTCTGTTCTCTGAATAAATTTGTTAGTTGCTAAATAGAGAAAAAAGCACACAAGGGATTATTATCACCTATGTTAAACTGATCCCATTCTTGCAATAGAATAGAATACATAATTTGAATGCCTTATTTGCTGCCTGCTTTTCATTAGTATTAGGAGAACGCTGTTGTTATATTTAATCACTTCAAGATTGTAATCATGCACCATGACCATGTCATACAGATTGAATTTTTTTATCTTGTTGAAAAGTATAACTGATTTACAGATTGACCCTCATCTCATTTTCTAAGAATAGAAATATAGATTTATAAATGTAAATTGTCACATCGCAGCCGAAAGTTGGTAACTCAAAATAGCTACAGTTCAACATCAAAGTATGACATTCGTGAAACATTATAATTGGTGGTAGTTGAACGCATAATTTTAGTTCATTTTACGTACTCTAAGCTAGCCGTTGCAACACCTGAGATGTTGCTGTTCAATTGTTGTTAGTTACTGAGCTTGATCATTGGTTGTTCATATTGACCAAAAATAGAAACATTGATAAAAAAATATAAGAGCAAACTCTCAATTTTGCACCCAACAAAATCGAGACGTTATAAATATAAATGTTCAAATGACAGGCAGAACTTGGTAGCTCAAAATGGACATCAGGCTTATGTTAAATATTACATTATAATAGGTAGTAGAATGCATAATATTATCTTTTACATTTTACACATTTTTGGCCAGCTGTTGCGACTTCCCAGATGTATTCAATTGACATCTGCAACTGAGCTTGATAACTGGTTAATGTCTGTGTTTAGTTTTAAGTTTTAACACTTCGCTTTTTGTCATTCAAATGTTTCATTAAAATATTCACTTTCTTGTAAACTAATATGCAGATCACTCCATCCGTGACATTTATAATGGTTCTGCTTGCCTTATCTCCTTGTCTTTTCAAGGCTTGGAAGAATCCACAGCCACAAAAGATTACTAGATGGATATCATATGCGTATACCTGTGGTTTTCTTTTTGGGTGGCATGTGCATGAGAAGGCATCACTCCATTTTGTAATTCCACTCGCCTTTGTTGCAGCACAAACCCCGGAGGATGCAAAGCATTACTTTTTGTTGTCAATAGGTATGCTGTTAATGCTCGTTAATTTGTTTGCTAACTTATGAGGTTTTCTTTTTCTTCAGTTTTTTTTCTTTAATATGAAAGTAACATGAACAAAAGCATGTCATTTATGCCCTAAGCTTTCTTATTCCCATTGGTAATTTCATTGATAATTTTATCGAAAATGAGGTCCATAACCAAATTATTAAAATAAAGTTTGGAGTCTTAACTTGGCAATTTTTATGGTTAGATTCTTATTTTTATTTTTGGGTTGCTCTATGACCATCTTTCTACTAAAGTTTTATCGGATGATTCCTATTATTTGGTTGCTATGTGACCATCTTTCCTTATGATCTTATTAAAGTGAACTTCACACAGGGATATTGATTGCTTGGTGAAGAGGGTCAATTACTATCTCTTTTTGTAATGTCTGAGTTTGAGTTGGTTCTGATCTTGCACTCCTGATAATAACTTATAATTTACTTGGATAAAACTCTATCGGAGTGAACTTGTCTGTAAAGTAGATTGATCAAGAATAATAAAAGATTAAAGAAAACCAAGAAGCAATACTTTTCAGTTGCCGATTAATATTTGTTATGATGAGTGAGAATGTTTATGGATGCAAAAAAGAAGCAGAAGTTTCTAATCATTTTTTTTGGATATGTTGTGTGTGCAGTATCCTGCTATTCTCTTTTTCCGCTACTCTTTGAGGCACAGGAGTATCCTATCAAAATTCTGTTGTTGCTTCTTCACTCCATTTTGATGTGGTCTGGCTTTTCAGCACAGTTTTACGACAGTGCCGAAACAGGAGTGTCGACTGCTCACACAAAGAAAAAAGCTGGCCAATTTGAATCTAAAGGTAGTTTAAGTGCAGATGTGAGGAATAATGGTTTTGTTATTGGCTTGATAGAGAAGATATATCTGGTTGGTCTTGTAGTTGTAGAGATATGGGGCCAAGTTTTACACCCTCTGCTTTTGGGTGATAAGCTTGCATTTCTTCCCCTTATGTTGATCTCTGTATACTGTGCTTTGGGGATCATGTACTCTTGGATATGGCAGTTAAGATCCATAGTTAAATCTCATTAACTTTTTGTCTGTCTGTGGTCATATTAAATTTTCTATTTATGGACTTTTTATAAGTAGAATTTCAAGTAATTTTCTGTGATCATATGCTGCCTCTGCCTCAAGTTCTATGGAATTATACTACAGCTAGACATATAATTAGGTTATGCCTATATTCCTACTATAATGTTGGCATTACTGGCAAAACGGGATAAAGCTTTGCATATCAGCTGAATAAGTTTGAATCCTTCTGCTGGGTCAACAATTCTGTCTGGAATGTGTATGCAAACACACAATGAGTAGTTTCTGTAGAGAGATTTTCTTGAAAGTGTACCTTTTGTGTGAATTTGATCTGTTGGCGGATAATCTTAAAATAAATCAATCAAATTATTGTATTTCCATTTTTCATTTTTAACAGAAACAAGGTTAACAGAGGTGACAATGGTCAATGAATCTATTGCATTGCATTATAATCGTGCAAAGTTATCATTTAACAACCATAGTTAAAAATCCTGACCTAAATTATAAATTATAATGAGATACGTTAGCACTACCTCACATTATAGCCTATGTAGAATTGAGTGACACCACAAAAATGTACAGATAAGGAAAAATGATCACTTGATAATTCTTGAAAGGATATAACTGGAAATTGTATTCTCAACAAGAATGAACGGTCAATATTATCTCTGCTCTATGAAGAAAAGAAATACACAGCATCTTCGCTGAAAAACATTCTATGGCCGTCGCCACCTATTTGTTAAAGGTGAATGAGATTTTGGAATGAAGGACTCAAATTTCTCAAAAGACCATTTTATGTCTCAAAAGAAATTACGCTTGTTTGTTTTTTATGTTTTATGTTTTTGTTTTTTGTTTTAATAACAATAGCAATGAAGGTGTGTCTCTTAGTATTATAGTCAGGAGGATAGGATTGGGGTGTACCCAAAAAAATTATTTTATTTTATTTTTTGGTCGAAAAAAATATATATATTTTTTTTTAGGGAAAATATATTTTGTTTTAATAAGTAGGTAAAAGCAAGGTTGTCAAAACTGAACCGGACCGGCCAGTTCAACCGATTGGACCAGGAACCGGACCTATGTCCGGTCCGAGTCACGGCTAAAACCGCCCTGGCAAAAAACCGGTAAACCGGACAAAAACTGGGAAAACCACTAAAAACCAAAGGTCCAACGGTTTTGGCCGGCTCAGACTATTTCTTTGCTTTTTTGCAACAAAAAACAAAACTTTAAACTATTTTGTTTTAAATAGGATATTTTTTTAAAATATATCCAAGCAAAACTACTGTTCCAAACGTCCAATCTAGGTGGAACTTTTGCTCTATACCTGAAGCCCTGAATCTACTTTTATAACCAAAGTTTAAGAATCTAGTTTGAAATTCTTCGATGTGGGACTTATTGTGTTGTTGTGTTTACATCATCCAACATCAGTAGTTTTTCACTCTTCCTAATGCATTCACGTCACAAACAGACACACACTATAATTTTGGCTCTTGATTATCTTCAATTAGACTATGATCAAGAAATAAAATATTCATTCCACTTCATTTAGAAAAAATACATACTTCATTCCACAGATATATCATTTCTTAAGTAATATATTCATCCTTTTTTTGGTATCAACTAATCTATCCATCTAACACTAAATAATGTAAGCATGATTCCTGCTATATATATATATATATATATATATATATGTTATGTGGGAAAATGTATAATAAATTTTTTTGGATTTATGAAATAAGAGTTTGGATACAAAAAGTTTTTTATATATTTATCAACACTTTATATATAATATTTTAAATAAAAATGTATATTTTACAAAACCGGTTGAACCCCGGTTCGACTCCGATCGAACCTTCAAACCCTGAACCCAAACCTACATCGGTTCGATGTCCGGTCCGGTTTTAATTACCTTGGGTAAAAGTTTTATTTGATCACCCTAGTAATATGTATATTTTGCTATCTCAAATAAGTATTTTTTTTTGGGTAAAATATTAGTAGAAACAATAAAATCAAAACATTATCAATTGATTGTTAAATTTATTTTCATTTTATTTTGACACTTTCAATCTCTTCAATAAATATTTTAACTTTTAAGATAAATTAATTAATTTGTAAAAAAAAAAAAGATAAATTAATTTGGCCCCCTCGTAATAGTTTTTTAAAAAAAAGATCCATAGCTTTGAAGAGAGATGTAACACGCACATTTTTAAAATTGATGATATTGATTAATTATTTATACATAAAACTAGGAGGGAGTAATAAAAATGGAGTTATCAATTAGTTTTAAGGAATGAAGATGAAGATGGAAAGTACAAAGTAAGAGGGAAAAGAGTAGTACTACTACTACTACTAGTAGTATACAATACAAGGAATGATGATGACACTATTATAATAAGGGATGATATTACGTAGATGTCCAATTGGGAGGTGACCAGTTCTGACGGTCAATACCAATAGTTGGTGGTCAACAACGATGTTAGCAGTTGCTAGCTATGGTACTTTCAAGTTTCAACCGTTGATTAGAACCAGGCTTTGGCTTTGGCGTGGCTGAGTTTTGATTACAATGTCACATTGTATACTGGAAATAATACAGGGTTAGTGCAACCAACCATTGAATAAGAAAGAATTAACTGCCGAAAATGTTACCTTACTATGGTTTTCTTTTTCTTCCATTTTTGAGGATTTTGAGCGTTAGAAATTGTTTTTCTTTTTAAAGTCAATGTGTCATTAATATAGAATCACTTAGAATGTCACATGTTCATTGTATTATATGATCACAACCTATGATGATTGAAGTTAAGGGAAGAACCATTTTGATTGACACATTTTGATTTTAGAGATGCATTTGCGAATTAGTGAAAATCATTGACTAGTTTAGAGAATACTCACAATTTCATGTAGAAATTTGCCTCTCCACTTCAATAAGAATATCCATCATTCAAACATATCACAAACTATTATAATTGAATCTTAAAATCAATTAAGTATATATGCTACCTATCTCTAATTTTTATTTTTAAATTTATTAAATAATTGATGTATTTAGTCTATTTTATTGTGAGTCATGTTATTTTAACATGATATGAGGTCATTGTGCAGTCTTTGGCTTATAACAGAACAAAAAGCAAAACAGATACTCCCCGATTAGGCCAAACGGTTTTTCTTTGCAATCCGCATGGCATGATATGCATATCTATACGGTAACCAAACATGTCATGTCCTTCATATGTTCATCACATACAATAATGTACACACAAATAATTAATTATTCCAATCATTACTCATTAATTGTCACACACACACACTCAAGATATTTTTCTAACAAATGGCATGAATTCGATTCCAACTTAAAAATACAACCCTGTTAAATTTCTCCCTCTTATATGGACCAATATTAGCTGCATGCCAATTTCATGGCTTTTCTCCGGCCAAACTAAACCTCTGACACCGGCGACCGGACATTTTTTTTTCTCATTTGTATCCCAAAAACAAATAGAAAAGACGTTAAATTTTTTTGCGATATACATAATGTGTGTGTTTATATATTAATTCATAGTATCTGTTATGCAATTTCTTTATGAAGAAAAACAAATATACTATGCAAATACATAAGATCGTCCATTAGTACTACCATATGTTCTCAATTTTAATATATCATAAAAATCAAGGCTGATTCATGGGTTAAAAGCATATCTAAATAAAATCTTATCTAAAATTTTCTAAAATTTAGTAAAAATCTCATATTCTACAATTTTCTAAACTAAAATTAATAAAATCTTATCTAAAGTTAATATTTTCCAAACAAATATTAAATTGATTGACTATACTTTCAATTAAAAAGTAATATTAAAAAATTCCATTAACTAATTTAATAAATGATTTTGTATTTCAAAACGCCTAAAAAGTAAAACTTCAACAAAATTTAGTAAATTTAATAAAATAGTACATTTATATTTTTCAAAATGCCTCACATTACAATTTGTCTTAGATCTTCAAATGTGTTCTACCAACTCCGACTAAAAGCAAAAATTTGAAAGTGGAGACAAATAATCCAACTCCAAAAGTTGTAAGGATGAACATTTTGGGGTTAAGTATTAGAAGAAATCTAAGACTAAACTAGATACTCTTAATTAATTATTTATACAATCAAATAAGCATTAAAAATAAATTGGGACTAATATAATTCAACAATTATAACCATGCATATATGCTTTTGTCAAAATACCCAGTTCTCTCTGTGAAATCTTTGTAACATGCATTATCGACACAATCACAACTACATATATAAATATATATCATATATGCTAATTGCCTGAAATCCTAAATAATAATGTAGCATAGCTTATCACATGAATAAAATTAAATTAATCAAAGCCAAAGAGCTCCAGCTTCCTTAAGAAGAGGAATGAGTGCACCATTGATGTGTTTGGCCAACAAGATCTCCACACCACCAAGAAACTTTCCACAGACGAAGACGGCAGGGAGTGGCTGGCGGGTGTCACCAGAAAGCTGGCAGAGGGCAGCAAGAATGGCGGAGCCGGAAGCATGCCGATCAAGCTCAATGACAGTGGGGCCTACAGCAAGGCTGAAGAGGAGGTTCTTGGCGACGGTGGAAAAACAGCAGTCGGTGGAGCTGAACACAACGACGACATTAGAGGAGGCAAGGTGGGTGACCATCTCTCGAGGAGTCATGTTCTTGAATGGTGTTGTGGATGAAATTGATGAAGACTCAATATCCATATTGTTACAAATGATTAGATACAAAGAGATGACTAGAGAGGGGGTATATATAGGGCGTTCATGCAATAAAGTAATATTATTTTGTGTGTAAAAATAATATCATGAAGGATAAATTTTTTAAATTATTGTAATTATTTTCTTAACATAATTGTTAGTATTGATGAAGGTTGACTCAGTTGAAAAGAAATTGACACATTTGCAATGCCGTAGTTCAACTCTCATTGTCCTTGTGAGGATCTCATTGGTAGATGACTATTAAATATATTTGTAAGCGGTCTTTGAATTTTGTGATCTGATCCTAGTGAACGCCGAAGCTCAACTCACCTAAACTTTATTTAATAAAAAAAATGTCATAGTAAAATTTTTAAGTTGCTTTATTTTATTTTTTATTATTCAAAATTACAAAGAGCATGCATACTGTTTTAGTAAAATTGTATCAATATTGCTTGCCATTTGTATTTCCATTATATTTTATATTTTTTTTAATATAATTAGTTAATAAATATTCAATCTTTCTAACCTAACATATCATAAAGATTTTTTTTTAAAAAAAAAAAACGGGTCTCATCAATATTTATATATCGTCATGGTCAACAATAATTTATTAAATAATAGTTATCTAAATTTTGAAATATTGGATTAATTAAGGTCTACAAATTATAAAATTTATTGGCTCTTTGCTATAGAAAATGTTTGGTGTACACCTCTAGAGGTGCATACATTTTGAGAGAGATAGAGATAAATAAAGTGTTGTGATAGATATGATAAATTAATGATCCGATAGAAAGAGAGAGATAGAAAGAAAATGTGGTATCTGTTGGATATTTTACTTTGATTGTGGTCCTAGCCTCTTAATTGAACATTTGAATTGTCTTCATTCCAACCTTCAACACTTTCATTGTGTTGAATTTGAAAGGATGTATTCAGTCCCACATTGAATAGAGATATAGTATGTCTAGTATTTATAAAGCATGGACATTTCTCACTTTATAAGTCGGTTTTGCAAGAATGAGTTAATGTCAATATAAAAATTTAATAGCGTCGAATGATTGTTTGAAAATAAAAGGTGAAAAAATATATTGTTGTTTGCTTTGTATTAAGTAAAATATGATAGCTTTAAAGACTATATGCTAAATGGTGTAAAAACACAGCCAACGAAAATCCAAACTCCAAATGTTTGATCTATTTGTAAAACATAGATATTGAATTTGAAAGTAACCTTAATTCGACGACAACGGTAGATAGAACTTGTTATACCTGGGACAATGGTTTATAGCTAAAAACGGTTAGGTAATGTTTTGAAACTTACTAAATTACCCTTCTATTTATAATTGATTTGGACAATGAAAAATGTGGTTTTTGGTAGATAACAAGTGGGTGTAGCTTGCTAACTTGCACCTTAGTGTTTTTAGATGGGTGCAAATTAGTAGTCCCCTTCATTAAATACTACCGTCTTAGTTTGAAGCGTTATTCCCATACACTTAATTTTTTATTATAAGAAAATCAACATCAATTTTTTTTTTCTTTATGAAATGAGAAACTCAACATCAGTTAAAAACAATGTTCAACATCAATAAATAAAAATTAATTAGGAGTATTTTTTTTATTTTTCCTAATATTAAAATGAAATTGTACGTAATTAAAGTGTGATATGTATTTAACAAAAGTGGTGCATGTGGGGACTATAAATGATAGGAGGGGCGAGAGTGATTATTAAAACACTCATCCTTGAATCCATTTGAGTTGGTATGATAATATTGATTTGAGGTCTCGAAGTGTGTTTCTTCTCAAGGTTTTAAGCTCGATTTTCCGGTGTTAATTTGGGTAGACTAATTTAACTTCTTTAAAAAAAAAAACATAGAAGCAAATCAGTTCAAGTGAATGGTTGTTCCGAGATAGAACGAAAAAAATTGAATTTAATTAATTCAATTTATACAACTTTGGAACAATTCGAAAATTACAAAAATGAATTTTGAACAACAAAGGGCGATTAAACGGATACACATATATTAAATAAATTGAAAAATAATATTAATTTTTTTACTATTTATTTATTAATTTAAATTATGGGGAACATAATTAATAGAATTGGAAATTCTTTTTCATAATTACTTATAAGAAAATGTTATAAATGATTTGTTAAGAAATCTAAAAAAAAATTTTTATCTCAGAACTAGTGTATCACATTCAACACCATAAAACTTCAGAAAATGCCTTTTTCTACTTAAATTTTTCATTTATTTTACTTTATAACTTTCTAATATACTCTTATTAACATGACCCTTGTTCATAAGTATGTGTTTTCTCTTTTTAATCATGACACACTCTATTTTTTTTTTAAGTAGTCTAATGACTAAAAAATTCACCTTTTAAGATGAATAAGTGAGGAATCCGACGTTCGAACATCGATCCCTGCATATAAAATGAGGGATTGCACTTTTGTGACATAATGTCATATGACATTCGTCAATTCAAGTGTGACACATGACAATAATTTTTTTTAAACATAAAAATATGTGAAAAAGAGCGAGAGATAATAGTTGAATTGACTTATGTATTACAATTAGATTGACCAATATTAGAGACATTCCAATCTTAAGGGTGCACAAATGGAGTCCTAGAACAAGATGTCCATACCAATTGAACTACGTTCGTTGGGATGTTGCACATCCTATATATACAAAAAAATGAATTGATGCCCGAGAATTGAACAAATGTTTCATGTTAATCCTTAAATTTAAAAAATTGCAATGCATTCTCTAACATTAAAGAATAATGGTCCATATATAGTCTTTTTTCTTCCTTCCAAATTCAACAACCCAATTTTGAAAATACTTGTTTGTTTGTCTTGACGCAACAGACGATTATTTGAGACAATGTTTAAGTTTTTCATTAGTTTTGATGAATGTTTGCTAAAGAAACAATTTGATAGAGAAATTACATTAACTGATCTTCTCTATTTTACGAGACAAGGTTATTATTTTACAAATTTTAGCGATTATATTATTATTTAGATAAATTAGATACTAATTGAACTTGCTGTATATATTTGGCTACTTAATTATCAATGAGAATCGTTTCTTTTCGGAGATGAAAAGTCAAAGCTAATGCCCAGCTGGTTCTGTTAGTCGCACCCTCTACATCCTAGTTACATCCATCTTACACAAATTATTTAAATTTAACAAGGGTTTAAAATAGTTCTTGTCTCATATATATTTATAAAACTAATTCTATATTGATTATATAAATCACTTGTTTATTTTATCTGAAATTTTTTATGTTTTTTCATCTAAGAATCATACGTAACTCAATTCATGTATCGTCAAGGATAGTTTTGATACGTATCTGGACTCAGTTTACATACAATATGTGAATTATAAATCCACACATATATAAACACATTATCTTAGTTAGTTCACATAATCATCCAATTAGATATTTGAAATGTATTTACGTAAGTTGAATTAACATATATGTATCTGAATTAATTTCACATGTAAATGTGTAAACTAAATTCATGTATATGCAGTACTCCAAAAAAAAAATTAAAAAAAATTCATGTATATGCATGTTTTACTAAAACTATATATTATGTATACGCCAAATGATAATGGTTGAAAATTTGAAAAGAAACTAGATATATTTTCATCAAAAAGGGTGTAACTAAATAAATTCTAACTATTTAGTAGAAAAAAATTATATCGCTAATTATGATTATCATATTATAATTATAGTGTTATGTTATATACAATGTCGTCTTAACTTCAAAGGGTCAAGCCTTAGAAATTATTTTATGATCAAATAGAGCATTTCCTTTACCAAATTTCATGGCAATGAATGAAACCTCCTAACGTGATTAAGAAACTGAAAAACAGGCAAAAGACAAGCCCTGATTGAGTTCCCACCAAAAAGCCTCCACCATGAATCAACTTTGCTCTTTAACTTTTCCCAGAAAACTACAATATAATTTTGGTTTCTAGTCACCAATAACGCCGTAGATTGTAAGTAAACGGAAGCTGCACGCTTAACCAATTCGTTCTTGATAGCAATGTCCGAGTCAAAAACATTTCCTTCATACAATGAACATCTTGTTGATGTATTGCACATAATGTCCTTTAAACTTATGTAATGTAAGTTGTCATTGATATCTGAATGTCTTCTTTCTATTGAGGATTTGTTTGGAATTCTTAATGAACGTGATGAACGTGAAATTATCTCAAGCTCTTCTATCTCTATTTCCATTTTTTTTAACATAAGTCATGTGATATTGAAATAATATTGTATTGAGTTGAGGACATGTTAATTTGGTTTATTGTATCAATTCTGTGAATTTTTTTAATTTGGCATGTTATGGAGGATGGAAAAGAAAAGGGGTGTGCATTTTTCTAATTTAGGAGTTAGGTACATTAAAATCACCTTTAAGTTTGTTTTTTTAGGGCTTCAAAAATGGTAGGGTGAGAGAGAGACGGAGAGAGTTTGTTGAGCAAAAGATGGGCTTCCTTTCATATAGGGACCCCAAAATAGAGGGTTTATATTAAATTTTTATTGAGCTTTTCACTTCGATGAAAAGTATATACATATAAAACAACCTTATTTGAATTAAATCACATGTAACCTTATTTGTCCTTAACAATCATAAATTATTTTTTAAGTTTTTTTTATAAGAAATTTTGTAATTCGTTTGAAATCAACACATGTATGTCATTTTCCCTTCTCTTTCAACCATGTCGCTTTCAAAAGTAAGACAATTAGAAATCATGTCAAAACAAACGCTAGGCTTCAAAGTTGAATGATCCATTTTTTAATGTAATGAATGAATGATCCATTATACACATGCACTGCCAAAGATATATACTCTTTTTATTAGTTTTAAAAATAAATTATGTTTTATAAGAGACGATGCTTTTGAATTTCGCTCAATCGTTTTGTTTTTTGATGATCCACAACTATTCCCAATCTCAAACTACACTATATAATTAAGACTTCATAGGAAAAAAGGTCGTGGTAATTCAAATTTCGAACGGAAGATAAGCAAGAAGTTTTGAATGGTAGTAATAATTACACTCTTTATAATTGTGTTTACACTTCAAAATAAGTGACTTGCTAGCTGAAATAGGCAAATATTCGAATTTAAGGTAATGTGAGTTCTTAACTTCTTTGTTTTTTTTAACAGCAAATATTATTAAACAATCAAATCTCTGCTTAAGACGAACATAAATTGGTGAAACTGAGAATACAAACAAAAGACGCTGTATAGCCGAAACACCCGAAAATAAACACTTTAAAAACACCCTATGACAACACCCACCAAAATACACGTCATCACCTAAAACAAACCCCTTCACGAAAACGACCACTGTAAAAACGATATCCAATACCACCCATCGTCAATTAAATGTGAGTTAGTCGAATCTTGCTAGGTCTACAAAGGTCATGGGATGTAAGAATCACTCAAAACTTAGCAGAAAACTTGACAATTTGACATTTTACTCATGTTCATGTTTGTAGCGCCACTAAATCAAGTAGCTAAGAGCATGGGTGTTCCATGTTTGTAGCACCACTAACCGAAGTAGCTATGAACACATACGTTCCATGTTTGTAGCACCACTAACCGAAGTAGCTATGAGCATGGAGTCACATTATGAGGAGGTTGCATGGAATTAAATTTAAGACGCCACATATCCTCAACGGCCTGATAATTCACATGCTATCCAAATTTGATTATTTAATTAAATAAAAAAGAATAATTTTCACATTTTATTTATAAAAGAGATACATGGTTTTGGACTGATTTTTTTATCTTTCAATTGTACTCTTCATTTAAATTATTCTAATTATAATATTTGTATAATATTATATGATAAAATAAACATACAATTAATACAATAGAAAGTAGTTTACATAATAGTAAATTGAAAGAAGAAAAAAGTAACAGCAGATATTTATATCCACTTTGTAAATTTTGTAGATAGGATATATTAATATATATATATAATTTTTGAAAATAGAGTCTAATATAAGGACAGTATATCCATTAGAAAATTGAGAAAGAGCCTATAGGATTGGATTGATTGCTAGTTGCGCCACTCTCATCACACTTTGCTATGCTTCCCTGATTCTCTCATAAATCACCAACTTCAACAATTTTAGCAAAATTAATTAAACAAGATGGAAGGTGGAGTACCAGAGGCTGATATCTCAGCTTTTAGAGAATGTATGTCTCTTTCATGTCCTTCGACTTGCTTTCTCTGCTGGTATTGGTGGCCTTCTCTTTGGTTATGACACTAGTTAGTTACTTCATTTTGTTCCATATTATTATTACTTGTTTTCCTCTGTCTTTGGTTTTATTTAATTTTTTGATTTATGTAGGAGTCATATCTGGGGCGCTATTATATATCAGAGATGATTTCAAAGACATGGCTTCAGGTACTTACTCTTCTTCATTTCCATTATTTTCATCTAAACTGCCAAGAAACAAATGTTTTTTTTCTTTGACTCATCGGAATCATCTCCATTTCTATATAAAAAACAACATACGATTTTAGTTTATATAAATATGAACCAACTTTAAATAATTTAAATATCTTTTTAATGATAATTATATATAGAAATGTATCATATGAGAATGACATGTTTATATGAGAATGATGAGAATGAATATGAGCCTTCAGATTAAATGGTTGAGATTAAATTATCACTTAAGTGAGTCATGTGACATATGACAATGTCATGTGCCATTCTCATTCAAATTCAACTTTCTCTCTCCTCCACAATCAGAAATAACTCCCGCCCTAATTCTTCTCCTTCTTCTCACCGCGTCTCTTTGTATTCTACATCTTCTTACCTTATCTCTCTGCCTTCCACTGTTCTTATCTCACATTTCAGATGCGCTTTCCTTATTTCTATATCTTAAATGTTTGATTGCTACTAGTTATTATTATGCATGTTGCTAGTTATATTATTATGCATGCTTTGTTCATGTGTCCTCTTTTGTCAATTTAATCCTCTTTTTATGATTAACCATGGCTTTGTTCATCTTATTATTACTATTTATTTTAGCATGCTAGTTTGTTCATATTTCATCTTTTATTTGACCATCTTTTTATAACATATGTTTTCGACATCTTTTTAGCTATGTTCAATTTAATAATAATTTATTTGTTGTTTTTATTTCTTTTAGGATTAATTTTTTTTATAAAATCTACGTATTATATTAATATTAATAGATAAGAAAATCAAAATATATTTCTAGTTTTCTCAAAAAAAAAAAAATTCTTGTCAACGAAATATAGATTATACTCTTTTTTGAAGAAAGATTATACTCTTGTTTTTTTTTTTTTTTTTTTTTTAAAAAGATTATACTCTTTTAAGTATTTTTTTTTCCCTCAAAAAAAAAATATAGTTATACAAGTATTAATATACAAATTGCATATTTTTAGTTTTTAAGTGGTCGAGTCATCGATTCAATCCGATTTAATGTAGTTAAATACTTAAAAAAAGTTAATCCTAAACAGAGTCATCTAACCGAGTTATACGGTTTAATCCAGTTCAGTCATGCAGTTCAATCAATGACTCAGTAGTTCGATCATTAATCCAATAACTCAGTGCCCCTGCCGAATCGACGACCGAGCCGAGTTTTAAAACTATGCAAATATGACCCCAATCTCTCAACATTAGTATCACTTTGTTTTGTCTGACTTTGTGGAAATCATTCATCGCTCTCTCATTATATATAAATATTTTGCATATGATCCAAACGGTGGTTTGTTTCTCAATTTCCAAAGAACCAATTCACCACAACCACCACCTCAACCTCTTTCAAAATGGAAGGTGAAGTACATAAGCCTGATATATCAGCTTTTAGAGAATGTCTTTCCCTTTCATGGAAAAATCCTTATGTCCTTCGTCTTGCTTTTTCTGCTGGTATTGGTGGCCTTCTCTTTGGCTACGACACTGGTAATTACACTACAACCTTTTTTCTTTTGGTTTTCCTATGTTTCAATCTCTCATGTTATCAACCATTAGTCTATTTAACATGTTTTGTTTTGTTTTGTTTTTGTCTCCTTGACACAGGATACTCATTATTATTGATATTAATTTCTCATTAATTAATTATATTACTATTTTTGATGGGTTGATAATTAATTTTACTTGTTTTGTAACATGCAGGTGTCATATCTGGGGCTCTTTTGTACATCAGAGATGATTTCAAAGCTGTTGATACCAAAGTTTGGCTTCAGGTAAATTTCTTTCATATGATATGAATGTGTATTCTTTATATGTGTTTTAATTTAATTTCTATGTACATACGTTTCTGTTTAACACTCTGTACAACAACAAAAAAAACCTATGCTTCTCTCTTTTGTTAAACAAGTTCAATTTTTCTATACCATATTTTTGGAATTAAATTTTAATAGTCGGTTTAGTAAAAATATTGATCATCTTTATCTTCTTTTCTTGTTTATTGGTGATCATGGGAAGACCGTTACGGAAAATTTTAATTAACAAGATTAACATGCGAAGATTCTCTTTTATTTATTGGATAATACTTCCTAACTAAATAATCCGGAATATTTTTAGGGATATTTGTTGTTTTTATTCTTTAATTTATGTTTTTATCAAAACAAAATCAGTTTTTAGTTATTTTTATTTTACTTTAATATCTCCTACGTTTTTGAACTATTTATTAAGATTATTAAAAAATTATTTTTGATTTCTGCGATAAATATAAAATCAGTTTTTCGGTTTTTCTTCCTTTGGGTTTGAAGACAATAACATGCCAGATAAATTCACACATGTTATTTCCCTAAATTCTAACATATTAATCTCAAGCTGCATCGTTATCAATCTATTCACAGTAGCAAGCACTTTATCACATGGACCCGTGGCCTACTATATTAACTTGGATGGATATACAAATAATAACGAAAAAGTAATATCATAGGAGATACCTAGTTGGAAATAAAAATCTTAATCGGACACATAAAAAAAATGATAAAGAATTAAGTCATAAAGTTCAATTATTTTTTCTTTTAATTTTTTTTTTCATTTATGTTTGTGTACTTAAATTTTGTTTTTTTAATTGTATTTGTAATAAGTAAGTATGTCTCTAAGAATATACGTGGGAGAATTGAATGAGAGAATCATATTGGAAAAATGCAGCTACTACTTGATTGTTTGTTATTCTATTTCGTTTTTTTTTTTTTTTTTCTTTCTTCTTCTTTTTTCTCTTTAAACCATAGATTTTGGTGGCACATGGAGTAAAGGTTTATTTGACACGGAGAAAATCACTTTTATATTCTTTTGTTTAAAGGAGAAAATCACTTTTACTTAGAAATTTTTTATCCGTTTGTTATCGTCTTTCAAATAAAGATAATCTAAAAAAGAAATTAAAAAATGGTTTAAAATAAGAATATTTTTTTACTCAAAACATGAAGATAGTAGCTATCAAAATCATTTTTAAAAAAGAAAAAATATCTTATGTGTAGTTTGATCTCTAAACTTTTAACAAGACCTAATTACAAATTACTTATAAGTTAATAGACTCAATTAAAATTTTGTTTAGATCAGAAACATATTTAAAAATTCCAAATAAATTAGTATAGTTATTTTTTTTAAAATAAAGTGCACGTGAGGTGTAACTTGTAGTAGTAGGTAGTAGTTTTTCCTCTTTTATAAAAACCATAAGGTGAAAAAAGAAAGTAGACTTTTCTTTTCGTGATTAGTAAGAGGTACCTTTTGCAAATTGATAGTACAAAACATTGTGGAATGATTAAATATATTAGAAAAGTTACGAAAAAGTAAGTAGTAACCAGCATGTTTTAGAAATTTATAATTTGTACAATAAAGAACATTTGAAGTTTGATCTTCTTTCAAGTTCCATGCAATACATGCATAGGATATTTTCATGATTGGCATGGTTTGAATTTGAATGCATACATGATATAATCTATGTTTAGGTAGAATCATGCATGTTGAAATACAATTGTAAATGTGATAATAATGATTAAATTTTTCAATTTGACAGTCAGCTATAGTGAGTACTTTACTTGCTGGAGCAGTAATAGGTGCTGCAGTTGGTGGCTGGATTAATGATCGATTCGGAAGGAAAAGATCAATTATGATTGCAGATACCCTCTTTTTTATAGGGTCTGCTATCATGGCTGCTGCAACCAGCCCTGCTATTCTCATCGTGGGCCGTGTTTTTGTCGGACTTGGTGTTGGAATGGCTTCAATGGCTTCTCCACTGTACATTTCAGAAGCTTCGCCTGCTAAAGTGAGAGGTGCCCTTGTAAGCCTCTGTTTGGTTTGGCTTTTGCAAAGCCAGAATCAATTCTGGAGCATTTCAAAAGCAATTCTGCAATATTTAACATGTTTGGTTTGGCTTTTTAAAATAGTTTTTATCCTCCAAAAGCAATTCTAGTTGAAGCTACAATTCCTAGCTTCTTACTTTCCTAGAATCAATTCTACACCCTCAATTCTATTAATTCCATCCCTGCCCTCATTAATTTAGTAATTTCTATTTATTTGTATTTAACTATGTCTATTTTGGTAATTATACATTCAAAAGTAATTTTGATCAAAACTATCCAAACAACAATCATTCTGTTTAATCAATTCTGCATTATTGTATCCAAACATAAATCAATTCTGTCAAAATCAATTCTTTCAGAATCAATTCTGTCAGAATCAATTCTACACACCTCAGAACCAAACACACAAGTCTCAACGGTTTTCTCATCACTGGGGGACAATTTCTCTCCTATCTCATCAACTTGGCCTTCACTAAGGTATGAAAACTATTATATTAGATCATGATTTTTGTTTCTTTCTCCTTATATCGAAATCATGTTGTTTGTGCCTTGTAAAAAGAAAATAAGTTAATCATGACACTTTTATTGATGAAGCTTTAAAATGATTGACATAATTATAAAATTTTCAAATAGGAAGGTCCTTTAGGTTGAAATTGTCGTGAAATAACTTTTGTGATTAAGAATTTCTAATTCCAAGATCGTTCCATGCATTTTTTTATTTTACTAAATTTGTGATTCATTCATTAAATATTTCATTTCATAATCTTCTATCTACCTTAACATTATTGATTATTGATTTGTTTAGGCACCTGGAACATGGAGGTGGATGCTTGGTGTAGCAGCATTACCTGCTATACTACAATTGCTACTAATGTTTTGGCTGCCAGAATCACCTCGTTGGTTGTTTCGAAAGGTTAGTTAAATCATCTACATTGTTTTGTCCAATGTTGTCAATCAATAGTTTGTTCAAATCCGCTACAAAAACAGTGTCTTAGGGATGCTACAATCATTATGTGACAGAATTTTGCTTGTCTCTACAGGGTAAAGAGGAGGAAGGAAAAGCAATTCTGAGAAAGATTTACCCAGCAGAAGAAGTTGATGCTGAAATTCAGGCTTTATAGGAATCAGTTGCAATGGAATTGAAGGAAGCTGAATCTTCAGAAAAGATAAGTATGATCACACTTTTAAAAACTACAAGTGTGAGAAGAGGTTTGTATGCAGGAATGGGCCTTCAAATATTCCAACAATTTGTAGGAATCAATACCGTAATGTACTTCAGCCCAACTATTGTTCAACTAGCTGGTTTTGCATCTAATCAAACCGCAATGCTTCTGTCTCTTATCACTGCTGGGTTGAATGCGTTTGGTTCTCTTATAAGCATATATTTCATCGATAAAACCGGGAGAAAGAAGCTAGCTTTGATTAGTTTGTTTGGAGTTGTCTTATCACTTGTGCTTCTTACTGTCACTTTCTGACAAACCGAAACTCATTCTCCAATGATAAGTGAAATAGAAACTTATCATTTCAACAACACCTGTCCTGCTTTTACTCCTTCTCGTGGCGGATGGGACTGCACAAGGTAAATATGCAATCTTCCTCTTTCCATAGGCCATTTTTAACTCATTTCCATAAAATTTGCATGATAGCTAATCAAGAGTATTATATATGCAGCTGTTACCAGGTGCATGCTTGATCTCAAATGACATGACAAAGAACCAATGTCAAAAAGGACACAGATCATGGTATACACAAGGATGTCCTAGCAAATTGGGTTGGCTTGCACTGATTGGATTGGCTCTCTATATACTGTTCTTTTCACCTGGAATGGGGACTGTTCCATGGGTCATAAACTCTGAGATTTACCCTTTAAGGTATAGAGGAGTCTGTGGAGGAATGGCTTCAACAAGTGTTTGGATCTCAAACCTTATTGTTTCTCAATCCTTTTTATCTCTCACACAAGCTATTGGAGTTGCATGGACATTCATGTTGTTTGGAATTGTTGCTGTCATAGCAAGTTCCTTTGTCCTCGTTTTCGTACCAGAAACCAAAGGTGTTCCAATTGAGGAAGTGGAGAAGATGCTTCAACAAAGGACTCTGCAATTCAAGTTTTGGAATAAGAGAATCGCCTCTCAGAAGGGTTGAGTCAGTTTGAGTTAGTTTATGACTATTTTCTTAGGATCTGCATTAATAATGTTTTCATATTTTTAGTGTTTTGATTTTATGCTTTTTTGGATTACCAGCTTAAAAAATAAGTGGAATGAATATCCACATTGTGAATATAAAATTATGCTACTCAACATTTGGTAAATTAGAGCTTTCACTGTTTCACATCTCAAATATCTAATCGTTTTGTCTTTTTGTTTTCAATATTCTTTATTCACAATGATGGCAAGGATTCTTGCTTGGTGTTTACTATACTTGAGTATTAATGTAGTCACTCTTATTTTACACTTTACTTGATACCCGTGCAATTACCCTCCAAAATTATACAAATTAAATACAGAGACTTCGTGAGGAAAAGGAATCAATCAAGATTGAAATAGAACTATTAGAATAAGTGGTTTGGTTTAATACAACTCCATAAAACTAATTTGTAAAGTGAGATTGCACCTATTTATAAACACATATTTAAGTTATATCTAATTTAATGTGAAATTTTTTAATACTCTTTCACGTCCATCATTATTGAGTTTAGTGTGTAGATATAAATAGTTGGTAGTCCGATAACGAAATCCTAATAGGAAGTGATCCTACGAGAATCTTCTGAAGACTATGATACTATTGTAGGATTTTTTTATATTGGCCTAATTCATCTCAATGTACACTATTATCAAGAGTCATATTTTCTAAGTGGGACTTCAGATTTTCTCATAACACCCCTTTGCGTTCAACATTATTGGCCTTGGTGCGTGGATATAAATGATTGATGATGATAATAGAAACCTGATAACAAATAACCCAACTGATATTGGAGGATGCTTTGATATCATATTAGAATATGTGGTTGGGTTTAACAGAAGGCCCCTAATTAATCAATTTTATAGGGAAAAAAAATTTGACACGTATAAATTTAAGTGAATTATTATCTTTGCTTTTGTATGTAGACAAAGTGGGAAGCACCAACCGTCATTTTAGTCTTCAAAATTGTACAAGTCGACACAATTTGGTCCTCTAATTTACCAAATATTATAGTCCCAAAAGTTGAAGATCATCAATTTATTTAGTCATTGCTTCGATCAATTTATTCTCCAAGATTTTCTCTGGATTTGTGATTCTCTACTTATGTTCAATTTTCATGCACAAACGTTGTTTTGAGTTGGCTTGGGCATCGATATTGTATTGTATCATAAGTATAGAAGTATAAACAAGTACGTTTTCTTAATCGTTGAAAAAAACAAGACAACAACATGATCGGTTTGGAAGGAAAATTACAATCCTTTATGCAGATGGACTATTCTTTGCTGGATCAGTAATCATGGCTATTGCACCTAACCCAACAATTCTAATTGGATATAAAAAATAAAATACATTCATGTTCTTATGGATGTTTGAACCTTTTTTCCTTCTTTCACCTATAGTTGTTAGTTTTTACATTATATATGCACATTTTCCCACCAAAATATGTATATCACCACATAACAAATTTTAAAATTTTGCAAATCGATGTTATTATGCATATTATGGAATTGATCCCTCAACTTTTTAAAAATGAAGAGAATAAAATTCTAATTTCCTCAGAATTTCCAATGATTCCGTCAAATTCGAACGGTTAGAAACTGAGTTACTTTTTTTTTTCTTTCTATTATCAGCTGCCTGGAACATGGAGATGGATGTTAGGAATGGCCGCAGTACCAGCTGTTGTACAACTTGCACTTATGTTTTCACTCCCAGAATCACCACGTTGGCTAGCTATACCGAAAAGTTAGTGCTCATTCATCATCATCATCATCAATTTTCTAAGATTTTGTTTTCCTTATTAAGGTGCTTATAGAATAACTTATCCATAGTTTATATAAACTTATCGTACATAAGTGCTAATTTATAAAAATGGTTTATGACACGTACATAAGTGCTTTCCACTCATTAAGCTCTGTATGATAAAACAAATATGAGAACAATTTAACTTTATTTCATCTTTGATAATAGCGAAAATTTATACAATATGATTGGTTTTGCCAATATGTAATAGGGAAGGAAAGAGGAAAGTATAGCAATTTTGAAGAAGATTTATCCACCTGAGGAAGTTGAAGCTGAGATCAAAGTTTTGAGTGAATCAACTGAAAAGGAAATTAAGGAAGCAGAATTTTCAAACAACATAACAATAGTACAAATGATGAAAACCAAAGCTATAAGGAGAGGTTTATATGCAGGAATGGGACTTGCAATTTTCCAACAATTTGTTGGAATCAACACTGTCATGTACTATACTACAGTCCAGCCATTATTCAGTTAGCCGGTTTTGCATCCAATCAAACGGCACTTCTTCTGTCACTCATAACATCTGGACTAAATGCATTTGGTTCCATTTTAAGCATGTAATTGATTGAAAAAAGCGGAGAAAGAAACTCGCTTTAATAAGTTTGACAGGAGTTGTAGGATCACTAATTCTTCTTACCGTTGTTTTTCATCAGACTGCGATTACCTCACCACTTATTAGTCCAACTGAAACTGCTAACTTCAATTCCACTTGCCCTGGTTACTCTAAAGCTATTGACCCTGCTAAATGGGATTGTATGACTTGTCTTAAAGATGAATCAAATTGTGGCTTCTGTGATTCCACCGATAAGGTAAACAAAGTAGTTTAAATTTATTATGCTCTTGTATATATTCATCGTTGTTAAGAGCTCTTATACATAATCTTGTATCAAATGTTGGGTTTGCAGCTAAAACCGGGGGCATACTTAATCCAAGACGACGCATCTAAGGAGCGCTGCGCATCACAACACAGAGATTGGTACACACAAGGATGTCCAAGCAATATAGGATGGTTGGCGATAGTTGGTTTAGCAGTCTACATAATATTCTTTTCACCAGGAATGGGAACGGTTCCATGGGTTATCAACTCTGAAATACACCCTTTAAGGTATAGAGGAATATGTGGAGGAATAGCATCAACAACAGTGTGGGTCTCTAACCTCATTGTTTCTCAATCCTTTTTATCTGTCATAGAACTTCTTGGGACTGCATGGACATTCCTGGCTTTTGGAGTAATTAGTTGTATGGCCATTGTTTTTGTTATTATTTTTGTCCCAGAAACTAAGGGAGTTCCAATGGAGGAGATGGAAAAATTACTTGAAGAAAGAAAACTTGGTTTCGATCTTGGGAACAAACCTAGCTCATAAGTTAAGCTCGTGACGAGTCCTATATATGTCATCGAAAAATAAATAAATTGAACAAGGCCATTATATATGTACGTGTATACCCCATTTCATATATGTACAATTTAAATAATGTACCAAGTTGAATACAGCATATTGCTCTATGTTCTTCTTTCATTTATTTATACCGTGTACTTCAAGTTAACTAACATATGCTTTTTGGTTGGACTTTTTTATGAACAAATTTACCTTTAGGAACTAAATTTTTTGTAATTATGTAAATTTTAATCCAATATTGTTCAGAAAAATTTACCTTGGAATAAATTTAAATCCAATACTCTCCTTTAGAATTTTTAAATTCTAAGGGTAAATAATATGTTATAAGTTTAAAAAAATGAGAGAAAAAAAGATCAATTGTGTGTTTGAGATGACAATATTGACAGAATGATAGCCAACCGCCGAGTACTCTTTTAAATTCTAAAGAAGTGATGGTTAGTATAATTCATTCCGTCAATATTATCATCTCAAACGCACATTCATCTTTTTCTCTATTGTTTTCTTGTACATCTTGAGATAGTTCACCTTTTAAAGGCCTGGTCATCACTAAAACACAACATTTAGGCCTCTTTGTTGCTCCTGCAGTTGCAAGGTCCTATTATACAAAGAGGTTAGATATATACCTACCTCTTTTTACAAGCTTGAGGGTTTTCTTGAAAAGCTTGTTTGCAGCAAGAGGTTAAGCAACGGAAGCTGGTGCAAGCAATATCTTCTTCCTCTCCTTCTCTTCCAGCACCAAGTCACTCCCCATTTCTCTCTTGCTTCGATGAAAGAGGTTTTACGGTCTCCCAAATCTCAAGCTTGGCGGTTTCTATTAAAAGTAGAGATTTAATATTGAAAATAGCAATTTTTAAACTTCTAAACATTTGAATATATGATTCTTGAGACAAAATTACTATATATAGTTACTTTTTAGAATTGTATCTCCCCAATATTTTCATAAACGATACGGTTTGGTTTGGATTGGTTGTGAGACAAAAAATCATTCAAACAAAAAATTTAAAGGATTGTGCTTCGGTTCAGTTTAAATGACTTAAAAAAACGATCAAACCCAAACCTGATTTTTTATGTAGTTAGTTTGGATCAAATTTTGGATATCAACTCTTTAAAAATATAAAGTGTAAAAAATCTCAATTTTTCTTTCACGTCTTAAATTAGACTTTATTAAGTCTAATGTGTGATGTTAGATTTCTTATGATAATTTTATAGTTAAATCATGTCAGACTTTATGTCAATGTGTAGGGATGTTAATATTATCCATAAATGTGGATCCCATAAAGAAATTACGCACATGAAGAAAAGAATGAGGGAGAAAAAAAAAACCCAAATATAATGCAGAAATGAGAATGAGTATCGTCTCTCGACTCCCATGACGGGAAACAATTTGAATGGTGGGACACAAGGACGAAAAATATTCCTTGCGATCATGTCCCAACCCCGCCCCATTGACATCCTTGGAGCCCTATGATTTATTTATTTTTGAGGGAAACCTATGATGTGTTGGTTGATTAAAAAAACAAGAAAAATAACGCCCAATATAAAAACCTAAAACATCCCCTCCAAAAAAAAAACTAACACAAAACTTGGGTTTTGGGTTTAGCTAACTTGTTTAAGAAGTCGCAGCTTGTGAGAAACCGCGATTTTGAGAAGATCTTGCAGCATGCCTACCGTGAGTGTAGGGCGGGATCGTCTGTTTGCAGCTCTAGGAAAAACTTACAGTAAGTCACCTTCCATTTCTTCTCCTTTCAATCAATCTCTAATATCATTCTTCAATTATTTTCATGAATTTCCATTTCTCCAGCACAAGAGGAATTTGAAGACCTATGCTTCAGTTTTGGAATTGAGCTTGACGATGTTGTAAGTTACTTTCCCTTTTAATTTCCAACTAATTATCATCATAATCTCGTTAATTAATTAATTAATTAATACACTATCATTGTATATTAGACTACAGAAAAAGCAATTGTAAGAAAAGAGAAGCATTTAGAACAAGAAGAAGCTGATGAGGATGAAGAAGTTATCTATAAAATTGAAATTCCTGCTAATAGGTACCCACCCCCTATCATTATAGTCCCTGCAATTATACCGTTTTTATGGTTTTAGTCTTGTAAGTGTTTTTGTTTGGGTTCCGTCCTTGCAAATTCTAAAACACTTGTTTTTAGTCCCTGAAGTCATACGTGGCACAATATAATCAAGCCACGTGGCCCATCAAGGTGACGTGAGGGACCCAAAAACAACTGAGGACTGAACCCAAACAAAAAAACTTGCGGGAACTTATACCAAAATCCTTATAATTGCAGAGACTAAAATCATATTTAAACCTATATTCTATGTTTGTGTTATAGATGTGATGTGAATCAACAAAATGTGTTAATGACATGATGATTGAGTAAATGTTGCAACTCTAATCTAGATTTTTAATGTTTAAGTTTTTCGGTTATCCTCTTAATTTTTTACTTTGATTTGGGATTCGTAATCTATATTGTATTTGAAATAAGCTTTTGAGTACATCAGTGGATATTGACGATAAAAATTCAAACTTGATACTTGGTTAAATTGGAATGGATGTGATAGTGCTTGCTTCCCTATTGTGTTAGGACCTAGTATGAGAGGGTGTTTTAAGTAATTAGTAGGTAGTTAGTTAGGTTTAAGTAATTATTAGTAAGTGGCCCGTTAGGATTAGGATTTAATAATAAGAGGCCCATTAGAGTTAAATACTAGAATGTTCTCTTTATTTGTATATAAAGGGGAATTCTTAGGAGTTTAGAGTATGACAGATTGAGTTTTCTGTTCAGGGCCAGAGTAGGATTCCTCTCTGAGTAGTGTCGGAGCTTTGCTCTGGGAGTAGTTAGAGAATCTCTCTTCTACTATTTTACTATTTTCGTTCGTATCAATAAACCACCCTATTTTCTTTATTCACTATTTGTTTCTTCTTTTGTTAGTTCATTGGTAGGATCCTTGAGGTTCCTATCATATTGTTGGAAAACAAAGTTGGAATACTCATTATGAATGATGTGGTACATCATTTTCTCAAAGCAATAACTCACTTAATTATGTAACCATTTGAAGCAAATCATCACACATTGTCACTGTTATCATATGTGGAAAAAGTGTTAGTTTTCTTTAAAGCAAAATGTCACGCTGAATTGCTGTTTACTTTTTGCTCAGATATGACTTACTCTGCCTTGAAGGATTGGCTCAAGCCCTCCGAGTTTTCTGTGGGTTCCAGGAAATCCCTACTTACAAATTGGCTGACATTAGTAAGGATGCAATGCATAAAATACATGTAAAGCCAGAGGTAGGCATGCTGTGCATATACACAATTTTTTAGTACAAGCCTTTGTTAAGTGGAAAATGAATTGTTTCTTTTGTCTCATTGCAGACATCTCTAATTCGTCCATATGTTGTTTGTGCTGTATTAAGAGGTTTAACTTTTGATAAAGCGAGATACAACAGCTTTATTGATCTCCAAGACAAGCTTCACCAAAATATTTGTCGGTAATGTGATTTGAATCGCCACTTTATTTGTTTTATGCTGCACATTACCTGTTTCTCATATCAGTGATGTACTTGCTCCTATCTGTTTACTTAAGCATTTTAGAGCCATCTTTAGTCAAATATGCTTCCGTAGCAGACTTCTAGTGAAGGATAATTTTGTATTGTAAGTGTCTGTGGATTGAATAGCTTGCAAAGCAAGCCGTTGTAGCTGTATAAATTAGTTTAGCAGAATTCATATGTTTGGGTAATTTTCTGTAAAACAAATATATCACCTAAATTTTGTCTCCACCTTTCTCTCTGTTTCATTCTCTCTAGATTCTTCAAACCAAAATAGCCTTGTGAGTTTGAATGCTGTCATGCGTGCCTTTATTTTCTCCTTATTGAGTTTTTGATATCATACATATGTTTTAGTGCATAAAAGGTTATTTCCGTACTCTGAGCTGAATTTTGTTTATATTGTATATATGTATATCATTTCATTAGTTTATTTTTATATGTTTTTGTAATCTCATATCACTGCACTTTAAGAATGATTGTTCAATTTGTTTTCATTCTGTTTCAGGCGAAGAACTCTTGTTGCCATTGGCACTCATGATCTGGATAAACTGGAAGGTCCTTTTACCTACGAGGTTGATTTCTTTCAAACTCAGGAGCCCCGTATTTGAATTCTTTTAAGGCAGTTTAACCAAGAGAGATCTTAATAGTTAATTGCCATTTTCTTACGAATTTGATGATATCTTGTTCTCTAGGTCATCAACATAATGTTTTCTCTCATGTTTTTTCTTTTGCCAGGCTTTACCACCTTCGAGTATTAACTTTACGCCTCTCAAACAGGTAACTTTATCTGTGGCATTCATTTTCTATTAAAGCATATGTTTGAAATCACATTAGAAAAAGAAAAAAAAAAATTGGTCTATGAATTTATTAATCAAGCTGTAAATCAAACATTTAATGATTTTCGTTCCTCTGTTCTTGGCATGGCAGGAAAAGAGCTTCAGGGCTGATGAGCTCATGGAGTTTTACAAAGTGAGTTTTTTGAACATTGTTTCCTTGCTTTATATATAGTATAAGTTGTTATGAACCTAGCACGAGTAAGCTTATGAGTCATTTTAGTGCACCCAACAAAGTGTTCATTTATTCTGTTTTCCTGTTTGGACATACTTCCTTTGAGATGCGTCTGAATACTTTTTATTTAATTTTGACAGTCAGATTTGAAACTGAAGAAATTCTTGCATATAATTGAGGACTCTCCTGTTTATCCAGTTATATATGATAGTAAGAGGTATTATATTTTCATTGTATCCTCATTTTTAAATTTGCAAAACTTTGAAATCTTTTAGCTCTCATTCTGGTAATACTAGTTTACCACAAAGCTTTGTTTGTATTTAAGCATATTATGATTATTATTTGTACTATTATTGTTGCGTACGGATGGGAATGCATGGCTGCATGCTAATTTACATTACACTAAACTAATAATAAAATTGTGAATGGATGTTACAAAAAGACATTGGTGTGTAAATGCTTGTTATGATTCTATAGGCTGTTAAATAATGTTCAGGATGTATGAACAAAGTATAATTATAAAATTTATGGCATGGTGATTAATAATTTATTTTCAAACACGTTCTATGTTTTTAATTTCTAAACAAGAAAAAATCATGCTAGTTATTCTAAAATCCTATTGCCATTGGTTGCATATGATTTTTTTAGTTTTGGTATTGCTTGGCATTAGAAGATAGCGGCATTGGCGGTGACTCAAATCTGTCTATTATCTAACAAGGCCTAGGGTACCTTCTTTTCTTTGGGAGGAACCGTGTCTTTGTGCATAATTTTGTTCTACTTCTTATTGATGTGTACGGTAGAGGGGTTGATTTCACGCCTTGAGATTTTTCACTGAAAATTCAGAGGTGATTGAGTTACTTCTTCTATGAAAGCAGAGACTATGATGTTTCTATACAAGAAATATGACTTTTTGGATTTACCTTTAATATGAAGCCATGTTTGCACAGTCAGTGCCTGAGGATTGGGCCAATTTGTTTCGTTAGTGGGGATCCTCGTCTTTCACCAGTTGTATTATTTCTCCTCTCTAATAAAATGTCACTTTCGCAAGACACCCTATCGGTTGAAATTCTAATTTATTTTAAATATTTCAGATTTAAAGCATATAATATACTCATTGTATATTTTGCAAAGATGTAATAAATTTCTACAACGAAAAAGTTAACTACGTTTGTACATTTGAATTTTTTACTCATGACAAACTGACACGTGAATTGTAGTCATTTCATTTACAGATGCATAAACTGAAAAGACTTGTCAAATATTCTTCAATGAGATGTTTTTCCACTGAATTTTGGTCTGGTTAATTTTTCTGCATTTCATATTTGACAGTCATTTTATTTTTTTAAATAAAAGAGTGTTCTCCTGGTGTTCTTTCCAGATTTTAATTTACAGCATGAAATTTTTTTACCTGTTAATTTATTTCTTGGACTAAAGGTTTGCATGTATATAAACAATCAAGAAAAAAATATTTTTAAGATCTGTACATAATACAGGGTGACTACATATTCCTTTGTTTGGTCTTTTTACTTCTATGGTTGAGTTCTTCAGATGTTCACTATTACCTTCAGTTCTATTTTGCTAGGCTTTTTATGGGCAGTGTATTGTCTTTAATGCAAGATTCAATGATTATGCTTTCTGATAGAAACTGAAATTAATATTTTAATTCTTGTGCCATAATTTTCCCAATTTTTTCAGGTTACCAAGTTCTTAAACCGGATGCAATTGCATGCTAAGCAATCTACATCTGACAATAAACAGTGCAACTTTATTGTATCTGTACCTCCTACTAGAAGTGATGTTCTTCATCCATGTGATGTTATGGAGGTACTGGCAGTGATACGCTTAATCATTAACAGATGCATATTGGATCTATTACATATATGTTTTACAGACAATGCCTCTTCTGGTTCTGTTATCTGCAGGATGTTGCCATAGCTTATGGATTCAATGCTATTAAGGATCAAGCAATAATCGATAATAAGGGGTCTAAGAGATTAGCTGCTTCCTTGACACTACTTCCTCTGCAGGAGCTGAGCGATCTTATCAGAAAAGAGGTATAGAAGAAAAATATAGATCTTGTGTCTCCTTTAATTGAAGCATGTTAAAGTTGCATGCTTTTGATTTTCTTTAAAATACGCCAATCAGTTTATGGTGTTTGTTAAAACTAATGCAACAGAATAAATTACTACCTGAAATATTCTTGAATGATATCGTTAATTTCTTGAAATGCCTAGTTACCTGAATCCTTTGATTGCCAATTATTTTTCAGGTTGCAATGGTCGGGTTCACGGAGGTTTTGACCTTCATACTCTGCTCTAAGAAAGAAAACTTTTCCATGCTAAACCGCAAAGATGATAAATCCAAAGCGGTTATCATTGGAAACCCTAGGTCTTCAGACTTCGAGGTTCATACACTTAAACTCTTTTAATTGCAATAACTACATAATCTCTTAAAATGGTTTTTTATCTTTCTGTATTGATCTTTTTGCATTATTCTCTTGAGGTTGTTATTCCAGTTGCTGGATAAACTACTAATAGTATTCACTGTTTCTTTTACATAGCTCTTTCAATAGCTTTTATTTTTGTTAATATTTCTTTTTTTTAATGTTTGATTTGGTGGAGTCACTCGTCCTTTATTTTCATGATCTGTTGTATACAGTATACAAATGTATAAAAGTGTTTTCCCCTAGAAACACTGTTCATGCTACTTTTCATCCAAAAAATAGAAACAAAAAAAGAATTGTCATGGAATACATCACAAGACAGCTGTGCTGCTTCATCCTGGCTACCATCTACCAATCAGTTTGTCAAATCTGATGGTTTTCCTTTATATTAGTACTGCTGCATGGGTTATGCTCCCACTTTCCTGTTTTGGATTAATATCTGAAATTGACATTCTCAACTGGATCAAACACTTCTATTTTATCTGCAGTCTACTCATTTGTGTTGACCTGACATTTTGGTGGGCCCTCTATGTTGATGGTGTTTATTGCTATTAACCATCCCCACTTGCTGAGCACTTAAGATGCAGTCCATTCTATCTGTTGATAATCTAATCTGTATTTGTTTTTAGTCTTAAATTTTTTTTTGAAAAAAAGAGAGAGCATATAACTGGATAATTGTATTTACGAGTGATGTAGTGGTTTTTCTCCATGTTCAAATTTATATTTGATCTTTTTAGTTTAATTTTTTGCTTTAATTTAAATTTATATTTTTACTTAATATATTCAGGCTGTACGGACTAGTCTTATGCCTGGTATTTTGAAAACTGTTGCTCACAACAAGGATCACCCAAAACCCATAAAGGTATTACTTAACTTATTCTGTTTGGTCTTAGATCTTGTTATCATGATCCTATGCAGTAATTATATTCTATGAAAGTGTGATACTCCCATGAAAACTCAGTTCCATTGATACTATATTGTATGGGGTCTTTTGCATTAGTTAACTTATGTCCTTTCAGTGTAATATTTATGAATCATGTATTGTATTGGAGAAATTAACCTTAGATTCTTAAACTTAAGCATCGAATCAAAGAAAGAAGCATTAAATGACTTGTAAATTTGTAATAAACAGTAAAGTGATAAGTTGGCTGGAAAAAAAGAAGTTAAAATAACCTGATTTCAGATGATTTTAAGGTGTGATTGTGTGGACAGTTCAGTTCTGTTATCTGTAAATGCGAATTTATAGTTGCGAGGCTGCAAAACTGCCTATGCACTTTCAATGCTACGACCCTTGATTTTAGGAGCCATTTTTTCTTCGATCGTTATGTTCCTCTGCCATGCTTGACTAATAGGACTTTTACTCCGTCAGTCGTTTTAGAGAAATCCATTTCCAAAAACAGTTAAAATGGTTATATGATCCCTCATGTATGAACATGCATTTGGCTATTGGTTAGAAGTCTCCCTGTTCTCCAATTCCCCTTGCCAAAATCAAGTTTGCGAATTTGACTAGTGCTACAAAGGAAAATGTTTATTGTCCTTATTTTTTGCTTTATATTAATTATTGGTCGGTGCCAACTTCCTTTTTAAAAAGATTGTGATATTATTAGTATCTTACGCTGCAAGTCTATTGTCAAATGTATAATCAGTTGATTTTGATTTATCTTAAATTTCCTTTATTTCTGAAATCGACAACTAAGGCTAGTATGCTATCATCCAATGACCTGATAATACGTTAGCATGTGCAAATTTGAAAGATTTAAACTTCAGTCAGACAAAATTAATCAACTCTACCTCTGCATCAGATAATTCAATTCATCATTTTTTTTTTCACTCTTCTATTTTTTAAGCTTATATGAATATGAATTGAAAATTTTTGGTTCAGATTTTTGAAGTGGGTGATATAGCTATTTTGGATGACAATGATGTTGGTGCAAAAAATCTCCGTCAACTTGCTGCACTATACTGTGGTGCTAATGCAGGATTTGAGGTATAGTTTATAATGACTTCATGGCAGTTTATTTGGTTTTTCGCTCGTTGAATACATCACTAGCTCCACTTGATTGATTATAGATAAGAATGAGCGAACCTAGATTTTTCTTATCCGAAACAGCTTAGAATTTAATTTACACTTGCTATAATTTAACAAAGTGTCATTCAAAATAAATATTGCTGCTTCTCACGGTTAGCATACATTCTACCTAGATGAGAGAATAATAAATTGGATCATTGTACTTAAATTTATCAATGGATGATATGCAGATAATTCATGGCTTGGTGGACAGAGTAATGGAAAAGAATGGGATTTCCTTTGTTTCACCTGGTGATAAATCAGGATATTATATTGAGCGGTCAGATGTAAGTGTATATTAATTACTACATAGGATCCCTCTGTTTTTTTATTTTATCCTTCCCTTTGTTAGGAACACTTATTCTGCTTCTGACTTCTAAATTATGAACTCGACTCGTACTGAAGGAACCCGAGTTTCTTGCTGGTAGACAAGCTAGAATTATTTACAAGGGAAAGCAAGTTGGGACTTTTGGCATTGTTCATCCAGAGGTATTTGTGATCACTGAAATTGTGTCATCTTGATTTAATATGGCCAATTGTTTGGTACATAATTTTGCATTCCTGTTTTTTTAATATATTCTGGTAACTGTATATTTTCTTAAATTGAGTCATATGCAATGGAATCTTTGAGTTAAAATGATAACCAAAGGGGCATTTGCTTAAGTATTCAATTTTCCCGTGGGGTAGATTGTATCTCTGGAAACAAATGCCTTTGTATGTAGTTGGAGTCATATACAAATTATTCTGCTTGTTGTGTATTCTTTCAGGTATTAAACAACTTCGACATTCCTGATCCCTGCTCCTTTGTAGAACTCAACATTGAAAGTTTCTTGTAAGGATTATTTTAAATAAATGCAAGTGTCCCCATCCTAAACTATTTCCTATGGTCAGCCTGTGATGATGCAGCTTTGTACTTTTCCACGCTTTTTGCTCTTCTGTATCTTTCACCCCTCTTCCCTGACTACTGCATCATCTCCGTCAAAATTTTGTTGGACTGATGTTAACTTTGTTTATAGGTTGCCATTGACTCCTGGATATTTTGAGTTTATCATTAATTCAATCTGGGAATCAAGATGCCCAGCTAGTTGAGTGACTATTCAATCGCCTTGAGCTTCATACCTGGTTCTTGGGATTTAGAAATACATTCCGGTAGCAGAATGTAACTTATCTGACCTAGATCAAGGTTGTTTTGTTGATTATACAGTTCTGTTATTCTCTTTGTTTGAGTTATTCAATTTCTTGTGTTCCGAACATCAGAAGCCATAAACTACACGGTAGGGGATAATTCTACCTTAAGTTTTAGAGCTTTTGTTGAAGACAATTTTGTCTTTAAAACCAAGACAGATTAATAATACAACTCTTGTATAGTTAGGTACCCTAATACGACAATCAAACATCAATAGTTTTAACAATTGTTTGTTCAGTATGGACAACCAGATACTGCTGAAATTTTTGCCAATACAGTAAAACTGTAAAAGAGTTGTCGCAAGGGACATTTCTAACACTCATGTCTTCAGTTTATAGTACTTGTTTAAGATTGCAGGATGTTTATGTTTGTTCTATCTGTGTTGATGCCATAAAGTTTGAGCTTGATGTTTGTTAGTGATCTTCTTACTATATGAAAAACTACTGTCTCGTTTTTCCTACGCATATGAACCTTGTCTTAGTTATGATTATATGGATACTTGTTTGAAGTTTTAAAACTAGTTGGTACCTCAACATTTTTTGTATTCCCCTTAAACTCTCATTGTGTTTATCAAAGGGTATTTGTCACCCAAGGGATTTTCTTCCCACAGGATGCCCCACCCCGAAGGATAAGTAAAATATGAGAGAGAATTGAAACCAAATCAATCAAAACTACCCGGTCACCTAAGATTTTAACCTATTCGCCACCACCTCCACCATCGGATCCCATGTAGACTTCTTCCTATGATTAACATCCACTAGAGAGAACTTACTTTTCAATGCAAAAAATCAGCCGCCAACTTCAAGAAAGGACTCCCCATGTTAACCCCAAAGTGCTTACTTTTGAAAAAAATGACTTTTAACTTGGAAACCAATTCAAACCAACATAGGATCGCCTTAATACACTAAAGATTCTCCACACAAGGTTTACAACTGAAAAGGATATTATTTGCATATTGAAGATGAAATACAATTACCCCTCCACCATGGAACCTTTGAAAACCCCTTTGTCCACCATCACTCTCATTAGGGAACCAAGACCCTCGGCCACCAAAATAAAAAGAAATGGTGCTAACTTATTGCCTTGCTTGAGACTTCGACTAATGTTGACTTGTTCTTACTATATATGTGGAGAGATGTTAATTTACACCCACATAAAAATATTAGCAGCTTACATTTACTTATGCAACGTCCGTACCAACTGAGTTAAATTCACGGGGACGTGATGATTCTATGTGATTTAGTAATAAAATAAAATAAGCTTCTTATCAACAATCATGTTGAATATGGCAATGGTTGTCACTACAGCTCTTGTTATCTTCATATTATGTTCTCAATCAGTAGCTATATTACAGAAGAAGCTTCGGCTACCATCACCAGTGACGGGTCCTGAGTCACTTGCATTTGATAGAAATGGTGGAGGACCTTATGTTGGCTCCTCTGATGGAAGAATTTTTAAATATATTGGTCCAAATGAAGGTTTCAAGGAATACGCTTTCACTTCGCCAAACAGGTAAATAAATATATCAATCATCAACTATTAGCTAGCTAGATTCAAAAATCGTAGTAGTTTTTGAATAAACAATGTGACAAATTTATAAATGAAAGTTAGTTAATGAATTCCTTTTTTAATGAATCCCCAAGACGTACGATGTTGCCCGGAGGAATCAAAGTGACTGAGAATGGTTTAATTTTACAGATTGTATCTCTTGGTTCTGAGTATGGTACTCAACCAGCTAGTGAGATTCAAGAGTATAATGAAACACTCTATAGAGTATTTTACTTACTGCTACACATTTGTATGCATGGCTATGAAAAAGTTAATACATGGGGACTAAATAAAGAAAATTATTGATCAATATATACTTGCAATGGCACCCAATGAAACTGATTTAAATTACAAATCACTAATATGAAAATATAAAAACTAGTCTGATCAGGATACTTTAATAAATATTATTCTCCTTTTTACTTATACGTTTTCTTTTATCTTTGTGAAATGTTTAACTAAACTATTTAATATCGAATGAAGGGGTAAAAGTTTAACAAATTTATATAAAAGAAAAAAAAGTTGAACAAAATTGTTTAAAAATATTAAATTCAACATACACAAAAAATATTCAAACTATATGTGATTCTTTTTTAGTAGAAAACGGTGGAAACATTATATCAAACTATATCTAATATTTTTCCTATTTAAGATTGTTGCTTGACAAATATAAGTTTTTTTTATATCGGTAGGAAGTTTCCACAACCGCTTAACAATGACTAATTTCTGTCGAGAAATCAATGGGGTCCTGATCGTGGTCTCTTATCACTTAAATCAATACATTGTTGGTCAAATACAAATTATGTTATTTTGGCCTTATTAAGGATAAGAAATTGATATCAGCAACAAAAAAAAAAAGGATGAGAATTGGGTTAACCCCACCTCCAAAACACGAAGAGAATATTGTTTCCATCTTAAGAAATTGAGCTTTATTATTTATTAAACCCATTGGAGCTAGCTGTTTCGTAATTTAATTTCATTTGTGCTGCGCTCATTGTGTACTCCATATCCTATTTTATGAAGGACATTGCGCATCCACAGTAAAAACACTTATTTTTTAGTATTTAAATTGGCCGCACATTTATAAATTTTTAATAGTAATATTTATAAGCACTCAATCTCTCAAACTCAGCATCTCACACAAATTTCTTAAATAAGACTCACTAATCAACTATCAATAACTTTATATTAACTAGCAGAAAGACGGGTACGACGCATGTGATTATTTTATTATGTTTGTTTGTATAATTTTGATTAAAAATTTTAAATTTTTAAATATTATGAAAATTATTGATATATTGATTTATAAAGAAAATATTGTCAAGGCATATAACAAAATTATTTTTGAACTCAACATATTTTAGTTTGTCTGCATATAAAATTAAGCTAAAACAATGATCATTTATTGTTTATTCTAATAGTAATTAGTAACATCATAACATAAATGTGTATGTTGTGTAAAAGAAACATCATAAGTCCTCGTGAGCTTAGCTCAGTTGGTAGGGACAATGCATAACATAAGAAAAGGGTGTGGGTCCAAACCCCAGACACTACAAAAAAAAAAAAAACAGTATAAATAAATGTATAAATGACATGTTATGTAAAAGAAACATTGTTATGATTGCGATAAAAGAATATCTTTAAAAAGTATATTTTTCGTAAAGTCTCCATCTTCTCCTTCTATTGTTCCTTCTTTAATGAAAACTTTTTTTGAATTTTGAGAAACTCCTCTTGATAAAGCTACATATAATTGATCATGGTTGAAAACATGTCGTGGAAGATAAATTCCGACATTGGAAATGGTCTGTCCTTGTGACTTATTTATGGTAATAGCATTCTCATTTTATATGGAAAGTCATATTTTAACGTTTTAAACATGCATTTTGTCAAAAAAAAAAAAAAAAAAACATGCATGTAAAAAATCATAAAAAAATTAATCATATCCTGCTTAAATCTTATGTTTAATGCACCAAAGGGATAGGATAAAATAAACCATTTTCCTATCCTATCCTGACTTTCCTTTGTAATTTCTATCATGAGTATAGGCTAGGTTAGAAATTATCCTATGGAATTAGAAGATCATTCCTTATTTATTATCTTGATATTCTGTCATTTTTAAAATATTGTCATTTTTAAAATAATGATAGCATGTATTTTCTATTATAATTAATAACATGCAATTTTTATAATATTTAATTAATTATGAGAGCAATTTTTTCATTTAATTATAATGATATCATGTGCGTTATCATGTGCGCATCAAACACATGATAGGATTAATGTTATCATGTCTTTATCATATCTTATCTCTATCCAACTTTATATCATATTATGCCTCTATCCTATCCTGACTATCAAACGGGTCCTATGTCTGCAAAGAAAAAAAAAATCATTCATGCAATCTCAAAAAGGGTACATATTTTGATTCAAAATGAAAATGAAAATTTGTCTTCTTTTTATAATTGTATTCTCTGTTCTTATTATCATCGTATTATTAGTAACAGAAGGTTCAAACCTTAAAAACTAGAAACTAACATAACTCAATAAAATTTATGTATATATAAAAAAAAATGTTTTTGTTTATTGAGGGGAAGTTGATAATCTTACCTATATACAAAGAATTGATCACAAAATAATATGTATATATAGTTGAAATTTTATCAGGAGGATAAATTTGATTTAGATGAAGGAATCATTGACATAAAATCAACTTTCAAACAAACTTTTTAAAATTTGATCGAGTGAGACGAAGGATTCATTATTCATAGCATTTCAATTTCAATTAAGTATCACCTTATGGATTCTTGTTTGAGGTTTATTTCAAATTAGGAATCATTCCTTGGTCATTACCTAAAAGGTATTTTTTATTTTTTTGCTTACTTTCTTTTTCGGAGTTGAATATTGGCATATGATGCCAAAAAAAAAAACACAAACAAACTAAATTGTTTCTGTTGATACCAAGAATTTTTTCATTAAATATGAATTAATCTAATATGATATAATTAGTAAGTACACATTTTCTCGGTGTGCAAAAGCACTAGCATATTCATAATAACATGTCATCAACTTAATTTAATTAAGCCATTAACATATCTGTACAACAAGAAATATGAGACACAAGAAATGAAAGTGGGAACAAGAAATAACATCCTCTTTGGCATAATTTGGAAGCTCTCAGGTCCTTCTTCAATGATAGGCTCCAACCTTGGAAATTTAGAAGAACATTTTTTAGGGGTTCTGATGAGAGCAGGAGCTACCTCACCACAATTTTGGATACCTCTCATATTCATCTTCACCATCTTCCTTACCATATAATTAATCAATCTTAATCACAAATTGCAATTGACAAAACTAACCCTTGTTCCTTTGCCCTTTTGTTGATCAAAGAAACTCGATAAGCCTTAAAAAAATGTTGATTAAAGTTGTTATTGGGGTTGGATCAATGCAAAAAGAGAAATGGAACCATATATTTATATATTTTGGGGCAGTGAATATTTAGTTGGTGAAGCCATGAGAGTCATTGGTTGAAATTAGTGACAACTCATTAATGTTTATTTTTTTACCTAACTTAGTGTTTGAAAATACCTTTGTTTGGACTGAAATAGATTTCACAGAAAAGCATTTTATGACCAATCTAGAAGCAGCATAAAAATAGCAAAATGACTTTAGAAAACATTCTTTTTTTTTGTTTTGGTTGAAAGACTTAAGGAAACATTGTAGATTAGGATATTATAAATATGGTGTGTACAACTCAATTCTCAATTTGCCGTAAATATGTCAATCTATCGCTATATATTACTCCCTTTGTCTTTGTATTTAAACATCCTTTTATTATAAACAAAGGGGATTTACATACAAGGACGGAGGGAGTATTTAATTGGATTTATTTTATGCGTCAACTTTACATGTGGAGTTTTATTTAATTTTTCCCACTGTTTTTTCTTTTTTGACATAAATCTTCTTAATTTTCTTAATTATTATATCAAAGTAGTGTCGAAACGGTCACAGTAATATTTGTCTTCGCTTTTTTGTTGTGTTTAATCGCACATTTATTTTATCAAATCTACTCTTTATTTTTATTTTGAAATGTACCACATTTAAATAAAAATTTAACTCCGTCCAAAAAAAATTAACTAATATTGCACAACTTAAAATTATATCCTTTTATTGTAGCCAATTTGGTTGCTTAATGAAATCTTGTTTACGTCAAAAAAAAAAAAAAAAAAATTGCTCAACATAGAATTCGATGAAAAATTGCTCAGCTCAAAATTTGACTCAAACCAAATATATAAACGAAAATGTAGATATTTATGACACGAAAAAAAAAACCCTGAAATTGTTAAACGTTAGTCAATTACCCCCTATGATGTGGCATAACTTTCAGTACACATGGAGGGGCCACGTGTACAGTTAACTGCCACGTCATAGAGTGTAACAGCCAAAACAGATGGAGGGGGGTAATTGACTAACGTTTAACAATTTCAGGGGAGTTTTTGAAGTTTTGCAAAAATTAGGGAGTTTTTTGACAAAAGTTACACTTTCAAAGGGATTTTTGCCTATTCACTCGGAAAAAAAAAATGTACTACAGAAGAAAAATCACATTTCAACCAAAACTTATTTCAACCTATTTTATTAGCCTGGCCTAATTAAAGATGGGACTAAGCTCCACAAAGTGAAACATTAATTTAGAAGAAACTTGAAAAGAAATCAGTTTATTCATACGAGTGTTACCAAGAGAAAGTTAACTTTTGGCAAATAATTGTATTTTTGCTAATGCCTCAGCAAATTAAAAGTCTCAACTGTAGTGGATCAAATAAGCTCTTCTCGTAGAGATGGTTTTTTCTTTGTTATTCATATCGAATGATGTGTGGCTCCCCTTAATGTTATTTTCTTTGTTATTCTTAGTTCATTACCGAGCTTGGGCTTAGTGTAGAAGTATCACGTTACCCAATTTTTATTTTGTTAAGTTGGAATACTAATCATACAAAAAAAAAATTCCTAAAGAAAATCAATGTTAAGTATGTTAATTTCTTAGTATTTGTTGGTGGTAAGAATTGAATATGAGACCACTCCGATCAATAAGTTATAAATCTCATCCATTTATTGCTCTATGCTTGATCAATAAAAATCAATGACTCGGAGTGGATCAATTATTGAAGCTCTCAACTTCATTCACTAACTTATACCCCATCTAAAATGAAATATAAACAAAAATTGTTTTAAAAAATCAATTATATTAATTTGATCTAAATTTTATGTCAAATACATTTATTTTTTTATTAGATATTTTTCTTACATTTCTATCGAGAAGGGAATGCTATTTTTCTTCTTACTAACAAAGTAGATGCATGCATGACTATCATTATGAAATAAATGCAAAGTTTGGCATTATTTCTTCTTATCAACGTTTGACATGGGATGGGAACATGACTCCATTAATTTTCCATGTCTGGTCTGGTTATAAGTAGCTATAGCATTCTTTCTTATAAGCTGCAACCAGCAATGTTTGAGATGTTACTATATTTTAGTTAACAGATACATGGGACTTTTACAGTTTTTTATACAACTCGTAAATGAGAAAAAATTTAGAAAAATATATTGATTAATGAGATAACTGTTGATTACATGAAGAGATACAACAAGTTTTATATAGATATGGAGAACACTCATCAGTCTAATTTAACTAACTATTACATTACATCTAATACGGGCAACAAAGTATTTTACATTATCAAGTATATATGGACTATGGTACTTGAATCGCATCGAGTAGTTTCACACTGTTCATATTATAGGCTATCTCGGTCGTTGATTTAAAATCAAACGGTTCATATTAGCCCATCTATCATTTGAAATGATTTCAATCAAAGGACCTGGATTTGTAACAACACAGAAAATTCAAATCGCTATATACGTGCAAAGCTTTTTTGAGTAACATTGAAATTAATTCAGATCGAGAATTAGAAAGAGCAAATTGAGTGAATATATCTAAGAACATTGAAAAATAACAATGCATATGAGTGTGTGTTTTTTTTTTTTTGTTTTTTTTTTTTTTGTTATTTTGGGAGTTATGCATCTTAATCCAAAATGACCATTGGAAACTTATGTTCAAAATCTTTATATAAAATTGAAAACTTATATTACACACAAATTATGTTCAAAATTATCTTCTCAATCACAATGCCATAATGGAAATTTTCAAGAAAGTATGTAAATTATTCCCTCCAAAATAATTTAAAGTGCTTTAAATTAATACGAATATAAATAATAATTATTTTTTGAAGTGTAATCATTTATATATTATTAGCTCAAAATAATTTTCAATGAATGTTGTGGCCAACTTCTACAAATGCCCTGAATGACACGCTATTTTTGGATAAAAATGAAGGAAGCTTTGGACTTTAGTTATGATAGCATTTTCTTTTCAATGGTTTTTGTCACTTCTACCGACACTAACAAGATAAATTGAACAGTTTTACATAAACATTTAATAAAAAGTCACTATATTGTTGATTTGCTTTATGTCATCCCCAAGATATAATCTCATCATGTTTGAAATGAGGAGAGATTTCATGCATTGTGAGGATGAAATAAACACAAGTGGAAGAGTATTAAATGGCTACTACACTAAAATTTATCAATGAAAAGTATAAATTTGGAACTCAACGTACCAAACAAAAACCATATCCAAAAGGATATTATAATTTCCATCCAGGTTTTGACACATTAATTAGAAACAAAGTCTTGTAAGTTAGTATGTCATCCCATTTAATAGCAAAAGCTGGAGGCGGCACTAAAAAATAAAAATTGATTTAATCCTCAAAGATTAAGACCCTTGACTCAATTTAAGCCTAGTTAATTACTTCTAGCCACCCTTTATAAATTGAACCATGTTCTTATGCTTCAAACACATCCTCAATACAAAACATTTTCATTCCTATCTATCTCTTAGCAATTACACCTTTTGTCCAATTGAACACTTGAAGTTAATTCACATTAAGAATGGCAAGTTCTCGCATTGCAAGATTTTTTATGGAGGTGGCACCACCACAATATGTTTCTGTTATGAGGCAAAGAGCATCAAATATGATGGAAACAATTACCGAAGAGGATAGAGAAATTAGCTCACATGATAATCTAATTTCACTACCTAAAAGTTCATCTGTAATTTCAGCTTCATCTTCAGCATGTGCCTCTTCTACCAATGCAAGAGTTAATACTAGGTACTTTTTGAATGAAGTTCATAGAACACTCTCAAGTTTGAACAATTGAACCACTTTGAGGCATATAAAGCTGCTATATTTCTTTTTATTGTTCTTCTTCTCTTCTCTTTTATGTTATCATGTTCGATGTTTTATATGAACAAGGATAGTTAAGACTTGAGAATCTAATGTAACATTAGGAATTCATGTTCAATGTTTTGCTATGATGTACATAATTTTCTATCAATAAAAACTCAAATCTACCACAAGTTTTGGCATGCATAACAAATGTGTAATAGCATCTTTTTTACAAGATTTACCATTACCAAACCTATTTTCTAGGAAACCTTGTTTGTAGCAAACAAAATTTTGTTGTATAATTTCGTTAATCGTACCAGATGTGTATCTGGAATGAATACTCGTGCGACACTTGTGTGACACTATTTTTTCTCATTACTTCATTGCGAGTAACACTTGCTTGTAGCTTTCTCATATATCAATATTTATTAATTAGTAGTTATTGAATTTCAAGATAACTCGGACAATTAACACTTGACATGTTTAGGGTGTTTAAATTTTAAATGATTAAAATGTTCAAATTCAAACATATATAAGTTAAAACTGCAAACTCATCCAAGAAAATCATAAACCGCACAATATCAAATATGATTATATGTGTTTGGATGTCCATCAACCAATCTAAAGTCAATTGTATGAAATTGAATCAAATTAAATTGGTTTCTTTTAATGAATCGTTTGAACCAAACTGAACCGCATACAACGGCGAAGCTCACACAATTTTTACGAGGGGGCCAAATATGAAGAATAAATCAAATATATTTTAAAACTAATATATTAAACTTAATCAATAAATAAAATAATTTTACATTAATTTTTACTTATATTTAATGAAACGACAACGAAGAAAATAAAAGTTAAACAATAGTTATTTATAAAATTTGAGCTTTATGGAGTTGTAAGAACTTAAATTTATCCATAATTGACACTACTAAATATATTATCGATACTTGTGCAATATCATCTCTCTTTAAACCAATAAAATTGTTTGGAGTAGCCAAATAATATATTAATGGGATAACTACATATAAACCTATACCAATTATTCAAGTTTTTTTTTCTTCTTATTTTGGGGTAGCCAATGCTACCCAATGGCTATGAAGCCAATAGTTGAACGCATATCATATTTTTTTTTTAGTATCAATTGTTTTTTTCCTCAAATCCGATCGAAACTGCACCTTGAACACTCCTTCAAAAAAGATGACACATTCATATAGGAGAAGAGTGGGGGAAAAAACAGCACATGAAAAGAAACTCCCGTATTTCAATATATTTACCCTTTAATTTACAACATTCTGATTAAATAACATGAAACCAGTTCAATTACAAGTGTTTTCGATATATTGGAAAATTTGTCTGTACATACAAGTATTAATAACATTCTCAAAAAGACAATTTGGCATGCATGCGGTCGTATAACACAAATGTTCTTCTAAACGCCAACAAATCGGTTTCTGCAATTTCTTAAAAGTATTGTGTACTATTAAAAATTTTGGAGTCTCCCACCGTTGATAAATATGGCTTCCTCCCTTAAACTATTTTTTTGAATTGATGGAATATGGTGGAATATTATGGTTTTCATTGTTTGGATTTAAAAAAAAAAAAATGAATGGGATCCATCTCATCATTCCATCATTTCTTCACATTTTTCATTCCTCTCAATTTGGGAGGTACACGATGAAATGGAGCTTTTAATCTTATAATTAAGTTTTTCTTCCACTATTTATTTCATCACGTAGTGAGGAGTGATATTTAAAGGGAAAGAAAGTGTTCAGAATTCATCAAAAAAAAGCATTGACCGATTAAAATGCTTGCTTTTGCACAATACATAGAAAGGAGAGAAAATGTCAACATGATAGAGAAAATGAAAATGCAAGTTCAACTATTTCAATAATTTACTGGGGGGCTCTCAACTCCTCCTTTTAGTTGCTTGTATATAATTCATGGGTTCAACTTCATTGAATTTTTAAGGAACCTCATTGAATTATTAGTGGGTGAAAATAACGAAGTAAATGATGGAAAATAAAATTTATGTAAACGATATATAATATAAAGTTTTAATGATTATAATTAAAGATAATATGTAGTCAAGGTTCAACTATTTCAATGATATAACTGTTATGATTCAATGCGTGTTTAAAATATTTATATAAATTAAATTCATAAGATATATAATATGTTTTATTAACAATGTTTTTAAATAAGGGTAAAAAATGAATAAAAATTGTATAACTACTTCCATTTCACTCACTTTTCAAATGATGAAATGAAAATGTTAGTCCTCTCAGTTTCACGTCCTTCTCTTTCACAGTAGTCCGTTCTTTTTTTTGTCAGATAACCTAGTGGCTAAAATTTAATTTATAAGGTGAATAAATGGGATATCTAGGGTTCGAACCTCGACTCCTGCATATAATAATGCATTGTCCTATCAATTTATCAACTGAGTTATACTCACGGAACCTGTAGTCCGTTGTTTTATGTTTCATCAATATAAACAGTGATGCTTGGTTTATGCACCAATTTGTTCTACAAAAATAATTATTATATATCAAGTTGGTACACCTATATGATCGATCGTCTAAAAAGTGGTAGTTAGCACTCCTAGACCGTGGTTTTTTTTTTATGACAAATATTACTAGATTAATTGTTATTTTACTTTTTTTTTTCTCCTTTCCACGACTTGGTATTTTTTTTAATGAAAAATATTAGTATGTTAATTTTTTTCTCTTCTTATTACGGCTTGTATCCCAGACCTCCAACTTCTTAACATTTAATTCAAACTAGTTAATTGAGCTATCCAATCTCTCTAACAAAAATATTGTATTTAACCAATAATCAATCATTTTCTAATTTCCCATCCGAATTGTCCTTCAAACTCTCCGAAAAAGTACGATCTATCCGGTTTACAATGTCATATATTCTAGTTGCTGGATGAAAAATGTATGTTGATAGATGGTAATATAGCACTTATGTGACATTAGAGAGAAACATGTCAAACAAGCACTTGAATGTTATATAAATAATTATTAGTTATAATGACAACACAAACAATGTTTGTCTTTGTCATTTTAAGTGCTGAGTTTGAATCCGAGTTAAGTAAAACAGTAGTTGTTGAATCCTAATCAATTAAAATTATATCAATATTTGTCAAAGCTGATCCATTAGAGGCATGACATCCCCAAGTAAAACAGTAGTTGGTTGTCACTTCCTATAAGAATATTGGGATTCTTATAGGGTACTGAAACTATGTCATCGCCAAGAAAATTAATTAGTAATGAAACTATATGTGAATTTAAGCCTAGTTAATTATTTCTGGCCACCCCTTATAAATTGAACCATGTTTTTGTGCTTCATTCCAATCTACTATCTACTATCACTTGGCAATTACACATTTTTCCACAATTAAACACTTGAAATTAATTCACATTTAGAAAAAAGACAAATTCTCGGATTATAAGGTTTTTCATGAAAGTGGCACCACCACAATATGTTTCTGTGATGAGGCATAGAACATCAAATATGATTGAAACAACTAGTCTAATTTCAAAACCTAAAAGTTCATCTGCAATTTCAGCTTTATCTTCTGCATGTGCATCTTCTTCTACCAATGCAACAATTAACACTAGGTACTTTCTGAATGAAGTTCATAGAACACTCTCAAGTTTGAGGCATGTAAAGCTGCTATATTTCTTTGTGGAATGATATTATCCTGTTCAAAGTTTTATATGAAAAAGGATAGTTAATACTTGAGAATGTAATGTAACATTAGGAATTCCGGAAGATTACATAATCGAACAGATCAAAGTTAAATAATACCTGCTCTTGGCCCTTTGAAAAGACGATTGGGCGAAACTGCTGGTCCCTTTCCATCAAGTTTGGAGCCCTGCGATAATAATCCTCTAGATGTGCATCTTTTGCATATTCGAGTGAAGCAACCTCTTTGCCATCAAACTTGTCCCATTTCCTCCCATTGAAATCCTTCATATATTTCCACAACAAAGTTCTTAATATTTAAGCATATGCAATAGATTCAATAGAAACTATCAGAATAATTTACAACTTTTATTTTATTTTTTGCACTAATAAAAATTATCTAGTCCACACGAAACGTAAAAGAACTTTTAGTGCTTTTATAAATTCTCTCTTTTGTAAATACCATCAACATAAACTTCAATATCTGAAACACTCAAACAACATAAAAACTCAAGCACTAAGGATCCAACACCATTCAAATCACATTAACCATAAATGAAAAACAAAAGGTATGTAATTAAAACCTGATAAAAGGGGATAATTTCCAGAGGAGAGATCATATTGATAAAAGCATAACTCGCATTATGCGTCTTTCGCTGCAGGAACAAAACACATTAACAAATAAGTCATCCTAGAAAATATATATATATATATATATATATATATATATATATATATATATATATATATATATATATATATATATATATATAAACTATAAATCCCTATAATTAACAATATATGAAACTTGTTTTCTGACGATTTGCAATGATTTGGAATGAAGATTTTCACCCAAAATTTCGCATTTTTGGGGGTTTTGGAGGTGGAGGGAAAGAAAAAAATGGAGTTTTGTGGTTGTCTGCTGGGTTTTGAACCAAAATTGTACTTAGCGCATGTTAACATGCCCTACGTGACTTAAGTCACGCAGCGTGACTTAAGTTATGTTCTCCTTATAACTAGCGCATGTTAACTCACCCTACGCAAGTTAACATGCGTAGGGGCATTTCGGTCATTTACTTTAGGAATGAGCGATATTGTTTGGGTAATGAACAGAATTCTAAAACTAAATCAACTTGTTCACAAAAAAAAAAAAAAAAAAAAAATCAAGTAAGCCCAGTAAGTAAGTGTATATATATACGAAGAACATCCTATAACCTAAATACATATAGAAATAGCGCAGCACTAGAAATAGGGTTTAGGGTTTCACACCTAACAACTTCAATGGAGAGGACAATGGAAAACACAATTAGCACCTTGGAGGAAATAACCAGAGAAGATGGAAAACTGTCGATGGAGTTGAGAGCGAAAGTGGATCGTTTCAAAGAGTTATTTGCTGAACTCAATATGATGAGCAAAATGCCATCTATGGAAAACACAATTCGCGATTTGGAGGAAGAGACTAGAGAACATGAAAAAATTTCATTAGACTTCAAAGCAGAACTTGATCGTGTCAAAGAATCACTTGTCAAACCCAACAATACTCCTCCATCTGTGGAAAACACAGTTAGCTCCTTCGAGAAATTAGCCCGAAAACATAGAAAATTGTTAATAAAATTGACACCGAAAGTGGACGGTTTAACAGAAAGGCTTGTTAAACTCAAAAACATCAACAAGGAGCAGCCGCCACCACCACCACCGAGTGAAGCAAATTTCAGTACACTTCTTTTTCTCTCATTCAATTCTTAATTTTTTTCTTTCTTAATTTTATTTTATCTTTTTTTATATGTTATATTTTGTATAATTACAAACTCGTGAGCATTCACTTTAATGACTTTATTATGTTTAGGTATTGTATATATTATATAATTACAAACTCATGAGCATTCATTTACTTTGTTAGGGTTTGTTTTGAAGCAAGCAAAAATCATTAAAAAGGGAAAGAGACACGTCAATGTTGGAAAAGATGGTTTGATAGACACACTAGAGATTCCATTAGATGGTAGTGTGAAATTTTTTGCTAAGGTAAGCCATTTGTACCATGCATATATGTTATGTATTTTGTATCTTTAATGATTTGGTGTACCAATACACTCATATTTTTGGGTGTACCATAGAATTTGGCTATAAAAAATGCGATTTGACTTTGAATGCAGGGTGACGACTGCAATTTTATAACCGATGAAGACTTAAAGAATGCGATTCCTTACTTGTCAGAACATTTAAAAGGACTTACTCTTGAACAAAATTGCAGACACTTTCCTTCACAAGGCCAAGATACTAGTGACCAAGAGTAACACATTGGTTGTGAGAAATTTATTACAAAAATTGCAATGGTTATCAATTTGTTCTTTTAAACTTGAGCTTGGTTTTGTTATGCATTGTTTGAGTTGTCATTATAACTATTATTTATTTATATAACATTCAATAACTATTAATTATTTATATAACATTCAAGTGCTTGTCTGACATGTTTCTCTCTAATGCCATTCAAGTGCTACCCCTATTACCATAAACATATATTTTTCATTCAGCAACTAGAATATATGAATTCATTAACCGGATGGATCGTGCAACTCGGATGAGAAGCTAGATAATGATTGGTTAGAAATAGTGTTGTTCTTAGGCACCTATTTAATTATTTGTTAGATATAGTATTGTTTTTAGAGAGGTTGAGTAAGCTCATTTGGTTTGAACTAAGTGTAAGGAATTTGAGGTTTAGGGTTCAAGTCGTGACAAGAATAGAAAAAATTTAACATACTAATATTCGTCATTAAAAAACGGTCTAGGAGTGCTAACTACTATGTTTAGATGATCTAATTATTATTTTTTTAGAACAAATTGGAGTATAAACTAAGGGAGGAAGCCAACTATCAACGGTGGGAAACTCCGAAATTTTTAATAGTACATAATAATCTTAGAGTGTGTTTGGATGGGGGAATGTTTTGAGGGAATTCAAATAAGGAATGTTTTGGAGTATAAACTAAGGGAAGAAGCCAACTATCAACGGTGGGAAACTCCGAAATTTTTAATAGTACATAATAATCTTAGAGTGTGTTTGGATGGGGGAATGTTTTGAGGGAATTCAAATACTTTGAGGTGAATTCCATTGTTTGGATAATAATTTAAAGAATTTTCAAAATGATGGAAATTTATGAAGTATTTTGTTCAAGTTAAATTTAGAGAATTTCAAATGACACATAAAAGTTAAGAATTTCAAAATTCTTCATTGTTATATTTTTTCAAAATTTGCATTTTGGTCCTCAAATTTTCCAAAATTTTCAATTTGACCCCAATAATTTTTTTTAAAATTGCAAATTGACCCCTCAAATTTTATAAAAGTTGCCCAAAAATGATGGCAATGAAATTCTTTATTTCTCCATCCAAACAAAAATATTGAGAAATGAAAGTAACTTAATTGAATTATTTAAATTGCCTAAGATTCTAAATTCTTTGAAATTTCTCAACTACCTCATCCAAACACACTCTTAAGAAATTGCAGAAACCGCTTTGTTGATGTGTATAAGAACATTTGTGTTATACTACCGCATGCATGCCAATTTGTCTTTTTGAGGATATTAATACTTGTACAGAAATTTTTTCCAGTATATCGAAATTAAAACACTTGTATTTGAACTGGTTTCTTGTTATTTCATCATAATGTTGTGAATCAAAGGATAAATATATTGAAATACTAGACGTGTTGTGAATCAAAGGATAAAATATATTGAAATATTGGCATTAACTTTAAACTTTTTCTCTCTAAAAACTTTATCTAAACTCTCTCTAATATAAAGAGAAATTATATTTGTAAAATCATTTTGTAATAAGTTTCGAACAATTTCCCGTTCATACTCAAATGAGTGGTATAACATTTCGCTAAAAAAAAAAAGTGGTATGACATGACATTGATAGTTATCTTTTTCAGTGTAACATGTTTTTAAAGTACTAGCGCATGTCCAATAAACTCTTTCTTTCTCTTCAAAAAAAATTAACTCTTTTATCATAACATTTCGCTAAAAAAAATGAGTGGTATGACATGAAATTAATTATTATTTTTTTAATTAATTAGTAATAAAACTGAATGAGACATGTAAATTTGATTCAACCAAAAAAAAGAGTGTGTGTGAGGGCTTCCTAAAATCAATAGAACTAAGATCTATTTTCTTAATACACATCGCGTCCAAAAAAAGTTGTAAATTTGATTCAACCTCATATTTACCCATAAACTTACTATTGAAGAATTCCTAAAAAAAAAAAAAAAAAAAAAAAAAAAAAAAAAAAAAAAAAAACTTATTATTGAAGGAAAAGAATTGAACAATCTAATCGCCTCCAAAATTGTTAGATAGCCAATGAAAAGAATTGGAGAAATACGATTTCTTTTTTCTCAAAGGCAAAATGAATTCAAGAAATATAATTTAAAATATATACTTAAATTGAAACACTTACTATGAAGTACTACATGGCTTAAATTTGACAATATAACAATGAGGGTAATGTTAATGAGTGTTTTTGGAGTATTTGTTAAAAAATCTAAAAAAGCGAATTTACATTGAAACGAGCAAAAAAATAATTATTCGCATTATAAAAACAAGGATTAAATATGTTTTTAATCCCTATAAATATGACAACTTTTCATTTTAGTCCCTTTAAAAAAATTATTCAACTTTTAGTCCCCCAAAAGTTTTCCATCTTCATTTTTGGTCCCTCATTTAAAGGAAGCTCATGTAGAATTCATATTTTTTAAATAAAAAATTGCAAAAAAAATTATAATATTATAAAAAAATCTTCCAAAAAAATTATATTTTTTTCACGGTTAAAAATTCATATTTAATTTATGTTTTGTTAAAAAATTCTTTTTTTTTTTTTAGATTTTTACAATATTCTACACATTTCTGCACAATTTCATTAAAAATTACAAAAGTTAACTTAAAAATAATGACAAAAATTAACAATTGAAAATTTTATAAAGGCTAAAAGTTGAAGAAATTTTTTTAAAAAATTAAAATGAAAAATTAATATATTTACAGGAACTAAAAACGAACATGTAATCGTAAATATCAGATGAAATTTGCATTTGGTGGCCTGCTAACTCTCCTCTATGTCATCCCCAGTACATCATCCCATCATGTTGAAGTCGGAAGATATTTCATCCATTGTGAGGATGAAATTTACACAAGTGGGTGGAGTACACAAGTACCTCCCCTACAACCAACTCAACTCAAATGTTACACTTGGCAATAACTTCCAACATTCATGTGAACATGCTTAACCAAATCTTAAGCACCTTGAAAATAGTCAAAGTCATTCAATTTAAGAGTAATAATATTTGTAACTATTACTAATAATTTTTGTGATAATTTTTCTCTTTTTAATTGGTCAAAACAAAAAAAGTACGAAAATAATATAAATTATTTAAAAGTTGTTTAAAATGGTTTTATAAATATCATTCTCATCACCAAAACCCAACGGCCAAAACTTATGCAAATGTACGTTTAGAAACTTCCCTATAATTGCTGCAAAAAGATGAGGAAAAAATTATAATGATGTATAGTAGAAATTAACCCCATCAACGTCTAAGTCAATATCATTTCCTTATATGTAGAAACGTGGAAGAGTAATAAACTGCTACTACTACACTAAAATGTCCAAATGAAAAGTGTAAAATGGAACTTAATGTACCAAACAAAAACTATATCTTAGAGGATATTAGAATTTCCATCCAGATGTTGACACGTACCAAATAGTTTGTCCCACAATAGAAATAAGTTTGTATCACATTTAATAGCAAAAATTGGAGGCCGCACCAGCAAATAAAAACTGATTTGACCCTCAAAGATTAAGACCCTTGACTCAATTTAAGCCTAGTTAATTACTTCTAGCCACCCTTTATAAATTGAACTATTCTTATGCTTCAAACACATCAAAATACAAAACGTTTTCAGCTCAATTTTCATTCCAATCTATCTCTTAGTGATTACACATTTTTTCGCAATTGAACACTTGAAACTAGTTCACATTAAGAATGGCAAGTTCTCGCGTTGCAAGGTTTTTCATGGAGGTGGCACCACCACAATATGTTTCTGTGATGAGGCATAGAACATCAAAGATGATGGAAACAATTGCTGAAGAGGATAGGGAAATTAACTCACATGATAGTGTAATTTCACTACCTAAAACTTTGAGGCAAGCCAATAAAACAATGCAAGACAATCTTTGGTGGCTGTTTCCATGAGTCATGTTAAGCTGCTATATTTCTTCTTCTTTTATCTTTTATGTAATGATATCTTGTTCAATGTTTTTATATGAACAAGGATAATTAAGACTTAAGAGCTTAGAGTAACATTAAGGATTCCTGCATCTGTATTTTGTTTTGATGTAAAGGCTTATTATTTTCTATCAATAAAAAAAGAGTAATGATACATAGACACCCTTTATTCTCGTACACCCTTGTACACCCCATGCATTAGGAAGAGAGAAGAGGAGAGAAAAGAGAAAGTGTGCTTGTGCGGGATCCACGTGACTACGTGTCAAATTTTTGTGTGGGTGTCAAAGGGTGTATTACCACCTAAGGGTGTCTATGTATCATTACTCATAAAAAAAAAAATCAAAACTACCACAAATTCTGGCATGCGTATGAGTAAATGTCCTCTTTCTGCTTTGACAATCTAACAATATTACTTGTTGAAGTATTTATAATTTAAAAAATGTCAATCAATTATGGTGGTGCAAATATGTGGCGTGGGCACCAAATCCTTTTAACACATCATGGTAGTAAATATGAATCCATACAAATCTAAGCAACACTGTAACACACCCTGGCCTCGAGTAAATATGAGACATTAAGGGATGACACGACCGTGTGTCCTGATGACGCGACCGTGTCAGTTCTGCATAATCCCAAAACCTCGTTTTTTCGTGTTTTTGTGTACTTTTAAGCATGTCAATGGATTTCAAACACCTAACCTTGTTCAATCAATTTATAATTGAGCTTCTAAGAGTATCATAACTTGATTCTAACTTGGTTTTGTTTTGAAAATGAGTTGGTTTTGCGATATGGAAGGAATGATACGAACTTGTCCTAACTTTGTGATTTTGTCGTAGTCGTCCGGTGAAACGCACATGTATATTCAACTACACTCATATGTGATTTAAGTGTATACATAGTCGAGGCCCTAAAGTTTATATACTTGGTTTTGGTTCATTTGTCTCAATTATTTTAGAGTTGTAGAATTATGCTCTAATTGCATGTCTTACTTGCTCATGCTTATACACTTGGTGAATGTATTTGATGATAATTATTTTGATGATAGTGATGATGATAATTACTTGCTTATAACTTTGAAATGATAATTGTACTTGTTGGGTTAAGTATATGCTAAGTGAAGAATAAGATGAGTAATCCTTTCATTGATTGATGTTGATAAATGATGAGCTTATCCCAAGAAAGATTATGTGTGGATTATAGTCAGCCACACACACTTTAACATAGCAAAGGATGCACAACTGGTGGTTGAAGACGGAACTCGTTTAAAAATTAAATTAGTATTGCATTGCACGTATATCGTTGGAATAAGTGGGACTGCTAAGGAGATAACCTCTTGTTTAAGCTGATTTAGAATCAACAACAGAATAATCATGTGATCATCACTTTGAAGGACATGGAATTATTTTTCATAAAGTCATGTTTAGTTGGACTACAACACCATTGAAACACTAAGAAACGGCTATCTCATACTATCAGCATTATCCATAATTTCATATTTTTCATGGTCACAGTTAAAACAAAGCTAATAATTCCATGCAAACTTTTAACTGTATCTACACTAAAATGTGAAAAATATAATTAAAAAATAATCCTGCAGATTTGGATGAACACTTGTCATCGTTATTGATATATAATGGCATACATCTACCCCGTCAACAAAATAATCAACTAGTACAAAAGACCTCAAGAAATACAAGAAATGGAACACCACTGAGAATATTCCCTGATAACACGAGTTCAAGCCCTGAATACTTCAGCCTGTCATTTCCATTGTAGAACTTAGAACTCTCATTGTTAGTTGAATATTTCAAGGGATTACTTTGATGTTTTGAAGCTAACATGCTTTTCCCTTACGTGTTCGTGAATAAGCTGCTATTCCTATTAAATATATTTTTTTCCATTCACTTGTGCTCAGCTAAGAAGATTCTAATTCTTGGGTTTCTTTCGTGTCTTCGAAATTATCTCCTTGTATTTTGTCAGTGCTGCCAACAAAAATAAATAGAAATGACACTGATTTTATAAAACATCAAATCTAAACCCAAAACAACATAAAGGAAAATAACATCTAGAAGCGTCGAGTTAGTTCAAGTCCATACACGATATAATTTATCTTGTTTTAGAAATTTTCTCAAGCAGACAAATGTAGTGAACATAGAAAAAGGTGTGTAAGCATATACCCCTAAAATGCAATCAAAATATTTACCTGATTCGTAGGTAGTGTTGAGTGCTTCAATTTGACTGGACGGAACAATATGGTCCAGACAAGAACCACCCTCAGCCTTTCCAATTAACTTCTTAAATCGTCGAACCTGGAATGGAATAAGATTTTACGAGTTCGGGAATGATTTAGGACAGAATATTTGTGATCTGTATAGTATTTGACAAATTATATAATTCACAGTCATTACAGAGAAATTGGGACAGTTCCTATTGTGGAAAAAGATGGTGGAGTCTTGTCTAAGGACATGAATAGAGTAAGACTCGTAAAAAAACCAGTAAGGGGTGTTAACCGAGATAAATCAAATAGTTAGAAGCAAATGGATATCAAGAAAAATAGGTCAAACAATCATGAGAGATTTAGAGGTAAATCCCTAAATGGTCTATCTTTAGATTTTTAGATTTCATACATGATGGCGTTTTATGATACCAGTTAATTTTATTTCATATATCCAATCTCACTTTAAGAGAAAAAGTTTAGTTGTTTTTAATATAACACCGCTGTCAACAGATTCTAACAGTGATAGCCAAGACTCAATTACAGAACGACAATTATTGAACAAACACAATTAAATATAATTTTATTTTTTTTACAAAGATAACAGATCATACATAACTTTATTAAGAAATTAAAAATAAAAACACAAATTGGTATAATCATAAATTCTAATGCTAAGGACGCTGACAAGTTGAACAGACTCCAGATTGTGATTCAATTGGGCCCAAAACCTCACTGGTTTATTGAAGGAGAAAGAATGCAGTTTATTCAAGGAGAAATAAGAGGCATGTTTGCAGATCAATAAGACCAAGTTGAAAGTTCTACAGTGTTGTAATGAAGGAGATTCTCTTATTGTGTAATAAGATACCAAGTTCCTATTAGAGACCCCCATTAAAAATTGCAGGAGTCATTCGCCTAATCTTATACTAGTATACAACTTTTATTAATAAATAAAATTTTAATGTAAAAATGGAAGAATTAAAGCTCAAATTATAGCTTCTTCTATTGGCTCTAGTGCGCTATGAAATGAGGATCTAGCATAAAACAAGGAACATGTTTGAGATGATAAAACTTCATACCTCATCTTCTGACATCAATGTGAAGCAACGCCCAGTCTGGCCAGCTCTTGCAGTCCTGCCCGCCCGATGAACATGAGTTTTTATGAATTTGGGCACGTCATAATTAATGACATTTCTTACCCCTTCAACATCCATCCCACGAGTCAATGCATCAGAAGATAGAAGCACTTGAAACACCCCTTTACGGAATTCGTTCAATGTCTTGCTGCAGAAAATTAGCAACTTTTTTTCAGGTCAAGGACTAATCCTCGCATGTTCTGTTTACATTGGAAAATTATCACTTCTCTTTCAAAGCTTTCTTGGTAAGTTTTTTACTGTAAGTTAATTTGGTCAAAAGATATGCTAATCCAAACACACTAACCTCCAAGACCTGAAGTTCTTTGGGAACAAGTTTTGTATGTAATCTAAACAAGTGCACTTAGCATACATCACTCGAAATATCTACTATTTATTATGTGTCAATAAAACTTACCTTCTTACACGTTGATGTTGTAAACTAGAATACTCCTTGATATCAATTCGCAGATCTTCAAAACAATTTAGCAATTGGCAGAGACGATGTGTTGAATCCACAGATTTTGTAAAAACCAGGCACTTTTCTTCTCCCAGGGATTTCAAAAGGGCAATTAAATATAAAGGCTTGACCTTTTTTTCACAAATCTACAAAAATATAAATCTAATTACAAGGTAGCTGCAGATTATAATTCATCCATTTTTAAATTAAAGAAAATGCAGATGTGTGTTGTCATTGTCTGTGTATATGCATATATGTGAGTGTGTATTATATAATATGCCAAATTAATAATTAATGGTGAAAGAAGAATCCAAGTATGCTCATCCCACCATCTATTAAATGGCAATTTGAGTGTGTTCAAACAATAAGACTATTTGACCGTGTTGCAAATAGTTCACTCTGTGGGTACGCTTAGATGAGTTACTCATATATTGAATTCATAAAAATATAACATAAAAGAAAGTAAAAAAAAAAAATTAAAAAACTACAAATAGTAGCATACTCCAGGAGGGGGGGAAGTGGAGTCGAGACTTGTTCATTTCTACACTTGGTACTCAACTGAGCTTAATAGTAGATTTTGTGATCATATAAAAGATCTTCACAAATCACTCAGTGTGGAAATTATTTATGAACTGACAACATTTTTTTTGAAATGACAGTGTTATATCCTGATGACTTTACTCAACAAGAGAAAACAATTTCTAATCTATGTCAAGAATTTGAAACAAAAAAAAATAGTTTACTTCTCATTTGGTTGACTCTTCCATATCAATTGCTGCAGGTGAGAGATCATTTTCAGGCATGGAGATTGTTTGGAAATAGGCCGGATAATGAACTTCTAGTTAATGGTTTGATTATTTGTATTAAGAGAAGAATTGATGAAAAGTGTGATACATTGATAAATTTCATGATATGAATGAACGATGTGCATGGCTTTAGGTAAACATTATGATGTATTTGACTATTATGATTTACGGAAAACTACACTGACCTCCCTTGAGGTCTCCCTTTTAAGTTACCGTCGTTAGTGCTCTGTCAACAAAAACTTAAGAAAGTCACGGTGTTTCTACAACAAGCAGAAGCCACTCCCAGGTTCAAGTTTACAATTTAGCATAGGGATTTGCTTCTTCCGTGAAGACAGAGACCTAAATGTTGTTTCAGAACTATTGGCGGCGTATCGATGCAAGTTGATGTGTGCCGCCGCTCCTCGCTGTCCAAATCAGAAGAGTCCTCTCCAAATCAATTTCACCACCGTCTATGTTCTAATAGAAACTTTTAAAACCTCTTACCCTAATGTACTATTGAATTGCACTGCTATGTGATTTTAATAAATAGATGGAAAGTTGAAAAAGGTTTAAGATGTGTGCAGTGGCGGTGTAGTTTTTTCTTTTTGACAGAGCGGTGGAGTAGTTAGTCAAAGTGAATATGATAATGTACAATGGTCACACCGTTACACTGTAGCAGAGTTGTTGTACATGGTAGAAGGAAATCAGAATTGTTAAGAAAGAATTATACCATTGATGATATTTATTGAAGAGTAATAGAATATAAATTGTAGTTACGTAAACGGTATTCTGATAATGATAGCATTAAAATACAGTGAAGTTAGTTAAAATTTGCTTATATTTATACCAGAAAACAAAATATGGATACTTATTGCTTATAATCGGAACGGAAGAGAAAATCTAATTAAAGTAAATGGCATTGAAAGCAGTCTAGCTACAGTATTTCTAAATATTAAACAAGACAAAAGACCCATGCGATGTCATACCAGTTTATAAGATTCCAAATTTTCTGGGAGCCGATAACGCATTTGTCCAGCTTTCAATAATAAAGGGTGGTGCAAATTAAGCTGAATAAGTCTGCCTGGATCCTGAGTTAATGTCGCAGATAGAACCATCTTTGCCAGCCTGGGATAAGGCTTGTCCTTGAACCCCCTCTCAACTCCACTTCAGAAATAAATATCATATAGATAAATAAACATGTATATGTGCACTAATATAAAAAGTATGATTGGTATTAGACCTTCATTACTCTAAATGAAAATATAAAGGCAAAAATAACTATAAAAAAGACTAACTAAAGATCCATCTGGGTTTCAAAACTATAATCTCATTACTGACAGTTCCAAAAGATTAAATCTAGAAATCAGAGACATGCTGTTACAATATTAGTGTTCCAAGTACTATTTTCAAGAATTCAATGGCCTACTGAGCTATTATTAATGCCACAATAAGAAGTATAAAAATTTAAAACCATAAAATTGGCTTTACATTATCAATACAGTTTGAATCTGTATAGACCGGCTTTGTTTAACATGCACAAGCAAAATGGTCCTGCACCATGCACAAGTGACTTTTTCACCATCGGATCAAAAAGTCAAATCATTTCTCATTTAATTTAATGGTGGGATTTATTGATCCAATGGTGAAAACTAGCTTGTGCATGATGCAAGACTTGTCTCACTTGTGCACCTTAGAATTGGCCGTATATACAATATAGCAATTTTACCATAATAAAATAATTTCTAGGTGTGGAACATAGAGGTGACATTTTAAATCACATCATTTGAAAGAATAACCAACAACTTGTGCATCATGGATAAGCAATGGAGTATAGCTAGATCAGGCAGAAGAATAAAGCTTCTGTTTGTTTTCCAACATGATCAGAATTCAGTGGCATTCGCTTCTATTAGTTAATCATGAAATGAATGTTTCAAAAGACAAGTGAATAGCGTTTGAACTCACCATCTTCTTCTGGTTCTTAATGCACTAGCAGAACAGGGGAAAAAAGAAGCAGACGGTAGGGAAAAACCATCATCATTAGATTGGATCAGTTCAAGCACAGTAGGCAGCCATGATTGGTATGCCTCACGAAGCAATCGATCTGTTTCATCAACCACCTGACATTATTTCCCTCATTATCATATCATATACAATAATATATCACTACCATAAAAAAGGAAAGGCTCAAACAAAAACAAACCAAATTTAAATGCTTTCAAAATTAATTGTACAGTTAAAATAAAAGCAAAAATAATGAGAATTTAGACTTACAAGATAATAAAGATGCTCAAGCGTGAAGCCTATGGTAGTATTAATGTGATCCATAAGCCTACCAGGGGTTGCTACCAATATGTCAACTTTACTCTGAAAGCGAGGAAGTGAAATGCAATGTGGATCATAGCATGTGCCTATATCACGTGCCGGCATTTCAACGAGCTCAGAAATCTCATCAGCTAAGGATGATTGTCCAACAGCTAATCCGACACGCAGGCCTAATGGAGATGCAACGGCGTCAAAGACTTGTTTGACCTGTAAAGCAAGGTCGCGAGTGGGAACGACAACCAAGGCGCGGAGACATTTGGTGACACGGCCTGATAGCATCTGCACCAAGGGGAGAGCGTATGCGAGGGTTTTGCCGCTTCCGGTGGGCGAGTTAACACAAATGTCACGCTCAAAATTGCCGGGTCCAACTGTTTCGTGCCAAACTGCAACTTGCACTGGGAATAGGTTTGAGATTCCCATGTCCTCCAATGCTGACTTCAACCTGATAAAAAATTGTGACTGAAAATAAATAAAAACATAAACTAAACAAAAGTAACAGTGCAATATAGTAATAGTACAATACTTAGGGTGGAGAGAAGGGACGGAATGAAGAGGAAGTTGCTGAGTGAGAGTGACGTCGACAGGGTCTCGCATCCATGGCAAAGCAGGAATACTCTGTTGCTTTTCTTCGCCCATTTTGTCCCTGTTTGGATAAACAGCATATCGCATGAGAGGTTATACTAAATAAGCTATTCGCATTTGGGTGTGTATATTGAAAAGTGTTTGAATGTACAACTACAAAAGCACTTATAAAGTGTAGTAATTTTTAAAAATTAATTAATTTTTTTACTATTCGCCTATTGAAATTGCTGGAGCAAATATCATGATTAATCACAGAATGGTTATAGAAATTCACCAATCACCATAATACAAATAAAATTGAAAAACTCGGCAATCACATGTCATTTAAAATTATGTAAAATAACATAGTAACTATTCAATGAATCTGTTAAAAATGAATTGTATGTGAATGTTATGCAGTTATAATTGAATACATACAAATTGAACATGGGAATGAAGCAAGCAGATATACATAATGAAAGGAATAATGGAAGAAATGGAAGAGATAGGGTTTGATGAAAGCTGCGAGCGGACCTGGACTTCAGAAGGTGAAGAGCTGGGCGTGGGCGGACGGACCTGGACTTGCGAGCCGCACGAGAGATGAAGAGAGGGTTTAGTTCCTCTTGTTGTTTCTTGGGGGTTTAGGGATAAAGATTCACTGCAGTCACAATTTTACACGGTCACTACAGTAAAAAGGCAAGGAACAAAAGTCAATTTAAAACAATTAATGTTTTTTATAATAAAAACAATTAATTTTTTGAATAAGAATAAAAACATTTAATGTTATATTGTTTTCTTTATCGACATCATGTTATATTGTTACTCTTGGACAAGTGCGACGCATGAAAAGTTGATTATCTAATAAATATGATAGTTGATCATGAAATGAAATAATAGTTGTTGTCGAGCATAAGTTAATGCTTCTAAAAGACGACAAAGACAACAACAACAACAAAAAATTATCTCACGAAATAAGATCGACTACGTGGATCGAAATAAGTTATATTATTCTATTATAAATAATATGTTGATCCAACTCATTAATCTATAAATATTTTTTAGTAGTTTCTCTTATAGGTTTTCTAGGTCTTCTTATACCTCTTGTAACATGACTATCTTATATTTGATCTACTCTTCTTACTACAGAATCTACATGTTTTCTCTCTACACGTTCAAACCACCTAAACCAACTATCCACAATATTTATAAGGCTAAAGTGCATTTTTTTCCCCCTAACTTTCAAAAACTTGCAATTTTGACACCCTAAGTACAAAAACTACAATTTTGACCCCTTAAGATTCCATTGCAATAATAGTCATTTTGGTCATCTCCTGCGTGGCATGCCACATGTGTAAATAATTAATTAAAAAATAAAAAATACCACACAATCATTTTATATATTAAAAATTAAAAAAAAATCAGAAAATTAATCTGAACCTGCACGCCCTAACTCCACTCACTCTAATCTATCCTTATTCCTTTTCACTCATGAATTTCTTCAAATTTGTTTTCTCCGACGACGCTTGGAACTTCGGCAGACTCATCAAAACCCTGGCATCCATAATCAAATTAACGACTCTAATTTGGGTTGGATTTGATTTAAAAGAAAAATCACTGCCTAACACTCTTCTTATATCCATGGCCACCACAACAACATAGCAAGACACACCACGTGCTTCACACATGACGACACAACATAAAACACCGCGAACGAAGATGCAACTAAGAACAGTGAGCCGGAGAACTACCTGGACGACGACGATGATGACGGGAAGGAGGAAGAGCAGCAAACTGTGAATTATAGAAGGTCAAGAATGGAACCGAGTCTTCTTGCTAGTATGTGCAGCAGGGTTGTTTGTGGATTCCCGTTTCTTCTATGCTCTTTCCGTCAGTGATGATTCATGTATGTTGTGAAAGTTGGAAAATGATTACAATTATTATACGAGTAAATAGTCAATTTCTCTAAAATTGTAGATTATCCGTTTGAAATTAACAAAACTTCAATTATCCCTTAAAAATTGCATAATGTTAATCAATTTACCCCCTCCATCAAATTTTTCTGTTAATTATGATCAAATACCCCACTGAAATTTTGCACTTATGTGCAAAATGCCCCTAAACTTGAAAATTTTTTTTTTTTTTTATCCTGACTCAAAAGATATTAAAGGCAAACAATTAACAATTATTGATCATATAAATCTTTATGGAATGTATGTTTATGCAGCTATTGGTCATATAAATCTTTATGGAAAGTATGTTACTCTCATGTGTTTTAAATAAAAACATATATAGAAGACTTTTTTTTACACAAGTTGTTGGTAATTATGTTAGAGTATGCAGTCATAAAGTACACAAGTCTTTGATAATTGTGTGTCCTTAAAGAAAATTCATAGGTTAATATCTGCAGAAGGAAGAAGAAACAAGGCTTATGTTTGTGAATTTGCAACTTAATTAATAATATAATTTTTATAATGCAGGAAATGCCATATCTATTAGCTACATCATGTTAAATAGATTATGTCATAGACCTTCTGCATGAAGCCGGTATATCACATTGTAGTACAAAGTTATGTGATAAATATCAATTTTTTGCTACTATGACATTCTTGTCTTGGTTTATTTCAACAACTTAATATATTTTTAATGTTTGGTTTTTAGTTTTACCTTCTTTGTAAAAAAAAAAATCTTGCTCCTTGTTGATAAATATATATGAAATATGAATGAAAAAGCTGCACATGACAAAATCATGATTTCTTTGGCATATATTCATTCATTTTCTTGTGAATAGAATTTTTATGACAATAGGTACAATATACTACTTGAAGAACTAAATGTATGATTTTTGGTAAGAAAAAAAAATCTAAATTTTTAAGTTTAGGGGGCATTTTGCACATAAGTGCAAAAATTCTGGGGGGGTATTTGATCATAACCGTAAACAGTTAACAAAAAAAATTGACGGAGAGGTAAATTGATTAACGTTATGCAATTTCAGGGGGTAATTGAAGTTTTATTAATTTTGAGGGTGGTAATTGACGAAACTTACAATTTCAGGAGGGAAATTGACTATTTACTCATTATTATATGTTGCTGCTAGTTGGAAATGAATACAATTTTGTGTCTTTTGAATTAATTTTTTTTTAATTTTAAGATTGTTATGAATACAATTTTAAGATTGAAGGTTTTCTTTATTCTGGGTGATGGAGAGTCAATTGTGGTTGTTCTTGAGATTGAGAGGAAGAAGAAATAAAAGATTAAGATTTGGGTTTTTTTTTTAATTTCATTTTCATTTATTTAATTTAAAAAATGATAATATTTTTTTTTTTTTAATTCAATAATTACACATGTGGCGTGCCACGTAGGCATTGACCGGTCAAAATTGGCTAAAAGGATTAAAGTTGCAATGGGCTAAATCTTAAGGGGTCAAAATTGTAGTTTCTATACTTAGGGGGCTAAAATTGCAAGTTTTTGAAAATTAAGGGGGGAAAAGTGCACTTTAGCCTATTTATAATATAGGTGTTGTCTCAACTATCTATACGATGTTGTCATTTCTAGGGGTGTTCAAATCCAAACCGATCCAAAATAAAACCGCAATCTGATCCAAAAAAAAAACCAAAAACCGCAAAAAACCGAATATTTTTGGATGTGTTTGGAGGTTGTTTTGGAAAAACTGTTATGATCAGTTCGGATTTCGGATCACCTTTTCAAAATCGAACCAAACCGAACCGAACCGCAAAAGTAGATTTTAATTCTTATTTATTATTTTATTAGTATTATATATTGCATTAATTTAATCTTTATTATTACTACTTCATCTATTTCAAATATAAAACTATAGTAATGGACATTGCCATTTATTTTAGAAAATGGAGAAGTTTCAACTCAAAAAAATAGATAATGAATCCTACCAATGAATGGATCCCACCACCATTAATTATTTATGTTATTTTTAAATTTCTTTATATTTTTATCTCTTCAAATGAGAGAAATGAAGAGAATTGTAAGTGAAAAGGGTCCTAACTCGTTGTTTGAGTGTGAGCTACAACATATCTTTTTGGTTGTGTGAATTATGTTTTGGTTTTTACTGGTATGTAGAATGGTAGTTGTAATTATACGTTGGTTGTTTTACCAAAACTATTCATACACAAGGCAGTACGAAAAATGTGAAATTGTTTATGAAAATTAGCCAAATTTAATAGTTTTATTGATTTGTGTATGAACAACTTTTTTAAAACTATTAATAATGTACACTTTTAAAAGTGTACGTGTGATCAAATATCAAATAATGCGTTTAAATTTTGGTGTTCACTCATTTTTGTCTTTTCAAAAAAAAAAACTGTTCACATGATAATTGGTCTTAAAAAAATTTGTAAAAAAAAAAAAAATTGCTCTTAAAGATATTTATTTAACTTCTTGCAACTTGCATATAGAAGTCAATGATCATAATTCATATGCATTATGCATGTTCATGTGAGTTATTGCCGGATCTTAAGCGGGTTTTTTCCTCTCCTTTGTCAATCCACAAGGAACTAGGGATCTGTAATGCATGTCTTGTGTATGCAATTTCCAATCCTACAAACAATATAATAAAATGCTAATTCTTATTGCATAACAAACACTTCCCAATATTCTTCAAGGCTTATAAAACTTCCACCATCACCTCAAGACCGAAACGAAAGAGCATAACAAGTGGAAAATCTTGGTCAAACTGTTGACTTTCTATAAAACACATTATAAGTCAAAACTCATCATGATCTACCTCCACTTAGTGCTTAGCACACAATATAATACTATACCAAAGGAATCCTTAACACTTGACAATAACTTAATAAGAAAATGCTTAAAATCTTCACATAAAAATGGCTACCTTCGAAGCTTAGTAACCATAATCAAACTCAAAATCAATCTATAACAAACCAATAAACACATTCCTATTTTTGTAACATGGGTTCTAATATTAACCCTAATCCAAAAACCCTAACCACCAATTTACTCTTCATTTCCCTCCTTTTATTCACAAACCTCATAACACTCTTTCTTTCCTCAACTTACCATTCCTCCACGTGTACACCAAATTTCACAACCACCGCCACAGCCACAGCCACCGCCGCTGAAGACAGCGCCGGCGACGGTTACCTCCCACCGGAATTCTTTGCTTCTACGTCACCACAAAAACTCCCACTCGGTTTCAACCGAAACTTCAACTCTGACACCGTCCACCCTCCCGCCGGCAGTGCATGTACCCTATTTCCCGACGATATCCGCAGCTTCATGTCCTACGACGTTAATGGATCATGTCCAGACGACGAGATTCTCTCTCAAAGACTCCTCCTAAAAGGCTGCGAGCCTCTCCCTCGCCGCCGTTGCCGTCCGGCGGCACCACCAAATTTCCCACAGCCTATCCCCTTCCCTTCTAGTCTCTGGTCCACACCCTCAAACTCCTCAGTCGTGTGGACCGCTTACACATGCAAATCCTACACATGTCTCATTGACCGTTCCCGCACGCAGAGAGGCTTTGATGATTGTAAAGACTGTTTTGATCTCAACGGCCGTGAGAAGCACCGTTGGACAAACCCTAGATCAAACGGTCTAGATTTCAGTATCGACGATGTTTTAGAAACACGTAAACCCGGTTCGGTTCGAATCGGTTTAGACATAGGTGGTGGAGTAGCAACTTTCGCGGTTCGAATGAAAGATAGAAACATTACAATTATAACAACGTCGTTAAACTTAAACGGTCCTTTTAATAGCTTCATAGCTTCAAGAGGGGTTCTTCCTTTATATATGAGTATTTCACAACGGTTTCCGTTTTTTGATAACACTTTGGATATAGTTCATTCCATGCATGTTTTGAGTAATTGGATACCAGAAACATTGCTTCATTTTTTGTTGTTTGATGTTTATAGGGTTCTTAGACCTGGTGGGTTGTTTTGGTTGGACCATTTCTTTTGTGTTGGGGATCAATTGGAGAATGTTTATGGACCTATGATTGAGAGTGTAGGGTTTAAGAAAGTTAAGTGGGTTACTGGGAAGAAGCTTGATAAGGGACCCCAATTTCAGGAAATGTACCTTTCTGCTTTGTTGGAGAAGCCATTCAAGGATTCTTGGTGAATAACAATGTTTTCAAATTTCTCTCTCAAAAAAAAAAAAAAAATGTTTAAAAATTGAACCGAATCAGCTAGTTCAATCGCGTGAATTTGAATTGTCTATGGTTAATTACTTGAGTGGCTTGATTGCAATTTTGTCGTAGTTTGAATGATAATTACGGTTAACATGATGAACTATAATTTTTTTGTGGTGTTCGGGGTTCGAACTCCAGACTTTGCATATATTCTGCATTTATCAATTGAGTTAAACTCACGACGACCATCATGAAATTAATCGTCCAACATGGTAAACTAAAAAATAAAAATTCATATAATAATTCCTTAAAAAAAAAAACAATTCATATAATAACAATAATAATAAAATAAATCAATCTTGACAATTACCGGTGGCTCAAGAGTATAGGTGGGTGATGACCAATCCAAAAAGTAAAAATTCATATGATAATTTAGCTAGGGTTTTGTATGGTTTAGAGAGGACTTTAAACCTCGGCATAGTGGATTATGAGTTTTCTCCCTTTTGAAAAATTCTATGGTGAAGTCATGAAAATGATTTTTTCGGTGGAGTTAAATGTCTAATCATTAAACATTTGTGTGTTTAATCTATGCCACATCAGATTATATATGGTGTATTGCACATTTATCCATAAGGTGTGCCATTATATCTTTACTTATTGCAATTGTGTCCCTGATTAAATCAAAATTAAACATAAATTCTCATGTGTGCATTAAGATTGAAATTTTCCTTAATATTTTGTATGAAGACTGATTTGTAATAAGGTAAAGTTTAGTTTTAAAGTGGTCCACAGCATGACACTAGCTGACATGACATCGGCAGTTATACTATTGACTAAACAAATAATTTTTCCAAAAAAGTCGGTTTTCTGATTGCACCGTAGAAGCCCCTTTTCTTTTAAGTCTTCCATGTATCACACTTATATTTGCGGAGTTTTGCACAAATTCTCGAAGGTTTACAACCCCCTCTATTTTATAGGGGTTTCTATTCTCCTTTTGTATAGTCCTACCAATAAATATTCCACCTTATTAGTAATAGTATCGTTAAAAAAATATCCAATTTAAAATTTTATAATTTATAGGAGTTGCAAAATACATAGTTTATTTTTTTTTTGACAAAAATAAACGATATTCATTCATTCAAATTGACAGAGTACATCGATATAATACAAATTCAAATTTGCTAAAAACAAAAGGGATGAATCCGTAAACAAACTCACATCATCCATGTTAATAGCATAAAACGGTAAGGCATCTATGCCTACAAATATGACTAATATGATTATATTCAAGTCTCCGGAATCCTCATGTCTCCGGATCTGCAACGTTGACGACGCAAAGTCATTGTCATTGATCGGATCTGCTCTTGTTCAAAGCTAATCTTTCAACCTGAATCAAATAAACACCGCACTAAGACGGGAAATCAAAAACACGCTGCACAAAGACGGGAAATCAAAACAAACAGAGTCGTTCAGAGACGACGAAATCACAAAAACAAACGAAAGAAAACAGAAAATATGTGAAATCACTTATTCAATTAAGGTAGAAGGAAAAACAATTCGGAGGAGTGATTTTTGAGTCAAAATTGACCATAAATCACCCCTCTGACAACAACAAGAAGAAGAATAAGAAAGAGGGCGACGGCTAAAGGGAAAAGTTTATTATATAGTGTGTTATAATTAAGTTTTCTTTTTCACGCGTCTAATGTCACTAAACGTAAATACATAGTTCATTTTATTAAAGTATTCAGATTCCATTTAAAATTTAACTATCGTACATGTATTGCAAACATAAAATGTGTTAGTAAAACTTATAATTCACAATTGCTTGATAAAATTCCTATACCAAGGAACCTAAAAAATCTAAGTTAGAACCATATGATCGTCTTCCATTTAACTACTTCTCACTTACAACATCAATTTTCTAAGAAAATAAAAGAGAAAAAATTAGTCTACTTTTAAGATTTTTTAGTATTTTTTATATACATTGTTTTTTTCGTATTTTATTTATATATTATAGTTTACCTAGTGAACCGCCTTAGATTTTATTCCGACTCTGCCAATTACTATTACATTTTTTTAAAAGAGTCTAAAATAAAATATATTATCACATCAAAAGGTTCTCCCTAGCACAAGGTATGTCAGGGAAAAAACACCAGAGACAAAAGAAAGAATATTATTTTATTAAATCAGTGATTACTTTTGAGTTCGTGAAGATGAACCAATAAATATAGTTCAACATATAACCTTCAGCATTTTTATGTTATTTTTTTTCAATAATATTATGGAATAATACAGATGGTGTTAGGTTTTTTTTTTTTTGTAGTGTTCGGCGTTCGAACTCGGACCTTACATATATTATGCATCGTCCTTACCAACAGAGCTAAGATCACATGGACCGATGGTATTAGGGTTTAATTGGCAACCTAGCTGTCAATATATATATATATATATATATATATATATATCAGGAAAAAAAAATCTTACATTTTTTAGTTAAAATGCAACTGAAGGGAACAAATAACAGAAAAGTTAGGTCCAATTAATAAAATCCACAATTAGATCAATTTAAAGTAAGGATTTTTCAAAAAAAATAAACAAGAATTTGCCGATAACCATGCTAATAGAATTACAATTCCAGATATGTAGTAATCTTGTAATTTTAATTTTTGATAATAGATGAGTAGCAATGTCAAAACGGGTAAGGTCGGCCCGCAAAAGCCCAAAAAAACGTAGGGTTTGGACATAAAAATTTGGGTCCATTTAAAACCGGACCTTTTTAGCCCGAGTCCATTGCAGGCTAGTCCGATTGAGCCGCGGATAGCCCGTTTAATTTATAATTATTTTTCGACATTATAATTTCCTACAATCCATCATTATCAGGTCCAAAAAAAAAAAAAAAAAACAGAGTGTTGCTTAAACCCAACCCAAATACTGATACATCAGCTCCCTGTAATGAATTTTGTCAATGTTATTGCTTTGTATTTCCATTAGTTTATGTTATGTGTTGACATAAACTAATGGTGTATCCGTGAATGGAGAAATAACTTCAGCTTGCATTGTGTCCCAAACCAGTATCCAGTAGCCACGTAGCGTTAAGTACACAGTACACACCATTGATATTGAATAAATATTATTGACTATATATAAAAGAAAACATTTTTTTGAGAGCAATATAAAAGAAAACATTGGTAAATTGCTAATTGAGTTGTCGGTAGGTATTTTTTAGTATAATTTTTTAATTTTAAATTAAAAGTGTTAAGTAATTGGATTGGCCCGAAAGACCGTAGTTCACAAAGGGTCGGACTTGAACAAATATTATTGAGCCCATTTATCTTCCGGGCCTTTTTGACCCGGCCCGCAAAAGCTCAAGCACGTCATGGGCTAGCCCGTCGGATAGTCCGTTTTGACAGCTCTAGATGTGAGGCAGGAAAATAATAGATAAACATGATACATTATTCATCTAAAAATGACACAGATATGATAAAAGAATATATTCCACTTGCAAGCATTTAGAGTAAAAGCTATGCCAATACGTTTACATAACTTAATTGAAAATAATTATGATGTGCTCAACCAAGTACACTAAGTATCATATTAATGAGACAAACAACATTATTTTTGCTTGCTAAGTAACTTCACCTACATAACGTAGGTTGGGCTCAGTGAAGGCGAACTTGGTGACTCAGAAGGTGAAGGTGAACTTGATGACTCCGAAGGCGAAGGTGATTCAGAAGGTGACGGCGATTCAGGAGTTGGACTAGGCGCTTTAGGAGTTGAAGGCGTAGGCCATCCAGGTATGTCTGGCCATCCTGGAAATGGAAATGGAAATGGAAATGGAAATGGAATTCCCGGTATTTTTGGGAATGGGATTCCAGGTATGTCTGGGATTGGGATTCCTGGTATGTCTGGAATTCCTGGTATTTTTGGGAATGGAATTCCAGGTATGTATGGGATTGGGATTCCTGGTATGTCTGGAATTCCTGGTATTTTTGGGAATGGGATTTCTGGTATGTCTGGAAATCCTGGTATTTTCGGAAATGGAATTCCTGGAAAACCGGGTATGAAACAGTCAGAACTTGCATCATCGTTGTCTTTAACATTTTTTGTAGTGCAATATTTGATACCATCCACATTATTTTGTTTTGTAGCAACCTCAACTGCAAAAAATATGAACCATAAACAATTCAAATTACGGATATCTTCCATCAAATTTACATTGAAATGACACCAATAGTGAACACAATCTTTTTTTGTAAAAAAAAAAAAAAAAAGTGAACACAATCTTCACAAATTTGGCTAGTTTTTGTAGCTATTATTTTATTTAAATTTTGTTCTTCTTCTCTTTTTAATGAAATGATTTGATACTCTTTGCATCCTTTCAAAAAAAAATATTATTTTATTTAAATTGAAAATTATGAGAGGTGGATGGGATAATCATAAATTGCAAATAAAATGTCAATATGAGTAGTTTTTGTAGCTATTATTTTATTTAAAATTATGACTCATGAAAATCAAAAGCAGAATAAAAATTGAGGAATCTTACCCAAGTTCCTAGCTTCCCCAATGGAAGAGATCAAAATAACCACGACCAAGAGGCCTTGGATGAGCAAGGCTAGTTTAGAAAACATTTTTCTGAAGCAAAATAAAATTATAATAAGCTAATTTTTTTTTGATGAAAATTTGTGTCAAAGGGTACACTATTTATAAGAGAGATGGAAAGTGGACGGGTCCATTAAGATTAGCATAAAAAAATTTGGTCTAATCATTTGAAAATCATTTTTAGTCATAAAATATTATTGGTAAGTTATAATTTTATGCCTATAAACATAAATGGTAAGTTATGAAAATAATATTGACTCTGAATTTTTTTTCTACCAATCTTATCCATCATTTATGGTGTTTATATAATGTGAATAAAATTTTATATTTTGTATTAAAATGTCTTTATTATTTTTATTAAAAAATAATAATATTTTAATCATAGAAATATTATTCCATTTTGCCTTGTTCAATGAAAAGAAATATGTTAATTTTATACTTTAAGTACAAATATGTAATACTAAATAATCTATACGGATTAATAACATTTATTTTAAAATATATTCACCATCAAATTATAGATATGAACATTCTTTCAAAAAAAAAAAAATTATAGATATGAACAAATAATATTTATTATTTAATAATAGTAGTTGTTACATATTTTCTATTTTAGATCATTATATTTAATGAATGTTTGAAAGTTATAATATTTATACCATTGAAAATTAATTATATATAAATGTTTTCCATAATTAGTTTATAGTATAAAAAAGAAAATTTAGATTATATTTATTTGTTATATTGTTGATGTCATTGAAATAGATAAATTAATCATGGTTAGTTTAGTTTGTTATAATTTGAATGCAACAAATATTTATATTTTTACGTTTGATCAAAATCAAAGTTTCATAAAAAAACACCGTTCATAATTTTCAAACGTTAACGCAATAAAAAGAGTGGAAAGACAGACTCGTCTTTTTGCTAATAATTGGATAATAAAAAAGTAAGTATAAATACACTCGTCTAGTTTGTTACACTTTTTAAAGGATAAACGGGAAAAAAATTGAACATATATATACTCATATCGTGTTTGTTACACTTTTATTTTAATATTTAAATTTAAATTTATGTATTTGTTATATGTGTTATTTGGATTGAAAGTTGAGGATTTTTGAAAAGAGAAAAGGTCAATCTAAAAGAGGCAAAATATGTTGTTTTCTTTATATATATATATATATATATATACAGAATAGATTATTATTATTAATAATATTACTATTATTATTATTATTATTATTATTATTATTATTTAAAATAACCAATCTATTTACTAAAAATATTAATTTGTTTGATCATTCATGATCATTATTATTTTTCTCCTCAATTATCATTTTGTTTGATCTTGTAAAGAGTTCAAATTTAAGAAAAGAATAAATCAAAAAAAGATTGAATGATTGGAAGTGTGTCATGCAATATAATGTTAGTATTAATTTTCTTTTACTATAAATAATTTATTTATCAATAATTCTAAATAAATTTGGTTTGCAACTCTATTATAATGTAGGTTTTTTTTTTTTTGAACAAACAAAAATGGAATATATTAACACCAAATCGTAATTGCTGCAGCACAAGATGTGCCATAACAATCACGGAGAGAAACACAAACTAGTCAATGATACAAGATAGTTAGTCAATACCCATACAAATGAGCGGGTTCGACCACCAATTATAAATACCAAAACTAAAAACTACATTACTAGCTTTCATCCACCACAAGGAACATGATTTTACTTTATCTAACAAATGCGGTAAAGAGCTATATTTATTTCGGAAAACTCTATCATTCCGCTCATTCCACAATATCCAAACACACAGAAGCCAAATTAGATGGAAAAAGGAACGCCGTGCTCTCATACCACCTGCATAATTAATAAATTGCAGAAAATGGTCTGTTATGAACTGAGTTTCGACTCCAACAACACCAAGCCAAGCTCGCACCATCGGCCACAACGCATCAAAGTACGGACAAGACAAAAATAAATGATTCAGGTCCTCGACATGCCCACACCCATTTATGCATGACCGCTCCTCCAAAGATAAGACCCCACGACTTGCCAAATTTTGTTTAGTAGGTAACCGGTCCCTCAGCAAACGCCAAGCAAAAATAGACACTTTCAAAGGCACCTGTTTGTGCCAAATCAACTCCATATTTTGATGTAACATGGGTTTTTCCTACGAAGTCAGCATATCATACACACCACGAACCGTATACCCACCAGTCTGATCTGGTAACCAAAGCCACCTGTCAGAAGAGGAATCCTGCAAAGTAACTGTAAGTAATAATTCCCTACACTCCTCTACCAACTCGTCCTCCCAAACCCACAAGCGGCGTCGCCACTGCCACGCCCCCCCACCAACCTCCAAACCCAACTGGAACATGTTCCTAACCGTGACAACTTTGTTGACTGTCAAATCAAAAAGCCGTCTAAATCGCACACAAAACGGAACATTTCCACACCAACAATCACGCCAAAAGTCAGTCTCAGCACCGTCTCCCACCTGTCTCCTAACACCTGATGCAAACCAACCCTCTCATCCCTCTTCTATCCCATCCCTAATCCTCACTATCTCCCGCCACCAAGATGAACAACTCCGGCCCCCATCCTCCAAACCACCATCCGCCGCACCATACCTAGCCACTAACACCCTACGCCACAACCCATCTCTCTCTACTAACAACCTCCAACACCATTTTCCTAACAAAGCAATATTAAACTCCCTCAAACTCCTAACACCCATCCCTCCATACTCCTTCCTCAAACATAAAGAATTCCAACTAATCCACGTTATTTTTCTTTTATCCTCACTTCCCCCCCAAAAAAATTTATTTAACAAAGATTCAATGGAATAGATTATACCTGACGGAGCTTTGAAAAAGGAAAGAGCATAGACAGGTAGTGCAGTCAGGACAAATTTGAGAAGGATCAACCGGTCACCAAAAGAAAGGAACCGACTATGCCAACCAGACAATCTAGCTTTAATTCGTTTAACAATTGGCTCCCAAAACAATAACCGGCGCGGATCGCCCCCAATCGGAAGACCCAAATAGAGGAATGGTACTTTACCCACTTTGCAACCTAACACAGAAGCCGCTCCAGCCAACCAAGAAGCATTGATATTGATACCAACCAGAGAGCTTTTATGGAAATTTACTTTCAAACCGGACATAGCCTCAAACAGAACCAAACCAGCCCTCATTGCACGAACATTGGCCCAACTTTTATTACCAATTAACAGTGTATCATCAGCGAATTGTAAGTGAGACACCACCACAGAGTTAGCGCCACCCACATTGTAACCTGTAAACGTACCTGTTTCAACCAAAGCTTTCATCTATACATTCAGGCCTTCTGCTGCCAGTAAAAACAAAAAAGGCGATAGAGGATCGCCCTGACGTAAACCCCGTTCAAGAGGGAACTCGTCTGTAGGGCTGCCATTCACTAACACTGAAGCAGTAGCGGTACAAACACACTCTTTAATCCATTTTCTCCATAAGGTCGGAAAAGACATACTACCCATAACCTCATCAAGATACGTCCAATCTACGGAGTCATACGCCTTTTCAAAATCTACTTTAAACATTAAAAGCTCTTTCTTCGATTTTCGGGCCTCATCAACCACCTCATTTGCTATCAAGATTCCATCAAGAATTTGTCTATTCTTAACGAAAGCTGATTGAACTTCAGACACAACACTGCCAATAACTTGTCTCAACCTGTTCGCCAGAACTTTTGCCATAATTTTATAGAGGCATCCCACCAACGAAATGGGTCGAAAATCATTCAATGTCTGAGGACTGTCAACTTTAGGAATAAGAGCAATAAACGTAGAATTTATACCTTTTGACAATTTTCCATTCCTATGAAACTCTGAAGTGAACCGCAAGATGTCATCTTTCATCTCATGCCAAAAATTCTTGATAAACCCAAAGTTAATACCATCTGGACCCGGGCTCTTAAAACTATCACAATCCCACACTGCTGCCTTAACTTCATCCATGGAAAAAGGTTTTGTCAGTGTCCCCATTTCCCTGAATGAAAGCTTTCGGAACTGCATATTACCCAATGAAGGCCGTGCCCCCCTATCTGACAAAAAATGATTTTTAAAATGCGTGAAAACAGCTTGACGAACAGGATTAACGCCGTCTACCTCCTCCCCGTTTACCATAATCGAAGATAAAGAATTAAAACGTCTTCTACTTGCTAGAACATAGTGGAAATATTTTGAATTAGCATCGCCATCACGTAGCCAAATCAATCTCGATTGTTGCCAACAAATACTAGTATTGAGACGAGACAACGAATGAATGTCCGTCGAAATGCCATGCAATTCACCAAGCTCATCCGCCGACAACTCTTCTTCCTCCCCTTTACTATCTAGGGACGCCTGTCGTTCTTTCAAAGCTATAATTTTTGCCGGTAAATTACGAGTATTGGATTCGTGCCAATCCTTAAGAGCCATTTTGATTAGTTTCAATTTCTCTTTAAGAACAAATCCGCCCCATCCTTGAATCTGAAAAGAACTCCATTTTTCACGAACAAAATTATTGTAACCAGGCATGTCCTGCTAGCATTTCAACAACCGCAAAGGTCTCGGCCCCCAATTTTGTTCATCAACTGACAATAAAATAGGACAATGATCCGAGAGCCCCCTTAACTGAGCTACCTGAATACAATTAGGCCATAACTGACACCACTCTTCAGAGAGCAAAAACCTGTCCAAACGACTCATCGAACGCCCATCTCCTTTGTACCACGTGAACTTTCGACCACCCAGAGGTAAATCAACTAAAACACACTCATCAATAAAATCATTAAACGGTGCATAATCATCTGCAACCTGAGACCCTCGAACCGAACGCCGCTCCTCCGAGGATCGAACAGAATTAAAGTCTCCACACAAGCACACAATACAACTACCCAAGGACTGTAAACGCGCAGATAGTGATGTCCACAAAGTCTGTTTAGCTCTCTGATCACATGGAGCATACACATTTAATAAAAAAGATGTTTTAGTCCTTCACATTTTTCTCCGTTTGCCAAATAAATCCATCGGTGTTAAGTTTAACCCCAAATTTCTATAGTGGACAACATTAAGAGTGGTCCACCACTTATTAAATTTTTTAAGTTTAAACCGTTTGATCTATTTTTTTTAAAAGATGACCATTAGATTATGCGTGTCTATTTTAACTTACGGTGTACCAACAACAACTAATTTTTTCTTTCTTACTTCATCTCTCCATCACACAGCCACCAACAACAACAACAAACATCAACAACAAAAGCTTCAACATAAACATCAGATCATGAGCTAATGCAATTATAAACCAAACAAAGTTATAACCCTTTTTAATTAATTATTCATCTTCACAAAACCACAATCAGTTAGTGTCTTTACACAATACGAGCAGCTGCATAAATTCACAATCCCATAAATTACAGAATGAACAACAACAACAATTTGTGAAAGAGGGAGGAAAATAATGGAAATTGATCCATCTTCATCCCCAATTTTTTTCTTCAATCCCAAACACATGATTAACATATCTCTCTTCATCCCCAATCTTTCTTCAATTCCAGAAACAAACCATTCAAAATTCTAGATCGATTGAAAAAAAATTAAGAACCGAAAATTCCAGAAACCATTGAATCACTAAGTTGTTTATTCGGTGGAGAGTTAGGTTAAATCACCAAAAATTCAGAAACACGGGTTAAATCACGAAATCACTGAGTTGTTTATCTTCTTCTTTCAAATTCATACAGTCTCCAACAACTATTTTATTTCTGGGTTTAATTACAGTTGTTGTTGGTTTTGGGTTGACGAATTTATGGGTTTGGGAACAGAAGAGAGAAGGAAAAGAAGAAGGAAGGTGAAGAGAAGGAAAAAAAGATATAATTTTTTTTTTTGTATTTTTTAGGGGAATCTAATTTTTGTTGTTGTTGTTGTTTCAATTTTGGAAGAAGAAGAACACGTGAAGAAGAAAAGGAAGAAGATGAAACAAATTAAATAAAACTAAAAAGAATTTATCAATTTTCATATTATTTTGATATTATTCTAGAAAAAAAATGTGTTGTTTATGAGTGAGTGATGAAGATGATGTTGAATATATGAAGAAGAGGAAGGAAGAAGATGAAGAAAGAGAAATATAATCCAATGGTAGCCTTTTTTTTTTAATCCAATGGTAGTTGTTGTTGGATCATTGTAAGATAAAGTAGTCATTCAGAATCCAACGGTAACCTTTTTTTTAAAAGATCAAACGGTTAAAATTTAAAAAAATTAATGAAGTCTATGGTAGACCACTCTTAAGGTTGGTCCACCATAGACATTTGGGGTTAAACTTAACAGCCAAGGATTTATTTGGCAAACAGAGGAAAAGGTGAGGGACTAAAACGCCATTTTTATTAAATGTGGGATCAAAATGAAAACATGAAATTAAATAAGGGACCAAACGATCTAATAAGCCTATAATGTACTACACATATGTTAAACACATTTCAACTATAAAATCTTTGTAAAGACACCTTTTATACAAGTTTTGGGGCATTATAGAACATACAAACTATTGATGCGCTCTAAACCATACAACCAGTAGGTGCATGTTAGACACTATAAACTGTCGGTGCATTCGAGACCATGCATAAATACCTAAACTGTTTTACACATCTAGATTGTACAATCAGACTGTGTAGTTTATGAATTATTTATGTCTATGTTGCACAACCCTAATGTTTAAAACACATTTTTGGTTCTATAGGTTATATATGATTCCAAATTGCACAACTCAAATGTGTAATTTAAGCATTATGTACATCCATATGTGTTAAACACAGTAAATTCAAAATTGGAGTTACAAAACCAAAATGCATGATTTGTAATTAATCAAAATATCTTAATATTCAAAATTAGTTATACATTAAAAATAACCAAAGTATCATAATATGCAAAATATGATAACCAAAACAACCCTAATATGTCAAGTTACAAAATAGGCATACATCTTAATTATTAGGAGCAAGTATGTCAAAATAAAATATACAAAAGACAAAACTAAAATTTTTACTCTGTCTCTCCAAGAAATGGTAGTATGTTCATGCCTCTCCACAAAACTAGAAGAACCACTTATACATTTCTCAAGATCCAACACAAACACACCTCTAGAGTTGATTATTCTCCCCTTCTTTCTAGAATTGAGTATTATTTTCATCCTCTCCAAACAAATCTACTTTCAACATTTCAAGCCTATTGAAAGTATTAAGTGTTTAATATTCATGGAACATTTGAAAGATAAACAAGCCTAGGACCTCGATGGAACTCTTTTGCCAACAAAAATAATTATCGTCCAGGTTGCACTGTGAGGTTCAAGTTTAACATGAACAATTGTTACCTATGTCATGTATTTTGAATTTAGTATAAGATTCCATCTTATATAAATGAATATTTAAATTTATCCTTTTGTAATGTAATTTGTATTCCTAAGTAAGTAATGAGTACCATCAATTATGTTGTATCCATTATATATGTTCAGATTCGATGTGTTGGTTATTTTTTATTTAACGTAGGGTTAACTGCATAAACCAAATCGAATATAAAACATCGCTAATCCAAACAATATCACAATAATATTACAATACAAAACAAAACATTATTAAATAACACATAGTACATCACGTTACAATTACAAGTCATAATAAAGTTACCTAAAATATTACAAGTACAACACTACTTATTCAACAACAACGGCTACAAACACATCCCAAACAAGATAACAAATTCCAAATAATACATAAAAATTCAAACATCCCTCTCCAGAAATTTCACATAGCAGTTGAAAGGATTGTTGTTGTAAATTTGAAACAAAAGCCTATCACCATCTTCCACATTACATTTCTTAACAAAATCATTCCACCCTTGCCCTATGTACCTCTTCATCTTATCACCACCTTAAAAAAAACATCACAATTGATATCTTTAATACCCGTAGAACACCATTAAAAATTAAAAACGCTTAACACTATAATAAGCATACATTAACTAATTAAAAGAAACTTGATTGCACTCATTTTTTAATACATATGGAATAGATCACTTGAAATATATTCCTAGAATATGAAAACTTTGATGAGATTTCAATCTCAAAGTTGTTGATGTTGATTTGACCAACTTTGCAATGGCCAATAGAGAAAAATTTCACATAATGGAGAAGGTTATATATAACACAAATTTCAATCGGTCTCAAAGTTTTTTATTCTTTTTGACTAAGGAAAGATATACTTAAAATTGAGGTTTGTGTGTTTTCAGAAAAAGATACAATTTAGAGATTTAGATGATGCATAAGGATCGACTTATATTCTTCAATTATTGTTGGGGACTATATAATAGTCTATTGATTCAATCACATAATATATAGGCAATATCATGACATGATGGACTAACACGTTAGATGAAAACATTACATGTCAACAAAATAATAAAAAGACTTTAAAAATAAAAAATAAATTATAAAAATTCACATAATGGAAGTTCAATTAAGGACTAAACTGTCCCAATTTATTTATGTGAATGACTAAAAGTTGTATATTTTTATTACGAGAGACAAAAATCTGGAAATTTTTCTTTTGAAAGAACTGAAATCAGGACATTGTTTAAGCATCTTACTATAAGTTATATTGTAAGAGCATTTTTTATTATGAGAGACAAATTCAGGGAACAAAATGAATTTTCATTCCAAAAAGAATGAAAAATGTTAACAACGGTCGTCCAAACATTCTTTAAGCATCTTACAATAAGTTTTAAATTTAGAAGACCGAATTTAAGTTTTCCAAATATTAAACACACAATTTTTAAAATTATATTTCTCAAACACTCTTTAAAATAACTTACATACCAACCACATCTCTTTGAATCAATCAAAAACTTATATGCAAAAACTTTTTTAAAAGGAACAAAACAATTTTTTTAGAACCTAATAAATAAAAGGGTAGATATGTTTTGGTTCCCATAAAATTTTCAAGTTTCAAGTTTTATTTCCTATAAAAAATTTCGTCAATTTTTGGTCCCGCAGAAAATTTCCGTGACAACTTTTGATCCTTGCGTTAAAGTAAAATCATGCATATCCTTCGAAATTTTGTATTATTTTTTAAGGTCGTGTTTAGTGCTTTATATATATCTCTCTTTCAAAAGTTTAATTTTTTTAACAAGTGATGAATTAAATATAAATTTTTTAAAAGTTCATATTTTGTTAAAAAAATTCAATTTTTTTGTAGAAGAGATTGTTATTATAATATTATTATAAATATCTCTGTAAAAATTCATAAAAAAAATATAAAGTATACACATGATTTTATTTAAAAAACAGGAATCATAAGTATTGGTAGAAAATTTTTGAAGGACCAAAAAATTAATAAGAACTAATTTTTTATTTTTTTAAAGGAATATAAGAACTAAAACTTAAAATTTTGAAATTTTATAGGACAAAAAAACATATTTAAATTTAGATTAAAAAATTTATTATTATTTTAGTAGTTGTCTTCTCTCTTTGTACGCTGAAACTCGAACATAAGCTATGATGAACTCAATCGAGAAAACCCTAATCATTCAAGCCAATCCTTTTTCCCTCGCTTTCTTCTTCAATCGAGAATTGAATGCAATGCATGGAATACCCATATCGTGCTTTCTTCCTTCCATTGGCGGTTCTCAACAAAATTCAATCTTTCGTTTTCCTCATGGCTAGGTAAACTTCAAAATTTCATTTTTAATCTTAATTTCTTGCATCTTTGTTTCAATTCCTATTGCCAGAATGCATAAGTTAGTCATTTAACAATGCTACATTTACTATATGAATGTTCAATTGCTAGACATGAGCAATAGTATTGTTGTGTGAATTCATATTCCATTGTTGCTATTTAGGTAATAATTTCATGTAACAGTAGCTGATTAAAATGATTAAATCTTTATTGAAATTTCAGGGTCTAGCTAAAAATGGGAAATTTACATGTAAATTGTGATGGTTAGAGATTGAGAAGTTTAGAGTGTGTATAGAATTGTATTTTCGATATATAAGACATCTTTTTTCATTGGTTTCATTTTTTAACTTTGAAAGTTGCTGAGAAAACCGAAACCCAATGTGTTTTTGTCAACTGGTTGTGATTTGGTTGTTACTATTAAGAGTCTCACATTGGAAGTGATGTGTATAAAACTAGTTTATATTTAAGTTTGAAAGTTGCTGAGAAAACCGAAACCCAATGTGTTTTTGTCAATTGGTTGTGATTTGGTTGTTACTATTAAGAGTCTCACATTGGAAGTGATGTGTATAAAACTAGTTTATATAAGTGGGAGCAGTCGTCACCTCACAAACCGGTTTTGTGGAGTTGTGTTAGGCCGTATGAAGCACGGATGCAGACTGACACGCCGACACAACTAATAATTTAAAAAAATCACATAATTTAGTGTAATTACAAGTGTCGGTGTCGGACACATGTAATCAACTACAAGGAGTGTCCGTGCTTCATAGGTTAGGCCCAACTACAAATTCTAAGATGATATTAGGTTTTCGCTATGTTCTGGGCATGAAGAGGGGTGTTACAAGCCCCACATAGGAAGTGATACGTATAAAACAAGTATTTATAAGTGGGCGCAGTCCTCGCCTCACAAGCCGGTTTTGCGTGGTTGTATTAGGTCCAGCTACAAATTCTAAGAGTTAGATTGAAATGTGTAACTTAAATATCCTTCTAATCTCTATCTAAGTCAGTGTTGCTAAATAGATCGTTATAGTAGGGATATAACATAGCAGAATTTGAACAAATTGCCATTGTTCTGCAATACACTTTTTAGCTTTTTAGTACAAAGCATTGTCAAATAATGGCTATAGCATTGTTAGTTGTTACATAGTCGAATTTCAACAAACCCCTATTTTTCACAATCTGCGATTGATAACACTAATTTGAATAAATATTGACACCGGTGAAATGGCTCTTTCTTGATTTTATAATATCATTCTAAGGAAGGTAATTAATCATGGCCGAGAAAATGAAACGGAACTCTGCTAATGACAATTGATTTTTTAATATAAGACTGCAAATTGTCAACTTGGAAAAGGAATTGAGAAGAAACGGAACGAAATAATTCTAAGGAAGGAAAGTAATCATGACCGTGAAGGTGAAACGGAAAACTGCAAATAAAAATAATTTTTTTATTATGAGACTACAAATTGTCAACTTTGAAGAGGAATTGAGAAGAAACGCTCCGGTTTTGTCAATTTAGTCTTTGTTGAGTTTATTTTATTTCAGTACCGGGTATATAAACTCATTCGTGCTCAGTAAGTGAGGCTTGGTTCAGAACAGCCACTTTCTAGGGTTAACCTTTCTCTCCGAAATTTTTTCATTGTGAAAGTTAAACCTATTTTCAAATTTAAATCTGCAAGAAAGGAACAATGAGCTCTTCTTCTTCCAGAAAAATGAATAAGGTAGTTAATTAAATTTTTCCGCCTGTGCACTTTTTATGTTATAATGAGCTCTTCTCTAATTTTATTTCCTTTATCAAAATATTACTGAAATTTTTTGTGAGAAGATTAGTGGCTATGTTGATACTGATAAGCTTTTTACTTTTGGTTATACTTTTATTCTGTCATTTGAATTTGATTAAGAAAGATTCTCCCTCTGGCATAAACTGAGAAGTTTGCAATTAACCAATCGTTATTATATGATATCTATCACATAGATTACATTCAGCCTGATTTTTTTTATTTTTTTTGGTTTCTTCACACTGTTTTCACTCATCATTATATATTTTATATGAAATATTCTTTTCATAAATGGTTGCCTGTATAATTATCTTTGAATCGTTCAGGAGAAGCCGAGTTCGATTCCTGATGGAAACAATTCTTGGATAGGCTTTACTTACCTCCCGACCGAACATATCATTTTGTGCTGGTGTATAATATATAAGTAATAATAGATTACCTTTATTTGTGATTGGCTCATATGTTTTGGTTTTTCTATCTCAATGGCGACATGAGTTAATGAAGCACCGAAAAGAGACAGAGTGTATAACATCTATTTCAAACGTATGCATATAATTATGCGTGAGGGTTGGAGAAAATGAAAACTGAGAAAAATTATATTTTGAAAGTAAAGTAATTAGAAAAATCAGAGAAAGATGAACAGTGGTGTGATGAACATTTTTTTTAATGTAACTCCTAGTATAGACTTTAATAACATGGTTTAATTTGTAGGATGAGCAAGTGGCCCAACCTGAAGTTCACCAGCCAAAGTGGCTTCAGGATTTTTTGGGGAAAAAGTTTTTCAGGGCATGTTCTGCTCATTCAGATCGAAGGAATGAGTTGAATATATACTGTATAAATTGCAAAGAATCTGCTTGTCAGTATGGTCTATCATCAGGATTTCATCATGATCACCGGATACTTAAAATTTATAAATATATGCACAGGGATGTTGTCTGCCAAACTGCTATGCAGACATATATAAACTGCTCCAAGATTAAGGTATTATACTATATCTTAGCTTGACTTTAAATTTGTGAATAATAAATGTAATTGTTACAGTCAAAAGTTGTGCGATTCACTGCAAATTTCTGTGCTTTTTGTGACTTTGGTTGCTAACCATAAGTTCTTAAATTCACTTAGAGAACTTTGTAAAAGATCACTACAAGTCTCTATTGTGTGTTTCATGAAATGTAACAAGAAAGCATAGTAGGAAATTGATTTAAAAGCATTATTTGTTTTCCTTTTAGATGTGTTGTTGGGTGATACTCTTTTATAGATATTTCTTTCTGTTAAAGTGGTGGTAGGAAAAAATTTGATATAGTTTATGGACATTAGTGCAGCATTGGATTATCAATACATGTTTTGCTAACTGTTAACTGGTACTTCTACATATATTGTCTTGTAACATGAAACCCAATATCTACTTTAACTCTGTAAGTGGTGTGTATGTCTGCCTACCCATACACCTAAAAATTTCTTACTGCAATTATGCTTGCATGGAAGAGTAAATAAATAAATGGGTTTAAGTAATTCAATCTTTTTAATGAAGTTGTTTTAGTGTCTGTATTTGATTCCTCTTTGATCGCAGCAATACAAATGCAACAACCGGCAGGTTCTGCATCGTCTCCCACGATGTGGATCAACATTGGATGATACATCATCATGCAGCTTTGGCAGCAGAAACTCAAATGGAGCTAACTCATACCAGTACTGCTCCATTGCTTGCAAGGTGATGACTACAATTTGACAATCATAACCATTTATTGTTCCCGTTCATTACACTTGTGAGTTCTGACATATAGTTATTACTATCTTATCATTTTTTTATTTGAACTTCCAGTACAAAGATATGTCAAGAAAGTCTGAAGATTCAATTCCTACTCGGGAATCACAAGGGGAAACTTCTGAGCCTCAAAAAAGGAAACGAAAAGGAACACCACACAGAGCTCCTTTCTTCTGATCAAAGAAAGTGTAGCGATATATATCTTTGCTGTTGTGGAAATTGTAGGGTGATACTTTGTGTAAACATGCTTTCTCATAATTCTATTTCACCATATTGTTCAAATCATTTAATAGCTTTTTTACTTGAAGGAGTTTGAGTTAGTTGGGGGTTGGAATAATTGGTTGAATAATGCATTTTGCTTAAACATATTAAAAGGAGAAATAAATTGTCATTTGAGATTGAATCAGGTTCTTTGGTTATAGGATGGTGCAGATCCTTGAAGTTTTGCAGCATTCTATTTTACATTTATGGTTATTTCCTGTTATCTTTAGTAAAATATCAATTCGTCACAACTTTTATCAAAGCTGCTATGATCTTGGAGTTGTGGGGAATTATTTTTGAAAATGATTCAAACGTTTAATGAGTTGATTGGTGGGTGGTGTGATAAAAAAAAAAACCTCCCCATATATTTTCATTCAAGTCTAAAGTAAAATAGTTTTCTCTTTTGAAATTGACAGTTGATTCTCTCTAGATTTACGAGTCATTTTGACATAAGAGCAAAGTTCCTAAATTGGGATTTGAATTTGTATGAGTTAATCAGTGAAAAGTTTGAATGTTTTCTGGTGGTGTTGCAAGTGTAAGCGAGTTGTCACCCTCAACACTCAATTGTGTGGTCATTTGCTGGTTAAATTGACATTGTTGTGTATTTAGAAGGTCCAAAAACTTTACCGGAGGTTTTGATCATTAATAGAGTATTCACTCACTACCACATGCTTTACTAGATTTTTAGGTTACTCTTTGATTCGTTGGACTTCGACATGTTATCACAAATTAGAGGTTGAAGACTTCAAGACAATCACATTAGCTACCGTGTGTCACCATTCAACCATTTCACTTGTCCCACGTGTCAAACATAGCCATGTCACCTTCCATCAACACAATTTTTGAAAATTGGCGTATTTAAAAACCATATTAGAAATTGCAAAACCCTAAACTTTTAGTAAATTAATTTTGAACCTAATATTCTTCCAAATTTTCAGTTTGGCTATGTACTTCTCCCATATTTGCAACTCTTCCCCTATATTTCAAAAAATTGCTAATATACCCTTACTCGGAAAAAAATGTGAATTTTTCCCAAAACATTTTTCAAGTGCCCAATTTCTCATATGTTACATGATTTCAACTTAGTTTGATCTTCCAAATCAGGAAGAAAAAAAAAAACAACTATTGTAACTGGAAAGTAACTGTGGTATGTGAATGTGCATGTGTAAGCAAAATTTTAAGTAAGGAAAATTTGGTATTTAAGTGTGTCCATTAGAGAAGTACCTATCTTTCTTGAGAATTTACTTAGTGAGTTATTTACAGTCTGCAACTACTATTCTCATTTCGACTTTGAAAAAAATGCCTCTAAGAAAACAGCATTTACATGAGAAAGAAATAGAGCTGAGGAGACAAATCCAACTGCTACTAGAAACTTTAAACACACAACTATCCCTATTGGAAGACAACAAGTCCAATTAGAAATGATGAACACCACATAACAATTCAGGAATAAAGTCACAAGACATTCTTGACATGAATATTCACAATAAGGTTTAATTGACTCACAAATATTTTGCCTCAATTCCAAATTGCATTTTCATATGAATCTCTTCTCTCTCTCTCTCTCTCTCTCTCTCTCTCTCTCTCTCTCTCTCTCTCTCTCTCTCTCTCAAGTAAAACAAAGTTCTTAAAGAATACACTTATTCCTTCAACTGCAAAAGTAATACATTTTGCCAAAAACCAAAAATTTAAAAAATGAACATTACAGCATTTAATCAGCTACAGAAAATGAACATTTCAAAAAATTGTGTTTACAAATTTTTAAACCAACAACAAGGTAGTGTACTATATTATGTACTTAATGAATCATTCAATATCCATAATACTCTAACAAATGAGTAGGCTCAGGTGAAACAAGAAAAGAATCAGCACAATCGACCATACCAAAGCTGCTAGATTCAATCCTTGGTGGCATAAGTGAATCACAGCATCCAGAACAAACAAACAAAGGTGGAACTGTCTCAGAATCATCTATTCCACAACATCTTGTATGCTGCCACACTTCACAAATATCACAAGCCACCATTCTCTCACCATCATCATCTTGTGCTCCACACTCACACCTCACTTTCCAATTATCACTTCCTCCTTGATATTTCAATGGAGTACACAAATCAATGCCAATTCCCCTTACAGAAAGCTTCACACCAGATTCAATCTGTCCAAAAATCACTTCTTCATCTTCTACATCCATCAATTCTTTGATATCTGTCACTATGAGTCTTTCAGCTATGCAATATGTGTCCCTTAATGCAGCCTCAGCAGTTTGCTTTAAGTCTCTAACTGTTGCATGCAATGGAACAGTTACAATCTCACCACAAGATGGCCCTTTTAAATCAGACTTATTCTCAACGAAATTCGGTTTCAAATGGCAAATAAATGTCAAAACTTGTTCCATTTCATCTCTCAATTTCCACTCTTTCACAAAGTGTCTGCAGTCAAGAATTGTTTGAACTGCTAATTCCACTGCCTCTGAATCTGGATAACCCAACAACACATTCTTGTAAAGATAAACCACATCACTGTAAACATCATTACCAGGCACCGAAGATGATGATGATGATAACGTTGATGACTCGACTTGAGGTTTATCTGCAACTGTCAATACACCATGTTCCATTTCAGGTGCTTGGTGCCCTTTTCTGAGCTCATCAATTGTATATTCAAGGATCCTTGAGGAAGAGTTAACTGTGCGGCGAACTACATAGTTTCCAACAATCACATTGTTAAGTGATTTCAGCACATAATCAAGTAAACCAGTATCACCAATGTGAAGCCTAGCTGCATCCCTCACATCTTGTCTTGTCATTCCACTAGAGCCTGGTTTCATAGCTTTATCCTCTTTTAATGCTTCCACAATCACTTGAGCTGCAAACTCTAATCTCCTTGTTGGCCACCTACTATCCATGTTAGCTACTGCAGTGCTGAATTTCTTATACCTAGCTGATTTTTCCTTCATTGTGAAATTTGATCTGCTACTTGAAAGTACAGGTTTGGATGCATTTCTGGACATAAATGCTGAAGTAGAACAAGAAGGTGAATCAGTATCAGAAACAGCATTAGGAGAAGAAAAAGTGACTGTCATTTTTGACACTGGTCTACGGGACTTGATAGTGAGCATGAATCTTAGAAGCTCTCTTATTGTGATGATATGAGTTTCACTCATATCTCTATAGAAACGAATCATTTGCTTGACATCTTTGTGGTACTTTGTCTTACTCAAATCTCTTACAATATCATCAAGAACTAATGAACCAAGAATTTCAATAGCTTCATCATAGTTTTGTTGTGTCACACCAAAGCTTCCACGGCAAAAACCATAACCCCACCTACCAAACCAAGAGTGACCATAAGCAACTCCATGAAGTAAGCGAAGATCCATTGACCTTTTTCTTGAAGCATCTTCAACTGCAATGTACCTACATTAAACAATGTAGCCAGATAAACATCAACTCATAAATACAAGAAATGCAACTATATACTACATACTATATGCTATAACTAATATGAATGATTTTTATCACCTTGCTCTAAGATTGGTGCAAATTCTGTCCCATAGATCCATGATTTCTCTCCCACTAAGAAATTTGGAACCACCTTCAATGCCATTAAGACATACCAAATGGCCATAACCATTGCAATGAATCACACCATGTAATAGATGACTCTGATCATCAAGAGCTTCTTCATTTAAGGGTTTATGCCACCCATCATCCATTGGGATTATAAAATGGTACCTTCTCTTTGATACAAAATGTCCACTCCAACCTATCAATCATAAACATAACCAAATCATATACCATTATCAATATCAGCATAAACCCATTTCAGTTTCTAAATTAATAACAGATCCGAAAATCCAAATAACAAAATAAGTTAAAGTAGTACAAAACATACACTTTTAACTAACCCTTTTCATAACAAATTAACATTCTTGGACCATTTTCACACACAAATCACAAGTTAAATCTACATTATAATAGGAAGGGAAAAAAAATCGAAATTTGCATTTGGAATGTTTACCAAATGCAATTCAGAAATCAAACTGAAAAATCCAAAATTGGTATTTGGGAAACAATCAAATTATTATCAAAAACCCTTAATCAAGACAACAAAATACCATTTTTTTTCAAGAATCTGAAAAAGACCCAAAATTCAAGCATACCCTAATTCAGAAAACAAACTGAAAAATCAATTCTTTTGCAAAATTGAACCGATCCAATTCAAGAGAACCTGATAAAGAAGCAAAATTAAATCATGCGTAATTCAGAAAACAAACAGAAAAATCAAAGTTCATGCAAAAGTAAACAAACCCATTTCAAGAAGCACTAAAAAAACCAATCCCATGAAATAAAAATCAGAACTTGAAAACGAACCTACACAACGGCAATGATCACAGAAAGGATGAGAAGAGTTATAAACTTCTTCTTCAAGAGCATAGAAAGGAACCATTAGATTCTTCTTTTCATGAATCAGAAAAGTGCACCAAAGAGGATTTCCCATAACCGTATAATCTTCAAGCTCACCAGCTTCTTGAAGAAAGAGTCGAACGTTTTCACGGAACGGACCTGAAGGTGAAATTGGACAACCAGGGTCAGCGAACGATTGTAGCGGGAAAATCTTCGTCCATCGTTTTCGCTTCTTTGAAGCGTCGATGATGGAGAATGACATGGTGGGTTGTTGTTGTTGATGGAAAAAATTGAAGAATTGATCGATTCTCTCTCTTTCATGTGAAGCTTCCATTGTTGGAAACAGAGCTCAATGGAGAGAGAGAGAGAGAGAGAGAGTGAGAGAGAGAGAGAGAGAGAGAGAGAGAGAGAGAGAGAGAGAGAGAGATTTAACAGAAAACTGAAAATGAAACTGATTCGGTTAAGCTTGTTGAAGACTAATTGAAATTTTAGTTTTGCGCGCGTTGAAAACCGTTAGGGGTATAAGTGTCCTTTCGATATGTTTTGAAATATTGATTAATAGAGGGAAAATGGGAAATGGTTATTTCATTTTTCTTTTAAATTTTAAATTGGTAAGTAGAGATGAAAAAAAAAGGATGATTAAATTGGTAAGTAAAGATGAAAAAAAAAGGATGATTAACTTATTTTGGTCCCTACTACATGCTACCTCACACTAGATTATTTTGGTATTCCCTTTTCTAATTATATGAATAATATTGAAATGAAATCAGACTTTTTTCAATTTAGTAAAAAAATTATTTTGATCTTTATCTTAGGAAAATGCTAAATATAGCAAAAAAAAGCAATATTATGAAGTCATCATGATAACTGTTTTGAGTTAAATAACACCACTACTGGTATGTTTCCACCGAATTCGAAATTAAAGTCAATAAATAGTGTTGATATTGAGTTTTGTTTAACCCCAATATGTGCGCTTCATGAGATTTCACACAATATCATTCGTTGTAAATGACATGATTCTTGTTCCCCATTCAAACTAGACACTCTGCCAAGTCATATTGCAAATTATCGTTTTCTTATATTTATTTGAGTTATTCTTATTTTAAAATAACTTCATAAATACGATCTAGAATAGACTCATAAACTTAAAATTAATCGCAATAGTTTGGGAAAAAGCACTCTTAAGCCCAACACATAAACAATAACTAAGTTTTATCCAACGAAGTAGGGTCTAATCTTATAACCCAACACAACCATAAATAATACACATAAGCTCAAGAATATTAGATGAGAGATTATGGAAATAATCGCTTATCCATTATATATCATTGTATAGGCCATGAGCTTATCATTCAGGCACACTCAACCTATTACCAAACTTGGATATCTTTACTTGAATAAAGTGACCATGCTCATCACTAAAAGCAGCATCAACATTGTTTTTCAACATAACATGTGTGATTTACTAAAGTTGGAAAATGTAGCTACTATCAACGTATTATTGGATGAAAACAAGAAACTCATATTCCGAGTTTGAATTTTAAATCCGATTTACTAAAAAGTTGAAAATTGAGATGTCCAATCTTAATTCAATAGTATTGATTTCTTAACTACATGTAATAAGTGATTTTTAGCAACTAAGTGATTTTTGACCGCTTCTATCTTTACTTGTGATTGTAGGACAACCAAAACATTGTGACATACTATATTTGTAGGGCATGCAAGGGAAGGTTGAAATCACATGCTTGTAGGTCAATTTCAACAAAAACTTATTATGATGCAAAACCAACTCCTTTAGTCATGTATGCTATGTAGATTAAGCAAAAACTGAGCTTACTTGCCACTATGATCACCAACCTAATAAGGGTTAAATTAATCCCTATGAAAATGAAGTTGGAATGCATTTTTGGTCTGTTTCATCTGGAAATGCAAATGATCATAATAGAACTTGTCGACATGTTTCTTCATTTAACTTTGTTGTGTGTACACATAAAATATCGATTTAACTGATATGAATGTCCTTGTTCTATTTCAAAATTTTTAAAAATGAGTTGAATGTAAGTGATATATATTTAGATATATTCATGACTAAGTGACGTGAACAATAATTTGAAGTTAAAAATCAATTTTAGAAATAAAAACTACAAATTTTAAATTTTAATTAAAATCAGTGCTAATCATGTCAAAAGTAATTCTATAGAAAGGAAAAAAAAAGAGTAATTATGTCAAAAAGAAAACTGAAAATTAACTTTAGAGCACTAATCATGTCAAAAGTAATTCTATAATATAGGCCTATAAAAAGAGTAGAAGAAGAAAAAAGAGAGGAACAAATTGTGCAATCATAAAGTATAGAGTACATGAGAGAGAATTCAAAAGGTGTGTATTATAAGCCACTAAGGGATGTTAGAGATTGTACAACTTTGGAGAGTAGGTGCAAAATTGATTTGTCAAGGGATCAAAACAAAAATTTATTTAAAAGGGGTAGGTGAAATTTTCAAAATTCGAGTGTGTTTGAACACACCCTTAGTTATAAGTGAGTTTACCCCTAAAAATAAAATCAGACATACTCTTGTACCCAAAAAATAAAATCAAACACACTCATATATAGTGTTGGAACAATAGTGTTAAACTAGAAAATTTGACTGAAGCTAAAGTATTACGAATTGTTCGTTCAACTTGAATCTAAATTTGATTTTGGTATAGGCAGATCCAAGGCCCGGTGGCTAGCCTGAGCAGTTGTCTGGACTCTGATCCAAAACTTTTGCAATTTCTTATGTAAATTCATCTAAATTTCTTATATAAACCCCTATAAAATTTTATGTATATTTTTTGTTGGGCAATTTCAATAAATTTTTTATTATTTGCTTGTAATTTCTTATGTTAACCCCTCTCAAAGTTGATTATTTGCTGCAATACAATTTATTCCAAACCCAAAGAGTGAAAGAGGCCTACATCTCAAAATTTGCAGAGAAAAAAATGTGTTGCAATTTTTTTTTGCCGAGGCTTTATAATAATCCCAACTCCGCCACTGATTCTTGGGTGGAATAGTTAATGACCAAACTTTACTTATCTTTCTAACAAACTTCAGATTATTAGGGTTCATTTTCTCTAAAAACCGGAAAGGTTAAAGCCAAGAAAGAAATATTCAATTTTGTCATAAAAAATATTCTTAATATTTTGCTGGCTTTGTTGAATTTTCCACTCATATATAGTGTGTTCCAACAACTTTAAAACATATTCAGTCCCATCACTCATATCGTTGAAATTCTAAAAAAAAAAAAAAAAAAGATATTAGAAATTATTTTGATACACGAGTTTGACCGAGAGTGTGAGGAGTTTTCAACAACTTAGTCATCACAGAAGAAATTTCATACAAGTTGCTGCATACACGAGTTTTGAATCTCTTTAATTAAGGAGAAATTTCAATTCAACATGACTATTTTATACCTTTAACCTGCATTTTGATTATAAAACTAGAATATTCTTTTTCCTTTCACTTTTTTAAGTAGAAATTAGAAAAGCTTTTACTTATAGATGTAGAAAAATGAACTGCAATTATAGAAGTATAAAATTGAGAGGTTTAATAATTATGCACTAACATTTATCAAAAATAAATATATGTTGATGTATAGTGATTAAATTCAAAATGTGTAACACAAAAAAATAATTGAGTGCATGAATGTGGAAATATATAGAAAGTTGTCTCCTCTTATTGCTTCAATTATTTCTGTTTGACAACAACATGCAATGGTCAATTTCTTCCCAAGATGCAAGCACGAGGAATCTTCCATTTGACTACCTTGCTAAACACGTTAGAGACTTTTCATGAAAATAATTGTCCAAGTTATAAACTTCCACTATAAATTTAGTACTCTACCATAGTTAATTAAATGACCAAAAAAACTTAAATTCTATATCCACTTTGATAATTGAAATTAATTTTTCCATGAATATCATCAAACTAGGAGTACTTGTTTGCTCAAGTTTACCCTTATACTTGAGTTGCTTTGTGGAGTCCATAGCTCAACATTTTGATACTTCTCAATCACACTTCACTTCAACAAGCAAGGTAAATATGATGAACAAGGAGAAAGAAGATGCATCAACCATTGCTAATGTTGCAGCCCAAAATCACTTTCGACAAATTCAACACTTCTGCTAAGAGAGTCTTATTTGATTAAACTTTTTGGGGTAATATGTAATATTTAGTAATCATATCCTAATTTGTACTATAGCCTTTGGAAATTTGTTTTGTTGGAATACACAAAATGGAAACTCATAACTGTCCTAATTTCCTTATCTTTTTTTATATTTATTTGTTGTAACCAACCATATGTGCTTTCTGCAATTTCCTCAGTACAATATTGGCACCACTCTACATCCTTTGCCTTCTCATACTCTATATATACCCCCCATCTTATCATATTTTTGCAAAGGGAGAGTTTTTAATGAAAATATATACAAAAAAAAAAAAAAAAAAAAAAACATTTTCTCATCTTCAAGAGTTAAAAAAAGGGAGTTTTTTCATTAATACTGTGAAAAACAAAATAAAACACTAAATCATTCCTTTGTTTACATTTAATTATTTCTTCTTCTTTTATAACTTTGGTGATCCACATTGTGTGAGCCTTCGTATCGCTCTAACGCTTTATTTTTCATATCTACTTGTTTTTTTTTACAAAGTTTTGTTTTTTCGCTTGGTTCCCCGTTTTATTTTTGCTAGCTTTCGTCACTGTAATTGATGTTTAATTAATTGATGTTACTTTTCAAACTCCTAATTTGCTATTTGGTAAAGGAAAATGGAAAATCTACATTGTCAGGGTGATTTTGTAAAGTAAATTTCTTACATTTAATCTTTGCTTCGCAATTTGAATATTTCATGAGTTGATATTTGTTATGTCTTTGTTGGATAATGTAAAGAGAAATTATATTTGTAAAATTATTTTGTGATAACTTTTGAAACAACTTTATTTTTCTCTTTTTTTATTGACCAAAATAATAGAAAAAAAAAAAGGAATAGAGATAATAAAAACCTAATATGAGTATAAAAAGAATTGTTCAAAAGTCGTCGGTTATACAAATATCATTTCTCTAATATAAAATACTTCCCAGCTTAGTGATGGCTTTTTTCTTAATTACACTAATTTTTGTAAAAAAAATGATGATTGAAAAAAAATCAATCAGTCAAGAACATTGAGAAAATAAAGTTGTATCTCAAATCTCTTTTATGATCATAGAAAATATGTTTCACAGTCATGAGATACTGAATTTGTATGACACAGCTATCCATGTTGCTTATGTAAATACGGATTCATACTTATTTGGTCTCGACAGACTGAAAATCATCTTGCTTTGATAAACCATAGGACTATCCTCTCATTTTTTTAATTTTAGGATTCCAAGATATATGTCAATTTTTTTACTTTTGTTTGATTTTTATAATATTAGTTGATTGGTCGGTTACTGCTTTCGAGTATTTAATTTTATTTTGGATTTTTAATCAATGTCAATGATATGTGTTTATTCTTCGCGCACAAGAGTTCCTAGTTGAACTCTTCTATTGTTAGTCCAACTTACTTTTCTCATATTGAGAGATCTTTTTTTTTTTGTTATTCTATGACATAGGTCTTCAATATATTTTAGGCTTAATTGGATAGATTTGGTCCTTATTTAATTTCTAAGTTTTATTTTCGTCCTCTAATTAATAAAAGTTTAATTTTGATCCCTTAATTTCATTTTCGTTTGCTAGCTTGGTTTCATTTTGTTAATTTTAACTTAAAATAGAGAAATCAAAATTGTAGAAAAAAGAGATTTTAATTATAGAAATGTAAACTTGAAAAGTTCAATAAAAAAAATTATAAAAGAAATTTAGGGTGAGTTTAAGATTGAAACAATTATACGTTAATAATATAAAATTTTAAATTAGACATCTAATTAGATTTCACTAAAGTATCATGTCATAAAATTATACACATAGAGAAATGATATTTATACAATCATTTTCTATCAATTTTTAAGACAACTTTCTCTCATACTCACATTGAGTTTATACTTTCTTTCTTTTTTTTCTATTACTTTTGTCCAAAAAAAGATAGAAGAAATGGTTGTTACAAAAGTTGTCCAAAAAATAAATGTAAAAATATCATTCCTCTGAGAATTTTGTGTATAATATTTTTACAGCTTTTATTTATGTTGATGCACAATGATTAAAATTCAAAATTGAGTGCATAGTAGTGAAAACAGAATGTCTTAATATTAGCTTAATTATTTACCGTTGACATCACCTCACCACAATGGTCAATTACTTAACATGATATATGCAAGCACGGGAATTCTTCCATTTTGCTTCCTTGCTTAGCACGTTAGAGACTTTTTCATGGAAACAAATGTCCAAATTACAAACTACCCCTATAAATTTAGTACTCTGTCATGGTTAATGATATCACAAAAAATCTTAATTTCATCCATGAATATGTTCAAACTAGGAGTACTTGTTTCCTCATGCTTGCCTTTGTTGAGTTGCTTTGTGGGGTCCATAGTTCAACTTTTTTATACTTCTCAATCACATTTCACTTCAGCAACCAAGGTAAATATGTTGCATATGAAGAAAGAAGATGCATCAACCATTGCTAATGTTGCAGCCCAAAAGCACTTTCGACAAATTCAACACATATGCTAAGAGAGTCTTATTTGATTAACGTTTTTGGGGTAATATGTAATATTTAGGAATCATATCTAATTTTTGTTAAATGATCTTGTTGGTTTTTTGAAAATTTTGAAGGAATCTTCTCCGGTATATCAATTATGTTGACTGTTGGTGTTTATATAAGAAAAATCAGTACTAAAGTGATGCTGAAGTTCAGAATCAAGTGAAAATGGAATTATGGAAGTAAATATTATTCTAACATTTGTCATTGAAAAAAGAAAAAGCTGGCTATGCAGTTTATATTATCACTTTCACTTGGAGCCTGTTTGGTTTGGCGTTGGTATACTCTTTCGCGCGTTCCAATGTGGTTTCAATGTGTTTCGAAGCTACAAATTGTAGCATTAAAGTGGACGCACGTTTGCTAAGATTGCAACGTGAAAACAAGCATCCCACTTATCTTAAGTTTTTGAACGAAACAGGATCTAAATCTATAAAAAAAATATATAAAAAAAAAAATTGGATTTTGCTTTTGTAAGAGTTTCTGAATGAGCTCTTTCAAGAAAGTTTTCTAATGGATTTTATACTTTTAGTGAGAGAGCTCGCTCTATTAGCATCGAAAATTTTATTCTTGCCATGAAAAATCACAAGCTCATCATAGGAATTTAACCACGTGGGACATTTACCATAACATTAACAAGATCAAATAATGTGCTTATTTCTAGATAACAGCACATTACAAGGAGGCAAATTATTATATGGCTATAAAAGAGCCATAATATGAATGCCTAATGCGTTTCATTGACTAAATACAGCTTCTGATCATCCTTAATCATGCTAATGTCAATAATTTTACCAGCATCTTCTGATAATATACAAGCGTCGCTGGAAAATCCTATCTGTTCTGCCGCTGTTATGATTAGCTCTTGAATGGTGTGTGGAATCCATAATACTATTCCATTTCTTCTTTGTTCTTTTGGATCCCACGGATGGAAAGGGAACACTGTGCACTTCTTTGGATGTACTTTATCTGAAAAAATGGTAGATTGACTTAAATTTGAGTTTACAGCAATATATGATCTACATTCAAGAAAAGTAGAGAAAAATGAAAAGATAAAAAGTAATGATAAAAGAAGGCTATTGCAACATATCAGTACCTGTAATTTCTTGGGGAAAAGGGAATTCTGTCAATTGAGCTGATTTTGCATCTTCCAGTAGCTTTATCAGATTTTTGTTTCCACTCATCCGAGCTTCATCAAGCGGGGTATTTCCCCATCTGTTTTGTGTGAAATGAAAAAGAACGATAAGTTTTGGAATGAAAAAGAAAAAACAATAAGCAACTATAGCGTCGGGCGTCAGGATTATAGTTGTAGTAGACACACGCAAGTGAGGATGCACACACACACAAACCTAGCACACTAGTGAATTAGGCCAATTTTAATTTTTCAAGTGAAAACAAGTATGAAAAGGTTCCCCTTCTTGGAAACATTAGTCATGTTAGTCTGAACATGTAAAATAAGAATCAATTACAGTACCTGTCTTTGGTAAAAACACTAGCTCCGGCTTCTAATAACAACTTTGCCATGAAGATTAATCCTTCAGATGCAGCAACGTGTAGGGGGGTACGATAGTCATAATCTTTCAAGTTAGCATCCATTCCATTTGATAAAAGCCTTTTAAGATAATCCGAATCTCCTCTTGCAACTGCTGAGCATAAAAAACTACCACCATCATCTATCTTCAACGAGGCCCCTTCTCTAACAAGTAAAGAAGCAATCCGATCGTGTCCATTCTTAACTGCTTCAAGTAGCGGTGTGTTCCCAAAGTTATCTGTGAAATACCACATTAGTGATGTTTGCATTACCTAAAATTTAAGTTTGATCCTCGAGGAATATCTATAGGTTGCTCAATTACCTTTGACGTTCATGTCTACACGTTCATGAATAAGAAGAAGTGTGATATCTTCATATCCTCTGCATGCAGCAAGATGCTATAGGAAAAACAACAAAGGTTCTTATCAGGCAATCATTTTATAACAGCACTTGTAAATGGCATGGTCAATTAATCACCACATCGTAGATGAAGAGGATGGAATTTATTGATAACACGACATCATAGTAATACATTTCAAGCTCCTTACCAGAGGTGATCTTCCATCATAATCTGTCTTCTTGGGATCAGCTCCAGCTCGAATCAAACTTTTTAGCTGGTACAGATCGCCATCAAAAGCTGTTCTGTTGACCTTCAAAGCAAGTTCAGATTCTAGCTTTCCAATGTGGAATGTGATGTCTGACTCCAATTGCTTACCTCTGATAGACTCTTTTCCCTGTAAAATATGAGATATTAGGTGTCTCATGATCAGAAAATAATAAAACTGTATAATCCCAAAATGAGTAACTTGGTACATCCATGGCAAGTTCAACTAGAGAGTAGCATGATGCATTTTTAACTCATGGTAGATTTGAAAATGTTCAACTAGAGAGTAGCATAATGATTACCTCTAGAAGGTTGTCCAATACTTTCTTCCCATCATAAAAGTATATATCTAGGATATTTGAAAATGATTGTTTGTCAATCCGCAGGACCCTACATAGTTCACAAACACGAACAGTATGTGGCTGAGGAATGTTGCAAAGAATAGATATTTCTCCAAATGAGCTGTTGCGCTCTAGAAGTGCAACAGTTTCCTCGGACCCATCATCAGCTATGCCTACTTCCTCCTGCATTGAAACAGTTTTGGGCATTCAATAAACATAAATGAAACTCGTCTTCTATGAAAGACTTTCAATGAAGTAGTTCTAAAATTCATACTAAAGTTGTTTCCTCTGTTGACCTACTGAAGATATTATGAAGCACATTCATAAGACTCTCAGAGATGCTATTCTCTTAAACACTTTTACAAGGTAATACAATGTAAACTTTGTAAAGTAAGAAAATTCAGCATTATCCGGCATGTATCGGGTAATAAAAGGGTATGAATACTAGTAGGTCTAATTCCAGTTACTCAGAAGCTATGACTAAAATCAGAAACCTGGAATATGAGAGAACATAGAAATTGAGACATTGCGAAGTGGTTGTAGAAATATAAAATCTTACCAGCACACCATCACAGACAAAATATAGTTGATCTACAACGTAACCTTGTTGCATTATAACTTCCCCAGGAAGAAAGAATTCCTCATGGAGCCTAGTAACCTGAAAGAACATAAAATATTATCACCTGACATTACACGTGCAAGAAATGATAACGGACGAGCTAGAAACTCTCATTAAACAAAGGTATCACTAATCTTATTCAGTATGCAGAAGAAAGGCCCATACTACCAAGTTCTTTTTTATCAATCCAAAGTTCGACCTTGAAAGTAAAGGTGGCAGTATCAAAACAAAGTTTCTATACATATATGAAATATTACATATGTATATACACAAACATATATTATACAATCAAAATGTAAAAAAAAAATAAAAGTTAAATATATGCAGGCACACATACATAATTATATACTGAGTGGTGGTGGGGGAGAGAGGATAAAGATAAGTGAGAATATAGTTTATTGGTGTGAAAGGAGGGTGAAAACACAGTTATTGTTAAGTAGGAAATAAAGACTGTTATTTAGATAGTTTGTCTTTGAACAATAATCAGTCCTATACTCCTATTCCTACAGTTTGTTGAGTAACAAGTGTTTGGATTTGTGTCATGTTATGTTACTCATCGTTTGATTTGTCGTGATCTACAAACAAACATATTTAAATTAAACATTCAACCATTACCCTGACTTTTTGCAAATCAAACGGACCTTTGAATTCTTTCAAGGATAAAATTAGTGTAGAACATTTCAATAGCGTAGAAAACAATAAATGCAATGGACAAGGGCACATAAAAGTTGAAAGACATTTCCGGTTGACGAAAAGATCAATGTCATCAAAATATACTTGTTTCCTTGAGTCTAAATAACAAAATATTTCATGTCAAAGAAAAACCAGCTAGAAAGTGTTGATCCCCTTAGTTTTAAGGTTTTAGATCAAGTCCAAAAAGCAAAAGAGAGCTTCCAGCTTTAGCCACCAAAAGTATAGATAATACTAATGTCATTTCATATTGATATATGGCAGGAAATGGGGAAAATATTACTTACAATCTGATTGATGAATTCTGAAGAGCATCCACTAAAAAGAGAAACGTTTTTTATGTATGGCGAATACAATGATTCGGATATCTGCAAAAGTTAATTAGTCTGTTACACAATAATCTACAAACCAACCAGATGCTTTCATGGAAAATATGAACAGAAGATGGCCTAAAACTCCAGCAGAAATTTTTCGCCAAAGAACAAAGATGAATTTTCTGAAACATAAGACAAATTTGACAGATATAACCAATAGAGATGAAACGTGGGGAAATTTTACAAGTAAAACCAACAAAACATGATTCCAGTAAACAAATATAAACAAGCATTGGAAGCAGGTGGCAAAGCAAGATATTGTAGAAAATGAAACAAATAGGAACAATAACAATGAGGATTTCCATAAATGATGTTTAAGGACCTCTTCTTTCTCTTATTACCTTAGATCGAATAGAAATGGGAATATCCTGAAGGACTGCAGCGTCAGTGTAGCTGCTTTCAAACTGCAAACGCACGTGGCCCTTTATTTGTTCACGGATATCCTTATGAAGTTTATTTCTATTCATATATTTCATCAAATCTGTCATCCTGTCCCTAAACTTTTCAGTCTTTGATCCCTTGACTATCAAGGCTGTCATGTTACCGATCAAGTAAGCACCAAGAACCATGTCAAATGAAACATAAATCATTATGAATATCATCTCCCTCAAATTTACTGCATGTATATCTCCATATCCTGTGAAAGAAAAGAAAGTCGCAAGCATGATACATTCAGAATAACTTTCCAAGAGTGATAAGATAGTATACAAACAAAGTAACAGCTGTGTCATGAACAAGGTTCACATTTCAATTTGTGTTGATATGTCTCACCACACCAGGACAGTAATTTCATAACAGATGGTGTTGTGATTTGGTCTGTGTGAAAACAGTGGCTGAGTTTCTTCTGCTTTATTTTTCAAAGCACTGAAACTTGAGTTACTATGACATTCTTATCAGTAAAATTATGTGAATACTAATGACAAATAACAACATTCAAGACTTATGCTTAGCAAGTGGAGTTGGTTACAAGGATTAAATCATCATAATACAACTTGGTTCTAAGTCTACATAGACCAAATGTTCACTAAGTCTGTTTAAATAGTTTCTCCAACAATTTTCTTCAGACTATCTCCAATCCTTTATTCAGAGTTTCTTTCAATTGTTTCCCAAACAAAAAGAGTAGAGGAAGAATCATTGATCCATCACATTAAAGATATGTCTAAGTTCTAAAATTGGCTACCAATTACCAGCATACCCCTCTACTTTTATCTATGCTAGTGACCAGCTATTTAAATACTGAAAGCAGACCACTCCCACTACATAGGTTGGGTGAAGATAACTAATGCCAGATAAAATTAAAATCATTCTGCTTCTGCATTATGAATTAAATCTAATTAAATTTAAAAGAAAGAAACCTACCGACAGTAGCCATAGTAACAATAGCAAAATACAACGATGTCGTGTAGCGCTTCCAAATATCAATTTCTCTGAACTTTGAATAAGCATAGTCACCCAGTTTCAAACTTCCTATCCATGTGTAGCCCTCTTGGGATTCAGGTAGTGTAGTAGCCAAATAGTAGAATATGCAGGCTGCTGTGTGAGTGCAGTAGAGTTCAACAACTAAAAGTTTCACAATCCGAGCAATAATGTAATTGACACGTATATCTTTCTCCAAATTCCTGAAAAATTGCACAACTCTCTCTGCCCTATATAATCTGATCCATAATAGGTACCTCACTTCCTCTCTCCGTCCACAAGCCTGTTCATAAAAGGTTAACCTAATGGTTAAAGCAAGATCAATGAACTAGAAACTTTCAATAATAAAGAACTTGCTATAAAACCAGAAGTCATGACAAAAGGCTTTAACAAGTTATTATAACAAGTTTCGTTCTACGTCTGTACCCTCCATGTTTCAAAACCACAGCCAACATTAATCTTAACTTGTGCTTAGCTAAATAAATTGCGCAGGAAGACACACAAGTACAAAATTCTGCCTTTTAATAACAGGCTTCGCAACTTGTGCAACAAAGTGCTGTATGCAACATGACTAATGATTAATATATACATTCTTAAGTTTGTAAACTTGTGAACCAGCGAAACAGAAACACAACAAAAGAACCATGACACATGTGCCATTGCTATGAGGGGTTAAACTATATTTGTGACTATAGGACACAAAAGAAATGCCCAAAAAGTTCTATCACCCCAACATAAAGTATTGTGAGAGACTATCAACAAATAGTTGGCCAATTGAACTGGACATTTGACTCACCTAACTTTATATAGATGTTAAAATGATTTAAAATCAAATCTAATCCCAGTAAAATTTCAATGGAAAGTTAAAGAAAAAGTAAAATGAGGATAAAGTTTCCTCTAATTCTAATAGTTGACATTTCATTGCAAACTGGAAAATATGCTAAAAGCCTTGAACTGCTGTGAAAGAAGAACAGGCATTATATAAATCATTTTTGAAACAATGTTTAGGATCATAGTAAATTATAGAGGCAATTCCTCAAGTGAGAAATGTATTCTGGAAATTTAGGTTTATCTGCAAGAAGTAGAACCTTGTAGATGAGGTCCCAAGGCATACATCCAAGAAGATCAATGACAAAGGTGGATTTTAGATACCTACAGAAAAGAAACAGGGAAGCCATAAATCAAATGAAAACAATTCAATATGCTGACCAGCATCCCATTTCAGCATATATCAAATATCAGCTATACACCAATAGCGGGTGCGGGGCCATGTTCCAGACTAATCCTATCAAATGTGTGACTCTTAACAAGAAATACAGCATAAGGAGAAAATTTACCGCAGAGCAATAGGAGTACGCTTGTAAACCATGCGATAGGTCTGACTATCTCTATAAGCAACAAAGAACTGCAAAACAATGTCCACAAGAAAAGCTATTTGTCCTACGATATCCAGTATAAAGAGATTCTCTGGCAGGCCACGAAAAAACCCAAACTCCATTGGGGTGAAGAAAGATGAGTATACTGCCCATAACAATATAAATTTGAGCCATGCACGATACCACCTGCATTGTTCATTAATATCAGCATCAACCAATTTAAGTCTTCATATATTTGAGGCAAGACATTTATCAATACTTGAGGGACTAAAGCAAGAGAGTAAACAAACTCAAACCGCACTAACAAAAAAAAAAAAAAAAACTCAAACCGTATCAAACATAGAATACAGAGTGGTGTTTGAAACAAAGATAATTAAAACATGACCGAACATCAAACTGGTGTACTCGTTGGTTCAAGGTTTAATGGTTTAACCGAGGTCTTGAACCGGTAATAATTAAATAATATATTTTATTAATTTTTAATATCTTATGCCAAACAAAATACAAATATTAAACTAAAAATTGAATATTTATAATTTTAGAATATCAAAACTCAAAATTATAACTTTATTAATTCTATTTCTACTTAAAGAAAAAAGAGGTACCACTTAAAAAGGATTGGTACATGCTTGTACCACAACAAGCTCACAGCAGAGTATACCATCACTCCCACATCCCAAACAATGGCACCCAGCATCTTACCATTGCTAGTAAAATATGAAAGGCAACAAACTATACCACATATGTGTGAGCTGAATTATATATGCTTTTATGCAACCCGTGGTAGTTGAAGCTCACTAATGTTATGGATCCATGTTGGCATCAGTGTCTCAATCAAGTAATAAAGTGTAAGCCTTTCAATATATGCGTATGCTAATTCTGGATAAGTTTCCAGAATGTCCATCACTTGCTGCATGTGGGGACGTGGGGTGTTACTTTTCAATTTCTTCATATTAATGTGATAAGGGTCGTTATTGTTTGTTACCATGCACATTTATATTTAACTAACAATCGTCAAGACCATAACATGATATTATTATCATTTCTACGTGTTAAAGTCCCATTTTGCTTAAAAGAGATAATCAGTGGATGAGTTTTTCGCTATAAATAAAGACTTTCTATAGATTTTTTTTTTTTTGAGGGAACTTTCTATAGATATTTATCAACAAAGAAAATAAAAAGACTTTAGATTCCTAGTATTAGCTAAACAAGTGAAATATTTGTTCTACAACTCCTGCCACAATATTTCTTCTATACGAGTAAATAGGCAAATTTATCCTTATATTGTAGTTCATTGAATATATTTTCTGTAGACATCAATTAATATTATTTATATTATCAGAAAAATGGACACTAACGTGACTTGTCTATTTTTTTTCCCCATTGTATTTCATTGTATATATATTTTAATTTAATTTCTTTGATTCAATTTTATATAATTTATGTTATCTAAACTTATGTAAATTTATGATTCAATATATTTTTTTTAAAAAAATCATTTAATAATTAATACTGTATAATCGTGTTATATATATAATGTCATGAGTGCTATTAGCATCTCCCTTACTATTTTTTTCAGAAAATCACACATCTCTTAATTTATCAATCCAAATATGAAAAATACTTTTTTTTTTTTCTCCCTGAATGGGATAAATAAAAAAAGAATATGTTTTTCTTAGAATAATTAGGTGTGAAAAGAAGCACCCAAATTTCATTGGTGGATTTTCCAAAGGTGACGCTACTATGTATTTTGGGCCAAAAAAGAAAACGGAATGCTTCTCATTAACGAGGAGAATTGTTTTTCTGACCCCTTAATGTCTCTCTTAGACCTTTAAAAATGTTCAGTAGATAGATAATTCTTAAAGGATATTTCTTTTTTAGTTTTAACATTTTTGATAGAAAACTCTCAAAGCATTTTTCAGCCTAAAGATATATTGAGGGGCCAAAAAAGCAGTTATTATCCACGAGTTCACCAAGGTGTGTAATATTTTGTTTTAAGAAGAGCATATAACTTCTTTAACTTTTAAAAGAATGTTACTATTTTTTTGCTGTTCAATGCATCTCCCAATCGGATCCAAGAGACTAATCTTATGAAATTACAAAGATCTATTAGACTGACTGATGCTTCTCAATAGATACCCTTCTATATACATCGAACAGAAATCTAAATATATATTTAAATGACCATATATCATTATCAACTTTGCATCTTGAATACGAAACATTTTGATTTAAGAAAGAATCATGTAGATCAAGACAAGACTGAGACATCTTCTTATGGTATATATTAATTAAAATTCTATACATGTCAAGTCATGATTAACAACAAGTGTATAAATGTCAAAATGGCATGTGAGTATTGTCTTCAATAATTAGTGTTAATTTTTTATAAAATAAAAATAAAAAATTATAATTAATGAACTTTTTTTTTTAAAAAGACGAGATGACAAAATTATTATAAACTTACAAACAATTGAAGGTATCGGAGTTCGAACCTCAATCATAATATTCGGTCTAACAATTTTGACATTTTATCAACTAAGCTATCACTTGTGGATAAAAAACTTTAGACTTTTTATATCTCTAAGTTGAGTTCTGAATTGTAAATTTTATTTTCTATGAAAATTTGGAAGGTTAAAATTTTATGACAACTATAATAAAAAATAAACTTTATTAGGATACTTTTATTTTTATTCTTAAAAAATATTATTATATTTATACTTTCGAAATTATAAAAAAAAAAAAAAAAAAAAAAAAATTATTGTGTCAGTTTGTAGTTTAAAAAAAAGCCATTCCCTCAAATATATTCTCTATGAATTCAGTTCATATATCCTATCCTATGAATAATAGTTCTACACCGTCAATATATCACAAATTATTAAGACTTATTAATTACACCGAAAGCTATCAAAATTAAACTCTAAATTAAAAATAATTTTTTTTTCATATACATTGTCGCTAAATCATAATCGTTGGTTCCCGTGAGTTTAGCTTTAAGTGGTAAACATAATGGATAATATATACAAAATCTAATATTCGAACCATGAAAATCACTGAAACAAATCATAATCTTCGACTCGATAAAAATATCCTAATTGTTTTAGGAAAAAAGTATTCTTACATATACTAACATTTTTAAAAAAATGCATTAACATTAAACTCTCATTAACAATTACTCATAAGCTTCCACTTTCACGTTTTGTGGCTTGTAATGGTTCATTACTTGGCCTCTGATTATAAATATTAAAAACCAAAGATCATTACCGAGACAAGATACGCCTGATAAGCCTAGTCATAGGAGCGATGAAAAAACAACGCAAAACAAGCGATCACATCACATGAATTACGGATACAGCCAAAGAATAACAGCACATATGCCACGTATCCATGTACTGACCCTCTTTCATTCAAACTTGCCGCCATTTCAAATCCATAAACTACCACCCAACCAAAACATACCAAACACCACCACCTTCACCTGCGAACTACTTACAACACTGGACATAATACTGACACATAAAAACTAAACTAATTAACTATACACTAAATAAATTTTAATTTCAATCACCTTTATAAGTAATTCATTGTGGATGAGTATTTTAGAAATATTTAAAACTCTAATGATGATTGATATCTTCTGTTGATAGTATATACTAATGATTTAACGATACCGATTAGATATTAATACTCATTGTTTTAATCGTAAATACAAAAAGGTGATGAGTTTTTATTTGTGAATGGTATCCAACCTTATTAAAAAATTTGATTCACTCTAGACCACTTATAAATTTGTGTATCGAAGAACTCACCCTATATACACTATTTAAATTTCATCACAATCAATAATTAGCAATTACCACTACTACTAATTTTAGTTAATAAACTAAAAACAAAACGGAAAAGAAAAAAGAGAAGTTAAATAAAGTAATTAAACTAACCTGTTAAGAGGATTTATAACGAATTCATGAAGAAGAGTTCGACGACTGAACTTTCTCCAACCAATCTTTAACCCTAATTCTTTCTCTATCAGATTGAATCTGCTTCCTCGCGATGATTTCAATTTATCTCGAAGATCCTGCACTTGGTACTCTCTTTCATCTGAAGAAGACGAAGGTGTCAAAGAAGATGATCCCGAACACGTGGCAGTTTGATTATTAATCCTGTTTTTCTCACCTTCATCCTCTTCCTCCTTCATCTTCATCTTCTAAGGATAGGTTAATTAATTAATTTCTATATTTCTGAATCTGGATCAATCTACGATAAGAATGAATTAAGATCGTGTTACGATTATAATGTGTATAGGAGGAGGAAATAAACGGTTTTGGATAAGAGCTAAAAAAACGGAAATGAAAAAGGATGAGATTAATGAAGAAGATTAAAGAGAATCACGAGAAGGATTTCAAGAAAGGTCACGAGAGAGATGTGTGAAATGAATTGATTTAAGGGTTTATGATGTGTGTGGATGGGTTTATGATTGTGAAATGAAAAAGAGATTAAGATTGTTGGAGAGAAAATTAATCAGAAAAACTGTACTTGGATTTATTTCTCTCTGCTCGCAGATAGATAACTGATAACGGCACGGGATCCATTTTTATACCTATTTCGTTATTAATTTTTTTGTTTTAAGGATCCTATTTCGTTACGTTGTTAATAAATGCACCAAACATTTTTTTTTAGGGATAAAGGAGGCACCCAACTTGCAAATTAATTTTAGATTTAATTGCAATTTTGGACCCCTATCTTTTCAAAAGTTGCGGTTATAGACCTCTAATTAATTTAAATACAAAACAGCCCCTTATGTTTTGATTTTTTGGCAGTTTTGGACCCCCGAGGCAAAATAAAAATAAAATTTTTGACACGTGGCACCTCACTTAGGGTGCCACGTCAGCGTTGACCGAATCAACAATGGATTGGAGGTCCAAAACTGCCAAATAATCAAAACATAAGGGACTGTTTTGTATTTAAATTAGTTAGGGGTCCATAACCGTAACTTTTGAAAAAATAGGATCCAAAAGTGCAATTAAACCTTAATTTTATCTAGATAAATAATCATTTTCTTCCTTAAATATGTAACGTATAACCACAATAAAAAAAATCTCAATTGTGTATTATATTAGTCAAAGTAGTCTTTTGCATTAAAATATGGCATTAATATTGTTATATTTTTTTTGGGTCTTAATTAATATTGTTATATTAACCTCTCAATATACTTATTTATCTTCATATTAGTCCTTATAAATACTTATTTACTATCATATGAATTTTTATATGAAAAGAATTAATGTCATCATTGAAGAACTATATGTTAGAGACTATTTTAATTAACGAATTGTACAATCAAAAACTATCTTAAATTTTAATACATTAAAGAGTTACTCATTTTTATATTCAATGGGACTAGAAAAAAGACACAATATAAAACTAGGCTCCCCTTAAATCTTTATGAGTAAGAATAATATTTTTATTTTTTTAGCAAAATAAGAATATGTTGCTTATCCCGAGAAAGCATATAACGAAAACATCTCGATGGTAGTAAACTAAACACGCTCTTCCACCTTAACCATCCACCACACTTGTATTAGCATGTGAGCATCATTGACTTGTCTTAATGAATATTTTTAAAATATTAACTTTTTATAATTTTTTATATAATTAAATATATTAATAGTCAAAATTGTGTATTAGCATGTGAGCATGATTAACTGCAACATATATTTTGAATGGATGAAGGATATTTTTGATTGTTTCTCAATAATAATTAATACTTATATTTATAAAAACTATGGCCTAAAATGTGGCGAGCCGAGCAATGTAATATGTTGGCTGATAAACATGTGTGCATGTTGATATCATTATATGGACTACGACTCTACTAAATTTGAGGTTAAAAAAATATCTTTTTAAACCAAGGACCAATACTAATGTCCTAATATGATCAACATTTTCAACCCAAATATAAAATTTGTTGTCCCTTTTAATCATGAGTTGTCATAGTGATAGAATCAATTGTGCTGTTTTTTTTCCCAATGTCAACTTAATTCGTTTACTTTACTATATTTTTCAAAACAACTAATCATCAATGTGATACGTTTAACTCACGGAATTTGATATCCATGATTAAAATGCTAATCACAACTTACAGACAAAAAATTAAATTATATTCAAATCATTATAGTTTAAAAACATAGCTAGAGTTTTCATTTGGAATAGTGACACTTGTACATTAAAGATTGTTCGGGATATACTCTTAATTTTTGCTATTTGCTAAGGAGTGTTCTAAGGTATTGGTTAAATAATTCATTAAAAAAATTGTTTTGAAAAATACAAATAGTTACTTTTGTCAATACAATAATTACATCACTTATTAATAAAAAAAAATTGCTATTTTTAGTATTTTAACCAATGTTGTAAGGGTTTTGCTTTTATTTAGTATAGAGTATATTGAAAAATATAATGTTTTGTTAATATTTCGAATTGTATCTTTGTTGTGCTGTCAAGCTTGAGCTAGCTAATATAACATGTTTGTTTGTTTATTATACATTGTCAAATATATACCTTAAGCTTGAGAATGAGATGAGTTTAATGCATTGTCAAATGTCAAACATAATATAATTTATTTATTTATTTAACAAGTAAGTTAACTCTATTGGTGAGTTGAATACAAGAATTACTCAATACAGAGAATTAAAAGTACATAGAATATGTCAATATAAGATGCCAATACAAGCATAAGAGAGAAAAACAAATAACCACTATCCCTATCAGCACAAACAACACCTCTACAAAACTTCAAACCAAAGAGACAAAACTATGACCTCAAATTCAGCCAGAGAAACAAAATTAAGGGATTTTAAAATTGTTTTATATAAATTTATCAATCGACATAAATATTTGTTGAGTCTATTTGAAAGAACTTAATGAATTAATAGTATATAACATGTCAATAAGATTTTTTTTAGAGCAACATGTCTATAAGTTGTGTTTAGTTATTTTTTATTCATAACCTCGAAAAATAACTTATGAAAGTTATAGGAAAAATTATTCTAGTAATTCATTATCTTATTTATTTGTAACACTTTGATCTTTTATCGTTTTTTATTTTCATTTAGATCCTTTATTTTTTAGAAAGTACACAAGGTTATCAACAAGGTGCCACCCTCTACTTTCAACCTCAACGGAACATTGCTCCGGTACGGCCAACCTTCTTTGTCAATTCGGATCAATTGATGAGGTGGTCATTTAGAGAAATCAATTTAAAAGAATCAAGATAGTTGTAATCAATTTAAAAGAATGAATGTTATAATTTGTCCAAAAAACAAATGAATGTTATATATTTTCTTAAGACAGATATAGTCTCCAACTTTGATTTTATGCGTTACTCATAATAATTCAATACATATATAAAATCCTTGGTAAACATCTAAATCAATTTAAAAAAATGAGTAATGAATAGGTGTATATATGTAGCTGTAGGTGATGTAGTATGCTTGTTTTTATTATTGCTTTCGGGTGATATATTTTGTAATTTAAGATTGCTTGATGTTGATGGACTTGGAGGACTTGGTTTGTAGACTTGTAAAGTGTCTTCTAGCTTTTTTTATGCAAACTTTCATCACTTGGCATGCCCTTAGTGAGTATTAAGTATATAAATTACCCTTTTTACTTTTGAAAAAAAAAAAAAATAGCATTCATATTATTCATGTATACAGATGGACCAATGTAGTCTTATTGTTTAACTTTTTAAATAAACTTTATCGTTTATTATATTATATGGTGGTTTGTACGTATAAAGAGTATATACAATTCGTTTATAAGTCGTAGTTCAATTGACAAATATCAAAATTATTATATTTGACACTGTGACTCAAATTTAAATTTGAGATTTTTCATTTGTGTGTATTATTGTAACTTTGTCCATCTACTAAAAAAGAACTTGTGAGACTAATTATTTTCAATTATGAAATTAATTGAAGCAAACTAATTAAAGGAACTAACATAAATGTATTTGCATGCATAACTAAGACCACATATCTATATGTGACATTTATATATGTGCTTCGACAAATTAAGACAACATATCTATAATTCAAGGACCACATCTTCATGCGAAGATAAACTAATTAATCCACTTAGAGGATAAAGTTAAATTAATTGATTAATAGTCAAAAAGAGTACTTTATCAGCATTTTCCTTCTTATAGCATCCACAATAAAGACTCTCATCTTCGAGGTCTTAAATGAATCTCACATTGACACATCACTTTTTAATAATTTTTAATAATAGTACTTAATAGGTACTCAACCACTCCAATGGAGACCCTCTAACAAAAGGTCTAATTGGGTCCCACCAATATTATTTATTTAATACACTATCTATTTTAATACACTTTTTAATTATTATTTTAATAAAAAGGTGATGTGGATCCATTTAAGAATGAAGTTTTAATTTAGACCTTTCATATTTTAAGATCCTCAATTTTTTTCAACAATAGAAATACCTATTAGGTACCAGGTCTTAAATGTTTAAAACTCTTCCATCGTGGATGCTCTTACTATACTTGTTTTCTTAACTAATGTCTCTCTACTTATTAGTTAGCATTTTTTTAAAATATTGTCACTTTTGATTTCAAATATAATTTTTATTGATTTTTTTCTTTTAATTATACAGTCTAACTACTACCATTTACACCACTCTTAATATATTAAAAATACATAGTTATCAAGAATAATTTATTGAAATTAATATTCTCTCTTTTAACTTTAGTGAAAGGAGCAAATATGACATTTATTGTGGGACTGAGAAGTGAGCGAGTGTATTTGTATTCAAATGGAAAAGTTTAACATGTTGGAAGGTTTTAGAACCACTTAACAATAAAACAAATAACAAAACCATAATTATAGTTGTTTACGAAGGAAATTTAGGTATATCATCCACCATCCACCGTATTGACGTTGTTTATAGGGGCACACTACATTAGTGTCTTTGCCACTGAGGTATATGCACGTATTTTTGACTTAGTTTAATGATTTGCCTTTGCCATTTTATTACTTATAATGATTAATATTTATGTGGACTCTATTCATAGCTTTCTAACTTTACTCCCGCATTCCTTATAAACTCTTGATGTTTTAAGATTAGTGTACAGTGTGCACACATTTAATTTTGGATAATGCTAAATTGTGACTTAGGACAAGTTAATGAATCAAATATAGAAATAATTTATTGAAATGTATGTATTAAATTTAATATTTAACTTTTTAATGAATGGAATGCACAAAATTTAATAGAATACTTCTTTTTTAAAAAATTTTAACATGTATCTTAATGACACAAGTTAGCATTACCCTTAAATTTTTATCAAAAAAGTGCACTCACATTAAAAAAAAAAAAAGTTCTCTCCATCCAACTATGAATTATATTGTCACGTTATTACCTTCACCATAGACTAATGTTATTTTTAATTTCAAAATGTAATAATATTGAAAAATTATAAAATAAATGATTTTTACATGACATGATTTATTTAAGCTTCTAAAATGATAAACTTTATTGTGGATGTAATAAAAAAATAATCTTTAGGAATGGACTAAAGTATTCTTATTCAATCTCTTGATAGTTGTGTAACCAAAAAAAAAATCTCTTGATAGTTGCCATTAATTGTACTGCAGAATTTAAATTTCTTTCTCCGATTAAGAGTGTAATTAAAAGAAGAAGAAAAAAATCATTAATTAGATTTTGAATAGTTTTGAAACATAAACTAATTAAAGCCTAAAGTATCATTGATTCGAGAATGGAGGTTTTAATGGTAAAGGAAATTGACATGGTCAAATTTACTAGTATTTTTTTATTGGAACATGGCCACATTTTTTTAATAAGAAACATGGCCAAGTTTACAACATCTTGGATTAATCATAATAGTGGGGATGTCATTGGTCCTATATATAACTATAAAAAGGTAACATTATTTTGCTTTTGGGATGGACAAACTTGCTAAATCCACTTTTGTCTTTAAACTACTACTTTCATTTGTAAATTTTGGTCCTCCACTTTTGAAATTAGTGATTTGAATCTTTAATGTTTATTCTCTACTACAATTTAGTGGTGCACTTATTTTTTTTATAATATATTCAATGTTTATATGTATAAATTTTATTTTGCAATTATGTCTATGTATATAATTTAAGAATCAATCCACCATTCGTTCTTAAAAAATTTAAGAACAAGGAATTTGTGTCATTAAGATACATATTATTGAGACAAATTCCTTGTTCGTCAAAGGAATGTTTAACCTATTATATCTTTTGGCTTCTTCAAATATATTCTATCCAATGTGAAAATCATATTGCATATATCAAAATAACCGATTTTAAAAATAAAAAAAATCACATGAAAGAAAATTTAAAATTGCATTAATTTGTTTTAATTGCACAACACTCTTTCTTCTTTCTCAAATCTCCATTCAATTTTCTAATAAAAACTCAAACCCAATTAGATTTGAAACTCAACTTCATCTTTCCTTCATTTAAAAATCAACAAACAAGATGTATATAAAGTCTAACATCCAATTTTTAATGGTCCCCGTCTAAAAAATATGAAAGCTTTGTGTGTTATCATGAGCACATTTATTCCATGTTAGTATTTAACACATATATAACATATCATAATCAAATGCATGTCAATGTTATTATGCATGTTAATCACAATCTACTTCAACAATGTGGACCGAACTAACTTAGGTTGATGCCTTATCAGCTCATTACTCAATTTAACATGTAAGGTTGGTTACAATAAGACCTAAATTTTATCGAGAAATAAAGAAAGTGTCAGTATTTTAGATTTTACTTATTATAGAAATCAGGGTTGCTTTGCTCATTGTAAAGAACCAGAAAGTGTCAGTATTTTAATACTTGGTTGAGTGAGTTTTTGTGACCGTAATCAAAAGCAATTGGTGTTGGTGGATAAACACAGCACATATTATTATTATTTAATGAAACAACATAAACCTTAATCTATTGGTCATAGTCAGCAATATTTAGCCACTCAAAAACCTTAATCAATTAAATAGACCGTAAAAACAGTGGGTGACATGGAATTGACACATTCCTGCACAAAGATAAACATTTGTACCGTATAACTTAATCAAATGACAAATTCTATGGTACACCCAATATATTTGAGTGTACCGGTACACTCACTCTTTAAATTAATGGTTAAATGAGTTGTCTTTTGAAGAAAAATATTATTTTCTATCATTTATATTTATAATAACTAAATCTTATTCATCAAAAGTATTAACGAAATAAATTTAATTTTTTTGAATTTTTAACACTCATAATTGAGAATATTGATTATATTTTACGATAATATGTAAAAAAAATTACTATGATTCTTATAGACAATGAACTGGTATTTTTTCTTATGAAATGATGTTCTATAAAATATAAATATTGATAACTAGTTATTTATTTCATAAAAAATTATCGTTAATTTATAAAATTATGAAGAAAGGGTACCGGTACACCTCATTTTGTGAGTGTACCGTAGAAGTTTCCTAATCAAATACACAATATTTTGTTTATAAAAATATATAGGAATATTCTATTCTACACTCATCGTCAGAGGTAATGTGAATAAAATCAAATATATGCACTTGGCATAAAGAAATAAAAGATTCTATATATCTTGATATCTTTGGTGGCTGTGAATGAATGATATCCCAGAGAACAAAGTTTACTGAGAAAGGATTGGGATAAGAGAAGATTAGCATCTATTTGATTGATTTTACATTCTGTATTCTCTAATGTGACAACATTATATAACTTTGCACATGAGAATAGAGACATCTCATCAGGCATCAATTGAATGGTTAAACTTATCATGGATCATAAACATAGTCAAATACAAATGCATCGATTATTAGGTGCTAATGGACATAGATCATAATAGGAAGTTTATATTCCATCCCTTCAAAAAGAAATATATATTTCATATCAATAATAAAATGGAGAAGGAAAACCATAATATTATTATAGAATTAAGAACAAAAAAAATAGTCACAACAAGTGTCTAAAACATCTAACAATGCTATTAGACACATGATGTCATCTTATACATATATCACAATATACTCTCATAAATTTTTTGTTAGTGAATCTGCTAATGCAGAATAATCCACATAGGTCTAAATGCTAATAATATAACAAATGTAATTAGATATACCATAAATCTCAACAATAAAATATATTTCACGTGAGCTAAATAAAAAATGATCTACAATATTTGTAATCAATTTTTTGAAGAAGCTACGATATTTGTAGTCAATTAATATGAAATTTTATATATGGGTGCTCTTCAGTCTTGATATCTTATGTCAAAACCCTTCCATATCACACTAGTCACCACTGCATCAACCAGCAAAAGTCACTCTCAACCTACACGAGTCTACTCTCCCGAGGTGAGATAGACGGGTGGTGGGAGGGGTGTCTCGGGTGTGTGGTCATAATGTCGGGGGAGAGAAAGGAATAAGCGGAGAAGAAACCTTATTATCAATCATGCATGCATCTTAATAAAATTTCACATAGCATTAATAATCTCATAAAATATTTGGATGAAATTGAATTTTTGAGACTTTAACCTAATTGATAGATAAATAATTTCAATGAAAAATATAGAGATAAAGTTATCAATGTCACCCTATTCAATGTCATTGAAGTGGAACCCAACGCCGTAAACATTTAAGGAATTGAAAATGAAATTTATGATACATAAAGAGACAAAAGAATATTTTTTTTTATTGTATATTAAAGGTAGTTTTGATGCCAAAAAAACTTATTTATAGTAAAATCGTAGGAGCTAATATCTTGTTTCATTTTTACCAGGAGGTGTCCATGGCAAAGAATATAACCTACTAGATTTTGAGCAAGGCAGGTTGCCTTGTTTTTAGGAGATTATGTTGATCATTAAAAGCTAAGCCAAATGACAATGTCTACTGGACGATAAAACAAAGAATTTAATTTATACACTAACAAAGCAAATATGTAGTACAAAGAAAAATTCATCAAGGTTACCAGTTCATACTATAATGTTTTTTATTTGGTTGAAAGTAGCTACTGACATTGAGCTTATCCATTCCTGCTAGGAGAGGTAATGTATGCACAAAAATTTCAATATAATTGCACTCTGCCTGATCTGAATAAATGAACACAACAGCAGGAGGTCTACTGTTGCAAATATCGTAAGTGTAATTCATTTCTTAGCATTAACTAATTCAAAGTTCAAACCCTAACTTCTTTTTTTTTGGAACGACCATGATTCGACACATAACTACAAACTACAATTACGAAGTATCAAATCCTCCCTGATTGTTATCTAACAGCTATCTCTGCATCTGTTTACTATGTGGAATGGCCCAGAGTTGTCACTGTGTTGATCAATACTTCCATTACATGGTTGATTTAAAGGGAAACCAATGTGGTCACAGGCACAGCACCGAGTGGTGCTACTACAACCCACTGCCACCATGGTATAGAGTTTTGAAACTTCTCACAGCCACCATAGGATCCATTACATAGAAAAGCTTCTATTATTATAAATGATACAACCAAAATTCATTTTAACATATTCAACAAGTCTTTACATATTTTTACCAATAAAATTAGAATCAGACAACTCAGCTTACAAGTACCTCTCCATTTGCACAAGCATCTATCACATAACACAATCACATGGAAATCAAATCAGCATATTTAAATCAAAATCAAGTAATTATAAATAAACCTCGCGAACTTCTTCCTTCAACAATTTGATAAATGTCCCCAATTCCCAACTTTTTAATTCTATAATACGATTCCCGACAAGATAGACCAAAGAATCATGCTTTCATCGATCCCAAAATTCAAATAAAAAGATAACTCCAATACTAAGTTATGAATATTCACTAAAAGCCAAAGACCAAGTCAGTACCAGCGCAAAATGAGTAGAGGCAACTCAACTAAACCTTTGATATATAAATTGATGTAACACAGACACAATTTTTGTCCCATTTTACAAAGACAAAACTATTTTCCACAAAATAGAAAATAGAACTCAACCACAAGCATCTAACAAGAAGACAATGATTGCATAGATAACTAAAACACTTGTAGTGCAATTCCATTTACAATTACAAATTTCAAAAATGGCAAATTTCAAACAGCACACAAACCAACAAGGAATTAATTATCTAACTCTAGGTAAATGCAAGAGGCACATACCCTTCAATGGAATTGATAATACACTTTCATCTCTGTGCAAAAGGCAAGAAACTTATATCAATTCAAATCCAAGCACACAACCTACAAGAAGAAAATAAGGCTTTTCTAGTATAGAGACGAACGAGTGTGTAAAGAGAGCGAGGAGGAATTGCTTTACCTTATGACATTTATTGGATGAAATCTGAATAGGAGATTGATCTTGATCCGGAAGACGAAACTGAAGAGAGCTTCAGAGAGAGAGAGAGAGAGCAATCCGACAGTGTAGAGTTCTGATATTAGTAGTGTCATTTTTCAAATTTGCAAAGGGTAAATGAGTAATAAATAGTTTACTTAAATTTTCTTTTAAATCCCACAATTTGGGGGAACTCAAAAAATACATATAACGAGTTTTTTGTATGAATTTCCCCAATGTCTTTCCAGTTAATATAAAACTAACTCTCAAATGAGGAAGAGGCTAACCGTAAGCTTCCCCATTTCCTCCCTTTCTTTCCTGAAACCTCTCAAACACACTAAGAGGACATCGCAATTACATAAAACTTTCTAAGTTTACAATTAAATCCTCCTCCTATTATCAACTCGTGCTTTTTTTGATGTTGATCCAGCTTGTAGATGCTCACCACTGGATTGAATCTGGATTAACAAGAAGAAACTATTTCAAAGCTCAACACTATAAAATACGCCATATGATATTCTGAAGTAGGGAGCAATATTACCTTATCAAGCTTATCCCTGACAACCCTCACTGTTTGATTCATTGAATGGGAGGAAAAATAATCCTGTTTTATGCAACATGTTAGCATGGGGCAATAGATGAAATGCAATAAACATTCTTTCTTTGCAGACTACATCCTATATTCCTAGTTAAAGCAAAGTTTTATAAATTGAATATCATGGACATTATACTATCAGATCCAGCAACCCAGCCCCAAACAAAAAGCAACATAGTTTACAATTGTGAAAAATGAATTTCCATCATCAGAGATATGAAGATAGAGTCAGGTGCAGGCCCAATTAACAGAGCCCGCTTTAACGTAACTGATAGCCATTCAGTAGTTTTTATGTTGGTTATTTTGGGAGAGACTAGGGTCTCTAATTCCTAAAGGTTGGGGTATTTATTTCAGTTATCTCCTTTAATTTACAGCATTTGTAACTTGTAAGTTGTAACTATTCCTATTTCTTATAACCAACTCCGTAGAAGTTATTTCTCAGAGTGATTGTTGATGATATTACCCATTCTGTTCGTTACTTCTAAATATCTAATTTCCTGCACAGACAGACCAGATTTAAAAGTAACACTGATACCCATTCTGGTCATTATCCAATCACAATACAGACCAGATTTAACACTTATACCCATTTTGTTCATTATTTTATGTATATCCTATTAACACGCAGACCAGAATCCAGATCTATCAGACAGCAGAACAATTTAAAAAACAAAATAAAAACAAAACTATTCAATACTAATATAGGCTTCTTACAATTGATCTTGAGTACAAGGTTGACAAAAAAAAAAAACTTTACTTAACTAACATGGGAATGCTTTAACAAATATTCTAGCAACAATAATTTCAAGAGAGAATATTGTTAATCTGTTAGATACTGGTTCAGATGTGAATAAATACCGATGATAATTCAATGGTATTTGGGAGATTATTGCATAATAATAAGGGAATGATGTTATTATTGATACATGAAAGTAACTGCAGAAAAGTAACCAACCTCTAGAAATTAGAGAGCCTAGTCTCTCCCAAACCAACCCACATACAAATTACCCAATGCCCTCCCTTTTCCTCTGCATCTTTATTTATAATACTAACTCACTATAGCAGTTACATAGAAGTTCTGCAGATAGCAGTTACTATGCAACAGTTACTAATTAATATATTAAATAAACAACTAATATTCTAAAACTTATGGCCTTAGGAGTCCTATATCTAACATAATCCCCCAAAACAATTCTTCCAATTCAAAGGAGAAAATAAGCAGGAAAGAGTAAAATTCTTCTAATGCAAATGAGAAAATAAATAGAAAAGAGTAAAATTCTTCACATGTGTATATATTATTATAAAAAAAAATAAAAACAAACCTCGTTTGAGGAAACCGTTCTTTTTGGAAGATTACTGTTGTTTGACCTTACTTCAAATTCTTGACTACTACATTCAGGAAAAATTATCAATTATACACCTTATAGTTTTACACATTGCCTAAACATCAAATGGAAACAAGAACAGCAGAATTCATTCAGAAAATTAAATTACCTTTGATTAGGATCTAAATGTTCTGATTGGCAACTAGTGTTTGAGGTGATTAAGGGCCTGGAGCTTGAGGCTATAGTATCTTTGGGTCTTCTAGCTGAAGTTGATAAAAATGCCATTAGAGTAATTCGTGTAACAAGCATTTGTAAGTCTTGTATATAAGTGTTGTCAAATAGCAGTTATAGTGCTATAGTGTGACAGAAATGGAAAAAGTTTAAATTGCTCCGCTGTATGCTATTTAATACAAAGTGTTGTCAACAGTATTGTTAAATAGCAGCTATAGCGGTGCTATACATTATTTCTACATAGCATACCAGCATTTAATATAATAACCACGATAAACTTCTAGCTGAAGCTCAGGCTATAGTCTCTTTGGATCTTCTAGCTGAAGCTGATTAAAATGCCATTAGAGTAATTTATGCAACATGCATTTGTAAATCCTATATAGTAATATTGTCAAATAGTAGTTATAGTGGCGTAATAGTGTGACAGAATTGGAACAAATTGTTATTGTTCCGCTATACGCTATTTAATACAAAGTGTTGTCAAGAGTGTAGTTAAATAACAGCTATAGCAGCGCTATACCACTATAGTGTAGCGGAATTTGGACTAACTAATATAGTCCAATATTTGCCGCCATCCACGATTGACAATATTGGTTGTCAAATAGCAGTTATAGCCACTGTAGCATATCCGAATTTGAACAAATCAATATCTTCCGCAATTTGCAATCGATAATATTTCTATATAGCATGCCAATAATAAACATGGTAAGCTTTAAACTTACGGTTCAATCGAGCTAAAACCTCCTTTCGTCTTCCCTCCAACTTATCCTTTGTATCAGACAAACTCTCAAAATGGGGAGCATACGAAACCTGTAGTCGGTTTCCAAGGAAAACAAACTCATCTAATTTTCTTTTGGCAAACCTGAAAATCATAAATGCCAAATACTCCCTCAACCTCGACCTTCTCAAATTCACAATATAACTACTTCATTGAACAAAAAATAACCTGGCATTGCTGAAAAGATGGAATTTGATCCAATAAACATCGGTGAATTGCTCACAGTCTTCTGCATCCATTGGCTTACACCTAAAGAGATAACAAAAAAAAAAATTGACATAAAAATCAACAAGCTATACAAGAAAGAAGAAGAGGCACTAGGCGTGTTTTTGCAATTTCGAACAAAATGATGAAACTTACTCTTCAACTTCTCCGTAAGTTGAAAAAAGTTGCATCAAATCATTGCCACAGCCTAATGCTGGAACGTTCCTCACAATCAAATATCTGCATAATCAAAAATATATATAGAATTGAATAACGAAGTTTGAAGCATATACATAAATTAAAAGTGATCGATAAATAGAAAAAGCGATACCTTGATTCATCGCAGACGGTGTAGACGCGAACCGCCGGTGATTCGTCTTTGTAACGAGGCATCGACGAAAACGAAGTGGTAAGGGAACGAATTTTAGTATTTTTGTTTCTTTTTTGTTATTTTAAAAAATTTCAAAAAAAAAAAAAGAGGTAATAATTAATACTAATAATAAATGAAAATTTTAACAAAAAATAAATAAATGCATTTTTAATTAATTAATTTAAATACTTTCTTTTTCGTTTACAAAGTTAAAGGAACAAAGAGAAAATGGAAGAATGCCGGAATCAAGTTTTTGCAAATATGACGTATGATAAACCTGAAATCCCTAAATTTCAACAACCTTAATGATGATGTGGTAAACCCCCCATAACCAGCTCGGATTGGAAAACCAAGATAGTTCTACATTGATAATGGTGCAAACATGATTAAAAGAGTTCATCTGAACCCATCTATCCTCAAGACTAGCAGCCAACAAACTAGGAAAGCAAGAATTGAGAGTGACAAACAAATTGCGAACTTCAGTAAATTGTGATCTAAGCATTAGAAAGACAAGTAAAGTTTAAACTTCTCCAAAACCACCATACACCAACGGCGAAAACGTTGGAGCGGAGATAAGCGAGTCTGAGTTTGAACCATTTGAAAGAGTCATGATTAATGAAAAAATAAGTAAAAATGAATTCCAAAGAACGCTAAGTTTTTGAGGCCGTACGGCCTCTAATGCAACGGAGGAAATACAATAACAATCATTAATTATTTATATTAATGTATCATCAATTAAATATAGAAGTGTTGCTAATAATATCTGAGTTAAATATAAAAGTTTGTCAGAGATCCTCCTAAATAAGCATCTCACTTTATATCATCAAAATTCAACCTCAAATGCAACGGTGGAGAAAACTTTTAGACAGTTTGAAAATTGAGGGAGCTTTATTTAACTGTAGACTTGAAAATAAAGAGATCAAATTCGGGATAGAGTATGGGGAAACAAATATTATATTTAACTTTTTTTTTTTAACAAGATATTTAACTCTTTTTTTAATTTTAAACTACTTACATGCTTCAAAGTTTTTGAAAGTGCGTCTCATACTCTCATGACTAAAAGTATTGCTACATAGCATAAAATATTCTTTATTAAACGAAGGCAAGTAAAAGAAATATATAATGCATAATGCATATTAATACATTTTCAGCTGTAGTCAACATCTTTTATGAAAAGCTCTCGTACTAAAAAACATTTCCCTTGAATAAATAACTCTACTTTAATGAACAAAACCAAAATTATATGATAACAAATTGGTTTAGAAGTGAGACGAGCCTTATCCCAATAAAGTCAGTTAGCTAGCTGTTGTTTAGGAGAAAAGTATTCTCCAACTTACTTTGATTGGGAAAGACATGGTTCCTTTAACTTATAAAAAGATAACTTGACAAGAGAAAGTGAAACAAGAGAAATCTACAAAATGACAATTGGATGAAAATAAACACGTTATGTCCAATGGCTCTAAGCAAATTCAGAAATAGGGGAGTTAAAATAATTGCACTTTAGTTAGAAGTTAGACAAGACGATGATAATCAAAATCATTATACATGCATAATGTGATTGTGAATGTACAAATTATATATTCCATGTTGGAAATTCAACAAACAGCAAAATTTAGCAAGCATTCACAAGTGTTGTGCCCTCCAGTCCACAGCAAAGTTCTCACCACTTTCATCATCACTGGATGAATCTTCATGTCTGGCTTCCTTGGTTACAACCCCGGAAGATTTACTAAGCTTTGCTTTAGAAGCCTTTAGCTCCAATCTCTTCCTTTTCAACATTTCCACTTTCTCCTTTAAGTTCCTGTAGAAAACAACAATATCGAGATGGATGGAAGATGTTTAGGAGAATTGAACAAATTAAATTGGAAAAGAATGAAGCATAAGAAAGGTATGCATACCTTTGCTCAACAGATTCAGCTTCTTCTATCATTTCTGCAGCATCAATCTGCTCATAGTGACAAACATTTGATCAAATTTCATGTTTAAGGGTTGAAAGTTTAAGATTGAAAAATCAGCAGTACATAAATAATGATCATTACCTCTTCTTCTTCCATCCGATCATCCACCTCCTGCAAGTCTTCTTGAATCAACTTCTCAAATTCCTTGTACTCGTCCCTAAGAGAGCATTCAAAAGAAATCAATAGCATTCTATGTTTCAATACCTTTTATTTATTTGATTAAAAAGACTAAGCAAAAGGTTGATATACTATCAACTAGTGCAATTAATTATTCTTGTTCTAATTCTCTTTGGCGTACTTCAAAACTCATACTCAGTTTGGTGAGAATATTTATGGAGAATTTCACTATTCTCTTTGTCATTATTCATGTAAAATATTTTCTGCCACAACAGTCTGTAAATTTGTGTTCTCTTTACTTCCATTCCATGCAAACTAGATTCATGACAATTAAATGTGGTAGTAATGCATATGGATGCAGAAACAAACATAGATTAAGGACCTACTTGACATCTGGCTTAACGAGCTTAATGCCACGTGCCCGCAAATCAGCCTCTTTATTATCAAAAAAGCCTTCAGGCAGAGCTCCTTTTCCTTGCTTGATCTCTGCATCTATAGTCTTGACTGATGTCTGCTTAGTCTCCACTGTTGCTTGATTAACCTTTGACTGTGTAGGATTATTATTTCCGTGGAAGTGATCTTTCTCTTTTGAGTTTGACACCGAACTTTGAGCAGAAGCCCCCATGTTTCTACCTAAATCTGAGTCCACTAAATGGACAGAGTCCTTTTCTGGAAGCAAAAATATCAATGAAATAAAAGGGGAGTTAATATTGATGCAATCAATGTTATCCTCAAACATGTACTTATAAGAAGTTCAAAGTATGATAAAGCACCACGTGATATATCAAGTAAAGGTAATAAAAAATACACTGTTCGTTGTGATTTCATTATTACAAAAATAAACATACTCCCACTGCACCGTAACACCTATCAAAAAAGCTATAAAATAATATTTAAGCACATATGTATAAGTAGGAGGTGTGTCAGGTGAGAATGGGTACACTATTCCAAAAGACCAAAACAGTAATGAAGTTTAGGACAGGGCAAGAGTCCCCATCGAAAGTAAAACTACTCAGGGTATCCGCTAACCCAAAAGTAAAGGGGGGTAATTGGCATTCTGTGGAGTGGATCTAACTCTAAACATGAAGGACTAGACCCAAATTAATCTTAGTCACTGTACTCTTGACGATAGGTTTATAGAAAAGTCGCCAGCCAAGCTTAATTTTGGGTTTTGATAGGCCAGGCTCACCAATGGAATACAAACAGCGCCCCAACAACACTGTTATGATTTCTGCCTCGGCATACAGTAGAATGGGACAACAATGTAGATAATCATTTAACAACACCCATTAGAGTTGGACCTTGTATGTGTTATTGAGCATGTGGATATCTTGGAATGAATTGCACAATAATTTGAGGGATGTGAAAGTAGTCGGGAAACCTAGCGGAGTTAGCATGTCCGAGGGAAGAACTAAGAGATATTAGACTAATCGGATACACAGAGAGAAAAGCATTACTAGAAAACATAACTCATCAATATGGCTAAAATGATCATCAACCTATAGAACTAGTTGGAAAGTTGCATGACTAAAGATGAGATTCAATATGACCATTAGCGAAAAAATCCCATAAGCAAAGAAACTAAAACTTCTCCAAATGCAACAAGCACATTTAAACCACAAGAACTTTAGGGTATTAAAAAAAATATTGAAAATGGTGTTGGTTTATAATTCCATCCCAATCATGAATAACTCATCATAGCATGACTCATTCGTCGGGTAGGAGAAATCACCATTGGTATAATTTATAACGGGGGGCTGGTATTAATCACAGTTAATCAGTTCACCACTATAGTTGGGCCAAAGTGGGCCTGGGGATAGCCAAGGCCAAACAGAATTTGGGACAGCTGGGGTCAAACTATAACTTAGACATCCCAGAGTGCGAAGCTCGGCGGTGAGCTTGGGACGCACAGGAATTGGAGTATTGAGGTTAGGGGTTCAACCTCCTCCTTGCTACCCACCTTCGACTAACAAGGATTGACAATTGACCTAATACCATTTATTGTTAAAATAAAAACTGTAGCTAAGATAACCTAAGGTTTGTAGTAACTGAGACGAATTTATGTAGGGCTTTAGAGACGTGCAGAAGAATGGTAGATAGAAAGTAAATCCACAAACAAAGAGAGAGCATGAAGAAAGAAAAGATAGTAGGAATTTATGCACAATTGAAGATAAAATAATCATCATGGAGATAGTGACGTTATTACAGTAGAATTCCAAACCTTCGGGAACTCAACAACAAAATAGCGATGAGATGAGAAAGGTCATGGAAGATGATGATACCAATTTGAAACCATGTTGAACTTGTATGATTATAGTCTTGCCAAGGAATGAGGGAAGAGAAAGAAGAAATTTTTTGAATTGTGATTATGGTTTTATACATAAGACAAAGCGTTGATATTTTTTATTACTAGTACTAGATTTCTAATCCTAATTAAATAAGACAAGTAATAATGATAATTTCAAGACTCATAATCTTGATGAAAATGCAGAATGGGTTATGTATTGAGTCTGAATTTCCACTATGAATTACAAACACAAACACACACACACACAGAGATTAACAACCCAAGCTTGCTTAACATGACTCTGACAATAACTGTAACAAGCTTCTAATAAATTCTAACAGTTACTAACTGACTAGGAATGCTCTAGATTCTAACTGCCAGAAGCTTAACACAGCCACATAAACTACTGTAAACAAAGCTGACAGAAACAGCCCAGTACGGCAGAAGATAAAACTATAAAATAATGCAGTCAGTGCAGTTATCATAACCAATCACTCTATCAGTATCAATTCACTCTATCGGTATCAATATGAAAATCAATCCTAAGATATAACCTGAGATATATTTGAAATTGCTCTAAGATATTTTTTATATATTCTAACATTGTCCGCACCTAGGATCACAATTTGTTATGATTGGTGTCGGATGATAGAAACTGGTACCAAAGTACCGATTAATATTAATATTACAATAGATTCCCAAGAAATTCGAGAGTCCTGGATCCCTCCCTTCTCAAATGTTCGAGAGTTGGGTCTCTCTCAATCCTTTACCAAATAACCGATCCCCTCTTTCCTTTGTCCCATAAATTCCCTGTTTATAATACAAATAATAAATGCCACACATAACCATAACTATCCTAATTAAAACAATATACAACTACCCTCCTAATTAAAATAGGATATAACATAACTGCCTTATTTCAATAATCAGAACCATCTAATAGATCGCCATGTTGTAAACTCAAAATGGAGAATAATCAGCTAGAAGCAACCCATGACTTTTTCTTGTTATAACCAAAAACTAGTCCTATCTCACCCAATTAACTCTCGAAAATGTGTAAACAAACAAGCTAGATGTTAAACGCCTACACAGAAAATGTGTGGAACAAACATCATTGGCTGTGCCTATTGCCTAATGCCTATGGTGTGCAAGTGAAACTCCACAATATTAAATATACAAGAATGTAAACATATACAGCTTCGATTTTCTAAACCAAATACTTACCAGATCTTGTCTTCTTTGCATCATTGTTGTCAAAAAAATCTGGTGGAAGAACTGATGACGACTGAGGTTTAGGCACTTCTTGTGGACTCTTGGGAATTTTGAACTGTGAGCCCGAAGGCTGCTCGGGTTTAGCCTTGGGAATATCAGGTTTTGCATTGCTTTGCTTAGTTAACCCAGCAGCATTAGCTTTAAGATTAGTTATTGCCTGACAAAGATAGTAATTCTGTTAAGCTAAGCTTGTTTTGGGCTGAAACAAATGCAAATGGAAAAAATATCATACCCTCCAAAAAGATTTATAAGCGCGAGCAAAGAGATTTCAAACAAAAATTCCATAAAGAAAATAAAGGAGATTGTAAATATAATCACCTCACGATGCTTTCGAGAAACTTGATGTGCATCCCACAAGGACTCGGACTTCAAAACAACATCACAAACTCGGCAAACAGGCTGATCAAATTCATTATACCTGTATGCATATGCACAAAGAAATAACAACAAATCAAAACAACAATATAGCAATAAGAATAAGAAAACACATGCAGATCATCTTGTAAAATTAGAATTTTTTTTGCCAAACAAGAATGAGGCATTAAGCACTAACACAAACACAGACAGACACCGACACAACACTAACACGTAGACGCCATGATAATTTAGTAAAATTGAGAGGCACTGACGCAGACACCAACAAACACCGGACCCGCTTTCAATCTGAAGTGTCGGTGCTACGTAATGACAAGCACAAACAAGTAGCTAGCCATGTAGCACCGATCGAAGGCGTGTCTGCCACGCAGTGTACAACACAGACACATATCATTGTATTCAATTTTTCAAATAATACTCGGTGTTCATGTGTCAGTGTCGTATGCGGTGTATGTGTGTCAATGTCAGTGCTTCATAGGCAGCTAGTAGATACAATCAAATGCAATAATCATCAACATTAGACACAAAAATCAAGTAAATAAAATAAAAGGGCACAACTAAATTCATAAGCATAAAGCATTTAAGCACTAAAGTTTCAATCTTATATGAAGAATAACAAATAAAAGCATGTGGGGTTCGAGTTTGCAACTAAGACTGCATAATAAAAATAACAGTTCTATAAGTGAATCAAAGAACAATGAACGAACCTAACAAGGGGAGAATCTATGCGTTTGTCCTTCTTCTGGGCGTTCAATTTGGCACGAAACAATGCTTTTTTCTTTGCCTGCGCATCCATGGTTTTGATTTTTGGAACAAATTGGTAACGATTGAATCAAAAATCCAAATAGGGGTTCGCGAATAGCAAGCAACCAGGTAAGGTAATTAAAACCAGCCGGTTCAAATGAAAAAACCGGGTAGTTTAGTTTCCTTGTTTTTGAATAGAAACCATAGTTTTTAAAACCGGATCGGACCGGCCGGTTGAACCGGTCGGACCATGAACCGGTGGGGTGTCCGGTTCGATCTATTTATTGGATCGGCCATGCAATCAAACCGGCGTGGCTCGGCGGAAACCGGTAAAAACCGGTGAATCGGCCGGTTTACAAAACCGGACCGGTTCAACACTCAGATTTTAAAATAAAATAAAAAACAGAAAACAAGAAATAGAAGAGAAGAAAGGAATATGGTTCGATTATAAACTGTAAATGGAATGGGAATATGATTCGATTAAGCTGCAAAGAAGAAGCAGAGAACTCAAAGAGAAAAAAAAATTAACAACACTGTTCTTATGTGAGGCGGCTGATGTGTTTGGGAAGAAGCATACTTTCTTATGCTGATGTTGAACCTGTTAGTGGATATTTAGGGTTTGGGTTTGTGGTCTGATGGGCTTATCAAACATAGGCCCATTTTTAATGTTTCATGGATATAATTGCTCAATATACTCCCGTATCAACAAAAATAACAAAGCAATGTTTTTTTTCTTTTCTTTTACAACTATTAACAATTATGTTTTCTTTTTACAAATACCAACAAAAACTGTTTTATTAAGAATACCATTAATTTTTATTATGATAATTTGTTTAATCTTGATATTTTATGACTTCTTTTTTTATTGAGAGGTTGGTATTGTATGGCTTATAAAATAAAAATTAAATTGAGTATGATATTATTTTTAAATAATGTAATTTATTTTGAGACCGAAACATCTGATTCAATTCGGTTTAATGCTTATACAAGAAAATTATATGACCGAGTCATACAACCGAGTTATTTGGTTCAAACCGAGTTAGTCATGCGGTTCAACCAATGATCCAGTGGTTCGACCATTGACTCAGTGATCCGACGCCCTTACCGAGTCGATGACCGGTCCGGTTTTTAAAACTATGATAGAAACATCAATGGATCAATGGGCACGGTATGATTCGTCCTCGACCCGTATGATACGAGTATTCATGGATAACCGTAAATTTTAATTTTATTTATTTTTTGGTACAAAGAATAATGTTTTTTAATTACCAAAAAAACTTCTACTTTTAAAAATTCATTTAAATTTCATAAATCATATCATAATACATGCAAAATTAATGATTCTTACATAATTCATTTAAACTTCTTACATAATTCATATGTTAGAACGAACAAACAACATCAATGTAACTATATTTGGGAAAAAACACTAGTGACTATTCAAAGTTCATAAGGCACGCATACCTGGAATCAAAGTGATACTAAACAATTTCTCTAAGATATTTAACCATTGAAAATAACCTCTTTCAAAGCATGATTACATATCTTTGATATGAATTCACAACACCGCTCAAAGCTTATGATTACATAACCTCCAATTTTACAACCGTGGTCATAACAGTTTCGTTACAAAGATATTTAAATGTATAAAGACCACATTTTTAAAAAATGGTTTACTTGTTTGTCTATTGATGTTGAGACAATATTGGTGCTTGTTTTAACAAAACTACTAGAGGATGTGTTATTGTTCTTGATCCCACACAAAATTTAACTATGGAAATATCAAGATCAATGATTCTCAATGACGTTATGACGGATCCAATTTTTTGAGGAAACAATGAATCAATTGAACCCAATATCGTCGTCTCTGATTTACATGGTAATATATTTTCTGACATGCATATCAATGCTTGTTGGAAGGATGCACTAATACAGTAATATAGAAAAACTATATTCGAGACTAAAGAAATGAAATATAGCAAATTTAAATCATAATTTTATGACAGAAATTAAAGGCAATGTTGAGAATCATAAAGTATGATCGTTTAATTTTGCTTTATTCTTTTTTTTGGTCAAGATTTTGCTTTATTCTTAATGTAAATAGAAAACTTTTTTCGTAGATCATCTTATAAATGAAGTATTATTTTTGGACGATGTTTCCCCGTAATTTCATGGTTCCTGTCAAAATTGGTCCGACTACAATTGAGTTTATGTATTGAATTAGAGATCTTAGACCATCTATAATGCAACACCCTATTTGTGTGCTTAGATGAGTTCGACCGTTAATTGAGACTTCAACCCAACACTTCAAAACAATTATTAATTGAGTCCCAATAATAAATCTATATCATTAAATTTCAACGATAATTTCTATACTCATTCATAATTTATAATTTTAAAATATTGAAGTACTTTAATTATATCTTTGTCAGTTTTAATGTAAATTGGAGTTAATGTATTTATCAAGCAAAATGGGTCCGACGACAATGAAGTTAATGTAATGAATTAGAGATCTTAGACCATTTACAATGCAACACCTCGATTGGATGCTTAAATGGGTTTGATTGTTAATTGAGACTTCAATTCAATACTTCAAAACAATTATTAATTGGGTCCCAACAATAACTCTATATCATTAAATTTCAACGATAATTTATATACTCTTTCATAATTTGTAATTTTAAAATATTGAAGTACTTTAATTATAAATTATAAAAAACAAACATTTTTTTATTTTATTTTATTAATAACTCTATAATTAATATTTAATAAATCATTGTTTTTTTTTAAGAAATAAATCATTTTTGGTTCTTGGGGAAAAGAGACAAGAGGCAATAAACAATTTGATCTTATGGATAATATGACTTATATAATTTGAATTATTAATATTTTTCATAATTATGTTTTTCAAGCAGTTTTGAATCAATGATCGAAAGAATCAGAATATTTCGAAGGTGTTTTGTGGAGCATCGTTTGAATTTGAAGGATACTAGGAATGAGCGGAAGGATTCGGAGCATAATGAGTTTAGTGATGCTTCACTGTATGAGGAAAGGGAGTTTACTCTTAATCCGTCTGAAGATTTGCAACAAAGTCCACTTTTGTTTTAATGTTTAGATGTTAACTTATTATGTTTCAAAAAAATGCTAACTTTCTTGCCATTTTTTCACTTTGTTTTCACTTTAGCGAATATACCAATAAATTTAACAGTGTGATTTATGTGATCTTTTAGCCTTATCCTCAAGAAATTATATGATAGACAACAAGAAAGTGTATTATTGAATAATTCAAAAACATCAAGATGAACTTTAATATCCCCATATCAACAATCGTTGTAATTAAAAAACGTTAACATAAAACTACATTTGAACTAAAATTATATTATTTTTTTAACACAATCACAATACAACAAAATACTATCGTCTCGAATTCATACATACCATAAATATTTGTTGTACTTTTTTTAACTACAAAATACTATTGTCTCAAATCCATACATACCTAAATATTTGTTGGATATAATTTTTTTTCCTCTCATTCTTCTCAACACCCATAATCTCTCACTCTTATTTCTGATATTTTTTTTTTAGATCTCAGGTCTAATTACATATAGATTTGCATTTAAAAAAGTCAATATGGAGCATCGTTTGAATTTGAAGGGTACTAGGAGTGAGCGGAAGGATTCGGATCGTAGTGAGTTTAGTAATGCCTCACTGTATGAGAAATGGGAGTTTACTCTTAATCCGTCTGAAGATTTGCACTACATTTCAATTTCAAAATGGTATGATTTAAGTGTTATTTATTGAAAATACTGAGTTTATTCCCTATTTACGATATTCAGTATATTGCAATACTTCTGAACACTTAGTTGCACATTTGCAGGCGCATCCATTATATAAAAAAAAAATCGGGATTGAAACTACTCATTATGTTTGATGCAACAGAGGCAAATATAATCTTGGGTTAATTGCAGCAGTGCACCCCACTGTACCTTGAAAATTGCTTTACCTCAAGAATAATTTTGATTCTCCAGATATTTATTGAAGGCATCCACACGTGTTTCAGGCCGGAAATGATTTTGCGAATAGTCAATGGTCTGTTAAAATTATGTTTCAACTTCAATATATCACGTAAGTTTGGTTATATATATAATATTAGTCCTCAACTGATTTATGGGCACATATTTGACACTAATTTTTTTCTTCTTGACATATTTTAGCGATAAGCCTAATGCAGTTCATCCTTTACATAGTACCTTCATCATGGACGTATATTGGCTTGGGAAGCATATTATTGACAAAATATTTTATGATGTTTTAGAGACTACAAAGAAGACTTTTACATAGCACAGAGAGAAACCTGACTGAACAGGGTATATTTTAATTATAATATATATAAGTATTATGTTAGACGACTCTTACCGGTTTTTATCATAGTAATATTAATTAATATATGTGTAGCTATTTGAGCTATCTTAAAGAAATTAGAAAAATTGTAACTATAAACTAACAAATTTTTCATTTGATTTTGGCAGAGGTTTGACACAATGCATATGGAATAACAAACAAAAGTTTAATTTTTATTTAAGTTCTCTCTCCTATTTTAATTTTATAATCTATATTTTTTATTGTCTTTTGAATGTTGAAGGTTTGATTTTACTAGGCTCGTAAAATTATTGTTTTCTTATCAATAATATCATGAGTACTAGACTACAAAACTCTCAGTGTTGTTTTGACTTTTGTTTTAATGTTTAGATACTAAGTTATAATGTTTCAAAAAAATGCTAACTTTCGTGCAATTTTTTCACTTTGTTTTCACTTTAGCGAATATACCAATAAATTTAATAGTGTGATTTATGTGATCTTTTAGCCTTATCCTCAAGAAATTATATGATAGACAACAAGAAAGTGTACTATTGAATAATTCAAAAACATCAAGATGAACTTTAATATTCCCATATTATAATGGTTTACCTTTATGTTTTATAACATATCAACAATCGTTGTAATTAAAAAACGTTAACATGAAACTACATTTGGACCAAAATTATATTATTTTTTAACACAATCACAATACAACAAAATACTATCGTCTCGAATTCATACATACCATAAATATTTGTTGTACTTTTTTTAAGAATGTTGAAGGTTTGATTTTACTAGACTTGTAAAACTATTGTTTTCTTATCAATAATATCATGAGTACTAGACTATAGATCTTAGAGCCTGTTTGGTTCAGCTTTTCACCACTAAGACGTGATTCTACAACCCTCAAAAGTGAAAAGCTGAATTTTCAATGGTGTTTGGTTTGGCTTTTAAGAATTGATTCTATCCTCCAAAAGCAATTATCCATGAAGCTACAAATCCTAACTTTTGGCTTTTGTAGAATCAATTCTACATTAAACTATTATCAATTCCATAACTACCCTCTTAATTATCATCAATTTTTATCACCCTTTCTCCAACCATATTTGTTTTTCTCTACCTGGAACCTTAAATTCATTCGCTCCACTGTCTACTTTTCTCTAGCTAGAACTCAACCACCCTTCACAAATTTAATCTAAAAATTTATTGCTATTAGGTTATATAACAACACCACCTCCTGCTAGCAAATATCTACTCAAGAGAACAACAAAAAGGAAAAATTCTGCTCAAAAGATAACAATCAACAACAAGGTAATTTGGCATTTTTGAGTGATTTTTACTTTGATTTGCTTACTTGTTTGTATTAAATTTAACCTTTTTTCTTTGCTGCAATGCTTATAAAATTTGTTTGGTTGCATAGTATAACATCTCTTATGAATTTCTACAAACAAAAAATATTGCATTATATGTGTTTGATAAAATGTCTCTTAGAGCTTAAAGTGATTTTTTATGAAAATTATGCAGTTAGTAACTTAAATATTTATGCTAAAGTGTTTGAATGTAATTTTAAACACTAGTTTAAAATGAACACTTGTTATGTAAAATTTATATATTCATGCCATGATGTAAAATTTATACAATAAAAAGAAAGAATACTTGTTATGCATCTATAGAGGTAGTGTTGGCTCATTTTATCTTTTATTTTTCCTATCATACTTTGTGTACATAGCATTATGGCTAAACAAAAGAAAGTTTATGCGGATTGGTCGGATCTTAAAGTGAATGAAATATTCATCCAAACATGTTTGGATCAAGTTGTCAAGAATGAACGCGTTAGCACTAGCTTTACTAAGAAAGGGTGGAAAAACATTGTTTGCCAATTTCATGAATCAACCGGGAGAGATTATGACAAGATTCAATTGAAGAATAGGTATGATGCCTTGAAAAAGGAATGGAGAGTATAGTTTAACCTATTTGGAAAAGTTACCGGAATGGGGTGGGATAATGAGAGGAATACCTTTGATGCACCAGATGAGTGGTGGGAGAACAAACAATTGGTATGTGAAAAAACAAATATGTTGCTTAGTAATACTTAGATTTATATTTAGCATGTTAATTACATGATGATGGTTATGAAATGCAGGAAAATCCTCTCTATGGAAAATTTAGAGAGAAAGGACTTCCATTTGCTAATCAACTAATCACACTTTTTAAGGATGTGGTGGCTAACGGGAGCATGCTTGGGCACCTTCAAGTGGCATATTGCCCAACGAGGACTGTGGTACTGATGTTGGTCAAGACGTAAATAATATTGACTTGGATGTGGGAGAAGGATCAGGTGATAGTGAAGATGTGAGTATTGGAGCAACTGGAGAATTTGCAAATATTAATTTGAATATTTCACAAGGAGCTTCTAGCCAAATTAGTGGACAAAAGAGAAAGAGAGCTGGTGGTGTTGATAAGAAAACCAAGAAAAAGACAACTCCCGCATTGGCAATAGCTGAAGCTATGAAAGAGATTGCTGAGACATGTAAGACGAGAAATGATGTTTTAACTAATGCATCTATTGGTGATGTGATGGCTGAGCTCCATAGCATGGATGAAATTACAAGTGATGTAGACTTGTTCGCAAAATGTTGTCAACTAATGATGTTCAAGCCAGCTAGGGAGATGTTTGTTTCCTTTCAAGGCTTTAAGGATAGAAGGTTGAAATGGCTTAAGTATGCAACAGATAACCCTATGTCATTTATGAAGATGTAACTGTTTCGGACTCTCTTAAGTATCAGGACTTATCTTATATTAGGAGTAAGCTTAAGTTTTAGGAGTTATCTTATATTAGGAGTAAGCTTAAGTATGAATCTGCTATAAATATTAGGAGTAAGTTTAAGTATTAGGAGTGATCTTATATTAGGAGTTATCTTTAATGATGTGGATCCTTTTAGAACTTGCACTGTAACATATAATGTAACATGTAATATGTCTTTTGAAATTTGAATGAAGTGGATCCTATTATGTATTTTTCTATCATGTTTTTTGCTATAGTTTTGTGTACATATGAATATGCCCTATACTTATGAATTTGCTATAATTCTGCTGTACATAAATATTATAGAACTTACCTACTGTGCAGCCATAAAACATGTATATAGTTTTCTTCATGTTTTCTACTATGGTCTTTTCCATCCTTTCTCCATGTTTTTTACTATAGTTTTTTAATAACATTATTTTACAATAGGTGAAGGTAGACATGAACGATTGGAATGAGCAATCAGACCACATTAGAGATCAAGATGAAGAAGATGATGACATTTTCCAACAAGCTATTTTAGTGTCTGCACTAGTTGGTGAGTATGCAATAAACCATTTATGCAAAGAACCTTGTAGAACTAGTGAGCTAACAGGTCATTCTTGGGTTCAAGAAATATTGCAAGGTAATCCGACTCGTTGTTATGAGATGTTTCGAATGGAAAAACATGTATTTAATCTATTGTGCACTAAATTAGTTAAGCTTGGTTTAAAGTCATCTAATCGAACGACGGTTGAAGAAATGGTTGCAATGTTTTTAGTTGTTGTTGGCCACGGGGTAGGTAATAGAATGATTCAAGAAAGGTTTCAACACTCGGGTGAGACTGTTAGTAGATATTTTCATCGAGTACTTCATGTCGTCCTTAAGTTGTCTATCAAATATATTAAACCCGAAGATCCTACGTTTCATGATTGTCATTCCAAAATAAAAAATGATCAACGATACTGGCCCTTTTTTAAGAATGCTATAGGAGCAATTGATGGTACACATGTGTCATGCGTAGTTAGTGGCAGTGAGCAAACAAGGTTTATTGGAAGAAAGGGATATCCTACACAAAATGTAATGGCCGTATGTGATTGGAATATGTGTTTCACTTTTGTATTTGCTGGTTGGGAAGGTACTGCTCATGATGCTCGTGTTTTTGACCAAGCTTTAACAAATGCAAATCTTAATTTTCCACACCCTCCGCCAGGTTTGTTATTTAATATTACTCCAAATGATTTGTTATATTTAACTTAAGTTTAAATATTTTTTTCTTTCTTTCTAGGTAAGTATTATTTGGTAGATTCTGGCTATCCAACACCAATAGGGTACATTGGTCCATACAGACATGAACGGTATCATCTTCCTGAATTTAGGCGTTCTAACGGGTTTGCAAATCATAATGAAGTATTTAATTATTATCACTCAAGTTTAAGGTGCACAATAGAAAGAACTTTTGGGGTATGGAAGAACAGATTTGCAATCCTACGTCGCATGCCTAACTTTAAATTTGAGACACAAGTTCAAATAGTTGTCGCAACAATGGCTATACACAACTTTATCCGAAGGAAGCCAGAAATTGATATTGATTTTAATGTTTATGAAGATGAAAGCACGATCATTCACCATGATGATAGCTCATCTAACTTGGATCAATCCCATGTTTTAAATGTAGTTTCGTCGTCAGAGATGGATCGCGTTCGAAACATAATCCGCAATGAAATTATTGAGCACAGGCAAAATAATTAGTATTGTTTTTTAAATTATTATATCAATATTTTAGTACTATAATACACTTTAAATTAGTTTTGTAATAATATTAGTACTTTGTTGCAATTTAAATTCTATTATCTATTTGTAATTTTTATTTTCATGCTATTAGTATTGTAATAACTTATATTTTAACTATATTGCACTTAATTATCCTAATTTAGTAATTTCTATTTAGCTATGTCCATTTTAGTAATTATACATTCAAAAGCAATTTTGATAAAACTATCCAAACAACATTCAGTTTGTTTAATCGATTCTGCATTATTGTATCCAAACATAAATCAATTCTCTCATAATCAATTCTGTCAGAATCAATTCTATCTAAAGCTAAACCAAACACACACTTAGTGTTGTTTTGACTTTTGTTTTAATGTTTAGATACTAGCTTATAATGTTTCAAAAAAATGCTAACTTTCTTGCTATTTTTTCACTTTGTTTTCACTTTAACGAATACAACAATAAATTTAACAACTTGATTTATATGTTCTTTTAGCATTATCCTCAATAAATTATATGATAGATAACAAGAAAGCATATTATTGAATATTTTTTTTTAGGTGAACCGAGAGAGAGGACCGGCATCAAGGAGAAGCAACAACATCCAACTAGCGGACCGGTCCGCTTAAAAATTATGTTAAAAATCTGATACTTCAATAGCGATGCATTGATTAGAGACAAAATTAACAATAACATTCACCTCATTTCCCCAAAGAGCCCATAAGTTTGGTAACAAATATCCTTTATCATTCAGACAACTCTTAGTAACTCCAATACCAAGAAGGAACATGCGAGAAACTAATCATAGATTTAGTCAAGAAAATAAAAACATGTTTATGAGAAACATAAAGATTCTTAAAAAAATCAGGTTTATGCGAGAAACTAATCATAGGTTTATACTCCATGACATATTTTCTTAATAAAAAAAAAAAAAAAAAAAAGAAGACTCGACTGCTGTATGGCCCGACCCGACATATGTCCTACCCGAAACCCATTACACAACCACAAACCACCGAACAAGACAGCCTCCGATGTCTGGCCAACAAAATTAAAAGAAAATAAAAAACCTTGAAAACAAACAAAGATGGAGCGAAGCAAATGTTTGGTTTTGATTGGAGGTGGTGCTCTTTTAGGTTCTCTCTCCACTTTCTTTCTTCTCAAACTCCTTCAAACTCAAAAGTCAGTCACTTTTTCTTGAACCTTTAATCTTTGTTTTTTCTTTTCCTTTCAATTTTACTGAATGAGTGAATGCTGTGATGTGATTTTAATTTTTTGTTTTTTGCAGAAGAGGTTTACGGCAGCAATGTAACGAGAATGCGACTGCTGAATTGAATGGTTTGTGTACTTTCTTTTGTTTGATTCTATGTTTTATGATATTTGTATCTCAGTAGCAAGTAGTATCATACCATGATCTGTTTGGATAAACAACTTAATTAAGTGTTATAGTATGTATAATTACTTAATGTATAAGTGCTTGTGTATAAGTTATTTCTACGACAAATATAAAATGAAGTCAAACTGTTTTTATATAAGCTATAAGCTATTTTCGTAAGTTATGCTGAAGAGCTTATGTAAATGAGTTGAAAACAAGTTATGAATATGTCATAAAATGTTTCTGTAAACTCTCTCGAGTAGTCTCATGAGTGTTTATGCTAGCAGCTAAGGTTAAATAGGTAAATCCTAACAAACCCTAAATGTCAATGCTTAACTTATAAGAGCTTATTATGATTCAGAAAACTTTTTTGCTTTCATTTTCATTGATGTTTTCACCTTTAAAGATTCGAAATAGGAAACAAAGTGAAAATGAGGTGAATTTTGTAACTATAAATGAAGGCCAATTCTATAGTGCACAAGTGAGATAGGTCTTGCACAATGCACAAGCTTGTTTCAACCATCGGATCAATAAATTTCACGACTGGATCAAATGAAGTATGATGTGAGTGTGACTTATTGATCCGATGGTAGAAACAAACTTGTACATGGTGCAAGACCAACTTACTTACGCACATTAGAATAAACCAGAAATGAAAATGGAAAATGAAAACAAAAAGTGTTTTTTGTTACCGAACATACCCTAAAGCTGATATTTTGTAAATTGTGAATGTTTAAGTTCTATTTGGTTTCAGAAAAAGTTTTCCATTTTTACTTTTAATAATTGGCGCATTGGTTTCAATCTTTCAAAGTTTTGGACAAGAATTGTTTTTGTTGGTTCCTGAATTAATATGTGAAAACAGGGAACAGATTAAAAACAAAGTAGCTTCTCTACTTTGTAATTATAAATGAAAACATGAAATAGAAACAGAAAATATTTTATCAAATCAAACATTCCTACTATTTGGGTCCTAGGGGTGGGTGGAATATTGTAGAGTGAATCCGAATCGATAATGCAGCGAACCCTTTTGACGTGTTTCATTGTGATGTTTGCACTCTCTCTGATATAACTAGCAAATAAAAAACAGAGTGCATAGGATGGTTTCTTAAATTTAGTACTTTGAGTGCAGGTATTTGTATCAATGGCTAGAATGTTAGGTGTTCAAATGGTTCAAGGCACAGTTTGTTTGTTTATCATTTTTCTGTAGAATTGTTCACATATGCAAAGAAGACTGTTAATGTGTTGTCGATTATAAGCAACTTGTTATACAAGACTAATGCTTCTGTTGCCTCTAAGTTCTACTTTCACATCATAAAGTTAATAAGATTGCTGTTATGTGTATCCTTTTAAGTGTTGAATTTTGTCTCCTTCAGGTGTTGACAGATGCGCTATAGCTGGAAAGAAGAGTGGTAAGGTGGTTAGTGATGATCTTCTGAAAGACGAGATTGTTTCTGAACAGCTGACTAGGTATTGCAAGTTGTTGCCAATTATTTTGACATTTTCTCTGCACTAATTATTTCCGAATGTAAATGTTTTCGTGCTGCCGAATCAATTGGAAAAACATGCTCTAAGAACGTGCGATCTCATTTCTACGAGCTCCTTTATTTTTATAGGGAAATTTTAGCACCTGTAAATCAATTAATATACACAATCTTTATGTTTAGAGATAATTATATATAGTCAGGCTTGTCATGTTTTAGGCTGAACATGGCATGAAAGATTTTTACACTGTTTATCAATGCATGCATATACTTGTTGTCCCATCATCTTGGATATCTAATGGAATGTTATTGCCTCGATTCAATTTTACTGTGGGAGTTTGTTGGTTAGTTATTTCATAAGTTTTCTATTTCAAGGCTTTTTTATTTGAGTTAAAGGGGCATACACTGTTAGTGTAGATCTATTTTACAGGGACAACAAGTAAAAGTTCACTACTTTGCCACTTCATACAATCAAATTCAAAATGAACTTATGAAAGTGGGATGACGTGGGAAAATAGTGGACCATCATTGGATGTCAGTCTAACACTGGTTTACGTTACAGTGCACGTTTAACTATTTATATTTTGGGTGGCACTTTCCTTGATATATCTATCTTTTCTTTGGTTTCTAAACAAACTTTTTTTTTGGGTGGGTTGTTTCTGCTGTAACTAGGAACATTCAGTTTTTTGGCTTTGAATCACAACAGAAGGTGAGTGCATCATATGTTGTGGTCATTGGTCTTGGAGGGGTTGGAAGTCATGCTGCTTCTATGCTCTTGAGGTCAGGGATTGGAAAGCTTCTTCTTGTGGACTTTGACCAGGTTTTTACTCTCATTAATTCTCTTCTTGATGATGTTTAATTTTTCTTCTTTTATTCTTGGATGGCTTTTATGTGTTCTTTGTGGACTTTTCCTGCCTGGTTTTGTCGTTTTCAAATTTTAAGGTTACATTAACTGTATTTTTTATTGTCAATTTTAGCCTAGTCTTATCAATTATTTTACACTTTATAATGGAATTTTGCTTGTTAATCAAAGCTATTTCTTGGTTTGTGCAAAACAACCTTAAATTTGATGCCACTGATTACAAGAAAATACTGTTACACTGAATCACAAATGTCATATCCCATAATGTTATTTGGAGCTTGTTTTCTCTCCCAATGACGTTATTAGATAGAAGTTTTGGCTCTGTAAACGGTCATGGTTGAATATTTTGATGCCACTGACTATCGGAAGATTATGTTACACTGCGAATCACAAATTTTATGCATCTTAATCTTAATGCAATTTTGACCTTTCGCCAATTCGGCTGGAAATTCTATGAAATATTTAAGTGTTGGAATATATAAGTGATGCAAATTTTATCACTATTATAGCTTAAGAAAAGTAACAAATTGGAGTTTTGATTGGAAAGAACTGTTAGTTATATGATTCTTTTGCTTTTTAACTAACATGGATAGTATTTTAAGAATTATGAACATCTGTTGTTTTATTACTTACTGTAATGCATGATATTATAGGTTCAAGAATCTCAAACCTAAAAAACTTGTGGTCAATACTATTAAGCAGGATTTCGTAATGCAAAGGAAAAGAAAATAAAGTAGTTTTAACTTTGGTGTTTTGTTAGTCTAGCTTAGAATTTGTATAGACATTCCATACAATGTAAGTACTTATTTATTTATTAAATGAGAAGGTTTCTCTTTCATCACTAAATCGACACGCTGTTGCGACAAGAGCAGATGTTGGCATCTCAAAAGCTCAGTGCCTTAAGGAGCATTTCTCATCAATATTTCCAGAGTGTCAAATAGATGCAAAGGTGATGTTATATGACTCATCAACTGAAGAAGAAATTCTCTCAGGCCACCCTGACTTTGTTCTTGACTGTATTGATAACATCGATACGAAGGTATCCTCTAAATTTAACTCCTTATTTGATTACATTCTTTAAGTTTTTCTCTCTTGCTCCTTATCATCAGCAATAACACTCACTAAAATCTATGGTAGTTATAACTGTAAGTTTGAATTTTCAATTGCTTGATATGTTATGTGTAATAGGTGGCACTTCTTGCTGCATGTGTACGTAGGGGCTTGAAGGTTCTATCTGCCACTGGGGCTGGTGCTAGAGCTGATCCAACGAGAATACGCATTGCTGATCTAAGAGAGTCTACTAATGATCCATTGTCTCGATCGGTAATGTTTCCTCATATGACTCTTTTATTGTATTTTATAGATCTTAAACCATATCTCTTCTCTCGATTCCTTCTATAAAAGTACATCCTAAAACTCTTGGTTATCTTATAGAACACATAAAATCAAGATAACGAAATTGTAATACTGTGTATGGAAAAGGTTGAGCACAAAGGCTCTACAACGGTGGAATAACAGAAAAGAAAGAGATGAACCAGAGTGTGAATGCTCCTACCAGAGCACAATGCTCCTAACCAGAGAGAAACTCTCTTAACCAACTTCTAACAATATTTCTCCACGACTTACTCACTACATTTCCCTCCCTTTTATAATATTTATATTCCCGAAAATCAAGGAAAGTGCCAAATAACTTTCATTCCCTATGCTTCTATAATCTTCTAGATTGTGCCTTGCCTAGGTGTCCTATCATTTTCCATAAAGAACCCTGATGTATTGCCTTTCCACACCATGTTCTCTTGGTTTCTTCAATAAATGTGCTCTATTATTTGGTGAAATTTTATTTTCCCAGTCCCCAATATCCTCCACTCTTTAGTAATTTGAGCCATGCGATTTATCAATGTCCATCGTTTTTGAACTTCTTACACTCTTTTTTGAATGCTGCGATCCTATCTTGTGATTTGAAATTGGTCTGGTCTTGACATCAGAGACCTTATTAACCTTCCTCTTCGGCACATATTATTAGATTGGTTTATAGACTATGATAAATGATAAAGGTTCTGGTCTGATCTTTGCTCTATTAGTCTAAGCTAGACTGTTGAGTATGAATTATGCACATATTATTAAATTATTTTTATGTATATGTTAGATGTATAAACATTAATTTTGTAATAAGTAAACACTTGTAAGTACATACGATAAGTCTAAAGAGCTTCCACAAGTTTAAGAAGCCTCTCAAGTTTGACAACCATGAATGGAACTGCCATATTTATTGAGTCTATGGTGGTTTGACGAGTTTACACAGACTCTCTAGTTTTACAACTTTGCCTTGAAGTGGCGTCTTGCATACATGCCCTGGCTCGTAGTTCTCATCACGTTCGCACCCAATACATTAGCTCTTGTTGATCGTTATTTATGACTTGGCATCCGATAGACTTTTGAATCTTCATCCCATTGAGATTGTAGGATGAATATTTTCGCATGGAGTTTCTTGCATGTGTTTGAGCCTTGACTTGTTAGATTAAAAGAAAAATCATGCCTCAATTAACTTACAGCTTAATTCTTGTCTGGGCATCAAGAAGTGAACAACTGAAAGAGGAAGTCTATCAATCTAACTTTTCAGTTTATGAATTTTTCAAAAATGCAAAAATTTGTATGATAATCCATAAAGAATGAATATAAAAGTTGATGAAATTGTTATAGTTTTTTCTTTTAAAATGTCTTGTCAATAAACAATACTCCCTTAGGTATTTATTGTTTCTATTTATTTGTGACTTTTGTAGAATTTTTTTGTTTCTACTTACTTGTTTTCAAAGTTCAATGCAACATTAATTTTTGTTTTGTCAATAACACCTTTAAGTATTTATTGCAAAGAGAGAAAGGGCAATTCCATTTAACTTTAGATTAACTAGGCGATGGTTGTCAAATGTAAATTCATCTCTTCAAAAACCAACTGTAAATTCACTAAACATATCCCCATCCACCCCATGGAAGAAAAAACAAAATTGTTTCTTTTTCCATTTCTATCACAAACAGATCCAAGAAGGATTTTCAAATTTATAAAGATAGCATTAAAAAATTGCGAAGGTTGTGTTTTAGGGATAAGAATTGAAAAAATAGAGAGATAGAAGCTGAAGAACCCTTTCTATAGAGGGAGAAAGAAATCCGAAGAACCCTTTTGCAGATCGTGTTTTTTTTCTTCTTCTTTCAATTAAAGGGAGTGTTATGTTTTTGTCAAACAGGCAGAACCGGTAACTGGTATAGTATTTTAAAATAATTGTGGTGTGGACCAATGAGTGAGAGAGTGTTCAATAGACCGTGACAGAGAGTTTGTCCTTAGCATTGCTCTTATTAGTATTATGCATGTAAATCTTACTGCAATCATACCTAATTACCTATGCAGGTAAGACACCGTCTAAGGAAAGATCATGGCATTGATGGTGGTATCCCTGTTGTGTTTTCTTTAGAAAAACCCAAAGTTAAACTGCTTCCATTTAAGGGTTCAAGTGGAGAAGAGGAAAACCCTTCAGACTATCAGGTGATTTCATTTGTTTTTATCAATCATTCATTGACTGTACCACTATCTATTTTGTGACTGTTCGATAATGTAAAAACTATTTTAGAGCACGGTTTTTCAAAACTATTTTATAAAACAGTTTTTAAAAACCAAAACACAATCAAACAAGCCTAAGTGTAATTTTCTTACATTTTTGTCGAGCCATTGCACATTTGTTATCATAACATTTAGTCGCATTGGTTACACATTCTGACTTCTATGTCCTTTTGTCAGATTGTTCCAGGTTTTAGGGTCCGTATCATACCTGTTCTAGGCACCATCCCTGCCATATTTGGACAAGTCATGGCCTCCTATGTTTTGACGGATTTAGCAGGATTGCATGTTCAAACAGAACCTGTAGTAAATTTTGATATGGATCATTACCATATTCTTCATCAACGCCTTATTGAGCATGAGGAGACATTGTACGGAACTTCCATGCATGTGCAGGTATGAATCCTACACTGTTAACTTTTTGTTTAATTACAACTTCGCTGTTGTTAAGTGTTATATCTTAACCTTTTTAGAGGTTCTTTTAAAATAATTTAGGATAAATTGAATTATACTACTCTGATCTATTCATCCAATTGCACATTACCCCCAGCTTTATACAATTAAGAACATTCCTTCCAACAATTTTGAGGCACAAGTAAATAGAAAAATTTCACCCTTTCAAATTTGAAACTTCACCAAAATCATCACAGGAGACAAACTAATTGTCTGCGTAATTAGAAGATTTTGTTGAGTAACTTTGCTGTCAAAGAGTTATCTATTCTCTACACACTACTTGTATTTGTGAGGATTAAGAAATTGGATATTTGAAATATGATGTCAACACGTATACAATTTCAATATAAATACCGTACTAGACACTCATATTCTTCTTCTTTTTTGTTGACAAAAGACACTTAGATTCTTGATACATGATATCATGCTAGTTTGTACTTTCAGAATGAATAAACTAAAATTATTTAATCTCCAATTTTCCCCATGATCACGAGTAGCCTGAATATTTGTATCCAAGGTCTTATAAGTTATGATATTTTTTTTTTGAAGTATCATGAGCTGATTTATTATGTTTATACCTCTATCCTTATCTACTGGCAATTCGCTTAATTTTGTAAATCGGGTGAAGTGCAATTAGAGTGACAAGTCTGCATGGCATGGTTCAGACGAACTAAAAACTTATCTCTAATATAATCCATAAGTATGATCGACAGACCATACAAAAACATGGACCAAAACAAGCCCTGTGGTAGTCTCTTTGTATATAGTCCAGAGATTGAGCTTTTTATATAAAAAAATTTGCTGGTATATTGACATATTTTTGATTGTTGTATTTTGAATAAAAAATGAGATTGAAGTGCTTTTGTCTTTCGTTTTTGTTTCTATTTTTTTTATAGGTAGACGCTGAAGAAGTAAAGTATATTGCTAAAGAATTATGGCATGGAAGAAGTGCTAGAGAGCAGGTTGCGAAAGACGTTGGACGGGCAATGTGGCGATCAGTTAATGAATTGATGCTTGTGAGGTATGGGGTAGCTTTTGACTTGATTGTTTTTTATAGACAAAAACATAAAAAAAATACAATTAAGAAGATAAAATTTTCAACTCCAATGACATTTAACTATTTTTCCATTTTCAAGCTACTTCATCTTGTTACATTCTTTTTATGAATGTATATGCATAATGCATTCCTTCCAAAGCAGATAATTGCATATATTTAAACCTAAAATGGTTTTTCTTAATTTTCTTCTTGTATTGAAGTACTCTCAAAGCTTGTACTTCTATTTCTTTGCTTTTCAGTAAAGTTATACAAGTTTCAAAACATTACTGTTCTTGTAAAATTTGAGACTCTTTTGTGGGTCATATCATGTGCATAAATCAGAAGCAAAAGTTGTAGAATCTCACGATGCTTGCTGTTGAAATTTACATCTTTGAGTAATGTAGTTTGATTTATATATACTTTCATCTGCTATGTTATCTCGACTTGGATGATATATCACCTAAATTAGCATATGTGTTAGCGCAACATTCTTTCTCGATCTCTTTCATTTGGAATTTATCTAATTTAACTGTGCTTTTTCTCTTCTTTCTTTTTTTGTTCAGGTGGGACAGTACGAAACCGGCATCCATTTCTAATTTGATTCTTTTGAAATTCAACGAGGTAATTCAGTAACTCCATCATATTATGAAAAAGCTCATTTTGTCTTAAGAAATCTATTTGTTGTATGTAACTATGTCTATATATTTGCACTGTTAAATTGAAAAACTACTTGTGGGCATATCCTATATTTAGAACTAATCAGATTCAGCAAAATGTTACAAAATATTGCTATAAAATAAAATTTGGTGTGAACAGTCAAAGTTTGTTGGACAGAATAGTGAAAGAGCTTGTGAATCTGGTATATTATGTCACAAGTACATTTATTTGAGATATCACTTATTGTGCAAAAGAAGGTTGAGTGTTAACTTAGGTGATTCAAGCATGTGTAAAAGAAGACCTTTTGAAGAACTAACAAGGAGGCTAAATCATATAAAAGATATTACATTTATTAAAGGGAGATAGAGAAGATTTAGAAAAATTATGAGAAATGTTTTTTGGACACACAATTTGACCTCAACACTGTATTTTTATACTGTTTTTACATTGTTTATACTCTACAAAAATTTTATTTGTTTTCAGCTCCTAAAGAATACAAAAATTGTGTGCTTTCAGTCACAACCAAACACACCATTTTTGTTAAATATGGTACCAACAAGAAAATTTATCTATGGACCAAAATTAAATTTTCCTAATTTTATAGGGATGGAAAAATACATCTAACTCATCTTTATAGATCAATGTTTTGCCTTTTTTCCACTCCACCACCATAAGCAGATAATATATTTACTTTATAAGATAATAAATATCTATTTGTCTGCTCTATTAGGTGGATGAGCATGAGTCACGGACCTTGGATGATGTAAAAGAAAAGGAACCAGAGTTTTACAGTAGAGTGATTGCTGTGTTAAAACGAGCTGAAAATGACTTTGGATTATGACATTAGAGGACTATAACTATTCCACTCGGTGGTGTAGTGTTATATGTCTAATAGGTTGCTTTACTTTTTCTATTTTTGATTATAATGCAAGAGTCAATATCTTCTCAATAGTAACTATTCTGTTAATTTTTTTTGAAATTCTTGTGAGTTTCTCTATACCTTGTTATAACATTTTCTTGAAAGCATTATCTGCATTGCATAAGACAGATTTACTCTTGTAAAATTTATGTGCTTTTGTTTTGTTCTGTATGATAAGCTAAGCATATTAATTCATTGAAGTTGAAACATGATAAGAGTCATAGATAACGACTTGGTGCTTGCCTTGTTAGTGTGAAAGAAGAAAAATGGTATAGAAGAATAAGATTGAATATACTATTATTTTTATAAAATATACTTAACTATCAATTATAGGGAATAGATTCTCTCAAAATTCTCCATATTTTTCTTAATTACATCTACACCATTGAACATGAAAGAGATAAACAAGTATAAAAGAGTAATGATATTTGAACAACCATTTCAGATAACTTTTGTGACAATTTATTTTTTCTCTCTTTTCATTGGTTAAAAACAATGGAGAGAGAAAAAGAAAGAAAGAATAAAAAAATAATGTGAGTATGCGAGAGAAAGTTGTCAAAAAAATTGTCACAAATGGTTATACAAATATCATTTCTCAGAATAAAAACCTTAATCTAAGCCATTTTATGTAGAAGAGACAACAAATTTGCATTTTTTATAGTCTCTTGCCTGAACCATTTGTTCTTCTATTTTTGCCTTACCACCACCACCCTCTAAAAAAAAAGTTTTGTGATGACTAGATTCACACATCATCTACCAGGTTCTATTTGGGTGCACACAAATGCACCCTCTTTTGGTATTCAATTTTATATGACATTATATTAGTGGATAATTTTTTTAATAACTTAATTGGCACTTATTAGCATCTCTGTTTTTAATAAGTTGGTTCAAGTGTTTAAAATAAAATTGAGGGGTATATTAGATAGCTCTAGATGTGACTAGTGACTTACTTTTACTTAAAAATGAGATAACTTTTTATTTTTAAATATATTACTAATAAAAAATTAAGTAGGTAGGTGTTGTTGGATTATTAGAAAACTATCCAGAACCGTATCAGCTTTACTTTAGTGCTTATAAAAAACCAGTTTTGCTTAGGGAATGAAATAAGATGATTTTATATTTCAGCAAAGAGATTAAAAAAGATTATTAGACAAGAAAACACTGCTGAAATCCCGGTTGACCTGGGTCCACAATCCAATGATTGGGTTAATTTTTTAAGGTCTATGGTTTTTCATTAATTGTTGAGGACTAAATAAGTCTTGCTTACCAACCAATACCATGCATCTCACAGAGACATATATATACATTCTATATAATTATTCATCATATTTTTCTATGACTGCCACGTCACCGGATAAGAAAAATGTTATGTGAGGGTGTACATTTTGGAATTTGGATCATCTTATTTACCAAACAGTGATGATTCTGTCTTTTACTAACAAAAAAAAAAAACATTATGTAAGAAAGTTGTACACAAAGTTTACAATATGCGTACTAGTTTTGTCTCTCATTGTTTTTATTTTGTTACATGTCTATTAGTGTGTTTGGTTTCACTTTAGGAAAGCGATTTTAGACACATAAACTTGATTTTTGACATGTTTGAATAATATCAATTTTGTGTTGGATTTAAGTGCAAGTTTTAGATTATGAATAAATAAAATGTTGGATATATAAGATATGTGAATCGTATATTTAATACATTAAAGTTTTGGATAGAGATATGACATGTTCCTCTCATGGTTATGGAGCATTAACTTATTGTTTTCTACGCTCTCCTAAGCTTCTCAACAAATTGAAATTGATTATTATTATTATTATTTTTTTTATCTTTAATATTGTATCTAACAAGAAGCTATAGTTTGTAGCTTTCGCTCTAAACATGACTTTTACGCTCAAATTTATTATTCAACTAATTTTTTATTTCAATGCATCTAAATATAAATCATTTAACATTCAAATCACTTTTAATGTCTATAATCAGTTTTACAAAATTAATTAATTCAAAATCAATTTTCTTATTGCCAAACCAAACACACACTTATATTAAGTTAATTTTATCTCTCTCTCACACACATAGTAAAATCGTAAATATTGTATTTAATTATCTATTTCGGGTACGGATATTCATAAATACTCTTAGTTAGGCATCAAAAGAATTCAACTTAAAGTAGTTGAATTTTCTCAAAACATTACATTCCATCAAAACATTCCCCCATCCAAACACACTCATAGGCATGAACTTGTCCAATTCTAATTTTGTACACTCTCAAGATAAATTAGTAAGTACAACTAATAAAAGATATATTTGAAAAAGGTGATAACAATTTATAACTAAACTTTCCTAAAAAAAAAATTATAGTTAAACTTACATTTCTTAGAAACATTTCTTTTTCGACAAATATGTAGTATTTAAGAAAAACAAAATAAAGAGCCAAAGGATAAAAAACACAAAGCCAAAACGATAAATGAAATAATAAAACATGTAGGACTTAGCTTGCATGCGCAACTATATAAAATAGTCCATGCATAAAAACCAAACCAACTACAATACAAGACATTCATGGAACTTATTATGTCATGAAATATTCTCAATTTTATTTTCTTGCATATTTTTTGCCTACCCATTAATTGCTAGGGTCAGCAAAAATGTCGAGCTGATTTGACTCTCATTGTATGGTATCCTGTTTCAATCATGATGATGGCTATAATTTACAACATCAAATGCACATTTTTCTTCTTCAATTATTGCAAGGACGAATTTTCTTTGTTTAATCTACTATACTGTTCTGGGTACCAATATTCCATAGAAGCATGTTGACTAACCTAAGAAAAATAAAATCTTCTCAGTACAATTGCCTAGGAAGATCATTCAATCACCTCCCTAATTCTTTTTAGGCTTAAGTACATTTTCCTATTTTTCTTCTTCTTTTGATTTTACAGTTTTAGTTCTATTTTTAAATCTAAAAATATAATTCCCCCTTTAGAATATTATACTTTTTTTTTTTCTCCCCATCGAAATTGACCATATAACTGAGTTGATGTAGCAATGCATATCTTGATTAAATGCAAATGTTTTACAATACACATCATTATTAAAGTATTGTTTAAATAGATTAAAATAAATCAGATTTTTTAATTGAAAACCCTAAAAGTCATATTTTCTCTTAATTTGTAATCCCATTTTTCTCGATGAGATTTCCTCTAAGCTCTCATAAAAAAAATCTCTTTTCCAATATATATAATATGTGCTTTCTAAGACACTTTTTGCAGATTTGTTTATTCCTCAATATAAGACCACTTACAAACAGGGACGGATCCATAAATTTTAATATATGAGGTCAATATCGTTTATCATTATATGTAAATAAAAATATATAAATTCGAAACCAATAAAATGATGGGTTAAATATGTTTTTAATCCATGCAAAATCATAAGCTTTCAAATCCAATTCTATTTAAATTTTAATGATAATTTCTTGGTCGAGAAATTTTAGGGTGAGGGAATATGAATGGTGTCCTAGTCTGAGGCTGTGAAATTTTAATGATAATTTCAATCCTCCTTATAATATTGCAGTCTGTAACTCTGTGTGATACTTCCTATTTTGAAAACTTATTATAAAAAACTTATATTTTTAGTCCTCTAAATAGTCCTATAATAAGCAAATACATACTCAAACTGAATAATTTCTTGTTTTTTTTTGAAGGAAAACTGAATAATTTCTTTTAGAGACTGAACTTAAAAAACTCATAATTTTATAAAGACTAAAAATATATTTAACTTTAAGTGATAACATTGCTATCTTTTATGCAAAAAATTGGAGATAACAAAAAATACACCATTTTAAATCAAGAAATTGAACACCTTAATATCAAGGATCATAATTACTCTATTGTATGATTTTCTTCCCTCATGTATTTACACTAAACTTTTCATCTTCTACTTGCCACTTCCATTTTTTTTATTGGAGCATTTTCTTTTTGTTTTATAAACCAAAACACATACCTCAATTTTTGTTGTAATGCAACACGAGTGGAATAGTAGTAACTTGAAAACGAATATTATATTCTTAGTTTATATACTCCCTCCGGTCCTTATTATAAGAGACAATTAACTTTTTTGGTTCATTCTATAAGTGATATATCTAGTCTATATTTACAATAAGATATATTAATTATTTATGAACCTAAAAAGTCAACTTTTTCTTATAACAAGGACCGGAGGAAGTATTCTATTATGTATGCAATGTTTCAATTCATTCTTTCCTAAAAAAAAATGCACGCTTTTTAGTTTTCTGTTTTATGTATCAAGTGGTCATCCTTCAAAAAAAGTGTTATGTGGGGTCAACACAATTTTAAGTGTGGTAATCAAATGAAAATATACATTTTTTGTTATAAGAAAAACAATAGAGTGGGGTCAGCTGACCCCAATTAGCTTGCCGTGCATCCGTGTCTGCTTGCAAACTTATTAAAGAGAAATATGTAGAAAATGAAAATTAGACGACAAAGGACATAACACATTTTATTTGAGATAACAAATGATGAAAACACATACACCTCACACCATCTTCAGTCATTTAACGATCGAGAGAAAATCTCCTTGTACAATGACTTAATAAAATCTATGTTGTTTGTCTATCAAAAGACCATAGGAAATGCCCTCACAAAAGCCTTTTAACTAAGTAAAAAATATAAAACAAGCACGAAGATTAATTTATTTGAAGAAAACGTTTTTCTAGAGGATTATTAGAAGAAAATGTTAGTTCTATTTATATCTTATAATTTCTACATTTTTTATATAAGTTAAGCATTTGAAAATTTATTTTTTCTTCACTAAATTGCATTTCTAAGTTTGGTCTCCCTTAAACTTAATTCATGACTCCATCCATGATATATATCATTAATTGCAGGGATAATTGTGGGAAAATCATGAAGAAGTAACATATTTTTTTCTTCTTCAAACATACTGTTACATTACAACTACTATTTTTAATCTCTATGAGTAAAATTATCTATATGTATTTTTTTTTGTTTGAAAAAATCCACAGAATATATATGTAGGAAAGAAGCAAAGTTTGTTAGATATATAGTTGAGGAGTCAAGATAGTTTCAATTATTAAAAAATCTGCGGTCGTGTGCACCCCTTTCTTTCAACTTGTGTTGATAAATCACTTACGTAAGAAGCTAGGTTTGTTTGTTTGGTTGGTTGGTGGCTGGCTGCTTCCTGCTTCCTGCTTCTATACAATTGGGAACTTCATACATACAGCTGGATTGATTACAACATCCCTTCTCACTTAAATCAAAAATCGCATTTCAACTTACATCAAAATCTTTATTCAAAAACAAAACTTCTATCAAAATCTTACTTTGCATTGTTTGTCTTTATTTATATGTTTGTCGACATAGTATACTTGAGTTTGTTTAGAGTACACTGTAAAGATAAAGTTAAGTCTCTTTTTTTTTTACTCAAGATAAAGTTAAGTCTAAAACTAGATAATATGGTCTTATTGAAAGAAGCTTATATGTACAACTTTTGTTACATATAAATGAAGTCATAAAATTAATGAATTATATTATAAATGGGTGCTAATCAAGTTACTTCACAAATAATATTTAGGGTAGAGTTATTTTTTTTAATAACTTATTTACTTCATGATCAATTCTATTAACTTATAAGAGTAGCGTTATTTTCTTCTAATAAAAAACAGAGAGTAGAGTTACCTTGTTTAATAGCTCCATAAATATTAAAATCATTTGATAATTTATGATATAATTAATTTCATTCAAAGGTACGTATGACGATTCTTTTTACACAATTCTTCTTAGCGTAAAGCAACTCTTTCGGTTATTCTAGAATCACTTGGTTGAAAATCTAAGTACGTTTCAATCTTAGTGGTCAAGGTCATATACTTTGGCACACCAAAAATAAAGATTAAAACAACTCTTTTTAAACAACTCTTCTTAGAATAAATCAAATTGGATAAAATTCATGATTTATAATTGAATTAGTTTTAAGTAAACCAACTCATCTTAGAGTTAATCTTACATTATTCATCAAATGGATAAATATCTAAATGTTGCTATTTTTAAATAAAATTTTGAACGTATTTTAAAGAATAGAATGTTGCTATTCGAGTTTGAACCTGAGACTTCACATAAAATATTGTCGTATTCTTAGAGTTTGATGTTGGAAATTGTGATTAAATTGAAAGAGACTTCCCTAATCTCTATTTTTGTTAAAGCAAATGGCCATGACTATTCTTTCTAAAAAATCATTACTTGAAAATTTAAAAAATTAAAAGTAATAAAATCTAATATAATAACTGGTCCCCCTTAAGCACTTTCATTAATCAAACGTTAAGAACTATGTAGCATAGATAGATATAGGCAAAGGTTTTATAAAAAGAGATATAGTATAGGACTAATAATAATAATACCCAATAATGGAATAGAATCCCTTATGCTTTGTCAATTAACTCAACCAACACCTTCCACTTCCAAATCCAAATCCACATTCAAAATTCAAAATTGGGTGGCTAGATAAAGTGAAATTGAATGGCTAAGACAAACTTTAAGGGGCTATTACCATTACTATATCATTATCATTATGCATAATAAGGTAAGATATATAAAAGATAGTCTCACACTATTTTTCGGCAAAAAAGCTATAAGATACACCAACTCAACCAAATATAACGCGTCCTCATTTTGAGGCTCTAAAATGTTTTTTCCTTTGTCCTTTTCACATCACCATTCAATTTAATTTAATTTAATTTTAATTTTAATTTTTGTCTATATAAATATCAACCCTTAGCCACAAACCATACCTTGCCACTTACCTCATTCACAATTGATATTCTCAATCTTCCAAATATAATTTAAAACAAAACAAAAACAAAAAAACAAGAACAAGAAAAGAAAACAATAGTGTTCTGTTTTCCTCTGTTTTTCAATGGCTCTGTTTTCCTCTGTTTCACTATGCATGCTTCTTCTCTTATCATTCTTTTTCTTCACATGTTTCTCATCAAAACCTAATAATCACCATGTAAATGACTCATTCTCTCTTTCTTTCCCTCTAACATCTCTTCAAATCTCCACAAACTCCAAAACAAAAACCAACCAACAATTCACAACACTTTCATCTTCATCTTCTTCTTCCATAAATGTTAAATCATCTTTCAAATATTCTATGGCTCTTGTTGTGACTCTTCCCATTGGCACACCACCACAGCTTCAACAAATGGTTTTAGACACAGGAAGCCAACTTTCATGGATTCAATGTCACAACAAAAAAACACCACAAAAGAAACAACCTCCTACTACTTCATCGTTTGATCCTTCTCTTTCATCTTCTTTCTTTGTTCTCCCATGTAACCACCCACTTTGTAAACCTCGAGTTCCTGATTTTAGTCTTCCCACAGATTGTGATGCCAATAGTTTATGTCACTATTCTTATTTCTATGCTGATGGAACTTATGCTGAGGGTAATCTTGTAAGAGAAAAAATTGCTTTCTCTCCTTCCCAAACTACCCCTCCCATCATCCTCGGTTGCGCTACTCAATCAGATGATGCTAGGGGTATTTTGGGAATGAATCTTGGTCGTCTTGGTTTCCCTTCTCAAGCTAAAATAACAAAATTTTCCTATTGTGTCCCCACAAAACAAGCCCAACCCGCATCCGGTTCATTTTACCTTGGAAATAACCCAGCTTCATCGAGTTTTCGTTATGTTAATTTATTGACTTTTGGTCAAAGTCAACGCATGCCGAATTTGGATCCCTTAGCCTACACACTTCCATTGCAAGGGATTAGTATTGGTGGGAAGAAATTGAACATTCCACCTTCTGTTTTTAAACCAAACGCTGGTGGGTCAGGTCAAACCATGATTGATTCGGGATCAGAATTTACTTATCTCGTGGACGAAGCTTATAATGTAATAAGGGAGGAGTTGGTGAAAAAGGTGGGACCCAAGATTAAGAAGGGATACATGTACGGTGGAGTAGCTGACATTTGTTTTGATGGAGATGCAATTGAAATCGGACGGCTCGTAGGAGACATGGTGTTTGAGTTTGAGAAAGGAGTGCAAATAGTGATTCCAAAAGAGAGGGTTCTTGCCACGGTGGATGGTGGGGTCCATTGTTTGGGAATGGGAAGATCAGAAAGATTGGGTGCGGGTGGTAACATTATTGGCAACTTCCATCAACAAAATCTATGGGTAGAGTTTGATCTTGCCAATCGTAGAGTTGGCTTTGGTGAGGCTGATTGTAGCAAATTGGCTAAATAAAGCATCAAAAGGAAAAGAAAAAAAATTCATATAGTTGAGATATGGCAGCAGCATTCACGAATTGATAATCGTTGAATTCAGACCAGATAATATATTAAATACGCGACTAAACTGTCTGATTTTAATTCAACGATTACCAGTGTCCTAACCATATGAATGAAGGGTATCCCGATTATCCCGTCTATAAGAAGTCTTGATATATCCCTAGAAGGAGATGATGATGATAGTATATATGGATGCTAGCACATGTAACTATCATGACTAGGCATGAGTCGTTTTTTAACTTTATAGGTTCCACTACCCTATAAGAAGTATATTATTACATCATTACTGTACAGATGAAACATACAAGCATGAGTCGTGATTGATCAACACAATGATGTTTGTAATAGCAACCACAAGAGTGAGTGTGTGACAAAGAAAAGTAAGAAACAAGTCTTCCGTGTTGTAGGGGTAAACGTCAATGGTTTTGGATTGTGTCAAGTTGTGGGGTTGGTTACATTCATGCTATGCTAAAGAACGATGCGTCAAAGGCCATGATATAATCATGTATATATTAATCTGAATGTGACTTATGTATATATCATGTTAGAAGATATGTCAATCATGATGTATATGTGTATGGTTTGATATATTAAGATAAGCTTTGAAATGATGATTTACTATTATACTAATAATATGCTCCTCCTTCTTTGAACACGATAGTTTCACCCTCATGTTTATTTATTTATGATATTCTATCAATAAGTTTAAGAGTTTAATTATAATGGATGTGACCTTAATCATATCTCAAAATTTAGAGGAAAAATCAATGATAGATAGAAAACTTTTCATAAAATTTAATTACGAGGTCAAACGATACTTATGTGAAGTTGTTTTCTTAGGAGACTTATGTAAGGTTATTGCAGACATTTTTAAAGATTCAATTATTTCTCCCTAATAGAATGTGTAGTTGATCATTCTAGAATTAGATTAGACGAGTCATGATTGCTTTTGAAATTAGATGAATCACGTTTTCAGAATTAATCAAGCCAACCATCATACGAGTTTCTTTTGAATTTGAATTAGCAATACTTAACCTCCTTAAAATATCATATAAGATGTGACTAGATGGGTTTATAAATAGAAAAGAAAACAAAAATATAAATTTTCGACATCGCAAATTCTAATTTACTCATTAATAGAAGATGAATAACTCTATCTATGCTAAGTTGATATCAATCAATTTTTCTTTTTATCTTCTATTAGATGTCAACTCAACATTGGTAAAGTTACTAACATTTTTTTTGGGATGATCGAGTTACTAATATTTTATTGATGGCTAATGTATTTGTCATCTTTCTGTAGTATATGAATTTAAACAAAAATTTATCATATTTATTGTATCTAAAAGAACTTGAGGCTTTCTTTACCCGGTATAACAGGGCTCGGAAATTCGCAGCATTGCGGCAAACATTTCAATTGAGTGACTGTAACTTTCCCCCCTTTCTTCCCCTGTTCCGGAGATCGATAGAGCCCTCTCGAAACCTAGCTGTGTGAGTTTGGGGGCAAGCACCGAAAATCAAAGTTTATCAGAAGCTTGGTCTAAAATTCCTGAAAAATTAGCTTTTTAATTGTCCTCTGTTCTCAACTCGGGAAGGAAATAAATAAGCATGGATTCACCTACTGTGATTCGCCTAGCTGGGTGATACCTTTTGGAATAGATCCCACCCAGACTTACTATAAACCATTCTAAAGGCTTATAATCAAACGGACTCTCAAACCATAAGGCATGGGGTTCACTTGAAAGTTAAATTCATGAGCTTGTTAACGGTACCTGGGCACCTCTTGCTAGCTGTTCTACCGCCATCTTTGATGGCCTGTAGCTTGATTTCGAACAGAGAAATTGCTTCTTTCTATTAAAGGATAGACGAGCGACCGGGAGAAGCAAAACGAAATTAGGATTTGGCCGAAAAAGAGACTGAGGAAAGAAAGAAGAATGCACCAAAATGCAATTGGATAAAAAAATTATTTTTTTTCTTTGTTTGTATATATATAATAATAAGCGTTATAGGTTGTTGGGCGGCCGGAAGGTTGCCACGAGTCAGTCAGTTTGGGGGACCTAAGGCAGTTCTCCGTGCACCGGACACGTAGCTTACCGAATCAGTATTTACAGGTTCCCCAGGGAAATATGTTGGTCTAGCAGACCGTAAGCTCCCGGAGAGCTCTGACCGCGTGCCTGTTGAAGAATGAGCCCAGAAGGTAATTTTAATGTAGCCCCTCTTTTGCAATCAGTTTCGCTACAGCTTCCCTTTGTTCTTGCAAGAGATCAAGACTGGTAGGCAGGCTGCATTAAGTTCGAATAAGATATCAATCTATAATGAAGAAATGATAGTAGCTCGTTGTTTGTTCGCCGATTCAAGTGGTACGTGAGTTGGGTTTAGAACGTCGTCTATACAAGGGTTCAAGTTTCGATCGATATTTGCGGAGTTGATTATCCCTCTCGAAAACGAAGATTTGAAGTGGTTCAAAGTACCAAGCGGGCAAGAACGCACTGATCTGCCCGCTTGCCTGTAGAATCTGAAAAGCAAGCTCAAATCCCTGTCGAATCTTTCCTTTGGTTGCCTGCCGACCTATTGCATTAAAGACCGGCAATCGAATCTTTGCTTGGCCGGGAGGTTTCTTTCGTATCAAGAGTGTCTAAAAATTCAAGCACAACTAATAAATGTCGAAATTGTAAGATCGGACATCGTAACTCGAGTTTGAACTCAGAATCTCACAGTTATGTATGAGTTTAATTTCAGTAAATTAACACTGAAAAAATCAAATGGATAAACACAATAAAAGTATGGACCTAATAAAGACCTCAATTAAGATGTATCGATAAAAGAAAGCTTATGAGTAGATGAAGCTATGTTATTTTTTAAAATAATTATCGTAGGTTTTGAGAGCAATTGGCCCACCAAAATGATGAAAGTTTATCAATTCGAGATATACACGGCACAGCTTTAGCTTAAGGTGTATTATTAGTGGAAGAAGCACTGTACCCAACTTGGAGTTTCATAAACTCAACTCAAGTATCTTAATCAAAACAGTTACCGACTTAAATAAATTGTAGAGAGTAGTAGTGTTGAAGTATGTACATGCATGATTGAAGAAGACTCAATTCTAATTAAAAGATGCCACTTAGCTTTAAATGATTAGACTTTTTAACTAAGCTTAGCCTTAACAACAAACCCTTCATCACGAAAAGACATAAAATTCATTAAATAAAAGAAAAAAATTGAAGAGAATTGTTCAAAACTGAAAACGACATAAACCTTGTCAGCATCGACGGCGGTTGTACTATGTGGTCGTGGCACTAGATTTTGTGAAGTGGGGTCCACATAATGTTGAACTCGTGGACAGCAGAAAATGGATTGGTTCCATATAATTCCCGACAGTCGCATGGTTCACATGATTGTTAACAAAAAACACGTGTCATTTGATTTAGGGTAAACTTGCTTTTACTTTTGTTTTTCGTTCTTTTTTTACCTTACTACGTGGCTTTTCTTGATACCTCTATTACTTGTATTTTTCAACTTGTTTGTAAACTTTTTTTTGACAATAACTTCTTTGTGAATTACTTTCACTTCAATCAAAGTATATCTCTTTTTTGCTACCAGAAAACTAGAACCTTGCCCGTGAAGAGGTATAAAGATTTGTTTTTATTTTAATACTTTAATCCATGTCTAAAACACTTTGTTAACATTTTTCTTAATATAATGTTAGAGAAATAAAGTATATTATAGTTATTTTTAAAATAAAGTTATAAAATATGTTTATCGATAAATAATAAATTGATTCAAGTGGTAAGAAACTTAGATACTTTAATTAAATAGTTAATCGTTTGATTTTTGACTTTTTCTTATGGGAGAATTTAGTTGAGAGATGATAGTGCACCTTATTTTACCGTTAAAAGATGGTGGAAAATTCGTAGTAATAACAAGATTGTAAAAAAAAAGAATTTATGTGATGATTTGATGAGTTTTTAAGGGATGTTGGTGTAAACTAATTTCAACCGGTAATGCATCACCATTAATCATCTTACATATATTAAAAATGTTTTAAAATTCAAAGATATAAACTAATATTTTTACTACATATTTATCACTATTATAAATGTAAATTGAAGGATATTGAAATGAGAAAGATATATACACGCAGAATGGAGAAAATACAATCAATATCATTTTGAGAGCTGAAAATTACATGTTATTTATAAATGTAATTTGAAGGATATTGAAATGAGAAAGTTATACACACACAAAGGAGAAAATACAATTAATATCATTTTGAAAGCTGAAAATTACAGTTTTTTATGACATTTTTTTTTTTTAAAAATAAGTCAATTATTATTGAACAAAGGGAGTGTGTTTAAATACTATTCTCTTCGAATTTCAAATATAAGAGTAAAAATACATATTATTATCCTTATCTAAATATTTACTAATTATCTTATAAAAAATAAATATTTATTAAGAATGAATACAATATAACATCAAAAATAAATATTTACTAATTTCAAGTCATATTTTTAGAATATATACTCTCAATAGTAGTTTTTATTGCGGTGAAAATAAATTGTGAATTTAGACGTGCTTTTCGTTGTAGCAGTAGAAATCAAAATGTCAACTGATTTTGATGAATATATTTTCTTTTTGTTGAAGAATTTATTGAGTATTCTATATAACATCACCTTTCTTATTTTTATAATCAATCTCACAATATAAGATTTTTTTATAAGATTAACAATAAATGATTTATAGAAGTAAAATAGATTTTAAATTCTCAGGTTTGCACATCATATCAAAAGTTTTTTTTCCTCTATTGAGTATGACTCATATACAAGACATTGAAGAGGCAAGTTACGGTTGAAGGATAATATTGGAGTGAACCATCAAATTCGTCCCTGAATTTTTACACGTCGGCCAACTTCATCCTTCAATTATGCGAAATATCAACTTAATCTTTGAATTTGTCAGACGTCCATCAAAAAAGTCCCTCCGTCCAAGTCCTCCGTTAGCCTTGCTGATCTGTCACCTTGCATGCTGTGTTGTCTTGTACGAGTGGCAAGAAGGAAGCCACGTGTTCAGGGACTAATTTGATTGAATTGAAAAATGTTGAGTTTTCACTTTTCAGTTTATTTTTTCCCCTTTTCCCATTTTTTCCGTGCATTACCCATACCTCCTTCTTCACATTCCAGAACATCAAAAACGACCTTGACACTTCTTCTTCTCACTAAAACTTCCTCCATTTTCACCCCTCCAAAATCATCATCATCTCCGGCGATTTTGACATTTTTGAAGTTTGTGTGTTCGGTTGTGATTAAAGGTAACGCCTTTCCTGTTGTTTATCAAGTTTTTGTGTTCGTATTCACCCTTATTTTTGTCCGTTTTTGTGTGTTTTCGTTTTAAGTTTTGATCATGTTGTTTATTTTGTTTTTGTGATCGTTGATGTTCTGCCTTTTTTAGTTTATTTTGTATACATATGTTTCAAGGATCAATTTGATATCTAATTAAATAATTCAGGGACTTATTTGATCGTTTTTTATATAACGTAGGAATCTATTTGATAGATAGATAAATAATTTAGGGACTAATTTGATGGCAATATTATTATAGAAAGATCACATTTTTCAATCATCTTCAACCTCTTTTGATTAGTTAAACCAACCTTTGGCAGAGGGCAAGCATAGAATGGCCTTCCTAGATTTTTTGAAGTATTGGATTTTCTAATAACACAAATTGTAGGACACCAACATTCAAGCACTCTCACAACACCATTAAACTTGGAGCTTGACTTTCATAACCGTTTTTTCCCATATTCCCACCCCACATCATTTCAGATTCAATTTCGATAGTTTTGCTTCAAATTTTTTTGATGATTTTGGCTTTTAGATTCACTACGAAAAAAATTAGGGTTTGAAGTTTTTTGAATTGGGGCAGAACTGAACCACTTATTATTGGAGGAAATTTTCATGATTATAGAGTGTATATTGCAGATTGTGTAATCAGGGTTACAATTTTATACAATTGGGGAAGAAAGAGTTGTTGGTGAAGAAAATAGCCATTTGGGAAGAAAGCCAAAACATTTTCTGCAAATCAATCAATTTAGTCCTTAGAAATGTTTGTTATTATCGGCCAAATTAGTCCCTGCCTACGTAGCGTCTGACATGCGAGAGGTTAACGGCCACGTCAGCCTTGTTAACGCTCCGTTTGAACAGAAGGACTAACTTGATTGACATTTAACAAATTCAGGGATTAAATTGATATTTCGCATAATTAAGGGACGAAGTTGGCCGACCCGTAAAAATTCAGGGACGAAGTTGATGATCCACTCGATAATATTGTAAACTGAATTGTAGTACTAATACTATGTACATGTAACATTAAAACCCTAATTTGTTACTATAATACAGGCAGAATGATTGTGTCCATTATGTTTAACTTTCAATATTTTTTTAACCTTATGTTAGTGGTTGTTGTTCTATCATTTTCTTTCTTTTAACTAAACACAACAAAAGTTATATATATCATAAAAATACATGCACCCTATGAAGACATTGAACAGCTCAAACAAGATAAAAGAACGAAAGGATTGAAATGAATACTAATTGAGAGGTTACATCACAGTCCACAATAGCATTGTAGGAGGTTGGCAGGTGTCCACAAAAGCATTTATCATCAGATTGTCATTTTCAGGACTAAGCCCATTTCTGGTTTCAAGAGAAGGAGAAAGTTTCCAACATTTAAAGGTTCTGTCTTCATTGAAATATCACGAGATAGGTAGGGTGGGGGTGACCCTTATTCTCACTCAAAGTGACATTTTTTTGTTTGTCAAGAAGCCATTATTATTAAATTTTATTTTAGCAAGGTAATTCAGAAAAGGAAAAAATAAATACTCTCTTATACTAAATTGTTTTTCATTTTCAAGTGTCACCTTAAATTTCATTCTTTAAATATAAAAATGGTGTGATCCAATGATAGCTAGTTTTTTTTTTTTAATCAGCAAATATTATTAAACAGCTAAATTGCTACTCAAAACGAACAGAGACCGGTGAAATTGGAAATACAAATAAAAGGCGCCGTATATATGTGAAACACCCGAAAATAAACACCATAAAAACATCCCAAAGACAACACCCATCAAAATCCACCTAAAACAGATCTCTTCACGAAAGCGACCACTGTAAAAACGATATCCAATACCATCCATCGCCACTACTCACCCCTAAAGAAAAAACACCCCACAAAAACAAACTCCTAGACCTGAACACCAAAGCTGAGCCACATCCAACAAGCTCCTCCCTGAGAAATCATTCAGCTTCCACTATCTCTCGACCTCCGATCCACCGAAAGAAACCATAAAAAGCCCAAATCCAACCTCGAACCAAAGAACTAACTCCTGATCTCGAATCAAAAGTGATCGGCCCACCAGACTTTAGCACCAAAACAGAAGGACACCCCTCACCTTCGGTACACCAGAGAAACACCAAATCGCGCCAAACAAGATTGTAGCTAGATACCGACTCCCGATCTAGTTTGAGTTTGTTAAAGATTTGATCATGAATTTGACCTCTCACACGTACATATAAAAATTTATTATTTGAGAGAATAAATTCTGAAATGTACGTAAATTCAAGACAATACTTAGGTCTTTCATTAATTTTAAGTAACATTCTCAATTGAAAGTGAAAGTACTCAAAACAATTTTGAACAACTAAATAGACCAAGTTATACAATTTGACTATCAAATTTATTATCAAGTGTCGTTAAGTACTATGACTTCATTAGAATGGTCACAAAGGACCCCATCCTAAATTTCATTTGAAAGCATATGGCTATGATCCAGGGTTACTAGTTACTACAGCTGTAGCTTGGATGTAAAAAAATAGTATAGAGTGCAATTATCTACATTGAGATATAATATAAGTAGAAAGTAGAACAATATTTTTGAATTCAAACCGTAGGTTTTTTCATTTTCCAGATCATAGGTTTTGGTTATATATGCTATTTGGTGTTTACAAAAAGTTATTTCATACCTTTCCAACTTATGACAATTATAAAATGGAAGGGAAACACGGTTCATATCCTTTTTTTGTTGGTGAAACACGGTTCATATCTTCTCAGGCCACTACTACAGAATGGAGTTTTTACATCAGTTGGAAATGAGTTTTCACATCAGCTTACCACCGATGTAAGGTGTCATGATGTGGTAAGTCCACACCCTTTCACATCAGGTTGCGGCTGATGTGAAATATTGAATTTCTACATCAGTTCCGCTTCCACTGTTGTAATAGATCCACTTTGAAATTTACCACTGAAGTTAAATATGTATATTTCACATCAGTTTTCAAAATCACTGTAGTGAAACAAATTTTTTATTTTTTTTTTGGTTTAAATATTTCTATTAAATGGCTTATCAATTAAGCTTGACACCTGCTCTTTATTTTTTTTTAGTAACAAAATGAAAACAAATTATGGATAATTTTTATGCAAAAAAAAAAAGTTATATTATATAATTGGATATTACATAATCAATCCTCTATTTTCCACGCCAATATTCCAATCTATAAAAGAGGGATATGAATACAATATAGCTAGAAATAATCCAATAAAACAACTTTAGGCAGAAATTTCAAATAAAAAAAAAAAATCCACAGCAAAATCATCATTGTAAATATGCTAAGCTTCAGCTGCAAAAAGCATCTCATTTCATCTCAGACGTAAGCACCGACAATGTCTCATCTCAGCCACATCATAATCAATTTTCATCTACAAAAAACAAAATCAATTGAAAAAGTTATCTCAACTGCATAAACGCACTTGACACACCAAAACCACCACACATTAAGACAGATACAAGTCCGTTCAAAACATACCATGTAAATCCTACGTGTTATACAAGTCAAGAAAACAAGTTGCCCATTGGTTTCGCAAATCATATAAGTCATCTTCAGTTAATGCCGTTGGATCATTGAATACCTACAATGTGTAGGTTAATATAAGTAATTAATATTAATAAGGATATGTTTATATTTGGCAATACATATAGTATAAACATGTTATCATAAAATTAAAATACCTCCATCCAAGACTTAGTAATATTAGCAGAGATGATATCTAGCATATTCTTCATCACATAGTATCCACAATCATTGCCATTAGGTTGCTTTCTTGGCTACAAATGAATGACCATTTTTATATAGTGATTAGTTCATATAATAAAAAAAAATCATTTATTAACGTAAAAAAATGACAAAATCTACACCATACTTACTTTGGGACGAAACCATTTAGCCTTCTTTCTATTGCCCTGACAAAGTTGATGAACCTCTAAAGCTCTGTGTCAACCAAATTAAAAAAATCATCAAAGTTATACATTTTAGTGTTGTAGGAAGTAATATATCAAATACAACGTAAAATATACACTTACTTTGAAACAATCTTAATCATTCCTTCATTAAGATCTCGGTGCATTGAACAAAGGACAACTAAACTATTGTCCTTGGGACAAATAATTATTAACTGCCAGTGTCCTCTGCACACGTAGAAGAACAATTATTAAGGTTTAAGCTATCAAAGATAAATAAGAAAAATATTAATTTAAATATATACTTACTTAAATAGATATGGTGCTAAGTAACACACTTTGTTCAAATCACGCAACCTAGTTTGTATGTGTCCCTGAACTTTAGATTTAGTACTAGGATCAGCTGGATTAAAATCCAAGCATACTGGGTCCAAAATGCCAAACACTTTCGATCTATTTCTTGAGATACAAAGACGATGCATACACCTAGACAAATTTAAAATTAACACTTAAATATTGAATTGTGGATATACTACTAATCCATATTGATAATAGTAAAAAAGAAAAATGTACTTACGTGCACCACAGTTGTAGAATAGAAAAGTCAAGCCAAGCATTACCCACCAACAACTCTCTAATACACTTTGCTGGAATAAAAAACCTTGCGGTATTTGGCTCATGTTCTAATGGTATGCGTATATCTTCTTCACTTCTCAAAACCATGCATAGCAATTTTTGAACATTGTCGATGGTTAAGTCCTCCTTGTAATTTTCTTGTGCAGCGGTACAAGAACCTTTTGTGCTTCCATGCACATCAACTTTTTGAGGACTACTATGTTAAATTGGAAAATTATGTCACTTAAAATAATAATAATTTTCCCTTCTCCATTTTTTTTAAAAACAACTATTTTTGAAATGAAAATATAAAATAGTTATTTGAATCTAAGACATCTATTTTGAATTAAACTTTAATCATACTTAACCTTATAAATGTCAAATCTACTTGCAAATCACCAAGCTAACAAAGAAATCAAACCGAGACTTGATCACACTCTAAGTGGTTGTTTGGTTTGGCTGTGGGACCAAAATTATCACGTCACAATGACCATTTGACGTGATTTTTATGAAGTAGCTTCACAGAAAACGCACAAATATTGATGTACAAAAGCGAAAACAAACAAATGCTAAGTTTACAAGAAAGTCTGCACATTTGTTAGCTTTTTCGAAAGACATACTTAATCCTCACGATCCAATCCCCTTGCGAAATTTTTCTAACGCGTCTCACTCCGGGTCGATCCTCCACAACCAGTGATTTGAGTTGGTCTTAGGAAGGCATCATAAGTACAAAGGCTAACCCAATCCACCTCAAGAAGGTTGCACTTAATACTCCACATAGACCTATCTTTCAAAATGACATTGCAGGCAGTGGAGATAGCATGCACATAAAATGAGTGACGGTGCAAAATGATTTGTAATCACTATAATGTCACAATTCAAAAGAAGCAAAATATTGTCATTAATCATTTCTCCCTTTAATGTTGAAACAAATGTTGATCCCTTGCTTTGATTATGTATGGTAACTATGTAATTAACACAATATCAAACAATGTTATGTAATGACTGGCTGAATTTTGGAAGATATGTTGGAATTTGTAAGCTCTGAATAAGGAGCAGATATCTTCATTGAAGTAGCATCCATATAGAAAAACATGTTTCTTCTGTGTGTCCATCATCCTAAATCCAGCATTTTCCATCACAGAACTTTCTTTAACTAAGAATCAACTTTAGCACTTTACATTCATATCAGGTTTAGGACATCATTCTAGACGCAACTCAATCATCTTTGCTAGCTCATTGTTAGCTAGTTACTCTAACATTGGCTTCTGGCATTTACAATAGCAGTCAAGTAGCTTCTTCTATAAGGAAACCACTGAAGCCTAACACATAATCTCATCGCAGTTGAGTTTTCAGTTGCTATGAAGCACTAATAAAGACATGGACACCGAATACAACACCGGCACGTAGACATTTGGTAATAATTTGATAAACTAGAAGTGATTGCATGCAACTACATATGCCAGCGTTGTGCCAATGTCGGGCATTCATACACGTTTTCAATATGAAGTGTTGGCACTACATAGTTTAGTAGGAATCAACTCTTTAGACCATCTTTAGAAATTTTACTTGATTTATTGTGACGTGCAGTATATGCATAATCTGAAACAAGTCTTTTCTCACCATTAAATATGTTAAGATCAAGAGAGCTTCCATACTTGCAAGGACCATGTAGTAAAATATTAAATGTAACATCATTTGGAACCACTCCTAAATTAAGCATTACATCAAGCAAACATTTCAACATTTTTCTTCTGCAAAAACCATTCATTAGCTATGAAGCACGGGCTCCGACATGGACGGGCACAGACGCATCAACACGGCTGATTTTAAAATTATAGGACATTGACACTGATATATACATTTATTTATTATAGTTAAATAAATATGAACATCGTCTATAAAATATATAAATTGAGAGCTAATTTTTTTTTTTTTGATCTTAGCTAAAATATTATGTACATCCATCTACTACATAAAAGTAATATTTCTCTTAGTAAATATGACAATTTTTCATGTCATTCATCCATCTACTATACCGAAAAGTTAAAAACAAAGTTATAGAATTTAATGTCTTCAATCCCTTCATTGATAATCACTATTTCAACACATCTTTAAACCTCATAGAAATGTTGAGAAGTGTCTAAGGAGTGTAAAGGTGTGTCGAAGCAAAGAAAGAAAGAAAAAAATTAGGGACACTTTGTTTGATGAGTGTCGTTGGACAATAAAACATGCTTAATGTCATAGCGGTGTCTGTGCTTCAGAGTTCACTAGCGCATTATAATTGTCAATAACCATTGTATATGTTGGATCATCATGTTTGTAACCAGCACTCAACACATATATCCTCGACATCTTTTCCGCATCACGAACTCTTCATCTCTACAAAGTCCAGATACACACGGCCATAAACATATGTCTAATAATAGCTAACAATGGAATGAAATCCCTTGCTTGTCAATTAACTCAACCACACCATCCATATTTAAAATTCAAAAATGGGTGGCTAGATAAAGAGAAATTGAATGGCCAAGACACACATTAATTCGCCATTACCCTTACTGGTTACTATATCATACTATATCATCATCATGGTATATAATAAGGTAAGATATATAAAAGATAGACTCACATTATTTTTCGGCAAAGAATCTATAAGCTACACCAACTCAACCAAATACAATGGTTCCTCATTTTTAGGCTCTCAAAGTTTTCACATCACCATTCAATTTAGTTTTAATTTTTGTCATTACGACCCCTTAACCTCAAACTTTCCTCACACACAATTTTACAATCTTATTCTTCTAAACATAATCCAAAAAAAAAAACAAAAAAAACTATAGTCCGTTTTTCAATGGCTCTGTTTTCCTCTGTTTCACTCTGCATGCTTGTTTTCTTCTCTTTCTTTTTCTTCACATGTTTCTCATCAAAACATAATAAACACCACAATGTTAACGACTCTTTCTCCCTTTCTTTCCCTCTAACCCTTTCCATAAACTCAACAACAAAAACAAACCCAATTGTCCCAAGCATTTCACCTTACAAATATTCTATGGCCCTTGTTGTGACTCTTCCCATTGGAACACCACCACAGCTTCAACAAATGGTTTTGGATACAGGAAGCCAAGTTTCATGGATTCACTGTGACAACAAAAAAGGACCACAAAAGAAACAACCTCCTACGACTTCATCGTTTGATCCTTCTCTTTCCTCTTCTTTCTTTGCTCTCCCATGTAACCACCCACTTTGTAAACCTCAAGTTCCTGATATTAGCCTTCCCACGGATTGTGATGCCAATCGATTATGTCACTATTCTTTTTCCTATACTGATGGAACTGTAGTCGAGGGAAATCTTGTTAGAGAAAATATTGCTTTATCTCCTTCCCTAACTACCCCTCCTATTATCCTCGGTTGTGCTAATCAATCCGATGATGCTAGGGGTATTTTGGGAATGAATCTTGGTCGCCTCTCCTTCCCTAATCAAGCTAAAATAACCAAATTCTCTTATTTTGTCCCTGTAAAACAAACGCAGCCTGGATCCGGTTCTCTTTACCTTGGAAATAATCCAAATTCATCGTGTTTTCGTTATGTTAAATTGTTGACTTTTAGTAAAAGTCAAAGTCAACGCATGCCGAATCTGGATCCCTTGGCCTTCACGCTTCCAATGCAAGGGATTAGCATTGGTGGAAAAAAATTGAACATTCCGCCTTCTGTTTTCAAACCGGACACTACTGGGTTTGGCCAAACCATTATTGATTCTGGATCAGAATTCTCTTACATGGTAGACAAAGCTTATAATGTGATACGGAATGAGCTAGTTAAAAAGGTTGGGTCCAAGATTAAGAAGGACTACATATACGGTGGAGTAGCAGACATTTGTTTTGATGGAGATGCAACTGAAATCGGACGCCTTGTGGGAGACATGGTGTTTGAGTTCGAGAAAGGAGTGGAGATAGTGATTCCGAAAGAGAGAGTTCTCATTGAGGTGGACGGTGGAGTCCACTGTTTTGGAATTGGAAGGGCAGAAGGATTGGGTGGAGGGGGTAACATTATTGGCAACTTCTATCAACAAAATTTATGGGTAGAGTTTGATCTGGCCAAACATAGAGTTGGTTTCCGTGGGGCTAACTGTAGCAAATCAGCTAAATATAGCACGAGAAGGGTAAATGGACTCATGTAGTTGAGTTATCTTCACATTCACAGTTCACACATTGCTAACCGTTGAATTCAGACCAAACAATTTACTTAATATGTGATTTTTGTTCTAAGAAACCTAAAAAATCTTGTCCTAAATCTAAAATGTCTGGTCTAAATTCAACAATTACCAATGTGCTAACTGTGCATTGAGTATCCAGACTATAGGAAGTTTTGATCCTAGAAGTAGCTGATGATAGTAAGAATGCTGGCGCATGTAAATATCATGAGTAGGCATGAATAGTTTTTCTAACTTTATAGGTTCCACTACCTTATAAGAAGTATATTAGTGTTACATTGTTACTGTAGATATGAAACATATGGCTGTAGAACAAACTAAGAACTGAACACCACCGACAAGTACAAAGGCTCGTGAATGCTTCCATTAGTTTTCTTTTGAAAGATGACAATGATCCAGGTTACTACAGTTGTAACTTGCTTGTAAAAAAGTATAGAGAGCTTTTATCAACATTGAGATATATAAGTAGAAAGTAGAACAATGCATTTAAATTCACACCATATGATTTTTCTTTTTCCAGACCATAAGTTCTGGTTATATATGCTATTTGGTGTTCACAAAAAGTTATTTGATATGTTTTTAACTTGTGACAATTGTAAAATGGAAGGATTTAGTTCATATCTCTCAGGTACAGTTGGAAAATTGTCCTTGTGTAATTTTAATTCGAAAACTCATAACTATTTTTAAAATGAAATATAAAATAGTTATTTGAGTCTAGGACATCTATATTGAATGAAAATTTAATTACACTTAACCTTGTAAATGTCAAATCCACTTGCAAACCACCAAGCTAACAAGGAAATCAGATGATACTTGGAAAGTATTAGCAGGCAAAACCAGAGAAGTAGGAAGGGATCATGCACCACCAAAGTAGAAACTTGATAAGTTTGCAAGAAAGTCTGCACATTTGTTCGCTTTTCCAAAGACATACTTTATCCTCACAATCCAATCCCCTTCCGAAATTTTTATGACATGCTTCAGTAGCTTCTTTACCTGCTAGCACAATCTACAAAGCTATCCTTGACACAATTCACATCAATCTCAGAATCTAAACAAATCTTTAAAAGCTGAAATCCCCGGGCTTAACTCCAAACACCCTAGAGCAAGAGCTCAATTCATTAACCATTACTTTTCGTGAGAAGCCGCAAACCCAGACCCCATGCTCACTTCGGGTCGATCCTCCACAACCAGCAATCTGAGTTGGCCTCGGGAAGGAATCATCCGTACAATGGCTCACCCAATCCACCTCAGGAAAATTCCACTTAACATCCACATAGATCTTATCTTTAAATAGACACTACAGGCAGTGTAGATTTCATGCACATAATATGAGTGATGGCCCCAAATAATTTGTAATCACTTTAATGTCATAATTCAAAAGAAAAGTACTGTCAGAATAATTTCTCTTCATTGTTGAAACGAATGTTGATCCTTTACTTTGCTTATGTATGCTAACTATGTAACTAACAAAAAACAAGATCAACCAATGTATAGTGAGAACAGGTGAATTGGATTTGGCAGTATCGCGACCAAATCCTGTGAGAAACCTGATGTTTGGAAAAGAGATTGGAATTTGGAAGCTCTGATAAAGGAGCAGATTGCTCTATTGAAGTAACACCCATATAGACAAAACATGTTTCATCTGTATATGTCCATCCTAAATTTCGCAAAAGTCGTCACATAACTTACTTTAATTAAGAATTAACTTGAACACTCTGTACTCATATCACGTAGTTTAGGGCATCAATTTAGATGCAACTAAATCATCTTGGCTAGCTCATTGTGTTAGCTACTCACCTCAACTCTGGCTTCTGGCATTGAGAATAACAGCCAAAGTATCTTCTTTCATAAGGGATCTGTAATCTGTCGCTGGAAATATATTCACAATTCAGCTTTCAGCAGCTATGAAGCACTAATGCAGACACTCAATACAACACCGACACGTAGAAACTCGGTAAAAATTTGAGAAAATTGAAGTGATTGTATGCATGGCTAGCTCATTGTGTTAGCTACTCACCTCAACTCTGGCTTCTGGCATTGAGAATAACAGCCAAAGTATCTTCTTTCATAAGGGATCTGTAATCTGTCGCTGGAAATATATTCACAATTCAGCTTTCAGCAGCTATGAAGCACTAATGCAGACACTCAATACAACACCGACACGTAGAAACTCGGTAAAAATTTGAGAAAATTGAAGTGATTGTATGCAACTACACATGTCAGTGTTCTGCCGGTATTGAATACCGATATGCGTTGGACACTCAAGCACGCCTTCAATCTGAAGTGTCGGTGCTACATAGTTTAGTAGCAATTAACTCTTTAATTGATCTTTTGAAATTTTGATTGATTCATTGACAAGTGCCGTATATGAAGCATAATCTGAAACAAGTCCTTTCTCGCCATTAAATATCTTAAAATCAACAGAGCTTCCATGCTTGCAATGACCATCTAGTAAAATATTAAATGTAATATCATTTGGAACCACTTCCATATTAAGCATTGCATGAAGCAACATTTTAGCATTTTTCATCTGACCTTGTTTACAAAAACCGTTCATCAGCGCATTATAAGTGACGACTCCTGGTACACGTCCATCACGCTGCATCTCCTTTAGTAACTTGGCTCCCATCTTAACATCACCTTTCTTACAAAAGCAATCAATAACCATGGTATATGTTGGATCATCAGGTTTGTGACCGGCACTCAACATGTCCTTCAACATCCTCTCAGCATCGCGAACTCTTCCGTCTCTACATAGTCCAGATATTAGTGCAGTAAAAGCAACATCGTCAAGCTCGATCCCCTCCTCAACCATTCTATCCTTGATTTCTAATGCAGAATCCATATCTCCGTCCTTACAACATCCATCCATTAGAGTGGTGAAAGTGATCTTATCCGGCTTGAAACCATTCCCAATCATCTCATTCAAAAGCTTCCTAGCCTCCTTCAAATCTCCATCCCTACAAAGCCCATTGATCAACGCATTATAAGTAATCAAATCCGGTCTAATACCCCGATCCTTCATTATCTCAAAATTTCTCAATGCCAAATCAATCTTCCCATGTTTACATTGCCCGTCAATCAAAGTAGTAAACGTTACACCATTAGGAACCAAACCCATCTCACACATTTCATCAAACAAACCATTCGCCTCCTCCACCCTACTCTCCTTACACAACCCATTGATCAAAGCACTATAAGTAAAAACATCAGGAGATATTCTTTCACTCTCCATAACACTCTTTAACACAAAACCCTCCTCCACATTCTTACTTCTACAATATCCACTTATCAAAGTATTAAAACTAACAACACTAGGACGCAAACCCCGTCTAGAAATTTCATCAAACACCATCCGTGCATTCATAACATCACCAATTTTACAAAACCCATGCATCAAAATGTTAAAAAGATAAACATTTGGCGGATACCCATAATCCAAAACCTCCAAATAAAACTCCCAACAATGTCCAGGCTGTTGATTCAACTTCATCACACGACGAAGTAAATAATCACAACCACAAACCGGAATGGAAAAGTTATTCTTTTTAACCAATCTTAAACACTGAATTGCATCCTCAATGAATTCAGAATCAGTATAAGCAATAATCAAAGCATCAAAAACAAGAACAGAATGGTTATGGCGATGATGAGTTGGAACGGTTTGAATAAGGGAAGAGATGAGTGAAGTTGAAGAATGATGACCCATTTTGGAAATGATAAAAAGGAAAAGAGAATGTGTTTGTGAGAGAAGGTTGTGAGAAGAGAGGAAATGGGCCATGGTGGAGTAGTTATGGAGAGTGTGACGAAAGGGAGGGCGAGAAGCGAGGTAGTTGAAGAAAGAGAAGAGGGAGAGAGGTGGGAGAGAGAGAGGGTTGAGGTTGATGAGGTTTGTGATGTGGTGAGAAGTGAGAGATGGGAGAATGCGTTTGAGAGTTGGGTTGAGAGAGTAATCAGGGTTGGGATTGTTGTTGTGGATTGTGTTGATGGATTCTGAGATTGTGTAGAGGATGTCATGGTTTTTGTAGTGAGGTTTTGAAGAAAATGAGACAAGGTTGTGATGAAGATGAAAATGATGAGGTTTTGGTTTCATGGTTGATCGTGGATTATGGATATGTTGTGTCTTACATGTTGTTGATTCTTCTGTCTTTTATTTCTGGTGTCAATTTGAATTTCTGTTTGAACTTGGTGTTATGTGAGTGAGATGGTGACAGTGTGTGTTCTATTGTTTGTTACTGCTTTTGCTATGGGATAGATGATGGGACATGACACACTAATTGGGATGAAAATTGCTCCTCCCTCTCAGTTTTTGCTCATTCCTTTGATTCGGCATTTTATAACATGAGTTAACTGAGCGCTCACGTTGATATTTTTAACATCGATTTAATCACATTTTAAGTCGGTTCAACCAATCTTAAAAGTGTTTGTGTGAGTTAACTCACGCTGAATTAAGGGAATGAACAATTTTGAAAGGAAGAAAAATAATTTTCATTGAGATTCACAAGACCCGTTATTGTTTGTAGGTAAAACTTTGCGAGAATATCTTTTTCTATATTCTCTAATCTTCTTGCGCTCAATACTTCAAATTTTGTCTCTGTTCAAATTATACAATCAGAATAAAAATTATGTTTTAGATTATATAGTATGAAACATATCTATATATAAGTACAACTCGAACACTTCTCTCACTTCAACATTAATGATTTTTCGACATAACCCTTATCGAACGACCTTCCGAACAACCACACATTGTGTCATTCTAGAAGTGAAGTTGACCATGGCCAATAAATATTTAGTTTAGGATATTTTGCAAGATTTGGATTATCATATGTATGATATTTATGGTTTGATTTGTGTTGCAAAATCAATGTAAATTTTGATTTAATTAATGAAAATATTATCATACCTTATGTTTTGATTTTTGGTTTGGGTTATATAATCCGAACACATATTTTGTTTATCCAAATTCTATAATCTGAAATGTGTCAATAGTAAGACCACATTTATTGTTGCAACATGATCTGGTGGAGGGTTCAACATATTTCAAATTATATAATCTAAAATGTTTAGTTTGTTTTTCGTATTTGTTAATACCAAAAATAAAATACTTGGTCGAACTCATGATTATATTTCGACAAGCCATATGGGTTCTTTCGACATGCTCCAAAGTGCAAAGAGATACCGCAATTTCGACCAAGAACACACATACTTCGACACACCGCAATTTCGACCAAGTGACTTAATGTGTTGCATGCATATGGTTTTCGACCAAAGACAAGGAGAAATAATTTGAAGTTGCAATTGGAGCGCATAGCAGGAAACAAGGCTAAAGTGCATGAAAGTTATTTTCTAGTGTCTTGTAATTATGCCAAGTGTATGGCTCTAAGTATAGGAAGTTATTGGTAGTTTTTCATGTAAGGTATATATATATATATATAGTATATCAAGTGAGAGGAGTAACTTAAATGAGAGGTGAGAGGATATAATATTAGCCCTTGGATCAAAATTAGAATAATATATTGGCTAAGCAAATGAACTTATGAGTTTTTATAGGATTCAGAATATATAATCCAAAATTGTATAAAAGCAGTGGCGGTTCTAAGGCCCGGACTCCGGCCCAATTTTTTTACAATTTCTTATGTAAATTCCGTTGAATTTCTTATATAAACCTCTATAAATTGGACAATTTCTTTATATTTTTTATTATTTGTTTGTAATTTCTTATATAAACCCCTATAAATATATTGCAAATTTGTTTTGCCTAGACTTTATAATAATCATGACTCCGCCCCGTATAAAAGTGTAAGTGCCCCACATTATATAATTTGAAAATGGTAAAATGAAAAATTTGAAGTGCACGTGATAGATGATAAGTAGAGTGGAAAAAAGAAATTATCAAACTTTGCATGTGTGCAAATTTTAGAAGATTGAAATTTGCTTAAAAATGATTGAAATTTTAGGGATTTCACTTGTGTACAAGGTACCAATGATATATATCATTGGCCAATTAGAGTGTGTCATCTATCAATGTTACTTGATAAATGCTTTATTTGATATATTTTTTTAAAGGATGCGCCACGTGGCACATTCTAATTGGGCAATAGTATATACCATTATGGTACATAAGTGCTATCCAAATTTTAGGACTAAATATTATCATTTTAAACTTTTGCATTTTTGTGGGTCGAGTAATTTGGTCATTAAATTTACGAAATAGTAGGTAGATTAATTTCTTCAAATTGAATATTGTTAATTAATTTACTGTTTAGGAAGTCATTTCAAATGATTATATTTATGGATCGCAAGATTGTGATGAACAAAACTTCTAAACCAAATACTATATGAAAAAAACTTGCTACATATAAGCATATCCAAAACAACATATCAAATCATCGAAGTTTTGGCTCTTAAAAAAATCATAAAAGTTTGAATCAAGTAGATGATAGGGAGATTAATTGATTGACGAACTAATTTCAGATGTTAGTTCGTGACAAAAATGGAAAAATGGAACACAAGTTATGTAGATCTTTGATGTAAACACATTTTTTTCATTCTGAATACAATTTATATTTCCAATCTTGTATATTTTCTCGGCAACATTCAAGGCAATGTACGTTGCACCACCAACATACACACACATTGTTCTTCAAGAATTAACGACAACATGACGAAAAATCATAGGACAATCCTCCAATTATAATCCAGCTATAACAAAAGTTGGTAAAATATGTTATGTATATAAATAAAAAATGATTAAGAATTAAAAATATCAAAATAACCTTAAGCAAATTTATGTCTTTATTCTTTTAAAAAAATTGGCAAATAAAAATCAATATTAATAATGGTGATATCAATGATCATTTTACAACCGTCTCACATGAAAATTGAACTCATCTATTGAGGTTACAAAGTTAAATTTTTAGGGATTCGAGAGCTCTATTGAATAATGTCATGCATCGATCTTTAATTTTAGGGATTGTCATGCATAGCATATTAAATTCCTTTCTATATCTAAGCTACTTGGTCTACAATATAATCATATATATTTAACTCAAACTTTGAATGTATTTATCAACAAATATTCTACAATAACTAACAATAAAGTATAAGCAATCCCCTTAAAAAAAAAAAGTATAAGCAATTGAACCGGAAAAAGGAAAGAAAAAGTATAAGCAGTTAAAAGTATATGCCTAACCAAATAAAACTAGCTTAGAAAAAAGATCAAGGATTTTAAATACCGGGCATATTAATGGTTGCGATCCCCTTATAATCTTTGATATGTGAAAATCAAAGTGAAATACGGTGGATGCAACTTCAATCACATTGTTTTACAATTTTGGCAACATAAAAATTGTTATATTGTGATCTAGATTGCGATTGTGAACCTTTATTTATAACCCTTAGCAGAAGGTACACTCTTAGCTAATTGTCGACGACCATCCCTCGAAACACTAGTTGGATCAACCACATCTCCCAATCTTCCACATACAACACCATGCTTGTGGAAAAACCCTTTCCTTATCTTCTTCTTCTTTGTCCTTTTAACACCATCATCTACACTTGTACTAGCAATATTGTCGGTGCTATTAACAAGTTTATTAGACTCTATAAGTCGATTCAAGTGCCTTGAAATGCTTTGAACTTCATATGCATCAAGTAGAGATTTCTCCTTCTTGTGAATTTCTTCCTTTTCCATTGATCTCATTGCTTCTAATTTGTAACGAGAAGGTCTTGGTTCACGATGAATATTACTCCTTGTAACATAAAAATTACTTGAATTAGCTTCTCCTTCATTACATGATCCAGAACCACGTTGATGCCATGCCCATGCAGCTGCTTTCACTATGGCTATGTCTTCATTGATGTGATCATCTTTAATAGCATTATTTTGTTTCTTTCTTTGAGTGAGAGAGTTTAGAAATGAGAGCTTGGAAGCCATGAAATGAATGTGTGGGAAAATTATGTTCCACGCTATAAGGTTAGGGAAATTAGGTTAGGTATGTTTGTATATTATTTATTGTTGAACACGTCGTATGTTAAATATGTGATATCGATTTTGTTGAGATGCGGTTTACTTGGCTGCTAGTAGCTTGTTGAATATCAATGTTGTTGGAATTTAATAGGGTTATTTAATTTGAACATGAGTTGTGGGTCCCACATGGGGAGCCTTTCTTGGAGAATTAGTTTGTTCTAGCTAAGAAAAGTGTATTTTTTGGACTTGTCTACCCGAAAGATTATTATAACTTAGGAACTTATCAATCCACATTCATTTTCATTCGAATAATACATCAAAAGTTTGAGGTTTTTTTAGCTAAGAAATATGCGATTCGAATAATACATTCATTTACACTAAATAAAATGTTACTTTAAATACTCATCAATTATTTGTAAAAAAGACAAAAAAATACTCATCTATTAATGCATGTTTCGTTTTTCAATAATCTCTTCTTTTGTTTCTACTAATAATAATCTCTCTTTTTTCATATCAAAATTATCATGAAAAATATTTTGTGGGATATAACTATTTTTTTATACCCCACTAATTATATGCAGGGGTTGAAGGTTTGAATCCCGGACACCCCACCACTTGGTTTGAATTCCGAACACCCCACCACTTATTCACCGTGAATTCTAGCCACTACCCTACCTGACAAAAACAAAAATTATTTTTTTATACCAAAAATATCATTGAAATTACCGATCTACTATTCATTTTTTTTTTTTACAAGAATTACATACTATTCTTAAAACCAATGAATTATTTTAATAGAACAATAAGGAGGATTGAGTGGCTAAATCGACTTCAAGCAACAAGATACTAACAAAACAATTAACTACTAACATATGTCTAACTAATTTTAATAAAACCAAATAAACATAATCTCTTTGTTAAGAAACTCTACTAAGGACCCTTAACAATTGGATGAAACGGTAAGTGATATCTTTTAATTTGATCAGATATATTCAGTTTTGAATTCAGCCTTGATAATGCATTAGTATTAAATCTCTTAAATGAGAGTTTTATTATTCATTTTCGTCTTATCAAACTCAAAGAATTAGTCTACGTAGTTGTGTACATGATACATGATTCATACAAAAAATGAATCTCTATTAGGTAGCTCATATTGAGATGACAATTGGACTCAAACCATATATATATATATATATATATATATATATATATATTGAGCCATGAGATGGAGAGGGAATTTGACCAAATTAAGGTGGTCCATGACACGTGACTGGCTGAAGGATGAAAAACAATTAGGTTTCATCAATTATGAAAGGAGCCGAACAAAAGAGAATGGGTATGACGATAGCAACGCATCACGGATCACAAGCTGGGTGAAGAAGAAATGCTTACATATATTTTTCGTCTTTTATTTTTTTTATTAAAAATTTGATTTGATCCTTTATATATATATATATTTTTAAATCGTTTAGTTTATTATCTTTTTAAAAGGATGATATTTTAATTCTTTTGACATACCAGAATGAATAGAAATAAGGACTAAAAATCACACATTTAAAATGATAAAGGATTAAAACGATTTAGAAAAAATAAAAGACCAAAACAAATTTTTGATAAAAGATAAAGGATCAAAAGTATAGGCTTATTTACATGTTTAGTCCTTATAAATAGAGGTCATTTGAGTTTTGGTTCTTGAATCCATTAATCATAGACATGTCACTAATTTGCTGACTTGATAGTGTTAATTGGTTAAGTGACTTGATGAGTAAGCAATAGATAGTATGAATTGACGAAAATGCCATGGGAATTTCAGGCAAAAGTAAAATGATCAAAATGCCCTCAATGACTTCTTCTTCTCAAATTCTCTCCATCCACATCCCCAAATTCCTCTCTCCCTTCCAACCACCATCCACCTTTGCAGCCACACCCAACCTCATTTCGGACTCCTCTAGCTGTCTTAACACCACTTTTATGTTCATCTCATTCTTTTCTACAAAACCTACATTTCTCTTTCTCAATTTGGGCCACCACCTTTCCACATATTTGCTGGCCGCCGCGGGCTTCCACTAGAGAAACAAAATCCTCAAATCTCTTTCCCTTTAAATTTGAAATTCAAAAGCTCGATTTATATTTGAAACCCTTGCCCCTTTTACTTTAAATCTGAATAATGATTACTATAACTTTTGAACTCAATCTAATATAATTATTCAATCAACAATAACTTTAAACATATTGTATTATCTTATTATAATTTTAGAAACTAACGTTCATAAAACTTTTGATGATTACAAGTCACCAGGTTTTGAGTCAAGACATTTCCTTAACTACTTTGTTAATTTATAGAAGTATTAGACTCACAATTGTAAAAATTAAACGGAGTTACCAAATAAAAAGAAAAATAAAGGATGTAGTTGAGATGATCAATATAACTCTAATTTTACCAAAACAAACTCAAATATATGTTATACATATGCCCCTCATTTGTTAATTCCTTATTGGAATTAAGTTGTGTAGAAACAATCACTATAGATTACTTTAACAAATTTTTATCACACTTGCTAAAAATCCATCGGTGTGCGTCCTTCTAATGTGCCATTTGATTTGTGCAGTCAACCTCTTGAAAGTGAAAAAAAAAAAAATCAAGATTGTGTTTTCTTATAAGGACAATCTAACATTATTACTCCATTATTATTACTTTAAGCACAATCATTATTGTAACACTTACTTAAAACAAGACAATAAGGGAAAGAAGCAAAGTGACTCTCATAAAGCAATGGAAACCAAAGTCAAACAAGCCCATAATTAAACATCATGCGACTAAAAAGTCCTAAGGAAAAACAAGCAAATTAATAAAAGCAAAATATCACAACTTAGTACTAATATGTGCTGGTAATTCCAAGGTTGTTCATGGTTTCCAGAGGATGGTTGTCTCTGCTATCATGGATGTGACCACATACGGATTCATGTTAGATCCAGGCCTTCTGTCCTCAAAATATCCCTTCCCTGCTTTCTCAGTCTCCCTTCCTACCCTAACAGAAGCACCACGGTTCGCAACACCCTGCAACCACAGTTCAATTAATAAAACAAACTATAAGATCACTAACTCATCAATGTAAATGTTGATGGAGGTATAAAAATTGTTAGACTTTAATTACCATTCACCAACATAGGTTTTCTATTACATGGATATTTTTTTTGACAAAATTCTTTTACATAGATATTAAATAGCTTTCACCATGTAAATGTTTATTACGATACTTTAGGACATGATACAAATAATATGGCACCTTGATGAGACATTATTTATCATGTGTGTAAGACACTAAAACTATGTTACATGCAGACTTGTTAAACTCAAATGGTGCTTTATTAACTTATAAAATTTCTCATGTAGAACTTATACAGAGTTTATTCTATTTTCTCTCTAATTGTGACTAAACTTGATGCATAAGCTTTTATATGATGCATAAAAAACTAATCAAAAAAAAATATTGCAAAGGTAATGAATATTTTTTGGTTACCCATTTGAAGGTGTTGATGTCAGCAGTTTCATGACGTCCAGTCAAACGACGCTCATTGCCTTCTCCATAAGCAGCAATGTGCTCTTTGTGTCTCTTCTCTAAATTACCAATTGCTTTTTTAATCACTTCGTAGCCACCATTATTTCTCATTGTTTTGGTGCTGTAATTAACGTGAGCACCAGCACCATTCCAATCACCCTTAATTGGTTTAGGGTCAAAAGAAAGCACTGCCCCGGCAAGCTCACAAACCCTCTCCAAAAGGTAACGAGCAACCCAAACCTCATCACCAGCAGAGATGCCAACAACTGGACCTACTTGAAATTCCCACTACATATACCAATCAAATTAAATTAAAAATGTAACATAAATTGTGAATGTCAAAATTGTGGAACATCAAATGTTTAAACTTACATACCTGGCTAGGCATAACTTCTCCATTAACACCACTGATGTTAATGCCAGCATAAAGGCATGCTTTGTAATGTGCATCAACAATATCACGCCCTAATGCCTTTTCAGCACCAACACCACAATAGTATGGTCCCTATTCAGCAAACAAAAAGAGTAAATCTTTAGGGTTGAAACCCGGAATTCCACAATTCTACACACTTAGTGTGTGATTCTCTCCACCAAACTATTTGACAAAAAAAGAATGGAACACCAAACAAGTGTAAAAGAGTTTTCACCTGAGGTCCAGGAAAACCGCCCTTAGGCCATCCAAGAGGCCAGTGTGCATCTTTCTGCAACAAGGTGTATTCTTGCTCAATACCATACCTGTATGGAGATCATACACCAATCTATAGTAAACGATAAGATTGAATTAATCATGCAAAAACAAATCTCTAAAAATGGAAATGAGAGTAGTCACCATGGTTCTTCAGCAACAACATCAGGATGGCTGAAAATCTTAGCAGCAGCGTGTCTCTTGTTAGTGGGAATGGGTTCTCCAGCAGCAGTGTAGGCATCACACATAACCTAATGTCAATTAAATTGTTCAACTTTAACAAAGGTGTATCATATACAAATTACATAACATAGTAGACAAGAAGAAAAATGTACCAAGATATTCTTTCCCCTCCTGAATGGATCCTTGAAAATTGCTTGAGGACTGTTATAAAAACAATATCAATTAGAAAAGCTTATGAATGGTATTAATGCTAAATGAATCCAAGGTTAATGGTATCAATTTCAAAATGTACATAAAGTAGTGGTATGAAGTGGAAAAAGAGGCTCAATGTAATAAAAATTACAAAAAGTAAAGAGGCTTACTGCAAGATCACTTCACTATCATCTCCAGAAGCTTGACCAGTGCTGGAACCATCATAGTTCCACTTGGGAAGCTTTGAAGGGTCTTCAACAGGTCCAGGGAGAGTCTATATTTAAAACCATTTTATATATTTAAGTTTAAACGATCTATAAAAGTTTTCTAATAAAAATGGAAAATTTAGAAGCCATTTAAAAAATTGAGAAACTTCGTTGAGCTACCAGTAACGTTTAACTTAGAAGCCATTTAAAAAATTTATAATATTTACTAAATAAAAATAGATCTCGTTAACAAGTGCGCTAAATGCATTGTTTAAGTACCTAAAAAGCAAATTTTGTCTTGAACTTACAAATCAAACACATGAAAATAACAGTACACAATTTTCTATACAAAAAAAATGATTTTTGATTCCTTAAACAATGTGCTCAGAATATTTGTTAGCATTTTTTTTTTTAATTCATCACTTTTGGTTAAATATTGGTGAAGAAAATTACCCTTCCTTTGCTCCTCATGTCCATACCAGATCCACCGACCCTATATCATACAGGAAAATTTAAAAGGGGTAAGAGTTGTTACATTGTACAAAACAACAAAAACGTAAGTTATATGCATAGGTAAAAATAGCATTTCAATATCAATGTGTTTTGGTCAACGAAACATGGACACAAACATGAGTATAGGACATGACACACACTCATAATAAATTTTAAGAAAATGATATTACTCAATGTAATCATATGTATCGGTGTTGGACACGTGTCATGTGTCTCATAGATTGTGGAGTGTGATAATTCGGTAACCAAGCAGAGAACCACACAAGATACTAATGGTTGATAGCTCAACTTGTTTGAATAAAGTTTTAAATTGCGGTCACAATAGAAGAGTGATATATGTACAACCAAAAAATGACAACCCATGAACAACTTATACCATTTTTTGCGGGCCATGTATACTCTTTGTAAGCCCCCATCCCGAGCTTCATGTAAAAGTTGGAAAAATGTATATACATACGGTGTAGTGTGGTGACAACTTTGGTTTTCAATATAACATAATTCTTCCTAACATTGCAAATAATTATTATCAAAAGTGTTTCATGCAGCTTAAATTGTGATTGCATTGAAATCTTGATATTATCATGAAAAAACATGATACCAAAGATGCACAATGACTAGGTTTAAATCATGGTCACGACTCACGATGCTTTTTTGAAATCATTATCAAATAATCCCAGAAAGAAAATATCGAAGTAAGAAATACCATCAAAATCAAAACAATATTATCAAACCAATTGACCTAAAAAAATACCAAAATCTAAGTATGAATTTAAAATCTCCCAATAATCAAATCAACATTCACGTAAATAAAACCAATAAAAAGAAGAAAAACAAAATAAAAACAGGGAAATCAGAGCAATACATGGAACCAAAAGTGTAATATGAAAGAAAATAACTCCAACCAATTATAATAAGTTTCTAGAAACATAAATCCATGCAAACACAATCAAATATAGGATTGAAACCAATTGCATAATGCAATGTTTGTTTCAATAAACAGAGGAAGGGACTAACCATATGTATTCAGCGATCACCTTCTCGGTGGTTTCAGATAGGTTAAGGTTGATAAGATCTGAGAGTAGCGACGACATTTTCAAAAACAGATATTCTTAGGAACGATGGAGTTTCTCTTAGTTTGTTTTTTGTTCTACGGATTCGGGACGAGGTTGTGTGGTTTTTATAAGTGTGTTTTCTCCTTCATTAAAAAACAAAGATAGTCACAAATTTTGTTACTCTCGAAAAAAACAAAATTTTTCAAGTGTTATCCTGTAATTTAGGAACTTTTAATGGAGGAACGTTATGATCTTTTTTTGGATACACATTTCAGAGTTTGTTTTTTTGAAAATTAAATTTGTCAGCACACACAATTTCAAATTATTGTTACACGAACATTCCAGTCAAATTATGCATCTAGATATTTGTAAAGATATTTTAGAAACTAACCTAACAATGTATTGTTGAAAGAAATCAGCATAATTAGTTTCGGGGTCCCTTTAGTTACGGTGAATTTAAATTTAAAAAGGAATTGGATACTAAGGATAAATTTATCCAAAAATAAAAGTTTCGACCAAAATTTATTCAATGGTGTGCATCCACACGAAAAATATCAGTTATCGATAAGAGTTTAATTTATATATATCATCGGTGCAAAAAAGTTTTACATATATTTAATGATTTATTACCACCAAACCTGATTTTGGGGGAGTGCAAGGTGCTTAGCAGTTAAGTCTAATACACCCCCCCGTGAATACAAAAAAAAAATGTTACACGTTTGTAATTTTTTCTAGACTAGTTCTTCTTTTTGGATATAAATATAATGTTATCAAATCACCCTCTATTTGTAGAGTTTTTCTACTTGCACCCTAGTTAATCATGGTTGTACCCCAAAATGACAAGATTACCCTTTCATAAAATTTGATTTTCAAAAAGCCTATTCCTTCTTTTTTGGTTACACCCCAAAACCCTTCTTCCAAAACCATAATTTTCCAACCGATCGATTGTGTTCTGCGAAGATTTTCAAAACCATACTTTCTCACGTCCATTCATGATTTCAAAGAAAATTCGAAGCAAATCAGGTTAGCAAGTGTTGTTCTTCAATCAATTGTGTTTTTCTTGTTATGGGTTCTCAGTTCTGATTTTGTGTTTTCCTTGTTCTGCGATTCACAGTTCTGCGATTTTGTAAACTCAGTTTAAGTAGGTTCATGTAAACTCAGTTTAAGTAGGTTCATGTAAACTCAGTTTAAGTATGTTCATGTAAACTCAGTTTAAGTAGGTTCATGTTAACTCAATTTAAGTAGGTTCATGTAAACTCAGTTTAAGTAGGTTCATGTGTTTAAATGAACCTACTTAAACTGAATTTAAGTTAACCTTGCCAATGTAAATTAAAACCGTAATCGTACAGTGCATCAGTGCAGTTGAAGGAAAAAAATTGAAACTAGCAAATAGAAGAAGAAATTCACTTACTTATATCCAATTGAGTATGGATGAAAAATATTTTGATTCACTCTTTAATTTTCATGGAGATTGATATTGAACATCAAATTGTTTGATCTATCGCTTTATGGGATGAAAGAGGGTGAAACTCACTGACAATGAATAAAATTAGGGTTTTAAGAAAATTTATATAAAAGGGCAATTTTGATATTATAATTTTTTTTTAAGAAAATTTGGGTGTAACCAGAAAAACATAGGGTGTAAATAGAAAAACTCCTATTTGTATAATCACTTAATTAGTCAATTTAAAAAGTTATTTCATTGAAAGAATCCCAATAATCATTTCTTTTTCGCATAAACCATTTGCTTTTCCTTTTCCCACAACGGATGAGTGACAAATTCAAACGACATCGTTAAGTAAATTTCACCTCTCTTTCACTTATTTTTTTATATTTTGTTTCATGTTTAGAAGTTCTTTTGATTATGATCTTTTAATGAAGTTTAACTACACAAAAAGATTGCGTTTTTATTTTACTGAGACCTATTTTAAAAAGAGAGTCAAACCTCATATTTCATAGGAACGACCTTGATTACCACATCATATAATAAGTTAAAAAACATGATTTATCATACTTCACTAATCGATGTACAAACACATCGTTGAATGCAAGTATCATTTTTTTTTAAGGGGCAATTTATACAAATTAAACTCTTGAGATTAACTTATACATACATACATACATATATATATATATATATATATATATATATATATATATATATATATATATATATATATATGGTTTGCTAGAACACACCCACTAGTTTTTATGTGGGAGTGTCTTAGCAAAGCTATACCTTAAGTTTATTTAACTACTTTTTAGTTATTCACTTGCTAAAATACTCATTCTAAAAAATAAGTGGGTGCATTCTAGCAAATGCCTATTGGATTTGCTAGAACACACCCACTTGTTTTTTTAGAAGGTGTGTTATAACAACATACATCTTAAAGTGTATTTATTAACTTTTTAGTTATAACTTGCTAAAACACTCCCACATAAAAATTAGTGGGTATGTTCTAGCAAATTCTATATATATATATATATATATATATATATATATATATATATATATATATATATATATTTGTTAAGTAATCTAGGGAAGATTCGTGCATTTAGCTACCAATTGAGTTCACACTTACGGAACAAAAAAACTTTATTTTTTTTGTTAAATAATTTAGTAATTAGATTCACTTACTCTAAGGGTAAAGAATGAGAGAGAAATCAGACTTTTGAACTCTAGTCGCTGCAAATAATATCCATACTAACTACCTATTGTTTGTCTATTGAAATTTGAAATGATTTAGAGAGTTTAATGAAGACGTTTTTCACCGTAAAATATTTTTACATCAGGATCTCTGATGAAAATACTTTAATAATGCACGTCCCTTTTCTCTTTTATAAAATATAATATATTAACGTAAATTTTTTATAAGATATATATAATTTGATAAATTCAGAAATATACATTTGTCAAAATATATGGAAACTTCTTAAGACTCAAAAACCAAGAACTGTACTCTTGCTAATACTACGTTAAAGCATACCGTATCTTTTCGATTGATGCAAACTTCCATGGCTTTGGTTTGGGCAGAATTCTTAGAAAAACCGTATTGCTTTCGTTTTCTCATGCAGACGCGGTTTGTGAAAAGAAGCAAAAAAACAGATGCATAGTTGTGTTATGGGTTGAACCTAGGGTTCCATTTAATTTGGGAAAGGTTAGTTTTATCCCATCATGGGAAAGGTTTTTTTGACCATTAGATCAAATGAGGAACACATTTTTATCATACTCTCTCATCACTAGATTACCCTTTTCTTCCCTTTTTCATTCATTTTTTCATCCCACTCTCTCTCTTCTTTTTCTTTTCACGTTTTTTCTCTCTTCTCTCTCTTTATTTCTTTCTCTTCTCCGATGGGAGAGACAGTGGCCGGCGCGGTGGCCGGCCGATCAAGATGGCCGCGCCGCCGCGCCGGAGTGATTATATACCTGCAAGAAATCAACAAGTCCAGTAACACAAAAATTCCAAACACCATAATCACAACTCAAAAATCATTAATTCGACATCACCATCTTTTTCAAAATATAGATTCTTAAAAAACCCAAAACAATTCATTTTCATTATCTTTCTTCACATTCATAGATCAATGGGTGGTTATGAAAGTGTAGATCTGAGAATATATCAAAATAAAATTAGCTTCAATCGGTTTGTAGATCCATCACTTTTTTTCTGCTACTCATCAATTTGTAGATCTACGTAGATCTGTTGCAACTATTTTCCTCAAAGTGATGGAATTCCCTTCAACCAAATCGAGAAAAAAGAAGTGTTTTTGAAGGAGAGTGATGGAATTCATCTTCATATTCTTCCCCAAAAAAACCAATCTCCCATCGGAGAAGAGAAAGAAATAAAGAGAGAGAAGAGAGAGAAAACGTGAAAAGAAAAAGAAGAGAGAGAGTGGGATGAAAAAATGAATGAAAAAGGGAAGAAAAGGGTAATTTAGTGATGAGAGAGTATGATAAAAATGTGTTCCTCATTTGATCTAACGGTCAAAAAAACCTTTCCCATGGTGGGATAAAACTAACCTTTCCCAAATTAAATGGCACCTGAACCTAGATACTAAGGGTTCGTTTGGAAGTTCAAATGTGTAGAAATGGCCTAGTGGTAGGGCATAGCGTAACAAGTTTTTTTTTCTTCTTCTTCCGCATATAATACGGCCAAAATATTTCATATGTTCTCTATACTCTCTCTTCTCTCCTTTATTCACTTCACTCTTCAACCTATTAGAGTACATATTTATAAATAAATAAAAACACCATATAACTTTTTTCTTCTTCTTATTATTAGACCACTTGTAATTTTGGGCTTGTCGTATAAAATATCAGAGTTCTAAAAATAAACATTATGATTATTCTCAAAAAAATAAAACAAACAATATAAAGTTTTTTTTGGCTCTTTTAAAAAACGTACATTTTTTTATTATGACATCTTTACTATGAGAGTCGGACATCGAATTTATAGAGACTCCCTGTAAATGACTAGGAATAATTATAAATAGCCAAAACACCTTTTTTGTTAGATGGAAAATAAAACCTACATATATTCAAATTTAGATATAATGAGTGTTGGGCTGAGTCGAAAAGCAATAGTGCATTGCATGGATATCCTATCATGGCTTTTAGGCTTATTGAAATATGGTATAAGCAGTTTATAAAACTATGATAAGCTATTTTTATTTATTTACTTAAACACCTTTAAAAAGGCTTATGGGAGTAGATAAGCCCATATAAGCTCAAAATAAGTCAATCCAAGCGGACTTTGATATTTGTGGACAATTTTTTAAGGGTTTTTAAAGATTCTCAATTAAAAAATTCTTAAAAATAGTAATATTTACAATAATAATTAATAAATAAATAGTACTCACTTTTTATTAAAAAAAATATTACTAACCTTTTATATAGAAGAATATAGCTTTGTAGGATAATAGAGTACAACAAACTAAGAGCACCTCCAGCGGCTGACACAAAGTGACCGTCCGCCGGCTGGAGTGTTAAAAAATGCATCATTTTGACAAAATTATTGTTGGAGTGCGTCAGCTTGGAGGAACCATGCCATGCCTTCAGAAGGCAACGGTTCTTTTGATCAGAAAATAAATATAAAAGTAGCCCTTCTGCAATTCGGTGCAATTCTGTACGTTGTTTCTTTTCTTTTTTGGTTTGTTATTTTTATAAATTGCGTTCACTTGAGAAATTAGACTCATTTTTTCTCTTACAATTTTCTCTCTTTGCTCTTATTTTTACACAATTTCTCTCATATAATTTTAACTTCACAATTTTATCTGTTTGATTTATGTCAAACGTAAGCCCATTTCAAAATACCAGCAAGGCCCAGCTGCCTTTTTCTTCTGCTTCTTTCCACTACTTCCTGCACACACACACACATGCTCTTCGCACACCCCTGCTCCTTTTATTTTATCTTTTTTTTTATTAGTTTCTTTTCATGCATTTTTTATTTAGCATTTTAATTTATTGTTATTTATATGTTTATATTTTCGTCATTTATCTTATTACATTTTAGATTGTATAGTAGTGTTATACCCTGTTTTTGGACCTAAAAATACTGGACCCAATTTTATTTCAAACTTTGTCAATTATCAAATTTCAACTGCCTAGTTCAAATTGTCTCTGCCTCGCAGTATTTTCAATCACAATTTTACCTATGTTTTTCTTGCATAAAACCTTTCGAAATGTCTTTACTTGTCTTGTAAGTCATTCAAAAGTGTCTCTGAATCATTACATTGCTTTTTCTACAGTTTATTTCAAAATTTGCAAAAAGTCGTACAGAAGGGTATTTTGGTCATTTCCTGCAGTGGGACCCATTTTCATCCTTGTGACGGTCTCTGAGTCTTTTCAGATTGATTTTTAACATTTCATCAGTAAACCTTGTTAAATTCATTTCAAACTTGCATCTGAGTCAGTGTCAAGTCAATTTGAATCTGTTTAGGTCATTTTTAGCCCTAGGGGCATTTTGGTCATTTCACACAAAATTTCGGCATAGAGAGGTTACTTTGAAGTACCTCATTTAAGCCATTGGTTCGTTTTAGTCCGTTTTGTCAATTTTATTTTTTGTTTCGCTTTACGTTTGGTCAAATTACGTTTTTATTCAATTTTATTTTTAATTGCATTTTGGTCCCTCAATTGAGGTCCCAAAATTGCATTTTTTGTCCAAACAGTTTTTAATTCCATTTCAGTCCTTACTTTCATTTTTCAGTCCAGTCCATATATTTTTCAAATTTGCAAACAGGTCCTTCAAGGCAAATTACAGGGCAGCGCCCCTTTTTCAGTCCGATGCCACATGTCAGCTTTCTAATGGTCCAATCACTCACACATCAGCTATAAATACTGTTCACAGTGCCACATAATCCAGATCCATTAATCACAAGACACATCAACAAACAGAAATCCAATTTTCTCTCTCCATTCAGTTAGATCAAAAACAGAAAAATCACAGAAAATCATCAAGAACATTCACATAAACCCTAACCGAAAATCATCACAAATTCATCAAATTCATCATTTTTTGGTGCGATTCTCAGAGATTCTTCGTGAATCTTCATCACCGAACCGCCTCTGCTCTGCAATTCAAGTGCGAATTCGCTACCAAAAGCGGCGAATCCAAGCACGATCACAGAGAGAGAAGAAGAGGGAAAAAGCAACGAAACCGAATCCAGCAACAAATCCGCGCCAAGAACATCACCAAACAACAAGCACAAATTCGGTCAAAGAATCACGTGAAGAAGAAGAGAAGGAAGGAAGGAACATTCCAGATCCGGAAGAAAGCAAAGCTCTCTCCCTTACTCCACAACACATCACAAATAGGTAATAACTCTTCCTTTCCTCTTTCCTCCTTTTTTAAATTCAAAAATTTCCGAATCTTTGAAGTTAGATCTACTCCGATTGGGACTTTTTCTCAAAAAAATAAGTTTGGATTCGTGAATAGCATGAAAAAGGATATCTAAAAATGTAAAAATTTTCAAAATCGGAGGAGTTTGCTCAACTCCGGCGGCGGCGCCGCCACCTTTGGGTGGCCGGCCACCACGCCGGAGGAACAAGCTCCACCGGAGAAGATGAAGATCATCTTCAGTTTTCCAGTTTCCGGCGAGAGAGAGGGAAGAGAGAAGTGAGAGCTTCTCTCACTAGAGTGAGAGAAGAGAGAGAAGGAGAGGAAGAAAATATAAAAAAAACCGGTTTCCCCCCTTTATAAAGCCAGTGAACCGGACCGGTTTAGGACCGGTCCAACCTCCTTCATTCCTGGCCGTTGGATCCAGGGTTTCCTACCCTGGATCAATCCAACGTCTCCTGTGCAATCTGAGTTTTGTGTGTTGGGCTTTGGGTTGGGCTTAGGCTCCTTGTGCGTTTCTGCTCCTTTTCTTGCTATCTGCACCATTCTTTTTGCTATCTGAACCTGTTTCTTGCTCACTTTTTTTACAAAAAAATTCCAAAAAATTACTACATGTTTTTACCACTTTCTTGATGATTTTTAATGATATTTTGCTTGCAAATAACTGGTAAAAATATGTGCATAGGCCTCTTGTTCAATTTACTTCTCTAGTTAGCTTTTTCATGATTTTTAGGTTGATTCTTGTCCTAAGAATTTTGGTGCATATCATGGCTAATTAGAATGCATTTTCATGATAGATGTGATGATAATCCAATGATTGTGCCACTGTTTTCATTTGGTTTATACTTGTTCTTGCATTATAGGCCATTTGTTACACATTGTGCTTGATAAATTCTCATGTTTTTACCCCTTTTTATTGCATGTTCATTTGGTGCATTTTTCATCATTCCCATTATATTTTTTCTTGTTTCACTAACATTTTGTTCCTTATGTGACTTCACTCATAGCATTTCACTATCTCCTCCACTTTCTTTAGCTTAGCATTTATTTTTGCAAATTTTAATTCATTCGGTGATGTAATTTGTTATCATTGGTTTGTAGCTTGGCAAAGAGGCCATAGAATGTATTTAGGCAACTTTTGTAATATGGACTATGGACACTATGGCGCACCGGCACGCACACACTCACCCTAGATGTACGCCTAGGATTGCATGTGTAGATGTATGGCTAGGATTGCATGGTTAGATGAATGCTTAGGTTTAAACACTTAGAGAAAATCCATTTTTTTTTTCTCCCAAAAAATATGCAAACGAATTCGCTTCAAATATTTTTCATAAAAATGGAGTCAAAACTCCAACAATTTTTTCACCTTTTATTTTCTTAATAAAATTCTCAAATAAATCTAATCATCTAGACTTTTTGCAAAATCACTAAACAAACCCCCACTTTTTTCATACTCTAATGCTCATGAAGCCTCTCAATCCCCTTCTTCAAAATCATTTTCAAAATTTAAAATCAAACAATTAAAACAAAAAACAACAAGTCCTTTTAGCAAGAACTACGCCGGTTTTGATCCCGTAAAACGGTACGTAGGCAAGGGACTTTAACCCCTCCAAGCCGAAATAAAATCAAATTCTACTTCTTCTCACCCCCATTCTTCACTAATCACACCTTCTTTTTTTACAAGTAGGCAATAAAAATAAAGCGTAGAAATAAACTTAGAAGAACGGTTCTTATGGAGTACCATAATCGCTCCGGGTGCCTAACACCTTCCCTTAGCGAAAACGACCCCCGAATCTAGAACCTTTTAAGGGTTTTTCTCCTTTTACCCTTCCCAAGAAAAAAGAGAGATATCAACGGTCAAAAAGGTTCAAGTCCAATTAATGGCTTGGTACCCAAAAACCATGATAACAGAAATGGCGACTTCACTGGGGATTTTTTTAGCGGGTCACGCCTAGTTTTCCTTAGTTTATATTCACGCTTTGCTTTATTGCTTACATATGTGAATACTTGTTTACTTTCATTTGACGTGTGGGGTGAGAATATCAAAAGTCCTATACCCGGGCTGAGTGAACTTATGTTTAGGTAGAGATATAATCGACAATTCAATCCGGGGGTTGCCTCGTGTATTGGATTATGCGATCAATCTCACATAGCTGAGGCATTTTGAAGGTGATATTGTCGGCGTGTGTTGTCATGCTTAGGCACTTCACTTTCAATTGTTCGACGAAGCTATGAACCGTAGTTACCAAACCCATCCTAGCCTTTTTAGGACGTAGTGCGGTGGCTAAATTGAGTGTTGTCTCAAACTTTAGTCGTCACGCGATACTACACTCAAACTAGACCTTCTCACAAATAATCATGGAACGGGTGTCGTCCTGTACTACCATGATATATGTGAGAGAGGTTGCAGTTTGGGAACTGTGTTAGAACCTTGGTTACTACTATCCAAAGCCTTAGCTCACCGGACGCCGTGTCCATCCGTGGCCCTGTTACTTTGAATCTTAACCCACCTTGTTCTTTGTAACTAAACAACACAATCATGCATACATACATTCATGCATAAACATTTTTCATGCATTCATCGAAGGACTTAAACAAATGGAAATTTTTGTAGATAATCACAGGTATGAAGAAGACTAAGTGCTACAAGTTCAAGGAAGTGGATTTGGTCAGTTTAAGAGAGTTGGCACTCAAGGTCAAGAGTCAAACAGGGTTCCGACTCCGGTATGGGGGATTGCTTACTTTGCTCCGAACCGATGTGGAAGAGAAGCTAGTGCACACTCTAGTGCAATTTTATGATCCGAGCTTCCGTTGCTTTACTTTCCCGGACTTCCAGTTGGTTCCTACTCTCGAGGCTTACTCCAACCTAGTGGGTTTACCTATAGCCGAGAAGGCGCCTTTCACCGGTCCCGGGACTTCTCTTACTCCTCTGGTTATTGCTAAGGATCTCTACCTCAAGACGTCCGACGTCTCCAACCATCTTATTACCAAGTCTCACATCCGGGGGTTCACTTCGAAGTATCTTCTTGAGCAGGCTAATCTCAGTACTACTTGTCAGGATACACTCGAGGCTATTCTTGCTTTGCTTATCTACGGGCTCATTCTCTTTCCGAACCTCGACAACTTCGTGGACATGAATGCTATTGAGATCTTCCATTCCAAGAACCCGGTTCCTACTTTGCTAGCGGATACCTACCACGCCATTCATGACAGGACTCTCAAGGGCCGTGGGTATATTCTTTGCTGCATATCTCTTTTGTATAGGTGGTTTATTTCGCACCTTCCGAGTTCATTCCATGACAACTCGGAGAACTGGTCCTACTCGCAGCGGATTATGGCCCTCACTCCTAATGAGGTCGTCTGGCTCACTCCTGCCGCTCAGGTGAAGGAAATCATTATGGGTTGTGGGGACTTTCTCAATGTACCTCTTCTTGGTACTCGTGGAGGAATTAACTACAACCCCGAGCTTGCTATGAGACAGTTTGGTTTCCCTATGAAGTCGAAGCCCATCAATCTTGCTACATCTCCAGAGTTCTTCTTCTACACGAATGCTCCTACCGGACAAAGGAAAGCTTTCATGGATGCTTGGTCCAAGGTTCGAAGGAAGAGTGTGAAGCATCTAGGTGTGAGATCCGGTGTTGCTCATGAGGCCTATACTCAGTGGGTGATAGATCGAGCTGAGGAGATTGGTATGCCTTATCCAGCTATGAGATACGTGTCTTCATCTGCTCCATCTATGCCTCTACCTCTACTCCCCACGACTCAAGATATGTATCAGGAGCATCTAGCTATGGAGAGTCGTGAGAAGCAAGTGTGGAAAGCTCGGTACAATCAAGCTGAGAATCTAATCATGACTTTGGATGGTAGAGATGAGCAGAAGACTCATGAGAACCTGATGTTAAAGAAGGAACTAGCTAAGGCCCGGAGGGAATTGGAAGAGAAAGACGAGCTGCTTATGAGGGATTCCAAGAGAGCCAGAGGACGACGAGACTTCTTTGCCAGATACTGTGATTCAGATTCCGAGTCCGATGATTCTCCGACTACTTCCTATGTTTGAGGGCTTCATTTGTTTATCTTGCTGAAATTTCAAAGTCTTCCTTTTGAAAATACTATGTAGTTTTGATTATCTGCAAGATTTCTAATTTGTTTAAAAATCCTTCGATGAAAAAAGAAGTCTTTTGCATTTGCATTTGCATATCATGCATCATATGCATCATGCATTGGTCACAAAGGCTTCCAAGTGCTCACTACCTCCTGGTTCCTCTGTCACAGTTTGAAAAGTGGCTCGTGCTCAGAAGGTCTACGAACCTGATAGAGTTGATCGAACAAGAGAATACAGAAGAAAGAAAAAGGCTATGGAAGAAGAGAACACGCAGCTCCGTACCGAATTGGCATCTCTAAGGGAGGAATTGGCCAAAGCTCATGATGCTATGACTGCTCTGTTGGCTGCTCAAGAACAACCAACTCCTATAGTTTCTGCAGCTGCAAATGTGATTCCTACTGCAACAACTGATCCCCGCTTCACCATGCCATCCGGATATCCTTACGGACTTCCACCGTACTATACTGCTAATACAGGGGCAGGCACCTCTGGTACTACCAGCAATGGCCCAATCTCAGGGGCAAATTTGACTCCTGTTAGTACTTGACTCAAGCCGCAACAACTGTTACCGAGCCCATTGTGAATACGGTGCCTCAATTTGTCCATATTAATGCGCACCGCGGGAGTATTGCCACAACCGGAACTATGGAAGAGAGGATGGAAGAGCTTGCCAAAGAGCTCCGACGGGAAATTAAGGCCAACAGGGGAAACGGAGACTCCATTAAAACCCAGGATCTCTGCTTAGTATCGAAGGTAGATGTTCCAAAAAAGTTTAAAGTCCCGGAGTTCGACAAATATAACGGGCTGACTTGTCCTCAAAATCATATTGTCAAATATGTCCGGAAGATGGGCAACTACAAGGACAATGATTCCCTTATGATCCATTACTTCCAAGACAGTCTGATGGAAGATGCTGCAGAGTGGTATACTAGTCTGAGCAAAGATGATGTCCACACTTTTGATGAGCTAGCAGCCGCTTTCAAAAGCCATTATGGGTTCAATACAAGACTGAAGCCAAATAGGGAGTTTCTCAGGTCCCTATCTCAGAAGAAGGAGGAAAGTTTCCGTGAATACGCGCAAAGGTGGAGAGGGGCAGCTGCCCGTATCACTCCTGCTTTAGATGAAGAAGAAATGACTCAGACATTTCTGAAGACTCTCAAGAGGGATTATGTTGAAAGGATGATTATCGCAGCCCCAAACAATTTCTCAGAGATGGTTACCATGGGAACACGTCTGGAAGAAGCTGTTCGGGAAGGCATCATCGTGTTTGAGAAGATTGAGTCATCTGCAAATGCTGTGAAGAGATATGGTAATGGACATCACAAGAAGAAAGATACGGAGGTGGGAATGATAGCCGCTGGAACTAATCCATCCAAGGCTACTGTTGCTCCTATCAATGCTGCTCAGTTTCCCCCGTCCTACCCTTATGCACCGTACTCTCAGCATCCGTTCTTCCCACCGTTTTATCATCAGTACCCTTTGCCACCGGGCCAACCTCAGGTCCCTGTCAATGCCATCGCTCAACAGGTGCAACATCAACCGCCAGTTCAACAGCAGCAGCAACAATATGCTAGACCAACTTTTCCTCCTATACCAATGTTGTATGCAGAGCTTCTTCCAACTTTACTCCAGAGAGGACACTGCACGACTAGGCAGGGCAAGCCTCCACCGGACCCTTTACCTCCAAGGTTCCGCTCTGATCTTAAGTGTGACTTCCATCAAGGCGCTTTAGGGCATGATGTTGAGGGGTGCTATGCTCTAAAGTACATCGTCAAGAAGCTTATAGATCAAGGGAAGTTAACTTTTGAGAACAATGTGCCACATGTCCTCGATAATCCGCTCCCAAATCATGATGCCGTGAATATGATTGAGATATGTGAAGAGGTTCCCATGCTGGATGTCCGCAATGTTGCAACTCCTCTGGTGCCACTCCATATCAAGTTGTGCCAAGCTTTATTGTTTGAACATGATCATGCTGAGTGCCAAGAATGTTCCCGCAACCCTTTGGGCTGCCATGTCGTCCAAAACGATGTCCAGAGCTTGATGGACGGCAATTACCTTACTGTCAGTGATGTTTGCGTAATTGTGCCGGTCTTTCACGATCCACCTGTTAAGAGGGTGCCTTTGAGGGAGAGCGTTGAGCCGTTGGTGATAAGGTTGCCAGGACCAATTCCTTATGTTTCGGACAAGGCTGTTCCATACAAATACAATGCTACTATGATAGAAAATGGAGTGGAGGTGCCTCTAGCCTCCTTTGCCACAGTAAGCAATATTGCCGAAGGGACTTCTGCAGCGCTAAGAAGCGGGAAGGTCCGTCCGCCGTTATTTCAGAAGAAGGTAGCTACGCCAACCACTCCACCAGTTGAAGAAGCAACTCCAACCGTTGTTTCACCCATTGCTACAGATGTGAACCAGCCAGGCAAATCTATAGAGGATTCGAATTTAGATGAGATTCTGAGGATAATAAAGAGGAGCGATTACAAGATCGTTGATCAATTGCTGCAAACTCCTTCAAAGATATCTGTCTTGTCGTTACTCTTGAGCTCTGAGGCTCACATGAATACCTTGTTGAAAGTGCTGGAGCAGGCTTATGTTGACCACGAAGTCACGGTAGATCGTTTCGGTGGCATAGTGGGAAATATTACTGCTTGTAACAACCTCTGGTTTAGTGAGGAAGAGTTGCCGAAAGTGGGAAAGAGTCACAATCTGGCTTTGCACATCTCGGTGAATTGCAAATCAGACATGATATCAAATGTGTTGGTGGATACCGGTTCCTCCCTCAATGTAATGCCCAAGTCAACTCTAGATCAGTTGAGCTACCGAGGGATCCCTTTAAGGAGGAGTACTTTCTTGGTCAAAGCTTTTGACGGATCTCGAAAGAATGTGCTGGGGGAGATAGACTTGCCGATAACCATTGGCCCTGAGAATTTCTTGATTACCTTCCAAGTGATGGACGTTAATGCATCCTACAGTTGTCTGCTGGGAAGACCGTGGATACACGATGCGGGTGCGGTAACCTCCACCTTACATCAGAAGTTGAAGTTCATAAGGAATGGAAAGCTTGTTACCATTCATGGAGAGGAGGCATACCTGGTTAGCCAGCTATCATCTTTCTCTTGCATAGAAGCAGGGTCTGCAGAGGGGACCGCTTTTCAAGGATTAACTGTCGAAGGTACGGAGCCCAAGAGGGATGGAACTGCCATGGCTTCTTTGAAGGATGCACAGAGAGCCGTCCAAGAGGGTCAAGCTGCCGGCTGGGGCAAGTTAATACAGCTTCGTGAGAACAAGCATAAGGAAGGTCTTGGCTTTTCCCCAACTTCAGGAGTTTCCACCGGGGCATTCTGTAGTGCTGGGTTTGTCAACGCAATCACAGAAGAAGCAACTGGATTTGGCCCGAGGCCTGTATTTGTTATACCAGGAGGCATTGCGAGAGATTGGGATGCCATTGACATTCCCTCAATCATGCATGTTTCTGAGTAATATACCTTGTTGCTTAAGTATCTTGTTTTTTCAAAATAACAATCCTCTCGCTCTGTCCAAAGCGAGAGTGATATTTGCTGTAAGGGCATGTTTGTTTCGGCATTGCCGTTGATTAATAAAAATTTTGTCGTTTCTTCCACGACTGCTTTTTTTAGTACCTTTTTTTTCCTTGGAAATAATGGTAATGCCAGAAAAAACCAAAACATCTGTATTTTTCTTATTGATTTCAAAAATCTGCATAAAAACCCTCTTTCTAAAATCATCCAATCATTTTACGCAGATTGAACTATAATGAACCCGTTGGGCACAGTAATCCTGCATTCTCTCCGAATTTTGAATTCCCAGTGTATGAAGCCGAAGATGAGGAAGGTAATGATATACCATACGAGATCACCCGGCTACTTGAGCAAGAAAAGAAAGCCATTCAGCCTCACCAAGAAGAGATTGAGCTCATCAACATAGGTACCGAGGAGAACAAGCAAGAGATCAAGATCGGTGCTGCTCTAGAGGAAGGGGTTATAAAGAAGATCATCCAACTCCTCCGGGAATATCCGGATATTTTTGCATGGTCGTATGAAGATATGCCAGGTCTAGATCCTATGATTGTGGAACATCGGATCCCCACCAAGCCTGAATGTCCTCCCGTCAGGCAGAAATTGAGAAGGACTCATCCAGATATGGCTCTCAAGATTAAGAGCGAGGTTCAAAAACAGATTGATGCGGGTTTCCTCATGACAGTTGAGTACCCTGAATGGGTTGCTAATATTGTACCTGTGCCAAAGAAGGATGGTAAAGTCCGGATGTGTGTTGACTTCAGAGACCTGAACAAAGTCAGTCCAAAAGACAACTTTCCATTACCTCATATTGATGTGCTTGTTGATAATACTGCTCAGTCTAAGGTGTTCTCCTTCATGGACGGTTTCTCCGGTTACAATCAGATCAAAATGTCTCCTGAAGATAGAGAAAAGACGTCTTTTATCACTCCATGGGGTACTTTCTGCTACAAAGTGATGCCGTTCGGCCTAATAAATGCTGGTGCTACCTACCAAAGAGGGATGACTACTCTGTTTCATGACATGATTCACAAAGAAGTCGAAGTATATGTGGATGATATGATTGTAAAGTCAACAGATGAGGAGCAACATGTTGAATATTTGACAAAGATGTTTGAAAGGTTGAGAAAATACAAGCTTCGATTGAATCCCAACAAATGTACATTCGGCGTCAGATCCGGGAAGTTATTAGGCTTCATTGTCAGCCAAAAGGGCATTGAAGTCGATCCTGATAAAGTCCGGGCCATCCGAGAAATGCCAGCTCCACAGACCGAGAAGCAAGTCAGAGGTTTCCTCGGACGTTTGAATTACATCTCCCGATTCATATCTCACATGACCGCAACCTGCGGGCCGATCTTCAAGCTACTCAGAAAGAATCAGCCTGTTGTATGGAATGATGAATGCCAAGAAGCTTTTGATAGCATCAAGAATTACCTGCTGGAACCACCTATCCTTGTCCCACCCGTGGAAGGAAGGCCTTTGATTATGTATTTGGCAGTATTTGATGAATCCATGGGATGCGTACTTGGTCAACAAGATGAGACTGGAAAGAAAGAACATGCTATCTACTATCTAAGCAAGAAGTTCACCGATTGTGAAACTCGGTATACAATGCTTGAGAAGACTTGTTGTGCTCTGGCCTGGGCCGCTAAACGCCTGCGTCATTATTTGGTGAATCATACAACTTGGTTGATATCCAGAATGGATCCGATAAAGTATATCTTTGAGAAAGCTGCTGTTACTGGGAAGATTGCACGCTGGCAGATGCTTTTGTCTGAATATGATATTGTGTTCAAAACTCAAAAGGCAATCAAAGGTAGCATTCTTGCCGATCACCTTGCTTACCAACCTCTTGATGATTATCAACCAATTGAGTTCAATTTCCCCGATGAGGAGATCATGTATTTGAAATCAAAAGACTGCGAAGAACCGTTGATTGGTGAAGGTCCAGATCCCAATGGCAAGTGGGGTTTAGTCTTTGATGGTGCTGTCAATGCTTATGGTAAAGGAATTGGGGCAGTCATTGTATCCCCGCAGGGGTATCACATTCCTTTTACCGCCAGAATTCTATTCGAATGTACAAACAATATGGCTGAGTATGAAGCATGTATCTTCGGGATCGAGGAAGCAATTGACATGAGAATCAAACACCTCGACATCTATGGAGATTCTGCGCTCGTCATCAATCAGATAAAGGGTGAATGGGAGACCCACCATGCCAAGTTGGTTCCTTATCGTGATTATGCGAGACGTTTGCTGACATATTTTACAAAGGTTGAGCTGCACCATATTCCTCGTGACGAGAACAAAATGGCTGATGCTCTTGCTACTCTATCCTCCATGTTTCGAGTAAACCATTGGAATGATGTGCCACTAATCAAAGTGCAACGCCTTGAAAGACCTTCACATGTGTTTGCTATTGGGGATGTGATCGATCAGGCTGGCGAAAATGTGATTGACTATAAACCCTGGTACTACGACATCAAACAGTTCTTGCTGAGCCGTGAGTATCCGCCGGGTGCTTCCAAACAAGACAAGAAGACCTTGAGAAGATTGGCCAGTAGATTCCTGTTAGATGGAGATATTCTGTACAAGAGGAACTATGACATGGTATTGTTAAGATGTGTTGATGAACATGAAGCGGAGCAGTTAATGCATGATGTACATGACGGTACCTTCGGGACCCATGCTACAGGGCATACCATGTCAAGGAAGTTGTTACGGGCAGGTTACTACTGGATAGCCATGGAGCATGATTGCTACCAGCACGCCAGAAAGTGCCACAAATGTCAAATCTATGCTGATAAGATTCATGTGCCTCCGCACGCTCTCAATGTTATTTCATCCCCATGGCCGTTCTCAATGTGGGGCATCGACATGATTGGAAGAATTGAACCGAAGGCTTCAAATGGTCATCGTTTCATCTTAGTGGCAATTGACTACTTCACTAAGTGGGTTGAAGCAGCATCTTATACCAATGTGACCAAGCAAGTGGTAGCTAAGTTCATCAAGAACAATATCATATGTCGATATGGTGTTCCCAGCAAGATTATTACCGACAATGGTACCAACCTGAATAACAATGTGGTGCAAGCTCTTTGTGAAGAATTCAAAATTGAGCATCATAACTCTTCTCCTTATAGACCTCAGATGAATGGTGCAGTTGAGGCCGCCAACAAGAATATCAAGAGAATTGTCCAGAAGATGGTAACCACTTACAAGGACTGGCATGAGATGTTACCCTATGCTCTGCATGGCTACCGTACTACCGTGCGCAGTTCAACCGGGGCAACCCCTTTCTCTCTTGTATATGGTATGGAAGCAGTTCTTCCTTTGGAAGTGGAGATCCCATCTCTCCGTGTGATTATGGAAGCAAAGTTATCCGAGGCTGAATGGTGCCAAAGCCGGTATGATCAGTTGAATTTGATTGAGGAAAAACGTATGGATGCCATGGCTCGTGGACAGTCATATCAAGCAAGAATGAAGACTGCCTTTGACAAGAAAGTCCATCCTCGAGAATTCAAGGTAGGGGAACTTGTATTGAAAAGGAGGATAAGCCAGCAACCCGACCCAAGGGGCAAGTGGACGCCTAACTATGAAGGTCCTTATGTTGTCAAGAAGGCCTTCTCCGGTGGTGCTTTAATCCTTACACACATGGACGGTGTAGAGCTTCCAAATCCAGCGAATGCCGATATAGTCAAGAAATACTTTGCCTAGAAATATGAAAAGAACAGCGTGGTAGGTCGAAAACCCGAAAGGGCGGCCTAGGCAAAAATGCGCTTCCCGGTGGATCGAAAACCCGAAAGGGCGGTCCAGGCAAAAATAAGGGACAAAAAAAAAAAAACAAATATGAAAAGCTCGCTGAGATTGTACACAACTCAGGCAAGAATGAGCGTCTCGATGAATCGAAAACCCGAAAGGGCGGTTCATGCAAAAATGAGATTGAAACAAAAGGCAAGTAACTATATCTGGCTAACCACCGTCCCCCTTGGGGCATCTGCAGCTGTTAATGACCATCTTCATCTGAAGCTTCTGTACTTGTGAATTCAAAGTTTCTAAGAACTGTAGTGGTTACTGTGTTCAATGTACCACCAACCAATAAAATTACCATTTTCCAAGCTTTGTGAATCCGTGGAGTCATGCCTTTGGCTGACCACCACTCTTATACATCAATTTGAGCCTTTGCTTTTGTTTGAAAACTCCATTTTTTTTTCTACTTTCAAAGCTATATACAAAAACATTTTCTTTCTATTTTGATAATGACAATGCTTGAAACAAACATTTTGAAAATTGAAAACTTTTTGTCTATTTTTGAAAAAACAAACCTGAGCAACATGGTACATTCAAATGAAACATGCATGAGCGAGTGTGTGTTGGTGTCTATTTCAATATATGTTACAAGCAGGTTCTCCTCCAGGATAGTCTGTGGTCAATGGCAAGAATGAAAAAACAGAATGAAAATGCATGAGAATGAATAGGCTCGCTAAGTTGAAAACCCGGAAGGGCAGCTTAGGCAAAAATGAGCACCCCGCTGGATTGACAACCCGAAAGGGCAGTTCAGGCAAAAATGGGGCATTGAAAAGAATTTATTTCCCCGGTGGATCGAAAACCCGAAAGGGCGATCCAGGCAAAAATGGGGTGCAAAAAATGATGAATGAAAATTGAGAAAATAACATGCAAAAAGCATTGACCACAGATGCGACGTCCACGATACATCCGGCATTATTCCCAGTAGAGTCTCCCGATATTCTATCCCCAGCAAGTTGCATAGCTACCGGCCCTCCGCCTAGGTCCCGATACGTCTCCCAACGACGTCATCTCCAAAGAGGATTTCCAGGAATGTGTAATATAGCACGAGCCACTACGTGCCCAATACTCCAATGTCTTGTCTGTCTCTGCGAAACTGTGTCTACAAACTGCCAACAGTCATGCATTACAAGCATTCATACATGCATAATCATGCATATTACGTGCCCATACATTTAATGAAACTGTTATATCATTCATGCATGTTGCGTTTCCGATGTCAACATCAGTCTCAACTCAATACTCATGTCGGGTTCTCTGTCAAAACCTTGTGAGCCAATAATATTGGTCAATTTCTACCTTTCAAATCAAATCGACGTCAAGTCAATCTCAATCTATATTTTGTCAAAAAAAAAAAAAACTAATCCCCTGTGAATTTGTTTCTGTTCGGTCAAGTGGCTAGTTCAAGTCCAAGAACAGCTTGTACCTACCTATTTGCTTATGTTATCGGTCGAGTGCCCAGCTCAATCCAAGAGCAGCTTGTACCTGTCAATATGTTTCTGTTTGGTCAAGTTACCAGTTCGCATCCAAGAACGACTTGTACCCGTTTACTTTTCAATGTTATCGGTTGAGTAACCAGTTCGAATCCAAGAACAGCTCGTACCTGTCTATGTGTCTATGATTTTGGTCAAGTGGCTAGTTCAAGTCCAAGAACAACTTGTACCCGTCTATCTGTTTCTGTTCGCTCAAGTGGCTAGCTCGATCCAAGAACAGCTTGCGCCTGTCTATTTTGTCTTTGTCTCCGGTGGAGTAACCAGTTCGCATCCAAGAACAAGCTCGCACCTGTCTATTTGCCTTTGCTTTCAGTCGAGTGACCAGTTCGAATCAAGAACAACTCGTACCTGTCTACCTTTTCTATATCCCCAAGTGAGTTACCAGTTCGAATCCATAAGAACAACTCATGTTTGTCCAGTAACCTCTATCCCAGTTCGAATCCATAAGAACAACTCGCAGTTGTCTGTTTGTTTCATTCCCGGTCAAGTGGCTAGTTTGAATCCAAGAACAGCTTGTACCTGCCCAACTTGTTTCTAGTTTCCCGTTACTCTGCCATTCACTATCTTTGTCAATGTCTACCAATCCCGCAATGGATACGACATATTTTGTTAATTCCAATCCCCATGAGGTCTCGCATTCATAATCCAAATGATGCATGGCATACATATTATTTGAAAATGGGTAGGCGTATTTTTACGTCCAAACACAGTGCAAATGCTAATATTTAAGTATCTTCGTCCTGTCAAGCCAAAGACTCCGTCTCTTGACTCTCCAGACAAAGAAACTTAAATAGGGGCAGCTGTTATACCCTGTTTTTGGACCTAAAAATACTGGACCCAATTTCATTTCAAACTTTGTCAATTATCAAATTTCAACTGCCCAGTTCAAATTGTCTCTGCCTCGCAGTATTTTCAATCACAATTTTACCTATGTTTTTCTTGCATAAAACCTTTCGAAATGTCTTTACTTGTCTTGTAAGTCATTCAAAAGTGTCTCTGAATCATTACATTGCTTTTTCTACAGTTTATTTCAAAATTTGCAAAAAGTCGTGCAGAAGGGTATTTTGGTCATTTCCTGCAGTGGGACCCATTTTCATCCTTGTGACGGTCTCTGAGTCTTTTCAGATTGATTTTTAACATTTCATCAGTAAACCTTGTTAAATTCATTTCAAACTTGCATCTGAGTCAGTGTCAAGTCAATTTGAATCTGTTTAGGTCATTTTTAGCCCTAGGGGCATTTTGGTCATTTCACACAAAATTTCGGCATAGAGAGGTTACTTTGAAGTACCTCATTTAAGCCATTGGTTCGTTTTAGTCCGTTTTGTCAATTTTATTTTTTGTTTCGCTTTACGTTTGGTCAAATTACGTTTTTATTCAATTTTATTTTTAATTGCATTTTGGTCCCTCAATTGAGGTCCCAAAATTGCATTTTTTGTCCAAACAGTTTTTAATTCCATTTCAGTCCTTACTTTCATTTTTCAGTCCAGTCCATATATTTTTCAAATTTGCAAACAGGTCCTTCAAGGCAAATTACAGGGCAGCGCCCCTTTTTCAGTCCGATGCCACATGTCAGCTTTCTAATGGTCCAATCACTCACACATCAGCTATAAATACTGTTCACAGTGCCACATAATCCAGATCCATTAATCACAAGACACATCAACAAACAGAAATCCAATTTTCTCTCTCCATTTAGTTAGATCAAAAACAGAAAAATCACAGAAAATCATCAAGAACATTCACATAAACCCTAACCGAAAATCATCACAAATTCATCAAATTCATCATTTTTTGGTGCGATTCTCAGAGATTCTTCGTGAATCTTCATCACCGAACCGCCTCTGCTCTGCAATTCAAGTGCGAATTCGCCACCAAAAGCGGCGAATCCAAGCACGATCACAGAGAGAGAAGAAGAGGGAAAAAGCAACGAAACCGAATCCAGCAACAAATCCGCGCCAAGAACATCACCAAACAACAAGCACAAATTCGGTCAAAGAATCACGTGAAGAAGAAGAGAAGGAAGGAAGGAACATTCCAGATCCGGAAGAAAGCAAAGCTCTCTCCCTTGCTCCACAACACATCACAAATAGGTAATAACTCTTCCTTTCCTCTTTCCTCCTTTTTTAAATTCAAAAATTTCCGAATCTTTGAAGTTAGATCTACTCCGATTGGGACTTTTTCTCAAAAAAATAAGTTTGGATTCGTGAATAGCATGAAAAAGGATATCTAAAAATGTAAAAATTTTCAAAATCGGAGGAGTTTGCTCAACTCCGGCGGCGGCGCCGCCACCTTTGGGTGGCCGGCCACCACGCCGGAGGAACAAGCTCCACCGGAGAAGATGAAGATCATCTTCAGTTTTCCAGTTTCCGGCGAGAGAGAGGGAAGAGAGAAGTGAGAGCTTCTCTCACTAGAGTGAGAGAAGAGAGAGAAGGAGAGGAAGAAAATATAAAAAAAACCGGTTTCCCCCCTTTATAAAGCCAGTGAACCGGACCGGTCCAACCTCCTTCATTCCTGGCCGTTGGATCCAGGGTTTCCTACCCTGGATCAATCCAACGTCTCCTGTGCAATCTGAGTTTTGTGTGTTGGGCTTTGGGTTGGGCTTAGGCTCCTTGTGCGTTTCTGCTCCTTTTCTTGCTATCTGCACCATTCTTTTTGCTATCTGAACCTGTTTCTTGCTCACTTTTTTTACAAAAAAATTCCAAAAAATTACTACATGTTTTTACCACTTTCTTGATGATTTTTAATGATATTTTGCTTGCAAATAACTGGTAAAAATATGTGCATAGGCCTCTTGTTCAATTTACTTCTCTAGTTAGCTTTTTTATGATTTTTAGGTTGATTCTTGTCCTAAGAATTTTGGTGCATAGCATGGCTAATTAGAATGCATTTTCATGATAGATGTGATGATAATCCAATGATTGTGCCACTGTTTTCATTTGGTTTATACTTGTTCTTGCATTATAGGCCATTTGTTACACATTGTGCTTGATAAATTCTCATGTTTTTACCCCTTTTTATTGCATGTTCATTTGGTGCATTTTTCATCATTCCCATTATATTTTTTCTTGTTTCACTAACATTTTGTTCCTTATGTGACTTCACTCATAGCATTTCACTATCTCCTCCACTTTCTTTAGCTTAGCATTTATTTTTGCAAATTTTAATTCATTCGGTGATGTAATTTGTTATCATTGGTTTGTAGCTTGGCAAAGAGGCCATAGAATGTATTTAGGCAACTTTTGTAATATGGACTATGGACACTATGGCGCACCGGCACGCACACACTCACCCTAGATGTATGCCTAGGATTGCATGTGTAGATGTATGGCTAGGATTGCATGGTTAGATGAATGCTTAGGTTTAAACACTTAGAGAAAATCCATTTTTTTTTTCTCCCAAAAAATATGCAAACGAATTCGCTTCAAATATTTTTCATAAAAATGGAGTCAAAACTCCAACAATTTTTTCACCTTTTATTTTCTTAATAAAATTCTCAAATAAATCTAATCATCTAGATTTTTTGCAAAATCACTAAACAAACCCCCACTTTTTTCATACTCTAATGCTCATGAAGCCTCTCAATCCCCTTCTTCAAAATCATTTTCAAAATTTAAAATCAAACAATTAAAACAAAAAACAACAAGTCCTTTTAGCAAGAACTACGCCGGTTTTGATCCCGTAAAACGGTACGTAGGCAAGGGACTTTAACCCCTCCAAGCCGAAATAAAATCAAATTCTACTTCTTCTCACCCCCATTCTTCACTAATCACACCTTCTTTTTTTACAAGTAGGCAATAAAAATAAAGCGTAGAAATAAACTTAGAAGAACGGTTCTTATGGAGTACCATAATCGCTCCGGGTGCCTAACACCTTCCCTTAGCGAAAACGACCCCCGAATCTAGAACCTTTTAAGGGTTTTTCTCCTTTTACCCTTCCCAAGAAAAAAGAGAGATATCAACGGTCAAAAAGGTTCAAGTCCAATTAATGGCTTGGTACCCAAAAACCATGATAACAAGTAGGCTTTAATGTAATTCATGCATTTATATCATTTTACGTCTTAGGTTTATTTTTTTGGTCATTTATTTCATAGCACAAATTTTAGAATGTAAATTAGGTTTAAATGTAAATTATTTATTTCCGTCATTTACTTTCTCGCAGACCATAGCATGTATCATAGGTTTAATGTAATAGTTTTAGGTGCATGTCTGTGTGCGTGCGTGTATGCCTTTTATCTTGCTTCGAGTCTAGGTCAATGGTCTTTGTGGTGATCCAACGTCACCACAAAGTACCTACGTATTACTTTCTAGCTCCGTTAGTCATATCTGAAAACATCAAAAACATGCAAATAGTTCAAAACTCACAAAAAATATTTTTTACAATAAACCTTGATCCAAATCAAGTGATCGTCTTTTATTTTTTTTTTCTTAATCAATCTTCAATCAATCTAATCATACTTTGAGTCCATTTTCTTTAATATTAAAAAACACAAACAAATAATAAGCAAGTTATAACACATTCAATTAAATAAAGTCAAGAGGTTCCCGTAGAGTACTACAGACGTAAAGGGTGCTAATATCTTCCATTTATGTAACTAATCCCTGAACCCTAAATCTTTTCAAATAGGGGTAGTTTGAATTTTTTCCCCTTTTCCTTAAAAAATTAAATGTTCAGTCGTAAAATAATTAGTGAGTCAAAAGCTAATCAAATAGTTTTGATCTCCGAAAAATAACGCGACAGACCCACAAAATAACAATCTGTGAAGATTACCATTTGAGGTGCTCTGATAACGTGTGTGATTATTATGACCAAAAAAGGGAAAAGGTGAGTGAGGTCATTCCTAACTTAGCCCTTAGGAGGGAAAAATTAATTTTCCGTCCCGGAAGAAGCAAACCCAATAATATAATAATTCCAAATCATTATACTTTTTCAAACAAACTTTCAAATCTCATTATTTTCGTGACCAAATTGCCCTTAGAACGGAACATGGTGTTGGATACATTAGGAAAATGAAGGAACTCATATATAAAATAAAATTGGCTTGAACAATAGATAAATTGAAGTAAACTATCCTGCAACAAATTGAATAAACCGGACGATATGTGAGTTTTTTTTTTTTTTTTTTAACGGAAAGAAGCTTATAGCTTTTCATTATTGATCAAAGAAGAAATACAATGTGGAATGTTAAGATGAATGTGGAGACTAGCGTGGTGTAGTGCTTCCTTAGCTAAACTATGAGCAACACCATTGACTTGTCTCCTAATGAACTTCACATCAGAGTTCACTAAATCGGTACTCAACAAGTGTCTACAATCATTGATTATTGCCATGAAATCAGAGACACCCTCCTTGCCATATATGCTATCAGCCACAACTTTTGAGTCTGTTTCGAAGTCCATATGCACCATGTTTAACTCTTTTACCCACTTCAATGCAGCTAAAAGACCCATAGCCTCCCCCATATCGACATCAAGTAGAGGGGTAGTCCAAGCAGTTCTTGCTATCACAAAATTTCCTTCGGCATCACGAATACAAGCTCCAAATCCAACTTTGTTAAGGGTAGTGGAAAAGGGTGCGTCAACATTACACTTGAACCTCCCTGGACTCGGTTTTTCCCAAGTGTCAATCACACCATGTGTGTTTCTGTTGGTGTTCCGATTCCTCACGTCTTGAGCATTCTTCCAACTGCTCAAAAAATTCCCGGCGCGTTCACCTATTTGTCGAGCCGTTTCCGTGACGTTATTCCAAACTTTGTTATTTCTATGTTTCCATAGACTCCAGAGAATAACCGCGAACAACTGTTGTTGGGGAATATCAAGATGCTTGAGCAAAGTAAAAATCATGTCAGCGCAGGAAGATGTGGGTAACCGTACCTGTTGGATTGTATGCCAAAGACCAACCTGTTGCCAGCACACAACACTCTTGCTGCACTCGAAGAACAGATGTTTAGCATCTTCATCGCAAATATCGCAGATAGCACAGGAGGTAGGACAGTTCACCCCTTTTGTAATGAGACGCATCCGAGTTGGAAGACAATTTCTACAAACCCGCCATATGAAGTTCTTAACCTTTGGTGGGAGTTTAAGATTCCAAATAGAATTCCAATGCCCAGGTACTCTATGTTGCAGCATGACAATATCATTATTAACAATATTCCTGTATGCACTACGCACTGAATAAGTCCCATTCTTTTCAAAACGCCAGGTAGCTTTATCCACACGAACAGAAGGGAGAAGCGGTGTATTTAAAATTTAAGTAGCTATTCCTGTATCGAAAACATACCGGATGAAATTCTCATTCCATTCCTTCGTGTTTGGCTTGAAAAGGTGAGCAACCGTGAGAGCATCCCACATGACTTGAACTTCCGTTAAAGGTTGAAGACGAACAACATCTTGTAACCAAGGTTGGTTCCATACAGATATAGTTTCACTTGTTCCTATACTCCATCTGAGCCCTTGATTAATCACTTCTCTAGCATTCCATAAACTTCTCCATACATAACTAGGATTATGGCCTATGGAAGCACTAAAGTAATCACCATGTGGATAATATCTAGCTTTGAGTAATCTAGTGAGGAGTGAATCAGGATGAGTAACCAGTTTCCAAGCTTGTTTTCCAATCATGGCCAAATTGAAAGCTCGAAGGCTCTTGAAACCCATTCCTCCAAAGACTTTAGGAACTGAGAGACATTCCCAGGACATCCAATGCAAGCCTTTTGAGTTGTTCGAATTGTGTCCCCACCAGAATGTATTTAGCATTTTTTCAATTTCACTAATAAAAGTACCTGGCAGTAAGAAAACACTCATAACATACGAAGGTATAGATTGGAGGACTGATTTGATAAGAATCTCTCTTCCTGCTTGCGACAGACATCTGCTACTCCAAGAATTTATCCTATTCCAAATTCGATCTTTCACAAATTTAAAGGTCGCTTTTTTGCTTCTTCCAACCATTGATGGGAGGCCTAGGTATTTTCCTGTACCAATAACTTGCCTAACTCCAAGCACTTGTGCTATTCTCTCCTTACAATTTGTGTGCGTGTTCCTGCTACAATACATCTCAGATTTTTGCAGATTAATCGCTTGTCCCGACGCAGCTTCATAAGTGGTTAGAATGTTCTTCATTGCCATAGCTTCCTGCTCACAAGCTCTAAAGAATAGAAAACAATCATCTGCAAATAACAGATGTGATATTGCGGGAGCTCCTGTGCAAATACGCGTACCATTGAGAACACCCCTTCTTTCCGCATTAGAGATAAGTGCAGATAAGCCTTCAGCACATATAATAAAAAGATAGGGCGACAAAGGGTCACCTTGTCGTATTCCTCGACCCGGAACAAAAGGCCCAACCTGAGCACCGTTAACCAACACTGTGTAATCCACAGTCTCAACACATAACATAATCCATTGGACCCATCTATGTGAAAATCCCATCTTAAGCATAACATCCCGAAGATATTCCCAATCTAGTCTATCATATGCCTTGCTAATATCTAATTTGAGGGCTACATCACCTTGTGTTCCTTTTGCTTTAGCTTTCATATAATGAATTACTTCAATGGCCACAATTGCATTATCAAGGATAGAGCGGCCTAGTACAAAAGCAGATTGAGAAGTAGATATACATTTGTCTAGCACTCCTTTGAGCCTATTAGCTAGAACCTTTGCCACTATTTTATACACCACGTTGCATAGCGCAATGGGGCGCCAATCTTTCATGGATGCTTGAGACTCTCCTTTAGGAATTAGAGCAATATTTGTTGAGTTCAGATGAGGGGGAAACACACCATTAGCAAGCCATTCACAGCCTGCCTGGAAAACTTCTTTGCCACACATGTCCCAAAAATGATGATAAAAGCCAGGATTAAAACCATCCGGTCCCGGGCATTTATCCGCTTGCATAGAAAACGCAGCCTCTCGAAACTCATCAATTGTAAAATCTGCTGTTAGTGAAATATTGTCTTCATGATTGATCGAGGTGTGAACCTTTGAAACAACCGTGTCACGAGTGCTGGGAAATTTGGTGAACAGCTGCGTGAAGTAATCACGAGCAATGACCTGAAGCTCTTCCTCTTTACGGCATATCGTTCCATTGTTGTCTTCGAGATGCTCAATTCGATTTACCTTGCGTCTAGAAGTTGCGGCAGCATGAAAAAACTTGGTATTTAAATCCCCATCACGGTACCAAAAAGTTTTTGCCCTTTGTTTCCAAAACAAATCATCTTGCACAAGTAGCTTGTCTAACTTCCTTCTAAGAGAATTATAATAATTAACATTGGAGGCTGACACATGTGTTCTGACTCTTTCAAGCTTCTTCTGGACCTGATTTATTTGACCCCTTACCTTATTATTACTGCGGTTCCATTGGGCAAGGTCATGCGCACAATTGCTTAGCTTTTGCGTGATGTTGTCTTCTGTATAAGTCTGCCACTGTTGTTTTACCATTTGACTAAATTCTGGTTCAACAAGCCAAGAATTTTCGAACTTGAATCGGTGCGGGCTTCTTTGTACATTCATAGCTGGTTTGCAGGTGAGCAAAAGTGGGTAATGATCAGATGAGGTTGTTGTGAGGCATTCTACTCTTGCATCAGGAAATAAATGACACCAATCAGAATTTGCTAGTGCTCTGTCCAATTTTTCTTCAACAGCTCTAGGAGTCCCAAGGCTCTTAAACCAAGTGAAGGCATATCCACACATGTGTAGGTCAATCAACCCAGCATCTAATACTGCTTGACGGAAACCACGAATCAACCACGGTGCTCTTTCTTCTCTTCAGTTGACAATATATCGTTAAAATCACCAATGACACACCACGGTAGTGCGGAGGTGCGTGCCAGGCTTCTCAAAAAATTCCATGATTCTTTTCTTCTTCCAATTTCCGGCATTCCATAAAATCCAGTTAGACGCCAGTTTCCATGTAATTTATCTTCCACTTCGACATCAATATGATTTTGTGAGTAATTAGTAATTTTACAGTTAGCTGATTTTTTCCACAAAAAAGCCAATCCTCCTCCTCTACCAATTCGATCAACCATAAAGCAAGAATCAAAAGACAAAATATACTTCAAATCTTTAATTTTATTTAGAGCTGTCATTGTTTCAGACAGAAAAATCCCTTCCGGTTTGTAGGTCCGGACAAGGTACTTGAGGTTGGGAACTGTACTCGGGCTACCAAGACCCCGACAGTTCCACACTAAGAAACTCATTGTTCTGGGCGGGCCTGGTGTCCAGGTCCCGCCATTACATTAGCATTTGCTGCCGTAGCAGACTCATTCATTACAACATCGACAGACTCTATAACATGACTACTATCTGTCCTATTTATCTCGGCAGTCTCTGCAGCTTTCTGATTTTCTTCAGCACTTGTTTCACTTTCCTCCAACCTTAACCGCTTCAATTGCTTCGGACCATCAGGATTGTTGATCTGCAGCACTCCATTTATGTTCACTCGTGGTTCAGCACCCTTAGGCAGTCCTGTATGCAGAATCTAGGCTAGAGATGCTGCTAATTGAGAAATAGGTTGATGTTCAAGCACATTCTGTTCAGAACCTAAAGGATTATTCATTGCAGTCTCAATCATAACTGGATTCTTAAGCCTGGCCTCTTGTATCAAGCGCGCAATTCGCGCCTCATCTCCTTCTACCAGCTGAGTTTCACGTGTTGTAGGGCCTGCAATCTGCACACTGCTATTCAGAATTGTCCCTGAACCATTCGGTGGAGCAGCGTCTGGTGTATGACTAACACTCTCAACATTGAAGCGCACCCATTCATTAGAGTCATAGAGAGCACCAATGTGTCTATAAAAGACCAGTCCTCTAGTAATCATGTCTCTACCAATTTTAATTCTACCAAAAACACGGTGTACATTAGAACATTCAGCAGCACGACCTGAACCTCTCCTTCCTCTATTCCTACCATCATGCAGCCATGGATTCTCAATCATTCCTCCTTCTGGTCCAACATAATCAGACCTTAGATACGGTCCCCATTGTTGTTGTCCTTCCACAAAACCTTTCTCAAATCTTTTTGGGCAGGAACCATCTGTATGGCCTATCAAACCACATTCATAACAAAAATTCCCCGGTTTCTCATAGCGGAAATTCACCCTTATAACAGCACCGTCCTCCAAAACAAATTCAAAGCTCTTCTTTAATGGTTCTTTAGCCGACAAAGATACTCTCAGCCTCATGTATCTTCTCCAGTTACCATAGTTGTTATCATGATCGTATTTCACTAGTTTCCCAACATGATTGCCCAACAGAATTCCCATAGTCTCAGTCATGAAACCGAAGGGGAGATTATGGACTTGCATCCATAATTCAATTGAGTCTATGGGCATAGTGAACGGATCTTTTCCATCAGAAACCTTGCTCCAAATTAGCGGGTAGCTATCAAACAACCAAGGTCCTTGTTGGGTGACTCGTTCCATATCTGCATAGTTAAAGAACTGAAACATGAAACGGTTTGGTTCCATCAAGTAATATCAACCTGATGCTTTGGTTGCCATAGAGTTGACATACAGGTTTTGAAGTTTTGGAAACGGACAGGTTTGGTGGTTAAGAGTCTGCCAACAAGACAATAGTCAAGCGTATCTGGACTGTAGGGTGTTGGATGGCTATTTTCAGTGGAGTTGGTATTTTGAGCAGAGTTTGAGGATTGGGACATGATGACTAGCAATGCAAAGAAAATGTAACTCTTCTGTAATGTGTTGTAATGGGGGGTGTAAAGCATTTGGTGATGAGGAAAGACCTGCACATGCTTGCTATTTATAGGATTAGAGCCCTGAATAGATGTCAGCAAAAACTCATACGAATTAATGCATTTCGCAGCATAAGGAAATTCCTTGCAGAGAGAGTGGAGCCATAAAATCTCTTCAATGCAAATAGTCAAAATATTTCCATCTCTGAACCATATTTCACAGAACTCTGCATCAATTTTCCAGTGATTGAGGAGCCATAAATCGTGGTGCAGAGAGCAGCTTACTACCAGCTGGAGTTGTGCCATGTTACTTTCCAGAATAGAAAGAAAAATCAACTCATAAACATTCTGTATCAATTCCTTCCATATCTTTACCTTGGAATAAAAGGTACGCGTCCAGCATTTTAAAATCATGATTCTGAGATGATCTCTTAATTGAAAGGCTATTAATTTACAATTAAACAAAAAATAGAGGTGCCACCAATTACTCCTACCCCTTATACCTCCTTGCACTCTATTAATTGTTTTAGTGTAATTTTGCCAATAATTAAGGGGTTGCTTGAGATGCTGGTGTGGACTCGTGACACTGCCTATGATCATGGCATCAATATTGTGATCTGACAGGAAATAGAAACATAGGGAGCATACCTGCATACTGTCAGCATTGGAAGAGAGAATGTACCATAGAAAATAGAACAGATCCAATAATGAAAGCAGACTATCAGCTCCTATCAATATCACATTGGAAGAGTAGTATGTAGCATGTGCCAGCCCTTAAACAATCAATAAGACGCCAGATGATTTTAAGAGTAGAAAAATTGAGCCTCCAATCTCCCCTGTGCATCCAAACCTCCTTGCTCAATTTTTCCACAGAAAAAATCACTATTGTCCAAATACATTTTCCAAAGCTTTTTGTGCTTGCCTGGAATTCTATCCAGTGGTTGTGAATCATTGTAGAAAACTCATCAAAAGTAAATCTTCTAAATAATGAACTGTATAACATGTGAATAAAAGAAACAGCATGTTGTTTATAGGCAACTGCATTGCCTAGCGTATCCTTGACAGAATGAAAATGAAGCTGTCCCTTTGAAATCATAATATAAAACCTGCCATTCTATCATCATCATATATATTCATCATGGAAGAAATGGATATATATCATAATAGAAGGAGAACAAAAAACACCAGCTTTGACAAGATCAAAACGGTTGAAAAGACTCTCACAAAGGTTGAAGATAGAACAAATTAGGAAGAGGAGAAACCCTTAGGAGAGAAAAAAGATCATGTCTATGTAGAACTGACCCATGGAAAACTTCAGTGAAAACTGGCTGAGATCTTCACCGGAGACAGTTGACGGTGCCGGAAGAGAGATCTTTAATATTGTTCACCGACACTTTGATGATTGAAGTGGTAGTTTTATTTGTTTCAAGTTTTGGTTATTCCAAAATAGGATTGATGTGAGTAATATATATAATTGTAGAGAACTATTAGTAAAATAATAATAAACAATTGTCTTTAGGAGGGTACGAAGATGGGAGCACATGTAAATGAAGCGCATAAGTTGATTTTCCAAGGAACTTCAATTAATTAAAGGAGTTGAAAGGAATTATCCAATCAAAAGAAAAGTCTTCTGTTATTTGTCATATACTGACCCAACTCCCAACTCCCTCCTGAAGACCCAACATAATTAATTATTTAGAGTCTAGTTAATTATTATATTACCGTCTCTGGTTGAAGAGAAACAACAGAATTTGTTTCTAAAAAAAGAAAAAATGCCAAAGATGAAATTGAGAATGCGTGTAGCATTTGTTATAAGACACAACTGAACAGAACAACATAAATGGGTTCTCTTAGTTCCACTCCCCCATCGGTTGAGGCTGAGCCAAGGTATCATGTGTATCATTACGATAACGCCGATTTCAACCCGCCCACCACATCATTCCACCAGTCACAAGTGGCTCTTGCCGGTGGTGGTTGTGGTGGCGGTTCTGGTTTTCCCGGCGACCGTGGGAGTCGTCCTCTACTTCATCCGCCGCCGCCGTCTCCGCCACTCCAAGGTTATGATATTCCAAGGAACTAGAAAGGTATTAGCATCCTTTACGTCCGTAGTACTCTACGGGAACCTCTTGACTTTATTTAATTGAATGTGCTATAACTTGCTTATTATTTTTTGAAAAGAAGGAATTAAAATGGAAAAATAAAGACCTAATTATCTACATTTTTATGATTTGGAAGGACGAGTGTCCTTTGCCTACATACCCGTGAGGGATCAAAACCTCGTAGTTCGGGGGAAAAATTGGCTTTTGATTGGTTGAGTATTTTTTATTAGTTTTTGAAAAAAAAGTTTAAAAAACGAAAGAAAACCAAAGTGGCAAATGAGTATTTGTTTGTGTTTTTTAATATCAAAGGTAATGGACTCAAAGTATGATTAGATTGATTGAAGTTTGATTAAGAAAAAAATAATAAAAGACGATCACTTGATTTGGATCAAGGTTTATTGTAAAAAATATTTTTTGTGAGTTTTGAACTATTTGCATGTTTTTGATGTTTTCAGATATGACTAACGGAGCTAGAAAATAAAACGTAGGTACTTTGTGGTGACGTTGGATCACCACAAACACCATTGACCTAGACTAGAAGCAAGATAAAAGGCATACTCGCACGCACGCACACATGCACCTAAAACTATTACATTAAACCTATGATACATGCTATGGTCTGCGAGAAAGTAAATGACGGAAATAAATAATTTACATTTAAACCTAATTTACATTCTAAAATCTGTGCTATGAAATAAATGACCACAGAAATAAACCTAAGACGTAAAATGATAAAAATGCATGAATTACATTAAAGCCTACTATACAATCTAAAATGTAATAAGATAAACGACGAAAATATAAACATATAAATAACAACAAAATAAAATGCTAAATAAAAAATGCACGAAAAGAAACAAATAAAAAAAAAAAGATAAAATAAAAGGAGCAGGGGTGTGCGAAGAGCATGTGTGTGAGTGCAGGAAGTAGTGCAAAGAAGCAGCAGAAAAAGGCAACTGGGCCTTGCTGGTATTTCTTCTCCGGTGGGGGATGGGTGGTCGGAGGCCGGCGAGCCATCGCGGCTGCGCCGCGTTTTGGAGACAAAAGCTTCTCCTTTTTTTTTTCTATTTTTTTTCCGGCTTTCTCCCTCTCTTCCCTTCCTAGTTTCGATTTCAGTCTCAGAATGCTCAAAGAAATTAAACTGTACCCTAGATCTATAACAAAAAAATAAAAGAAAAAATATACCTTTTTGGATTAGGTTGCTTTGTGTTCGGACTCGGATTTTGTCACCTGTTTGCTGAGGAGGCCGAGTATTGGTGGACTAATGCTAAGGGAAGACAAGACTTGAGATTGATTGGTGGAGAGGTTGTGACTTGGGCTAAGTTCAAAGCTGAGTTTTTGAGGAAGTACTTTCCAGAGGGGGATCTGAGGACTAGAAAGGAAGCGGAGTTCTTGAACTTGAAGCAAGGGATCGGAGCATGTCAGTAGCTGAGTATGCGGCGAAGTTTGAGGAGCTTTCGAGGTTTTGTCCGTACATTAATGCAGAGGAGATTTTACTTTTACTACCCCTTGAATTTGATGACATTTTTGGTTGAGAAATTGCTGGTATCTATAAAATTATTGTGTTTCTATAACTATTTTATGTTAAATGGTTACGTCTTCCGGAACATAATGGAAATGGAATGCCCCAGGAAAGTGCATGGAAAGAGGCACCGAGTTAGTTACGTTGCATGCTCCTCTTTGAAGAAATTTACCAATGCTGCAGTGACAAATTTTATTTTAAATTTTTGTCTTATACTCCCTCCAGTCCTTTTTATTATAAACAAAAGTGAGATTATTTTTGGTCCTTTTTATAAGAAGATTGATCAAGTTTCAAATATGTTTGAAGCTAAATTTCATTTGTGCCCTCATTTATTATGAGAGAGAATATTAAAAGTAAGCAAGTTGGTGGAATAAAGAGTAATTAATTTAGGAATATTCATGAAATTTTTTTAAGTGTAGAAATGTATTAAATGAAGATGACCATTTTCAATGTATTTCCTTGGTCTTGATGTTTTATGTATTTTGTTTCTTGTATAAAGGATCGGAGGTAGTATCATATTAGCTATTTAGACCGTCATAATCATTTTGATTTAAATTTTCAAAGTTGGCCTCACGTTTATTCACTTTTTAATTAATGTGCTACTTTGAACTATATATGCAAACGGACTGTTAACAATACTCGATGGACTTGAATTTCCACACGGTTTTCTCTAGTGTTAACTTTTAGAGTAGTTGTTGATTAAATATTTCTTATTTGACAGACTTTTCTATTTTTTTGAAAAGCCAATCAAAGATTTATTAAAAACTTAATTTTTGCTTTGACAAATTCTAATTAATTATTCATCTTAATCAGGAGGAACTTACTCAATATTCCAAATATGGTTAGGTTTGTCTAAAGCACATTTAGGCAACATGTGGACAAGCTACTCTCCTATATCTACATGAGGGGTAAGAAACTATATTAAAAGTTCAAACACTGCTAGATTGAAACTCGTCACTACTAAATTCATCACTAAATTTAATTATAAAAAATTAGAGATATGGACACCAAATACCAATCACTTGAATAATAATTTTAGTGTTAGTTGTTATAACGCGAGATTATAGACGCCGGTGGAGTTGTTCGTGACCATGATGATAACCAGAGATATAGTGGGGTTCACTCACTTTAGGAATGGTGGTTATGTACTCTTGGTGAAACTTGTATTATTCAATTTAGGATTGCAACTTGCTATGATCTCGGCTAAAATGAGCGTTATTTTCAAATTTTAATGTTGTTTTGATTGATTTTTCCTTCCAATTGTACTATCTAATTAATATTGTACGAATCAATTTCAAGTTATTATTTTCTATTTTATATTTATGATAATAAAAATACATTAACAAGTAATAAAAATAATTTTGTAAACCATCATTCTTTTCTCTTTCATTTATCTTTTTTTCTTAGTTTGTGTGAAATTAATTGTCAAATTCATCAGCTATGTTGGGATGAATTGAGTAACATATACTTCCTCTATCATTATTATAAGAAAAAAAATTATTTTTTAGATTCATAATTTGATAATTGATGTATATTATCTATAATATAAAGTTTTGTTTATTTAATAAATTTTAAAAATGGTTTTTGTTTATAATAGCGACCCTATAGACTAAGAACAACATAGCATATATCTAATTCATTAAAGTTTTGGATATGTGATCTCCAGACAACTTTCCAATTAATCTTAACTCAATTTGATGATCATAGAATAATAGGTCATATAAAACACGAACACTCTTCAAATTAGACGTGTTTCAATGTCAGACATGCGTTAGCGTCCGACATCGAAAAAACCCTAACACATAATTATATAGAATTATGTAATTTTCTCAAATTATTTTCAGTATCGTTGTATCAATGATTGTATCATGTTTGATATCCATGTCTATTTTCATACTTCATATATCAGGCTCAATCCGAATCTAAAATATGTATTATAAATTGTTTGATATCCTTACCATTGGTATCAAAGTTTAAATGAATTTTCCCAAGCACCTTAAACCTCTCTCCAAAAAGGCAAGTCAACTTTTTTACCTTCCCATTTATCCCTGCCTAGTGTGTCATCTTTAACTAACATTCCATTATTAATTATTGACACCTAAGTTACTCATGAAAGAATGGTATGTAACTTATCCAACCAATAAACATTAACAACATATGTACATTTTTATGTGGTACCCACAGCTACCTTGACCCTATTAATAAACAAATTGCTTATTTTCATTGGTTGATAAGTAAATTACTTGTCATTCTTTAAAAGTAATCTAGAAAAGAAAACCTTATTAACAAGATCGATTTTCCCATTCTATATATATCATCCTATCATTCACCCACAAGCACAAAATATTTTGCTTCCTCCTTGTTTCGTTTCATGCTAGTATTCTAGTACAACCTATTTCCTCTCCCTTTCAAAATATTCTCCTTGCAGGCCAAAAATACAATAAAACAAAACCATGACAACTATGGTATCTCAAGAAAGCGTTGTTGCATCGGTTTCTCGTACTGGCAGGGATTTGCAGCGCTACAGAAAAGGTCGTCGTCAAGTTGTTGGGTTTGTCTCTTCACTACAAATTACTATATTTGTTAAACATATTTTTTTTTATAATATTTTGTTTAATGGAACCTTAAAGAGAGCACAAAAGGTAGGAAAAAATGATGCTTCATAACATTGACAAGATATAAGTTTTCTTTTCGGTTTTTTGCACCCTTCAAGATATAAACCTTTTGTAAAAAAAAAGGGTTTCCTTCCAATGATTAATGAACCTTCATCAATAATTTTGCAGATGCATACCATATAGATACATAATTGGTGACCAAACTTCCTTAGGGGCAAATGAAGAATTAGAAGTTTTGGTTATTACTTCGAAGAAAGGCAAAAGGATGTTATTTCCCAAGGTAAGCCTGCATCAAATTATTTTTCAGCAAATTGTTTTTTATATTGATTGTTACATTTCGATTCCATTAATAAATCATTTGTTTATGAAGAAAGATGAATTGTAACATTTTAATTAGTTTCAAAGTTGGTAGCTAAATGATCATCTGTTTTTGTAAAATGAATGTTCTTTTATTTACCCCAAAATTGTGTTGGATGTTTTATTAAACGCTAGGGAGGTTGGGAAATGGATGAATCAAAAAAGGAGGCAGCTTTGCGAGAAACCATAGAGGAAGCAGGAGTAAGAGGCATTGTAGAGGTGAGTTACTTGATCAATTTTATTTTATTTTTGGTATAGCAGAGAATTCCACCTATTTAAGATGAATAAGTGCAGCATTCGGGGTTCAAACCTCGACCATGGCATATAATCTCCATATCAACTAAACTATGCTTACATGAATCAATTTATTAGACTAAGGATAATAATATATAAACCAATGATATATTATAAGAAATCTAATCTTTTTTTGTTAAACTTTTTCATCATCCTTTTGGTTAAAATAAGAAATCTAATCTAATTAAATTAAGGGTCTTGTTAACCGGTGTTCCTAGGCAATGGTTAAGAAGAAAAAAAAAAGGAAAGTTTTAAATTGAAAAGGACACTTTATTAATTTTTAAGAATTGACAACTCAATTTCCAATATGATACATACTATATTTGTTTCTTAACCAGTGTCACAGAGGAACTAGTTAACATTTCTTTTAAATTAAATATTGAACTTAAGTTACTAATTTTTTTGTGTGTTAATGGGTTGGTGCAGGGTAAATTGGGTAAGTGGAGGTTTAAAGGTAAAAACTATGGTTATGAAGGCTACATGTTCCCTCTGCTTGTTCAAGAGCAATTTGAGATATGGCCAGAGCAGAGTGTTCGTCAAAGAACATGGGTAGGTAAATGTAATGCTTTTTTTTTTAATGAATAAGAGATGCGTGCAAATATGAGCTCAAATAGTTAATGAGTTCCACCAATGATAAATTGTTCAAAAGAATTTGTGTTTGATATTTGGGTGACATAATTCATGAAAAAGAAAAAAACTTTGCTTTGAGTTACTCTTAAAGTTACTTGATTCATACACTTGCGGTGAAGTTAGCCATTTTATACGAGGAGGCCAAATCTATAACAATATATATTTTGTGTTATTTTGACAATTTTTATGTTAACAAAATTTTCTCTATAGTTAATTTAAGAAATAATTTTTTTCAAATAAAATGAAATACTTCTATCACACAAGTGGATACATATTTTTTGACTTTCTTATTTCAACTAGTTTTTGACAAATAAATTCATTTATGGTAGCAAAATATATATTATCGAGGTAGCTAATTACAAAGTGTTGTATCTTATTCAAATAAATGAAAAATTAGGGCAGCCAAAGCTACCACATTGACATGCATAGCTTCGCCATGCTCAAATACTCTATTTGTTTCACCATGAATGTTATTTTAGCAAATAAATTCTATTTTAAAGTGAACACATTTTCACTTTTCTAATTAATACTAGTATACTATTTCAAGAGCATTATATTTTACATTGTATTTATGATGGTGGGAAATTATATATATAAATAATTAATAAAGTTAATTTAGTAAAAGTATTATTTATTTTTTTGACATGTTTCTTATGTTTTTAATCTATGTATAAGAATTAATTTTAGACGACATTGATTTTAAAACGAATGAATTTTTTTTTTCTTCATGTATGTTAGATTAGTATAGGTAATACGTAGATAATATTAATTTTATATTCTAAAATACGACATTAATTCTATTCTATATGAAACTCAAGGTGATCCATATACTATAAGGACTTACGTAAAATGACAAGAATTAGAATATATGAGTCAGAAAATGTTCCCTGGACTAATAAATATATTAAAACTTTTTGGAGAAAAACATGCATGGACCACTAAGATTATATATATGATTTGAATGTCTTTTTGTTCAATTATTCTTCTTGACTCTTGTTACTTCTTCCAAATGATGATTATTAATGAGGAAGAGTTTGATTTTTCTTTCTATTTTGGATATATATAGATGAATGTTTCTGAAGCAAGGGAAGTTTGTCAACAGAGGTGGATGAAAGAAGCATTAGAGAGACTAGTAGATCGTCTCAAAGGTCATAAACTTGATGATGTAAAAGAATTAGTAGTAGTAGGTTCTGTACAATGCACAGGAGACGCCAATTCTGACTAGTAAACAAAGGTAGTTTCCTGTGTTTGATTTAAAAATAAGGGGGTGTTTGTGTTATTTAAGATAATTTTAGGGGAGGTTAATGTAATTTGCCCCAATTATTAAACATTTATACATATTATTTATTAATTTTGATTTATTTAATAAAATGAAATATATATTTGATAAAATTATTTCGATAAACTATTTATTTGTTGTTTTTTGGAGGCGTCTAATATGGACTTTATTCAAAGGCTTGCTGTTTTCAACAAACGACGTTCATAAAAAAGAGATGGTGCGCCTAATATTTTGTCAAAATAATTTCCATGATATATTTTTAGGTGGCGTTTGTTTGAGAGTTGCAAAATTTATTCCCAGGTATTAACTTACTAGAAATATAAAGGTGAACATTTTATTCCAAAAAAATATAGAAAAGAATGTTTGATTTGTTTAATTCATGAAAACTTTTAAAAATAATTTTAGAGAATAGGTAAAATATGTTTGGCTTGCAATGTAGAATCCTGCGAATGAACATTATAAGTACACAAATACCCCTATTGTATAAACCAAAAAATCAATGTGTGTAACACAGTGTTCTCCTTCTTTACACTTCAGATTTCACGTATATGCTTTTGTTTAACCATTTATGTTGAATGCTTACTTTCGAAATGTTTCCCTAGTAATGATATTTTCTTGTGCCATGATGATAAATTCATTAACATGATGTTCCACACGTTATTGGAGATTTATAATTCTTGAGTAATCTAACATCAAAGGTTGGGTGAAAACAAAATATAAACTTAGTTGTGTATGTGAATTTTTTACTCGACCATTGCATGTTTTGTATAACTTCAGTTAGTCGTTTGTATTTTTCATGTCTTTTACTCTGGCCACAATTTTGCATATCTACTGGTCGATTCTACAATACATTGTCAAATTATATAGTACATTATACACATTATCCTTATCATTGAACCTGTTAGGATTGGATAACATATACAATAATTGAGATTGATAAAAGAGAGATTTGAAATACGAAAATGGTTGTTTATTGTAGGACTGAAAAGATTTACATAAGATACTAGATCCACTGCCAGAACAAGGCTTCTGCGGAGGGCTTAGTAGCTCTCCTTCCAATGATAAAGGCAACAACACTAGGAATCATATATATATATATAGTTTCCAACTATTTATTTCTTCGACTGTAAAGATTTAACATAAAAGACCACCAAAATCACCTCTTCAAAAATAAATCAAAAGTTGCACCAGTAACACATCCAATAAAATTAAATTTAAAGTATAATCAAGATCATTACACGACTAATACAGACCATAATAACAAATACAACTAAATAATAAAAGGAATTAAAGACAATGGCAACATGAGTTTTTTTACCAAATTCAAAAGGCATCTAAATTCTACCTAGAACCATTGTTACTGAGAACAATTTCCACAAATTGCTTCTTGATATATATTTGGCAAGTGTACCAAAAGCTATCGAAGTAATAATAAAGTTCGTATCCACAGGGACTGCTTCAATTTCTACTCGGCAAAAGCGTTAAAATAAAGGATGTATTAAATTTATGGGTCACCCTAGGCAACTGGATTTGGTTGCAATAAAAGTAAATAACAGAAAATAAAATGGTTTGATAATTGGATTAAAACTAATTATCAAGCCTTTCGAATCCTCTATTGCTCATTGTGAGTAATTTGCCTCTCTTCTCTCTCAAAGAAATTAACCTAGCTTTACGACGGATTAACTAAGTGGTTTTGATCAATCTCTTGACTCAAAACCCTTTCCTAAGTTATAACCTTTTAATCTCTTAAACCGATTGAATAACCGCGGAAGCATGGTGAGAACGTTAATTCATAAGTCATAATCCTCAATTTCCTATCTCTAGGTTCCTATGTTGAATTAAACAGAATTACTATTTCAGGATTAAAAGTTAGGGCTAGTAGTCATTCAATTCCTAAGATCAATTTATGTGATTGAAAGAAGTTAGGGTTAGTAGTCATACAAACAATCATAAGAAAAGCATTAAGCACAAATAATTTTGAATAAATACTCGGTTTTCATTGATGTCAAAGAGAGTTCTTAACAAATTACATGCTCACAGATCACAAAGATTCATCTCATGACTTAATCAATCTAAGAGTTTAGCTACTCATAACTAAACAATTAAATACATAGAAATAATAGAACATACATAAATCAGAACCAACTATGAGTTGGGTGAGATCCACCGCGTGTTCTTCAGCTTCCTGGTGCTGTCTATGCTATGTTTAGGTCTCCAAAATCGCACCCTAAGCTTTTGGTCACATCTGACTTTTATAGACAAAGAATTAGGGTTTCAGAAAAGCCCACCATCGTGCCACGTTTCGCGTCCATCGTGGCACGTTTCCTTCATTAATCTGACGTGACAACAAATTTACTAAACCATCGTGGCACGTTACATATCCATCGTGCCACAATTTTCCAGTATCTTCAGGAAAATTCCACGCTTCAAGCGTACCACGATTCAGGTCCATCGTGGGACGATCCAGTAGCTAACTTCTTTGATTTTTCTCCAATTTGTGCAAAACTTCTCTTTTATGAATCTTGAGCTGATTTAACCATGTATACAAGCATTTGACTCTCAAAACATTACAAAAAGGACACAAATATGACTAAAAAACTAGTAATGACGTAGTGTCATCACTTCTACATTCATGATTATCCATAGTGAAAAAATAGCCTCAAAGTTTATTGTCTTTGATGATAAGCATACCAATCATTACCAACTTCAGCAGTGAACAATCCTTCTATATCTTTTTAAATAGAGACAATCTGGTTCCGCATATTAGCTATGTGTTTCTCGTGCACAAAACAATAAGTGAAGACTTGTTTCATATTCTCAACACCGTTAGCATAAATCTCACCCGACTTGTTCAATGAATTTGATATGCTAGAACCATCATCATTATACTTCACCCTTTTTTCGCTTTCAAATTATACCCTTAAAAAAAATTGACTATTAGAATGCTATTTTGTTGTTATCATTCAAAAAATTAAGAATTTATATTATATTTGTTATATTGTTGGTATGGTTGAAAACGATAAGTATAGTTGTTACAATATGAAAGTACAAAATATTTATTACCTATACCTATAATTTTAATTAAAATCTAATTAATTGTAATCAAAATTTCATAAAAACTACTAATCGTAACTTTGATGTTTTTTCCTTACATGTTTTTTGCATGGTTCTTCACATAATTAAAAGTCATTTGTTGTGATTATAACAAACTTTGAAAAGAATTTGGATTTGAGAAATCATAGGTAGTTGTGAGTATTTTATGTGAAGTATCACACGAATAACATTTAAGAAAATTCACCTAAATTTTATCCTTATTTTAATTCTAGCAAAAAATATTTAGCTACATTTTCTTAGGTGCATTTTATATGGTTCCTAAATAAACTACTCATGACAAGTGTATTGTTAGCCAAGAATCGTATGAAAAAGACAGAAATTCACATGAGTTTTGTCCTTGTTGCAAACTATTTATTTGTTTCTCAGTTTTCTCATTCGTTAAATTTCTTTTAGCATAGATTTCGTCAAATTTAATAGAATATTTATTTTTAAAATATTAAATTGATAGAGAAAATTTTAGATGATTATTTGATTAAATTATTTATTTTAATCAATTCCATATATTTATAAGGATGTGATTTTGTTTACCTACATGTGCATTCTAAACACACACCCGTGATAATTTTTCAACTGAGATAACCAAGATTTATTTATTTTATATTTTAAGTAGTTTTTAAAAATAAAAAAAAATAAAAAAACTCGTTATCTGGTCCAATGACCAACTAATTCGAGGAGTCCAATCTCACCGTCCATTTGTGTGGCCCCTTTTAAATCCATATTTTAGGTAGAAATTAATATTTTATTTAACAAATTACGGGTTTTATCACCACTAAAAAATTATGTCTTATACAAAAAAAAATCCCTCAAAAGAAAATTATGTCTTATAATATGAACAATCTTTTTTTACGTTAATTTTAAATCATATCGATTTTCAATAAATATTATACATATAACGCAAACATCAATTTAGATAACTACAATTTATTTATTTTGCTGTCCAAAAAAAATATATTTTATTTATTTTATACTTTGGGCTGATATTAATAGTTTACTTAATAAAATGTGGGACATAATATGAGTAATTTTTATTTTTTTATAAATCTTGAGTTATATAGACCTTTAATAAATATTATACAGAAAACACAAACATCAATATTATGTATATATATCCTGAGCAATTCCATGAAAATACACTGGTGTGTGTATGTCTATATATATAATGGAAGCGTTTCGTATATCGCAAACCTAATAAAATGTAAACCTAAATGTAATATATCAACCTAAATACTACCGAGTATCCTGTGGTTTGTTGCCTTTTGGTCGTAATTGTATCATCGGATTGATCAACCAATCATATATTTTTCATCTTAATATCATATATTTTCCTATCTTATAGAAAATATTGATTTTATTTTATAAGGAAACTAGTCAATATTTGATTATATAGTGTCAAAGAAAATTAGCAACGAAAAAGAAAATCATGTCTTTTAAAATATGTATCGAATAGCATTGTGTTCTTGAAAATGTATAAAATCCATCTAAGATTTTAAAATATGCAGCTCTATTTAAAAACAATATTTTATTTTTTAGTTTTTTTATTATTAAATTCAATTTGATTTGATCAAAATATTTTTATAATTAAATTGAAATTTATGTTGAGAAATACTTTGCAAAATATATTTGTATTCACAAATGACAATCGTGTCTTAGTCAAAGGTATATAGTTTCTTTTGTGCCACGTTGACGTAAAGGAAACAACAATCTATAATATCATTTGAATTTGTTTCCACCATAGAATATGTTATGTTGTTTGAAACTTTAATTTAGGTTTAGGTAAAATGTGAGATTGAGTTCGAATCATGAATATTAATCCATCGAGATAAAAGAATAGGTGAGAGGATAAAAGAATATGTAGTTACTAAAAGAAATACATATCAAATTTATAAGAAGAAATTTTGTAAAATACTCCTACTCAACAAAAATCAATTATCATTGTTGAATAAAATAAATAGCTACATTTATTCATCGAGGATAAAAGAATAATGCTATTTTTTCTATAAAAACAATTATGTTATTTATTACTTGAACAACTTAATAAATGCGAGAGGCCATTCTTCGAGATTGAGGTTGAACTTGGTAAGATCTTGGATGCATTGAAGTCTCCAATGTGTCAAATTGGAATTAACTTTGATACAATAAATTCACTGTCAATTGAGGCTCATCTTTACCGGGCTCTTGATTATAAAGTTATAAGGGAGGCATGGGGCAATATGTGCACGCAAGCAGATCCGAAAAGACATCATGATAATCCCAAGATGCATTGAGCTCAATAGTTTTGTTGCTTGTAGCTCTGATATAGTTTGATACCTGAAAGTACGTACTGTTTGTGATACCCGATGTGTTGCTATGATTTAGTTTGAAAAATAATAATAATAAATGTAATTTTTTATTAAAAATATTCATAATACCAAAATGTGATAACATTGAAAGAGGGGGTGCAAAATCACACAATTGACAAAAGATAGGGGAAAAAAGTGCAATTAAGCCTAGTATATATTATAATAATTATAATAACAACAACAACAACAACAACAACAACAACAACAATGATAATGATATTATTATTATTATTATTATTATTATTATTATTATTATTATTATTATTATTTTGTTAGTTCGTAAAAAAATATTATTTTCTTTAATTCTAACTTTGTTTGCCCTAGCCTCAATTTCTAATACATTTTGTTTGTTTGTTTTTTGGTGGCTTTTTTGTTAACAGTCGTTAGAAATAGTGTATTTTAAATTTATATGAAAAAAATTAATGTAAATTAAAATACGAATTTATTTTAAAGTGGGATTTGTAAAAAATATGAAATTTGTGAGGCGATTAATTAATTAACAATAAGTCATTAATTTATTTTTGTTGACAAGCAATTTGCATGATTGTTATATTGACATATTGATACAATTTGAGTAGGATTACACTCTAAAATTTAGAGAGAGAAGTTAGATTTAAAAGAAAGGAACTTGACTATACTTTTCATTGATTTTTATCATGAACCAATACCATGCTAATATATACTAGTATATAATACATATACTCTTTCAAAAAATAAAAATTACAAACACACAATAAGATGACTACAACGAATGGTTGGATAACTCAAATAGTTTGAACAAAAGGATAAAGAGTTAGAAGTCATGTGTTTAAACCCGATCGAAATTGCATTCTTAGTAATCAAATCACATCGTATGGACACCCTTTATGAGTTTGCTTTTGTGCCTCTTTTGCTTCATGATGTTCTTTAATTATCTTTTCTTACCCTTTAATATCTTTTCACATTTAGAATTGAATTCAAAAGAGGACTTTGAACCTTGAAGAGGATAAAAAAAAGGATGTGCAAGATGGGTACATGTATTTGAATACATAAAGAAAATAGGAAGAAAAAAAAGTGAGCCAAGAGATTCTAGCTGTATTCCTCCCCACTTTACAAAGAGGTGTTGTCTAATGTCTCTTGCTTTAAAAAGAAAAGTAACTATTTGTAAGGTTGGAAATGAGTCAAATTGAGTCGAATTTAGATTCAACTCTTGATTCGTTTAAAATTGAAGCAGTTTGAAACGCAACTCAAGTTTGCAACATATATCTTTTTTTTTTAATTTGAACTCAACTCAATTCAAATTAGTGAACGAATTGGTTCAACTCAATAGTTCGAATCAAATGAATAAAAGAAAACTATAAACCACCAAGGTGTTGTTAAGAGAGACAAATTCAAAGAAAAAGTCAACCTTATTTTAATTAGCATACAAATAGCTAAAACACCATATCGTGGTCTTAAGACCACTTACATGAGTAACCTATGAATTTGTCTTGGCATTATTAATCCATTATCCACGGTATGTTAAGTCATGTATATATCAGGCTACTCTTTTATAGACATGTTTGCTCCCTATTAGGACTAATGTAGTTTTAACCCTACTTTTTTTTTGCTTTACGCTAACCTCACTAATACAAATGTGCTATGAACACGGAAGGATAACTTCCAAATTCATTATATATATTAAAAAATATGAAAGTTAATTCATGAATCATATGAATTGGATCATACATAGTCTAAGTTTAACTCATTTATTTAACATGCTTAACTTTCAATTTATGTTTGACTCATTTAATTTATAAATCAAATTCAATGAATCAATTATTGAATCGAGTTAGAACGATTCAGTTTATTGTTTACTCTATTTTATTATTCATTTGTTTATGTAAAGTTCAAAATAATTTGGCTTTGTTTATCATCTTGGGTATATGCGCCTTTGAACTTTTTGTATTCCTAATTCTTTTTTATAAAATATAGGTATATAATGTTACTTAATCAAATCTTAAAGATTAAGGAAACTCTTGCCATGCAGTCATGCACAAATATATATACGCCAAACATGATACAATAAAGTGGCACTTGAAGCTTAAAAGTTTAGTGACGAACACAAAAATAACTTGCAAATGATGAAGATCACTATACGTCCTAATTTATCGATAAAGTGATAGATATATACGTAGATTCATGAACTATTTGATTATAATTAATATAAAGTGATATAAGTGATAGATACGTAAATTCACAAACTATTTGATTATGATTAACCAATGCGTATATAAAAATATATGTTGAAAAATATTAATTCTTTAAATAAATTTATATTATCTCAAATGAATATAAAAGGAGCACTAATTTGAAAATGAATGATAGAATGCTTTTCCCCTTTTTTACAAATAGATATGACATGGCTATTCCATATACAATTCTCTTATTTAAACCAACTCAAGTTCCATACTCATAGGTCTTTAATCTCCCCATAGTTCAAAGTTTTCATATTCTAAGCAAATCATAGGGTATCACATCACATATTCTATATGCATATAATATAACATATTGCATACATATTACATACTCTCAACCAATAACAACAACAAAAAATGGTGAGATTCTTCAAAATCATCTTTCTTTTTTCTACCACCCTTTTTCTTTCTTTATCAGAATCATCAACCACAAACCTCTACCTATACGGTGGTTGCACACAACAAATGTACACACCAAACTCACCCTACGAGTCAAACCTAAATTCACTCCTCACTTCACTAGTCAATTCAGCAACATACTCATCCTACAACAACTTCACCGTCCTAGGGTCCACCCAACAAGACATAATCTATGGCCTATATCAATGCCGTGGCGACCTCGCTATGCCGGACTGTGCCTCCTGTGTCGCACGCGCTGTCACACGTGCCGGTGACATGTGCCGCGACACGTGCGGAGGCACAGTCCAGCTCGACGGTTGTTTGGTGAAGTATGACAATGCTACTTTTTTGGGTGTGGAGGATAAGAATGTTTTGTTGAAAAAGTGTGGGCCTTCCGTGGGCTATAATCCAGAAGCCATGGGCTCGAGAGATGCTGTGCTTGGCGGGCTTGTGGGCTTAGGTGGGCCTTTTAGGGTTGGTGGGTCGGGTATGGTACGTGGTGTTGCCCAGTGTACTGGGGATCTTAGTTTTGGGGAGTGTCAAGATTGTGTTGTTGAAGCGATCGGACGGTTGAAAAGTGATTGTGGTACTGCAGATTATGGAGATTTGTTCTTGGGAAAATGTTATGCAAGATATTCTACTGGTGGGGCCCATGATACTTCTAAGGCCCATGGTAAGGCCCGTCGTGGGCTCTTCTTCATGCTACCTTTGTTGCTTCTACTTCTTTTTTAATCAAAAGGAATGAAATGAAGAGTAATGGAGATTGGGTGGTGATTATGTGATTTAATTTGAATTGTAAATTTGTTTAAGATCAACTTCTTTTTTCATTGGTAAACTGTAATAAGCAAAATTTCAAGTATGCTTTCTTCTGGTCATCAAAAGGAAAAAAAGTCATGTTTTCTTTTACTTTATGTTTTTTTCAGTATGATTCTTCCATGCAAATTTGTAAACATTGATTTGGAGGATGTGGTAGATTCAACTAAAATAAGTAAAATAAATATATACCCAATGTTTTATTTATTTCAACATGTTCCAAGGAGATTTGTAAGAAAAAAAGGAACACGCATATTTTTCTTCTAATAGTTTATTTACTTGTGAAAATATTAGGGTTTGTTCTTTATTAAAAAATAAAAACATATTATGTTTTGTTACGCATATATTTTATTTGTACATTTTTTACTTTAATTGATATTGCTTTGTTTTAGTTTTATAACATTCATATTATGGAATGTATATAAATTTTAGTTTCAATATTCTAGTTTGTATGTTTTTAAATTCAATTTTCTTTTTAAATTATGTTATTAAAATAAAATGTATAGTACAAAAAAAGAATCAAAGTTGATGTTATTCCCTTTGAATTTTGATAATATGTGGTATAAATTGCCTGACTTATTTTGTTGGATGGCTTGCAGGAAAATTTGGTATAGAAGGTGAAAAGAGATTTGCATTAATCATTGGGTTATTAGCAGGAGCAGCCATACTTGTTATTCTCATTGCTTTCTTGACCAAGATTTGTAGGAGACAGGGTAAGTAGTACTAGACTTTTTTTTTTTTTTTTTGTAGGAGTATAATCAATTCAATCATAAAAAAATAAAAGCATATAACCATTGGATCGATTAAGCAATATCTTGACATGATTTTTTTTGTGCTTGTATCTTTTTTCCATGCAGGTAAATAAGTTAAATTAAGTTTGTGACACTTAGTGGCATTTCCACTGATCAAATCTCACCGTATGGACTTCCTCTATGAGTTTGCTTTTGTGCCTCTTTTGCTTCATGATGTGCTTTATCTTTTGTCACCCTTTTTAATTCTCTTTCAAATTTAAAATTGAATTCAAAAGACGACTTTGAACCTTGAAGAGGATACAAAAAAGAATGTGCAAGATGGGGTACTTGTATTTGAATACAAAAAGAAAAGAGGAAAAAAGAAGTGAGCCAAGAGATTCTAGTTGCTTTCCACTTTACAAAGTTGTGTTATTTAAAGTCTCATGCTTTACAAGCAAAAGTAACTATATTATTATTCATTTATTTCTGTAAAGTTCAATAATAATTTTGCATTATTTACAATACTTGGTATATGCGCCTTTGAACTTTTTGGATACCTAATTTTTTTTTATAAAATATAGTTATGTACTATTTAGTTACTTAATCAAAGCTTATAGATTAAGGAAACGCTTACCTTGCAGTCAAGCACAAATAATATAGACCAAACATGATGTAGTAAAGTGGAAGTGGAAGTAGTAGTAGAAGTTCTTTTTGCACCAAAAAGAAGGTGGTGGTAGAAGCTTAAAAGTTTAGTGCCGGGCTCAAATATAAGTTATAAATGAAGATAGGGTAAAGAAATTAAATAGTAACTTAGCAATATGATATGATGTGATATAAGTGGTAGTTACTTAGGCCAGTTCATAATCTATTATTTTGGTCGTTGAGTCAATCTCCAATCAATATGTATAAAAACATATAGGTTAAAAAGATGTCAATTTTTAAATAAGAACATGCATAAAACTCTTATGAGAATAATGGGTAATTCACACAATTAACCAACTATAGGTTTGATTTTCAGTGATTGTGACTAAAGAAAACTCTCTTGAAAAGTATTTCCATTACACTCGACATACCTCAAGTTATTAGTCTCCTCATATAGAATTGGGTAGAGAAGCCCTAATTTAACAAAAGAAGTATTCAAAAGAAACAATTACTTTTGTTGCAATCTCTTAACGCATGAGCATGATTGTGAAACAAAGAGATGCTAATCATTATCTATATTATTATACTCAGTATTTTAATAATATCTATATATATAAATGAAATATCAAATTTTGGTGCAACCATTTTTTCCTTCTAATTTTACCTTTTATTTAAACTTGATAAAAAAAAATATTATATTTATGTTACCTAATAATAATAAAAAAGGATTGACAAAACGTTTTAGGGAAAAGTAAATCGTCTCATCTCGATTATGACAATATTTTAAGACAAAAAAACAAACATGTTGAAGAAGTAACTGACTACTAAAAAGTAATGTTGCCTCCACCCACTTTTTTTTATTATGATCGTGTTATCGGTGCGGAATATTTACTTATATTTGTTACTGTAATAACTAATTTATATCAGTAATTTGATTAACCATCTTTAATGATTTATTGTTACTAATCATATGTTTCTCATCCATGAAACTTGAACCCACTCTGATCAACGTAAGAGAAAAGTGTAATTTAAACTCACAATTCCTGTAATTTTCTAAAGTACATTATAAGTGACAAGCTTTTTTTCTTTTCAGTAAGAGGCTAGCTTATTGTGTTCCATTGCTCTTACTTATTCTATTTCAAATCTCAAATTTCAAGCTCAAACCAAACAACTAATCCAAATATGAAGAGAAGCATAGGCTACTTAGTATGTTCAAAACAAAAATCAAAACATAAAACGTGTGCTAATGTCTTATCGCGCCCCCTGCACTTTCCCCTCGTCATATGAATATTCCGGATTCTATCTCCATAAATGGATAGAAACAGATAAAAAAAACCCTATTTTTTCAAATTTTAAAATCTGAAAAATAGGGCACCCACCAATTGGAGGATGTTATTAAAAAAAGACTATTTCTTTTCTCATCCTATCTATTTCTTGTGCCTCCTTTTTTTTTACGAAAATGTTCTTGGGATTCTATAATCCGAAGTGAGTTTTCTTCGTGTTTTGAGATGAAAAAAATGAGTTTTTCATCAATTCGAATTTTACAATCCAAATACCCAAAAAAATAGGTCGTGTTCCTTATTTATTTTTTTAGATTATAAAATCTGAACACCCTCTTATGTTAAGAATTCAGAGAAAAACAGAATAATAAATTGTATTAGCTCAAAGACTAAGCATATTTGTAACATGGATAATCAGTTTACGAACCATACTAATTATCCCAACCCTCCTCCTTTCAAGTCATTGTTAGTTGTTTCCATCGAGTCCTAGTCGAAAATCCAGTTTTCAGGCTATTTGCTCATATTATTTTGAAACTTGCTCCGAAAATCAAAAGAAAAAAAAATCCAACTGATTGTTGAAAAAATCTCAGTAGAAGGGACTTCTTACCAGACTTCGTCCCTCAAAATCCAAAATTTCATCGTTTAGACCTTTTTTTTTTTTTATATTCTCAGCAAAATCCAAAAAAATTGTATTAACTTTATTTGATTTTTAGAATTTTTTGGTGGTTTTTTAATATTTTATTTGACATGTTTTATAATTTTACTTTGTTTTTTGGTTGTTTTGAAAAGGAAAATTCATAAATGCTAAAATATGAAAGATTCTGATTGCTATTATATATAAGCATATTTGAGATTCTATAATCCAAACACATCCGAACTATGTTCGGATTATAGAATCCAAAACCCATAAACATTTTGGTAAAAAAAAAATAAGGCATACGCGAAGTAGATAGGGTGTGAAAAGCAAAATAGTCCTAAAGAAAATCATAAAACTTTTAGCCTAGTTAGTACTAGGCCCAAAAATGGATAGGCCTATATGTCAAACCCAATTGCTATCATGTTCCATAAGATCATAACTAGAAGAACCTAGAAGATTTGATTAATTAAAGAACACAGGATTATGATCAATTCAAAGAATATTCTAGAGTGTCTCATCATAAACACAAAACGAAACATATATCACGAAATTTGAAACTACAACATCATATCATATCATATAACATTTAATTCATCACTTTCGTTGTAGTATCAAATCATCACTAATGGCTGAAACTATACTTGGATACCCTTTTAAACGCTTTTTCTTGGATCATACTCCAATTTTTAGGGGATACTCTGGCTCAACAGCACTCTTGGATTGGATTGAATCCCCAACTTCTCATATCCTCAAAATCAACGTTCCAGGTAATGACACTCTCACTTTTTTCTCTTCTTTTAATTTTATTGACCCAAATGGTACCTTGAGTTGTGATTCTACTATGTTTTGTTTTGTTGTAAATATATAGTAATCGTTTGTGGATTAGAATATTTGTAGTACTAACACTTATGATAGATGGCGCCTCTAGTGTTCGACACATGTCCGACATCGATAGTTCACTGACATGATACACATAATTACATTTACATTGAATTATGTTTCATAGTTTAAAGTTATCATCAACGTTGATGAGTCTGATGTTTGTGTTCGTACTTTGTAGATTTGAATCTTTGTAACACATACACTTTTGATGGACAATGACTCTTGTGTTCAACAATGTCCTGCATCAATAGGACACCGATACACATAATTACATTGAATTAATTTTAAACTATTATCAATATGGATGTGTTCATGTCTGTGTTTGTGCTTCATACCTTAATTGATTTTGATCAAGTTTTGGGTGATATGTCATTTGGATATAGGATTCAACAAAGATGAGATAAAAGTACAAATTGAGGAAGGGAACATTTTGCACGTGAGAGGTGAAGGTGTGAAAGAGGAGAATTTAGGAAAGGACATTGTTTGGCATGCAGCTGAGAGAGGGATTGGAAAAAGAGATTTTTCAAGGATGATTGAATTGCCTGAGAATGTGAAATTGGATCAGATTAAGGCACATGTGGAAAATGGAGTTCTCACCGTTCTTGTACCTAAAGATGCATCACCTAAATCACATAAAGTTCGAAACATTAACATCACTAGTAAACTTTAAGATTTGCAAAATTATAGATAGGAATAAAAATGGAGAGAAAATTATGGAAAATAGATGTATCCTATGATGTAAACAATTGCATGGTGTGATCAAGAATCAATGTTTGGTTAATACTTAATATAATAAGGCTTTTCCGTGATCAATTTTAATGCTTATCCAACCCATGGTTCCTTTCTTTGATCGCTTCCAGTGGAACACCTCCTGCACAATTATAATGTTGTTAGTTACTGCTTTTCCTATTAGGATTGAAACTACTTCAGAAAGGGCTTAACATGTTTTCCATCTACATCACAACATTTGAGCAAGAATCTTAGCGACAGTCTTATAAGACACATTGCATAAGTTGGTAGGTTGAGAATCATGTGATTCAGACATTGAATCAACATTTAGAATGAGGATAACAAGCAAATCATTAATAGAATTTATTTCATAATGATAAAATTGCACAAATCATGACTTAACACTTTTCATTAACTTTGGTAAAAAAAATAAACCCTCGAACATATGAACTCTCGGAGCTTAAAAAGGCCCTATATGTTTGATAGTCCTAAAAATCTCTTGTGGTGTAAGCAAAAAGGTCATTTTTTGAATATGGTGCTCATTTAACTGAGAAAAAGCACCATGGAAGCCATTGGTAATATCATATCACTATATTTTAGTAAAACCATAATTTTGATACTCTAATTGAGATATTTTTACAAATCCACGATAATATCATCCAATTTAATGACGTAGTAATATATTATGTGACTTGACATAAAAAGAATGACCTAATTTACGCGAGTCTTCCAAAATACGGGGTTAAATTGAGTCATATGATCAAATATACATAGTTAAAAGAAGATCAATTGAAATGATACAAGAGGTTGGAAGTAAACAATTTATTGTCATGTCATCAAATTAAATGGTATTTTTTATAATGAGAGATCAAAATTGCGGAATTAAAAATAGAAGACCAAAATTTTGTAGAAAAAAATAGAAGACCAAATTGGAGTTCTACCAAAATGGAGAACCAAAATTTCATGTACATTTTTTTATGGGTCATGTTAAGGATTTAAAAATAAAAATAATTGAAAATTTTATATAGAAAGAAATTGTTTTGTTGTTTCAATATGTTGAATGCATAATTCTCAAAATAAAGTTTCCACTTTAAATCTTTTAGCAAGTACACTTGTTAACATTTCTCTTCTTTTATTATCAGTTTACTATATGACCGTTAGAAACATCAAACACTTGGAGGTTAACTTTCACATATTAGAAGTTGTTTATCGGGATGGAAGAGTATAAATCTTTGTATGGAGGATCGTATGATTCTTTGTGCGCGCGCCTGTGTGTTGGGGGAGGAAGGGGACCAGTTTGATGGCAGACTGTGAATAAGTTTACAGAGAGTGTTGAATTGGTAGATGGAGGGTGGATGATTAATAATATTGGATCCTCTACTCCGTTTTGGAGGGATCCTTGGCTCGAAGGTTTTCCTTTTAAAATGTTTTCTTTAGGTTGGAAAGTGATTGGCGAGGCATGGAAAAGGCGAAGGAAATTGTTTGCTTGGGATAAAGAATTGGTGGAGGAGGTGTAGAGTGCCTAACTTTGGTTGTTCTGCAGGTAGAGGTGAGGGGTCGTTGGGCTTGGAAGACATCACTCCTATGAATTATCATAAGGTTTTGTGGTTAAAAATGGTTCCGCTAAAAAATAGATATTTTTGTTTAGCAGTTGTTCGTAACCGTGTTTCGACTAAAGATAACTTGGTAAGGCAGTAGATCATTGATTACAATGATCAAATTTGCTCGTCAAGATGTGGCTTATTGAAAACATGGATCACCTATATATTAAATATGATTTTTATGGTAGGATATGGTCTCTAACTTCTTGTTGGCTAGGCTTCTCAAAGGCTTTTCAGATGATTTTATTGGATCATTTAGTTCAGTTTGGTGGGTTAGGGGGGCTATTAGAAAAATGTTCGTTTGACGCTTATTATTATTTGAACATAAGTGATTTGAATCATATGGAAAGAGCGAAATAGATGAATTTTTCAACAGAAGGAGAAACATTTGCTCTGTCAAAAAGAAAATGAAGAAACATTTATATTATTTAAGTGAACATGTTAAGCTTCAGTCTTTTTGGTGGTAAAAATCAAAATATGTTGCTTTTGATTTTGACTATCATCTTGGAGGCTTAATCATATTTATTGCTTTGTTGTTGTAATGTAGCTTGTATTCTCTTTTGTTGTTTTGGATCTCATTGCAATGTAACTTTGATCTTTTAATAAATTATCTCTGGTACATCTTATGCTTGAAATACTTATTTTCGGTTGGTAATATTATTTTTTTGTACAAATTTTTGGTTGGTAATATATTCATGGCCTTAATGCACTTATTTGTCTGGTTATTTTGACATGTGATATTGGAGTATGTTCCTCATTAAAATTTTAAGTTCAATTGTCTATTACGTCTATTTTGATATAGTTTAGCGTCTTCAAAAACAATATATTCACGGCTTTTTTTTTTATAAAAAGAAATTGCCTCTTGGAAAGTGATCACATCCTTTCCTATCCAACTAAAATATAGTACTGGTAGTTGAGATACATTCATGCAAAATTGTCAGAAGTACTGCATGGCAATTACTAGTTAAAACTCTATAAATTAATATTGAAAAAATTTATTAATTCAGAGAGTTATTAATTTATAGAATGGCTAAAATGTAGTTTTAGTCCTTGTAAAAAAAAAATTGTTTTTGGTCTCTGCAAGATTTTTTGTTTTTGACAATAGTCCCTCCAAAAACAAAAAATCTTGCAGCGACCTTTTTTAAAAACAAAATATTTTGCAGGGACCAAAAACTACAAAATTGATTCAGTTATAATGTGTCACGTATGCAAATAATCACAAAAGTGGGGTCAAGGACTATTTTCAAAAACAAAAAATTTTGCAGCGACCAAAAACAATTTTTTTTTTTTTACAGGGACTAAAACCAAAACGAGTCATATTTGCAGGGACTAAAACCATATTTTAGCCAATTAATAATTATTAATTTAAAGAGTTTTTAAGTAATTATACTGTCCATACCAAACAAAAAGGTAAATTAGTCTATGCCTCTTAGAATTACGTTACAGCGAACCTTAGGACTCAACGTAAATTAGTAATTACTGTGTTCATATGCATTGGAAATCAATAATGACTTTTGAAGTACACTGAAGTAAACAAGAGGAACAAATGTGTTCAATGTAGTTCTATGAATTATTAAATTATGATTTTCTTGGGACCGAAAATTATAAAGGGATCTCCCAAAAAATTATTATCTTATTATTTTATCGAGTTTTTCAATTTTTTACATTGGTCCAAGTCGGGACCGGACAAATTTATTATTTTAAAGAATTTATTAATTTATCGAGTATTAATTTAAAGAGTTTCTACTGTATTTGTATTTTTGTAAGCCTTATTATTCCTTTTATCTTAAGCCTTGTTATTATAATTATTTTTTGACGAAATTAAGCATTTGTTAAATAACGGGACTACTACATATAATATTAAAATGTGCACAACGTATTAAAAAAAAAAGAGTGAGGATATATATATTTAGTTTTTGGAAAAACTTTGAAACTTAATTTAGTGTGTGTATATTTTTTTTGAAGGACGGTGTCTCACTTTTTTTTTTGTTACAAAAGGATAGTGTGTCTGTATTTAATAGCACTACTATAATATGAAATGACCCCATCGTTAAAGTAAAATGACAAAAATGTGGAGCCAAGATGTTATTTTTCGTTATTATTATCCAGCTAAACCCAATTTATGCTATTTATAAGTGCCAACACATGTCATAGTTTCCTGAATCTACCACTCAAAGAACAGCTACATTATCTAGGTACTAGTAATAACTGGCCGGCAGCACCAATTCAATTACAAGTTACTACTATACTATTGTGAAGGTGCCTTAATTTGAATGTTAAATTACAATTTTTGAAACTTGAAATGGAGATAGAAGGAAAAGGATATAAAAAGAAAACAAAGTACTATTGTTAATGCCAAAGAAAGGGAAAGATTTGTAATGTCAATGGAAGGCAAGGAGATAAAAGAAAATAAGAAATTGGAAAAATAACTCCAAGGGAAGGGAAGATAAAATTTTCTTTGACTAACTTCTGGAGGAAGAGTCCTTGCGCCGCTCTGCGAGGGTTTAGTCCTAGTAATGTCATCAGCGCATAATGCTTTTTTTTTTTCTCGTGGTGTTTCTTAAAAATCGTGGTTGGACTTAACACAGCTTCACAAAATCGGTTTGTGAGGTGATGATTGCCCCCACTTATAAACATATTGTCAGGCCATCACCTATCCAATGTGGGACTCTTAACACACCCCCTCATGACCAGCACTATTGGGCTTGGTTCGTGGACATAAATGGTGGGTGGCCCGATGGCGGAAACCTGATAGCAAATGGTCCAATGGATCCATCTTAGAAATCGTGGTTGAACCTAACACAACCCCACAAAACCGGTTTGTGAGATGAGGATTGCCCCACTTACAACATTGTCAGGTCATCACCTATCCGATGTGGGACTCTTAACAGTGTTTTTGTTCGTCTGTGTGTTGACTTTCATAGATCCTCTTGCTGAGTGTTTGTTTATGTAACTATCGTTCTTCTATGTTTGATGTCTTGTTTCCTCAATCGATATGATGTTTTGTTGTCATGGTCGTGTTGTTTCCTCCCTCTGTGTCGATATGTGCTTGTCTAAAAGAAAGTTTAAAGCTCAAATCTTGTTTACTAATCCTTCCCAATATTTCATCACCCACGTTTTCGCCTCACCTCTCGTCAACTACCATCATCTCCCATGGCCAAAGTTCCTCTTTAATTTTCCACAAACAACCAACATAACCCTTTACCTTTCTGCCAATGAAGATTGCCGCTTCTGATGAAACCAGTCCCATAAAGTCACACCCCAGAAGCATATACCTGGATCTCAAACTGATATCGTCAAACTCATGGTCATGCAAAGGTTTGGTCTTGATTTTTTCAGCGGTTGTGCACACACTTTTTAAACCGGCACCGAGTAATAAATTACAGAATCGATCCCCAAACACCCCACCCCTCACACCAAACTCATTCTTAAATTCGATAAAATTTTATAAGCTATATGAAATCAATCTAGATTGAATATATTTAAGACAAAATTGAGTTGGTCTGAAAAACATGTATATTTTTTTTAATACCTTTAAGGGAAATGCTAACTATTGCCCTTGATGCATTGGATAAAGGAATAAAAATAGATATTTTGTTTGGAAAATGATAAAAAGTAGTCAAGTCAACTTATAAAAAGTTTATAAATTGTTGTTTCCAATGTAAAACTACTAATTTTGGTTACTTTAACCATTGCCTTGAGGGCAAAGGGCAATGGATCCTTGATTTTATAAATTAAATTGCTAAAAAATGTAAGATCACTACATCCACAAATATAACATTGACGTTGAGTATGAAATTTTGCTATGCAAATTTAATTTCTATAATTGGATAATAGAACCACATAAGCATAAATTAATGCAAACCTAAATTGTAAAGGTACAAAGTACAACTTTTAAAAATTTAAAATAACTCTAATGACAAGTGGAATAGTTGGCTATGAAATTTGTGCTCATGTATCGAAATAGTAGGCTGTAAGAAAGCTATTTCATCAATGAAAAATAACAAATAAAAAAAGCTTAGAATATTTTTTGACTAAAGATCGAAAACTCATTGCTTGAAATGAATTTCATATGTGTGACTTTAGTGTTTGGTGAATTTAGTGTACTTTAATGAGAGTAGATGATTGATTATCAACTAAATGGACTAAAGAAATGCTAATAAATATCTTTAAGATACTTATAAAAACTTTAAAATAGAAGTTTTATTTTAAAAATTGTGTATTCAACATATTAAAACATTAAAAAGGAATTTTTTTAACATAAAATTCTTCAATTATATTCTTTTTTAAATTCTTAGCAAGTGTCTAAAGATACTTATTAGCAAAACTCATAGACTAAAGTTACACAAATCACATAAGTATGGTCTATTACATGATGCCAAAAGGAATGACAAAAGGATTGTACTTTAGACAAAAAAAAAAAAAAAAAAAATTTGAATGTCCCCGAAGACAAATAAATAACACACCTTTTTTGTTTTTAAAACAACCAAATAAGTATGATATTAATTGAAACCAAATAAAAGGAAATATGAGATTAATTATATGTATTGAGAATATTTTCCCTTTTATTCAATATAATTTTAATATTAAACATATTAAAATATATTGATATCTCATAAGTAATCAAATTTTAATTAATGTTTTAACCTTTTTTTGTCAAGGCGTTAATGTCTTAAATTATTTCTTTCAAAATTATTACATATAATATGATAAGTCAAAAAATAAAGTTTTTTATTTAAATAATTACTACACATTGAAATATTGGAATTATTACCTTAAAATTATGATTCTTTGTTAAAATAGTTTCCTAACAATTAATTTTTTTTTATTTCTGAAAAAATATTTATATAATTGAATGTACGTTTAAAAGTATTTTCGTCATAGTTGTGTATACATACAATTTAAATGTAAAAATTATGAGAGGTGATATATGATTAAATAAAATATGATAATTTAAAAAAAGTATTAATTTGATTAAAAAAAAGGAATAAAAAATGATTATTAAATTAGCAGCCGTATAAAAATAGATGTCAAAGAATTTTTAAGTTCTCAAAATAACTTTTCAAAAAATATACTACATTTTCCTTCAAAAAAAAAAAAAATATGTACTACATTTTGTGACTCTCAAAATGGTTTAAAACAATATATGGGACCCACATGAACATAATAAGGTTTTTTCTGTACAAACGGTCCAACTCGGAGGACACGCTATGACCGGATACCACCGAATTAGAGCCCTTCTTACTGGACAACGGAACATACGGGGGTCCACTAAGAAACTTCCTTAAAATATTTTAACATATAAACAACCAATCACCATTGGTCACCTAAACAAAAACATTGGTTCTTCTTTACAAATGAATGTAGCTTAACACCTCTCAAAAATCATAAGTATGATTTTATTTGTTGTGTGAATCAAACATGACTAATTCCTTGAATCAAATATGACTAATTCAAGACTCAATTGAATTTATAACAATTTTCGGTTAAATGTTTATTTGGGATCATGTAAAGTATATCATAATCACGATGATTTATTGCGATTTTACAAACATTACAAAATATAGTTTTAAAAAAAAGTATGATAAATCATTATAATACTAAGAAATCCGCTAAGATATCAAATCAAACATATGATAAGTTGACATAATATATACTATATATTTAAAGATCAATAATTTTAGATAATTTGGGTTAGACTCGACACTAGATTAAAATTGTTTAACAAAAAAAAAAAAAAAACTTACGCAAATCACCCAACAACATAAGAACGCTTAGATGAAATAACAGAAGTCTCTTCTAATTTAATCAAGTATTAAGTTTGAATCAAATCTTTAACATACAGCAGCGTTAAAACACTTGGATATTCTATTTACAAAAAAATCCCAACAACAAGGTCTTACATCAATAACTGATACGAGTCAACTCATTATCAACCGGATCGATCTAAGTTGACAGAATCCGATTCTCTATCTCTAACACTGCGAAAGGTTGATATAATACGTGACACCCACCACTCTCACTTTCTCACTCTTCACCTCAAAATTTCCCTTTCTTCTCTTTTTCTCTCCGTTTTCCTTCCACCGAAATTCAAACCAAAACCCACCAACTTCATGAACCATCTTCATTACCATACCCATTAACCCAACTCCCTCAAATTCATCACAAACAATCAAACTTCACAAACATGAAGCTGAAAAAAACCGTTCTGCTTTATTTCACAGCATGTCTAATAATCACCATTGTTTCCGGCGCCGATCTAGCTTCCGACAGAGCCAGTTTATTAACACTCCGCGCCACGGTGGGTGGACGTACTCTTCTATGGAATTCAACAGAAACAAACCCATGTCTATGGACCGGAGTTATCTGCAATAACAAAAGAGTTACAGCGTTGAGGTTACCGGCGATGGGTCTCTCCGGTAACCTTCCTTCAGGTATAGGTAATCTCACTGAATTGCAGACGCTTTCTCTCCGGTATAACGCGTTAACAGGACCAATTCCCATGGATTTTGCAAAACTGGTTTCACTTAGGAATCTTTATCTTCATAGTAACTTTTTCTCCGGTGAGGTGCCGGAGTTTTTATATGGTTTGCAGAATTTGGTGAGGTTGAATTTAGGTAAAAACAATTTCAGCGGTGAAATTTCTCAACATTTTAATAATCTTACTCGTTTGGATACATTGTTTTTGGAACAGAACATGTTTACTGGTTCTGTTCCTGATCTTAATATTCCTCCTTTGCATCAGTTCAATGTGTCGTTTAATAATTTAACCGGGCAAATTCCGAAGAGGTTTTCGCGTTTAAATATAAGTGCTTTTTCTGGTAATTCGCTTTGTGGGAATCCTCTTCAAGTAGCTTGTCCTGGAAACAATGACAAAAATGGTTTATCTGGTGGAGCTATTGCTGGTATTGTGATTGGTTGTGTTTTTGGTTTGGTGTTGATTCTTGTTCTTTTGGTGCTGTGTTGTAGAAAAAGAAAAAAAAGTGATTCTGATAATGTAGCACGTGCTAAGAGTGTTGAAGGTGAGGTGTCACGTGAGAAAACTAGAGATTTTGAGAGTGGTGGTGGTGCTGGTGGGAGTTATTCAGGTATAGCATCGACTTCAACGATGGCTTCAGCTTCGGTTTCAGCTTCTGGCGTGTCATTAGAGAAGAGTTTGATATTTATTGGGAATGTGAGTAGAAAGTTTAGTTTGGATGATTTGTTAAAAGCTTCAGCTGAAGTTTTGGGGAAAGGGACATTTGGAACAACTTATAAGGCAACATTGGAGATGGGAATTAGTGTGGCTGTAAAGAGATTGAAGGATGTTACAGCAAGTGAAAGAGAATTCAGGGAGAAAATTGAGGAGGTTGGGAAATTGGTTCATGAGAAATTGGTCCCACTTAGGGGTTATTATTTTAGTAAAGATGAGAAGCTTGTTGTGTATGATTATATGCCAATGGGAAGCTTATCTGCACTCTTGCATGGTATGTGTTTGTCTTTTGCTTTTGATTTTTTGTCATTTTGTTGGAAATTATTTGTGTTTACATGTCTTTTGTTTGTGTTGTGATGCTAATAAGGTAGGTACCTTATCTTTTGTTTTATAAATTAATATGATTGTGGCTGTTCTTGTGTCTACTCCATGTTGGCTTTATGATCAATTATTGGTTGAGTTTGTGCCTCTGAATGTTTTGGTCTCTAAATGTGTGGGGTGGTATCAATATAATTCACGAATGTGTTGAAATCATAAAAACATCCCCGAGTGTGTCATTTGTTAGCAATTTTATGGAGTAAACTGATTAACACAAGACACGTTTGAGGACCAAAAAACTAACAAAAGACATATTCAGAGATATTTTTGTAATTTTGTTACGTTCGACTATAGTGACAATGATTGACACATTCGGTTCCACCAACTGTTTTACTGTCTTGTCTTTGGCTTCATTTCTTCATGCCTTATTTTTGTCATGTGCCAATCTGATTTTAGTTTGCTATTTTTTCCTGAATGTGAGGCTTTCATTGCGTGCAACGTTGTCAAACAGCGGCTGCAGTGGTGCTATAGCACAGCGGAATTTGAATAAATCGCTATTGTTATGCGATACACTATTAAGTACAAAGTATTGTCAAATAGCGGCGCTATAGCAGGATTTGAACAAACCCCAATTTCCCGCGATTGACAACATTGATTGAGTGACAGGATTGATAGGATTCTGGTTTTGAGGCCAATGTATATTTGTTGGTACATTATTTATGCCTATGTGTGATGGAATCTTGCATCAAGAGTTTAAACTTTTGATATGTAAAGCATTATTTGAGAAATCTGAAGTTTATGTATCTCTTAGGCTTTGCAGATCACCAAGATTTATATACCGACTTTATATCAATGCATATTTCCTTTTTGGTTGTACTTAATCTTCTAATATTCAAAATTCTTATGAAGTAATGTTGACTGTACAAAACTCTAGGATTTTGATTAGGACTCCATAGTCAAGCAATCTAGACTATTTAGTATCCGACGGCTTATGTTTTAACTTGGTATGTTGGATCCAACTTACAAAGTCAGAACTTGAGTTGTCAGATCTTAATTTATAGTCTAGATTGTGTGACTGCGGCAAATGCGTGATAAAAGGATATAGATCTAATTTGGATTTAGCGATTGCGTGTCAGATATTTAAATTTTAATTTAGTACATGCTCTATATTTGCATTTTGATCTTGAGTTAGATGCTAAGACATTTATGCACATTATTTGTTTACTTATACGTCTTCCTATTTTCATTTTATAGCAAATAATGGAGCTGGAAGGACTCCATTGAATTGGGAAACTAGGTCCACCATCGCCCTTGGTGCTGCTCAAGGGATTGCATACCTACACTCACAAAGTCCAACATCTTCCCATGGAAACATCAAGTCATCAAACATCCTTCTCACCAAATCATTTGAACCTCGCGTCTCAGATTTCGGGCTCGCTTACCTGGCTCTTCCAACCGCTACACCCAACCGAGTTTCCGGTTACCGTGCACCAGAGGTCACCGACGCACGCAAAGTATCCCAAAAAGCAGACGTCTATAGCTTTGGTATAATGCTTTTGGAGCTTCTTACCGGGAAGGCGCCTACCCATTCTTCACTGAATGAAGAAGGAGTAGACCTACCAAGATGGGTCCAGTCCATTGTTCAAGACGAGTGGAACACCGAGGTTTTCGACATGGAGCTTCTCAGGTACCAAAGCGTTGAGGAGGAAATGGTGAATCTTTTGCAGCTTGCGCTTGAATGCACCACTCAATATCCTGATAAGAGACCTTCAATGGATGTGGTTGCAAGCAAGATTGAGAAAATTTGTCATCCAAGCTTAGAGAAAGAGGAAGAGAAGATTCATGATGATTTGTCTAAAGATGAAGATAATTGATTTTTCCCAACAGTACTATTCTGTTGATGATTGGGGGTGCTCCATAAGCTTAAAAATATAAAACTAAAGAGAGAAACCTCATTATTTCAATATTGGCCTGTTTTTGGCATGATTATTATATTGTTCTTGTTTTATTGATTGAAGGAGTATAGAAACCAGTTAATTTACTGCTACATTTAGATACATGATTGAGTTCATTTTTACTGAATTATTATGTGGGAAATGTGAATAATCTGTTTGGATATCTAGTTATATTTACATCCTTTTATCATAGTTTTTTGTTTTTTATAAGCGTTGAAACAAGGTTTTCTACTCTTCTTAAAGTCCAACCTATCATAGTTTTGAGTGCATGTTTATAGTATTATCTTCTAGACCCCATTTGCTTGTAAATTGAGTTTTGTCCATAACATGTTTGGCACAATCACATGGGTTTATAATTGAATATGATTGAATCATGATTTTAGTAAAATAAATAGTTTATATCATATCATAATTTGCAAACTATATTTCAAACACAACCATTATATGGACGGGGTTGGGCAGGGGGGACTTTTTTTCTATTATATAGAAGATGGTTGAAACTAAATCTTTTTCAAATTATCTTGTATAATGTTTAGAGGACATAAAGAAAATATAATGTAACATACATTTTATTTTATATTTGATGTATTCAACAGCATAATGATGAAGAAAAAAAATAGAAAAAATATCATTAAAAAATATGAAATCGAATAAAATGAAACACATTCACCTGCCACACTTTACCAAATCACACATCAAGACATGGTTCATATAATGATTTATGGGTTTATATTTGATTTTTTTTTTTTTCAGATGATAGCTAAAGTTAAAACATTCTCACCAAATAAAGCTGAAGTTCAAAACTAAATAATTGAGATTGAGTACACTTCATAACTACTACTGGGGGGCTACCTCATTTCGATAAAACTTAGTTAACATTTCAAATCACACTATAAAAATAACTTAAGAACTATACATGATATATCTAAATTTGGTTATCATGTTATTCATACGACCGCCACCGTTGGTTAATATTGACTAATCTTCATTGGGAAACCCGTGAATCATACAAAATAAGTTCTCGTCTTTCGACTGAATTTTTTCCATACGCAAGAGTTACAGATCAAATTCATGACCACTTATTTAAATGAGACAAACTCATTACCACTGTCAATGGTATACAACTTATACATTTATTCTTTCTCTTGTGCACCTGTTTTTGTTATATTATTATTCATATTTATGTTTTTATCAATTAATAAAGTAAAAACAATATAGAGCAGCCTTTAAAGTGATGCTGCTTTGGCTATTGTTCTATTCTTCAACAACATCTTTGTGCCTTCAAATTCCAAAATAGATCTTGGGTAAAAAAAAAACAACTCTATTAACATCTAGAAAATTTTATGGTATGTGCTTTCCTTGAAAATTGACATATATTCTTTGTTGCACATCTTTTTGAGTGAAAAAGAGAGTATACTAATATGACTACCCAAATAACCATATTTAAATGTATATGTAAATATTTATCGAGTTACTTTTGCTTTTAGACACAACTTCGGTTTGTTGAAACTTAGGTGTAAAGAATTATGCTTTTCTAACTTATATCTTTGGCCATATGATAAAAAATTGAAAGAAAAAGACAGGTAAAAGTGAAATGTAGATTGATTTCGCTTCTAATTCAATTTTGATTTGTTGAAACTGAGTTGTTTCAGTTAGTTTTAGAAGGGATTATCTAAATTTAGGGAAACTAGTAAATATATCATGATTATCTAGTCTAGATATATTCTTTTAGTAAATATTTAATTCTTTTAGTTTGATACTAGTGTGGAATAACCAATTCGAATGGAATTGGGCTCAGATTTCATTAGTGTCTCGAGCTCAAGTTTAATTGATGACAAAATGTGGTTGAGAAGAGAAACTTTAGGGATTAGTTATCGATAAAGTTAGTAAATATTTCAACCAATATTTTTCAAGGGATTAGTTAGTAGTATTATAAAAAATACTACTAGTGTCTATAATTCTAGTTGTATTTTAATAATAATAATAATAATAATAATAATAATAATAATAATAATAATAATAATAATAATAGAATAATGGGAAATTTCAAGGTTTGATCTAATGGTAAAAAGATAAGTCTTGAATCTAAGATGTCTCGGTTTCTAGCCTTGTTAGTGTATTTGAAAAGAGGTAAACGTAAGTATATTTGTAAGTGTTCTTGAGCTTGAAAGTCTTTCCTACCTTAAAATGTGACACCATCTTATCACCCTAAATTTCTTCCGTTAAAAAATATAACGAGAGGATATGCTTAAATAAAGAGGATGTGTATATTTTGTTTCTGAAAGAGTTATTTATAGAGAAACAAAACTAAGCAAATAATTTTTTTTCACTATCCCTCAAAAAAAAAAAAAATCACTAAACAAAATCTTCAAAAGTAGAAAGCAAATGGTTGCATTTGACACAGACTAGGGATGGCAATTAGATCCAGGTTCGATGGACACCCACAAAAAAATACCCGCAATAGATAGCGTAAAATCCCGCTTTCATGGATATGGGCATGGGTTCGGGTAATTACCCGCAAACTTAAAAGGATGCGGGCACGGGTACGGGCACTATACTACCCAGCCCCACAACCCGCATATATGTTTTTTTTTATATATATAATAAATAATTTATATATTAATTAATAATTAATTTACCTAACTATTTAAGCTTAGACCTAAATCTAAAAATTGCTTATTACAGTAACCTAAACCTAGCATTTCGTTGCGTTGAATCTCTGCCGCCTGCCTGCCTTTCGTTGCTTTTTGTTATCCATCTCTTATGCTTCCGGGTAACTATTTCTTGAATCTCATATTTCTAAAGGGATGTCAATTGGACTCAGGCCTGATGGGCACCGCTAAATACTACGATTCATACTTTTTTTATTTGGTTAAATACTACTATTCATACCATTTTATGAGTTGATTTGAAATTTTCTGGATCATAATTGTATTTCAGTTGTGGTGCTTTTTTATTGTCTTTTCAGAGTTAAATTGCAGATAATGGGTGCGGGTATGGACACTTAGGTGCCCATAGGGTATGGGGAAGGGCACGAAAGTTGTTGCCCACGAGGGTACGGGCCCGGGTACGAATATTTTTTACAAACGCGGATATGGGGATGGGTACTATAGTACCCTGCCCATTGGGTACCCATTGCCATCCCTAACACAGACAAAATGGGAATAGATAGTACAGTTATGTTCTGTTATCTTTTCCTTGATTCTATAAAAAAAATTAATCAAACTAAAATGCACCCTTTTTGGTTTTTATATATCTTGCTTTATTCTATATTTTATATAGGCCAATAAGCAAAAACATTTTTCTTCCTGTTCTATTCCCAATTAGGTTGACATCACTAAATGTTTACCAAACATTATTAAAGTAAAATAAATTACATTTTGATGATTATTAATAAATACAGTAAATATTTTAGTTGATAGCATGACCATCTACCAAAACTTCAATTGAAAATGAAATATTTGTTGGATATATACTAAGCTTTGAAATATGAAGCACGTTGTGTCACAAATTCGAAAGGGACCACAAGGTCGTGATAGTTGCCTTACCAGTTAGTTCTTGAACCAAATGGATAATCCATAGAGTCCTGCATGTGGACCACTACCAAATTATTTTGAGCTTGAGCTTGAGCTTGATCAATAATAAACTATAGTATAACTTTAAGGGTTTAATTACAGCCATTAATAAGAAAAGTACAACAGATATAAGTTCATTCTGATGAAAAGCATGTGTAACAACTAACAAGTCATTACTCCCATTAATTGATCCCAACACATCAATGACATGTTTGGATGACATTAAGTTTATCCTCTGACGTATATGCATTTGTGAGACTCTTTGAAGAGCTTATGGAAACAACAAACAACTTATGACCTGTTGTCCATAAACTCTCCATATAATAGTTTATATGATACCAATCTATGCGTAAACACTTATATATAAGCATTTACATTATAAGCGCTTAATTAAACTATTTATCCAAAGAGACTAATTCTAACACCACAACATCACAAAAGAATCAAGCTGCTGGTTATACAGTTCTTTTTAACTATTCCATAATTTGTCAACATAGACATTTGATCACCACCACACATCACCCTAATAAGAATTTGGTTGAAAAGGACACACTGATATGAATTCAGAGTTTTAACACGCAGAGCTTAGAGAAGTTAAGCAGAATGCAAGGCATTTTCTATTATCTTAACTCTGGGCAATGAAATATTAACATTTTATGATATGATCTGGTTCAGTTGTACATTACATTTAGTGTTATTTGTGTGAGATTCTATTTTTCAAAGACAAATCCATTCAATTCCAGTAATCAAATTGCCATTTATGATGTTCTTATTAACTGGTAAATTATCATGTTCTCCTAACAGCAAGTGTTGCAAACACAGCCATAATGCAATCCACCAGTCATAAAATCTAGATAAACAATACACATACATGATCGCGCGCGCATACACCGATTAGAAGGCTAACATGTTGATTTTTCATTGAGCGGACATATAATTATCTTCGTATTGGACAAAAAACATGGGTGGGCGTGAAAATAATGAATCACATGCTTCGAGTGACTTTTGTCCTAAATATGTTCGTAAATATAAGCATTTATCATTATAATTTAACAATGGTTGCCTTTCTCTTCCATGAATTTACAATGCCTAGAGTCCTACAAGAGTGTGGGATTGAAATAATAAAACTATTTCCTTTCAAGATTCCAAGTCAAGGAAGCAATTTGTTTAAAGTGTTAGCACATTTTCAAATGGTGAATACATTTTATTTGTGAAGCAAGCCTCAATATTGATCTTTCTTCCACATTTAAATCACAATGATACCAAATATTTTTAAACAAATGAAGTTGCTAGAGACTTGAATCTAATTATAAACATAAACCATCCAAAACTTGGGACAATATGAAGTAATCAGTTTACTCAAGAACATCGCATGAAAGATTTGACCAAGTTTGGTTGCTGTACACATACACATACTTGACCCGCAACTAAAATTAAGGTCTATGCATTACACCGGGAAGGAATTTCTCATCAACACAATCAGTTTGCAGTTTTCGAGTGTTTGATAAGCCAGTCGATGACGACATCTATGTTTACAGAATCCTTGCATGAAATCATGTAGCAACAGACCTCTCTGTCTTTAATTGACTCAAGTCCTCTGAAATCAACCAAAGTCGAAAAATCAAAGGTTTAATTAGTTACACAAAGCATTAAGAAATATTTCAATAAATACACACAACAATAAAAACAATAATAATGATGATTTTTGGATGAAATTATTATATGAACTTACAGTTGATCTACCAATGCTTGCTTGGAAAGAGCTTCCGACTTGTCAATTTTGTTTCCAAGAACAAGCAATGGAATCCCATTCAAGGAAGGTTTTGTCAGGAGTTCATTTAATTCGCTTCGAGTTATTGGAACACTGTCTCTATCAGCAGCATCTACAACATACCTGCAATTGCATCCATGATTAAAGCAAACAGAACTGTATATACACCAAGAAATGCAACTCCTAATTACTCGAAAGAACAAAAATACACACCACAATATGAAGCATGTGTAAGACTTCTTATCAGAGAACAATATAAGAGGAGAGTACAGAAATCAATTGGCCGTTATGTTTTTATTATGTAAGTTATGCTGTTTATTTTTATAAATAAACAGAGAAAGGAAAGGAGAAATGGGTGATGGGATAGTTATTCAATGGTTATGGCCTTATGGGAGGAAAAGACCAAGACTCTTATAATTCTGTAAACTAGATTTCCAATGGTAGTCTAAAGTCTAGCCACAGTAACCAAAATTCTTCACTAAAAGTCGGTTATTTCCTTTATATTTTCTATGTTTGAACCAGTTTCTATCAGCATCCACGGCCAATCTACATCTTGATAATAAAAAACAGTGGTTATAAAAACAAGTATCAGGAAGTGGTTCGATCCAAGCTATTACGACCCGGGGTACCCAAATTCTTGAAACTAGCGGAAGTGGTCAAATAGCTTTTAATAGTGACTCTTGACGTGAGCCTTTGGCTGGGTGTTTTGTTCTATTGTTCTGTAACTTCGCTCCATTTTCGGGTTCATCTTGTGCTTGATTTGGTTTTTAAAGAAAATATTTACCCGTTCAAAGAAGAAGAAAAAAAGAGTATCAGGATTTCTGTCCCTAATGTTTGAAAGAATGAGGAATACACACAATCACCTCTTCCTCATTCATTGAAAAGTGAAACTTTAAATGAATGATGATAGAGACATTTTCGACTTCTATGTTCACTCTCTATCAACATTCATTCTCCTCCAACACTAACAACATCAACAGTTTGTCTATATATTGGTGCTGTGAATGGAATTTTTCACCAAACTTGAATCACAACCCTTTAGCTCTACGTTCTAAGTTTCTAACGATTCATGTGTAATTGAGAAAATCTGTGTCTGCCCCCTTCTCATTTCCTTGTTGCCAATAAAGATAAAGTTACCTTATTGGAAGCCACACTAATTGCTCCTCAATTTGTATGATCACGTGTCTTGCCAAAACTTGAATCTACGGTACCTACCCATGTTTTGACCCAATTATATTGACTAACCGAAATCATTTTGGGATTTACTGAACCTTAGGTTAGGCCGAAAACTTAACAGGCTGCCTCCACCACCACTGTTTCCCAATAACCATCTCTTGACAGTTTTCCTTTGAATTCCTTCATCACCCAATAAATCCTCCTCCACATCTTTAGCCATTCTAATCAACTGCACTCTATTTTGAGGCTGCAGAGTGTGAACCTTTCATTGTAAAGATGGCGGAAGACCACTCATGAGATAGCTCATGTATTGTTGTTAAGGTAGTTTTGGTACCTTGGAGGAAATCAACACAAAAGCCTCTATATTGCTCAATAGTGCCGAACAGTCGAAAAGCTAACAATTCTTCAAAGGGATTTGCATGCACCCACCCCCATACTGTTTTATAAGAGTCTACTTCAACTTATCCCAAGTCAGTTTTTCTTCAGTCCCTTTGAGAAGATCAAACCAATGAGTAGTTCCTCCCTTCATATATGGCCAGCTAATTCTCACCTCGACTTCTTCAGTTGTGTTTAAAACTTGAAAATAAATTTCATTCCTAGTGATCCATGCTATGCCTTGTTCCGTCAAAAGAGTTTTTTGGACTAACTGTTCTGTCAAACATAGGAAAGTCTACATTTTTAATTAACATTTTATACTCATCCCAATACCCACCTTGTAATTTTCTTGATATTGGTTGATGAGACCTATCAACAAAGGATGAATCTCTAACTGAAGCAGATTCAACCCTGCAATCCTCAGTATTGTGACACATATGCACTCCATGTTTGCCCTCTTGAATTCTTTCAACAGATCAACCCTACTTTGTCATTCTTAGAATTTGGACTAGGCTTAACTTAACCCCAAAAGCTAGTTCAGTCACATTAGTTATATTTCTAGTCGATGTGTCATCTCAATACCACCCCCTCACATCTAGTATTGGACATATGGAGCGTCGACAAATACAAGTGATCCAATTTTAGATCTAGAATAGGTTGCGATACCATATTGGAGTATGGGCTAGGCTTAGCTTAATCCCATAAACTACCTCACGGGGTGAAGATTGGCCAAGGCTTAAAAGGGCTACTAAGTAAATTGGCTATATTTCAAGTCGATGTGGGAACCTAATAATCATCTATAATTTCTCTAATTCACAACCCTCCCCTCTTGGATTGGATCACAAAAGTCGGACCAACTATAGGGTTTATAATAAACTTTATTGAACTCCACAAAGAGTATACCAACCCACGGATATGGTAGATGAACTTCCCTATTAGCCTTAAGGCCGAGACTCTCCTATGAGAAAACAATTATCACGCTCACACAAAAGAAAAAGAGAATGCAAACCAAAAACTTACACAAGTCCTCCTTATAACAACACCATATTAATTCAATCATTGCTGTGTACTTTTCTTATCATATATCTTCCCTACTGCACATAAAACAACTAGTACTACATAACTGTCCTAACATTTATATTCTATATTACTAATTTAACCTTAGCATTTTCTTATTTCTCCTAGAGTACACAAGCCACATTTTAGGCTTGTTTTCTGCATGGTCCAGGACCTAACTTTGGGCTCTAACAGAAACATAAACAATAAAAAAAAACATTAACTATATACAATTTGTAATCCAACACAAACTTAAAAAAAATGACAAAGGAAGATATGCATGTCTATCAATGTATACATATGTAAGTAAGAGAGAACATGAAAAGAGACAATACACAATAGCAGAGACACCACGACAGTAGCGCTCCCACATTGTTCGAAACCTCCGTTGTCCACCAAGATCCCAAAGCTTTATCGTGACATTTCCCTTAGTCACTTTTCGCATATTGAACCCAACCTAAAGTTCAATAGCAAAATTCACATTTCAATTAGCACGTGCACAATCCTTAAATTCTGAATTCAAATTTAACAAAAAAAGTAAAGATACTTACAGTTGGAATCATATCCTCGCTGTACCCTCCTGTCTGTCAAACAAAACAAACAAAAATCAATGACCAAACTATGAAACCATATCCACGAGAACAAGCAACAAAACCAGTAATAATGAGTTAACTCACAGCAATTGAATTGACAAGAGAAGTTTTTCCAGCATTCTGAAGACCTACGAGAGAAAGCTCCATCTCTTGTTTAAAAAATAAGCTGCCAAAAAACACAAATTCATAATCATTCATTCAGTTCACAAATCCATACAAAATCACATAATAATTTGAGCCAAAACCCAATTTAGTCCCTAACAATTTTCTCCTGGATCAATTTAAAATCCCGGCAGAAACTAATACCAAACTAGTACCTCCCTGACATTTTCAAATTAATAGGGACTAACTTTGGTAAGAGACTTGATTGGGCTGCGAGAAAATTGTGAGTGGCCAAATTGGATCTTTACTCTAATAATAATTTAGAGGTTTAACATCTAGGATTTATGAATCTCAATCAATCAATAAATATTTAAACTTTGTAAACAATCATATTGGAATGAAATTAGAATACAGAAACATAAAAATTGAAACTTTATAACAAAGAAAATAAAAGTATGAAAGGAAAGTGGGTTTTACCTGCGGAGCCAATTGAGAAGAGAATCCCAGAGACCCATTTGTTGAGAATGAATGAATAGGAAGAAAGAAGGAAACTTTAGCGATCAATGAATGGTTTATGGAATGTTAAGGAAGGAAGAGATGTTTTGTTTACAATGTCGATACGATACGGCAGAATAAAAACACAGAACGTAGGTGTTTTTTGTCTGTCTCTTGTTTTGTGCCTTGCTATTCCCCCCTTTCCAATTCTTGTCCTCTTTATATATACCGCTCAATTCACCTCCTTTCCTGTAACTAGAAACAAAGTAAAGTAACCTAATTTTATTTTATCTTAATTTCAACTTTTTTTTGTGTGTGTAGAGAATCTATAGTTTATCTCTTATCCTATTAAATAACTTTTTTTTATTTATAATTTTATCTCTTATCTTATTAAATAACTTTTTTTTTTAGGGAAAATAACTTTCTTGTTTGTATGTTAAATAATTAATTATCTTATTGATATGTTTGATATAAATCAAGTAAATTAAAAAGTCACCCTCTAATAAAACTATATCATAAGATAAGATGACAAAATTGTGAGCATAGCTCAGTTTGTTTGAACAATGTATAATATACGTAAGGTTCAAGGTTCGAATTCTGACCATTACCAAAAAACTAAGCAGATTGGAATGAATATTTCAAAATTTGTCGACCCATTTAAAAAAAAAAGAGATAGATCAATCTGAAGTTTATTATACTTTCCAAAGCATTAACACCAAAAGATGTCAATTTTCTCAATGTAACATGGTTTCTTCCCACGGATCAAGTCAACAACCTCAAGAGAAGTGAGTATGTCAAGGACAACTCCAATGAAAGCATAGATGCTCTAGTGTGCATTTAATAAATGTCTATGGTTTCTTTCAACTATTGAGTTTTGTTGTAATGTTTCCACACAAGATGTTTGATGTAAAGTACACATAAGAGTAAAATGATGGCATATTAAACTCAGATCCATTACCACTACGAATGGTTTTACTTTTGCATGAAAATTGAGTAGAAGCATATGTTATTAAATTATGAATAAGGAATCTAGTTTCAGATTAAATAGCATAAGAAAAGTCCATGCATTTCTAGTATGATCATCTATAATAGTTAAAAAATATTGAAACCCTTTATTATAAACAGATTTTAGAGGACATCATATGTCCAAACGTACGATACAAGATCAAAGGGGTGTGTAGAAATACAATGACTAAAAGGAAATGACAGACAAGAATAAGAAACTAAAAAAATTCCACAAGATATCTTCCATCACCGGGCTGGAAAAATATGTGGAAACGGCAAAATAAAATAAAAAAATAAAGAAATTAATAATTTATAAGCAAAATAAAAAATAAAAAGTTGAAAGATTTCGACCATCTTACATTATGGCCCAGCTGAGCCTCAATTCGCTGAAGCTCAATTTCGATGGGGGGCAGAGGAGGAGGTGGTGGGGTAGGAGCAGTTGTGGGGGGGAATAGACTTTTGATGACTTTTTGGACTGCCCAAAAGAGAAACATCAAAAATCCAATCGCACCTATAACTGCAAAAATGATGGGGAAAACAACTCCCTGGTGGTGGTCATGGTGTGTGCCCCGCGGAAAGAAATGGGAGTGGTGCTTCGGTACAACGGGCGGCAGGGAGGGAGAGGATCTTGGAGGGTGCTCCCTGCATCAAACAAGAGACGAGGTTCAGTAAACAGTACTGAGTCGAATGATTTACCAACAAAATTGAGAAGAAGAGAAAGCTAGTAAAAACAATCATACCCATTGAAGTCATCCATGCCCATTGGAAAGTGATAGTAGTGGTGCCTCAGCACGACAACGGGTGGAAGGGAAGGAGAGGATCTCGGAGATCCAGAATCATAAGGTGGGAGGTCCCTGTACCAAACAAAAATTAAGCTCAATCATACTCAAACAAGGGTAAAAATGGATTCTAGAAACGATTGTTATGAATATTTAAGAGTAAGTTTTAGGGTTTTAGAGAGAAGATAATTGTTGAAATAATTGAGTGATTCTCAGTCCAAGCTTAAATACAACTAAAATAGTTAAATGATATAGATAACTTACTCCATAGGGATCTGACAGAGGGAATAATAATAAGAAGACGACGAAAACAACAGGTGGTGGTGGTAGTCGTGAGGAGCAATTGCGTTTCTTTAAGAATCAATTTCAATCTCTGCCAAGATCTTCAACTCTCTTCTATCGAGTTGGAATCCCTCAAACCAGAAACAATAGGTGGTGTTCATAAAGAGCTTACTAAAATGATTTTTACCACACATGATATGTGCGTGCGTGCGCGCAAGTGCGTGCATGCGTGTGTTGTTTATAAAAAAAAAAAAAAAGTAGACATGAGTTGGTAGGTTGGTGGATGGTTTGATATTTAATACTACTAGTCTACTACTATGATGTATGATAAATTTATCATCAAAAGGTAGCATAACTAATTGATGTTGCGTTAAAAGAGACATGAAAGGTGTGGAGCGGTGGCGGATGTAGAGTACGACAAAGACGACATTGTAATGAGCTTGGTTATATCATATCAATCTATGTCAAAGACCCTTTTGGTTATCAGAAATGATACTCGGACACAAAACCATAGACAAATATACGACACCATATTTACAAGGATGGGTAATTTCAAAATTTCAACATTAAACCAAGGACAGTTTTGGAAAATCCATTTTATCTTCTTCTTTCCCTGCTCATTGTGGTGCGTTCCCTCTCCCTACGAACCTCTTCTCTCTTCTCTCACATCACCTCCAATCGGCAAGTTCTCCTCTGATTTTTCACCATTGACCGAAGCAAATTGATATAGGTAAATCTCCATCTCCTTCATCATGTATGACAATCTCATATCCGGTTCCTTTTACATTCAATTTTAATTTGATCTGAAATTGTGGTGTTCAATGTGTTCTTTAGTTTTTCTTTTGATGGCTATGGGTATTAAAAAGAAAAAGGTAAACTATTTAATTTCCCTTTGAAACTATATTTGGTTTGTCATTAAACATGTTTGAAAGTTTATTTGGGTTTTTTTTCTTCATAGCTAAAGTTTTATGTGTGAAGCTATGAACATTGTGTTGATTTGTTTCATGACTGTGTTTGCCTTTTGCAGTGAAAAAAATGTCTAGAAACTCTTCTAATTTCAATTAGACACAATTGAAAAGAAAGGGTGGTTAGTTGTTTTGGTTGTGATATTGTTGTTAGTGTTGTGTGGTATTGTTTAGATAGAATTTTTTTCAGCTTTTGAGAGTTTTATGAGCTGCATTTGCTGTGCTTTTGCAGTGGACATTTTATGCTCAGTTTTCTGCCCAGCATTGTGCGAGTTGGCTGCTGCAATGTTGGGCTGTTGCGGCTTTGCTTTACTACTGTGTGCGCGTCCGTTTCACATGGATTGTTGACCACTGCTGTCTTCTTTACATGGATTGGATTATCCGAAACAACACCAATTCAACAAGCTTGTAAATGTTCCGACATAATGAAGGAAATGAGCAATAAGAAATTTGAGAAGTTAAATGTCAATTTGTATGTTGAGAAGAAAGGAATTGGAGTATCATTCTTTTGTTGCTGCTATGGTGATTTTTTGTTACTTATGTACTTAGGTTTTAGGGAAAAATTGAACGGTTTATTTGTTACACTTGTTGACTATTTTGTGATTGTTTAAAACAATTATGTAAGATTGAAATCATAGTATTTGTATCATAATAGAAATGTATTGTATTATGATAATGGTAATGATTGCTTTTGAAATTTATTAAGTGCCAAGTATTTATGACAGGTTCAATTTTAGTCTTGTAGTATCTTTATGATAAACTGTAATTTAACAAGGCCGCTGGTACTGTTAACAAGGCGGCTGCGGAAACTTGCAGATTAACCAAATCTTTGAAGTGAATACATGATATTTAACAAAAAGATTAAACACATCTTTTTTCTATTCTCAAATATTAAGTTGTGACTATTTTTTCACTTTTTTTTTAAAACGGCAAATTTATTAGGCTAAGATGTCGCAAGAAGCAAACAAACTCCCACAAGAAAGGACTACAAAAGGTTCCGCATATAGATGAAAACCAAACAAACAAAACAAAACACTCAAACACCTCCCCCCTGATACAAACCGAAACAGCAAAGTACAAGGCCACCTGCTAATAGCAGAAAACTGGCGTGCATACGAGCACCCAAACAAATTGCCCATCCGAAACACAAACAACTAAAACAGATAAAACAAGCTGCACCTAAACCTGCAACAGTACCAACAGGAAGCTAGGCAAGAAAAATACAAGACAATTCCTTCCTATCTAACAAGACAAGTCCTTCCTATCTAACAAGAAAAACATAAGACTATTTTTCACCTTATAATGATATAAGACACATAAGAAGCGCACACCCATAATATTTCATTGATAAGTTGTATGGAATTTAAGAGTTTTGACATGAACTTGCAAAATAACATTGCTGCATTATATTCACTAATTTGTCCATTACTACAACACCATTTCCATGGTTGATTAAGTACATCACAAAATAAAACTTAAATTACATAAGTTAACTAACATTGTACCTAATGTTGACTTTACAAACATGTTTTAAACATGTTTTCCCAAAAAAAAAAAAAAAAAAACTGAAATTCATGACTATGTATAGACCTTTGTCCCCATGATCTGACCACCAAAAAACACAATATCATTGTTATATAAGTCTTGTTATATACACACAAAAGGCCACTTCATCTTCTTAGCAATGAGTGCATTAGCTTTTGTCCAAAAAATATTAGAGTTGTCCATACTAGTTAACTACCATTGTACTTGCATCTAGCAAATTTCCACCACTTACAACATCAACATATGGTTCAATGTAGATGTTGCTGTCAAACTGATTTGTCACTCTTTGAGAATTGTTGTCCTGCAAATTTGGACAAACAGGAAATTAAGATGGAATATCCATATATACAAGGTGATTACAAAACTTGTAAATAAAATAAAACATACATTAGTTCCTCTGTCATCACTCTGTTTGGTTAGTTTACTTGGCTTCTTAATAGCTTTTTCGATTGCAGACATTTTTCTTTTTGATGGAGGGCGGCCTTTACGTTTAACCCGCAATGGACTGTGAATTTCAGTACCATTGTTTGGATTTGAGTCATTTAACATTTTCAGTTGTAGCATTCCTGGTGGGTAAATCAGAAGTAAAATGATGTAAAATTTCATGGAGGTCCTTAGATGTGTCTTCAAACTCTGCCGCTACTTCAGCAACCTCGTAGAAATGCTTGCATAACTTGTCAAACCTGTCCATTTGTGGCTTCAATTGTGTCACACAATAACTGCTCTTGATATATGTATGCTTCCTTTTAATATTTTTATTCCATCTAGCTACAACATACTTCTCTGGTACATTTTTAACCCTCTCTTGAGCACACACACATAACACATGTCGACACAAAATACCTCTAAATTCAAACAATGAGCATTCACAATTGAGATCATGGTTTTCTCGATTAAACACAACTTTAAATACATGTTCTTTTGTTCTATCCCCAACTAACACATCCTCCAACACATGATATGTGGCAAAACAACCCTCCACGGTGTTCAATGAATAAGCACAATTCATTTTAGATCTAAATTCAGCTTGAACCTCCTTAAATTTAGCATGAGTATACTCACCTTGGAATTGCTTTTCAATTGACGAGTTTGACCCGCAAGAAATTGTGGTATTCATCGAATTAAAATCTGCTTCAAATTCTTTTTCTGCTCGACTTCGGAGAGCATTATCATATTGTTTCATAAATTGATTTAGACTTGTCGTTGAATTGATATAACCATCAAAGAAAGCGTGTATACTCTCACTTCGTTGAGTTGTTGACATACCGGCCCAAAAATATTTTCTTAACAAGGTTGGTACCCATCTATGACGTTCTTTATACAATCCACTCAACCAATGATTTTGTTGAAGCTCAAATTTTTCGATGAAGGAACACCATTTCTCTTCAAAATCATCTATTGTGAACGTATCATAAACAACTTCTTTCATTGCAAACTTAATCCTTTTATAATCACCATACCCACTGAGTTTTTCGGCAATTTTTTTCATTATATGCCATAAACACCACCTATGGCGAGTTGTAGGGAACACTTCCTCGATTGCATTTTGCATTGCCTTACATTGGTCAATCACAATAGCAACAGGGGGCTTTCCTAGCATACAACGAAGCCATGAATTAAAAAGCCATACAAACGACTCTGTGTCTTCTCCTGATAGCAACCCACATCCAAGTAATGTTGATTGACCATGGTGATTCACACCAACAAAAACAGCAAAAGGCATATCATATTTGTTAGTCAAATATGTTGTGTCGAAAGTTACAACATCTCCAAAATACTCATAAGCAGCCCTACTTCTTGCATCAGCCCAAAAGACATTCCTTACATGAAAATCGTCATCCAAATCTATTTCATAGAAGAAATTTGGATTTTGTTCCCTCATTTGACAAAAATAGTTTATCAAGGCCTTGCCATCACCTTCTTTTCCAATTGCACGTCGTTCCTTGTTAACATAATTCCTCACATCTCTTTCATTAAATGGTACATTTTCATGCCCGCCTGCATCTTTAACAAGAGATTGAAAAGTCTTGTTGATCCTCACACCTGCATCATCATTGATTTGAATTGTCCTCTTTACATGCAAGTCCATATTCTTGTTAGCCTTGAACAGCCTTGCCTTTGTAGGGCTAGTATGATGAGAATGATTAGGCTCAAATTTGTTAATGTACCACAATCCATCTGCTTTCAACTTGATACAAATCTTAGCAGGACAACTTTTTCCCATTGTCGGACGTGTCTTCAATGTACATACACTTTTCGTCACTTCAGCCCGATCTCTTGTGCATGCAAGAATTAAGTAGCATACCTCCCCATCCTTTCCTTTTCTCGATGTTCTAATCTTCCAATCAAAACCCTTTCTCAAAGCATATTCTCTATAAAATGATTTAGAAACACATATCTGTTTTAGGCTCCCACCATGCATCTTCATTTTCAACATTAAAGTTGTCAACTTCTATGCCTTCATCATGAATACTACCACTATCCACAAAAGCATTTGGATTATCCATGAATGTTCAATTGTGGGGGCAATTGACACCCCAAATCTGCACAAAATAACTCAAAATGTAAGCATGGACTTCGTCGAGATAAGCACACATAATGTACCTCACATACTTTGTCATTAGAAAGAAACATTTCAACACAACAGAAAAACATAACAGAAATATAAGAGAAAAATTGTAATCAAAGGAGGGTATCAGATTTAAGTATTAGCAATGTCTAAGTCTGTAATCATGAAATTAAGTTGAGAAAATTAATATTGAGCATATTCATTATATAAAACCTGAATCAATTTCATTATTTAGTCAATTCAAAAATTTAGGGTTTGTGATTTAAAATTGGGGGAAAACGAAAATGATGAAGGAACCATCTCACCCCATGATAAAAATGGAAGAATGAAGTAATGAAATGAGATAATAAGTGGGAATAAAACAAAAATGATTTGGGTTTAAGATTTTTTTTCCTATCTATTTATGAATCAAACCAACGTTTTCCTCAACCAAGGTAAAACAATAACTACAAGCTACTAAAATTCTAAAAACAAGAGTAGAGAAAGGAAAGAACCTGAGCATGAAAACGAGGAGGAACAGTGGAGGAATACGGTGTTACGGCGGCAGCTGGAGTGACCGAAATAGCATGAGAGGCTGGCACTGCACAAAGATGAAGGAGTGACGAGAAATTATTAGTGAATGAAAGATTATTTGTTCTTGGTAATGGGAAATGACTGAATCAGAAAGAGGGAACTCAAAAGAAACAAGAGGGAAAAAGAAACGAGGGAAAGAAGGAAAGAAGAAAAGAAGGAAAGAAGGAGAAAATAAATGTAAAAAAATATATGTATTAGGTAACAGTGAATGGTGTTGTATATTTGTCTCCACTTTTGTGTATGATTATCATTTCTGTTTGGCTATATCTCCTTATTCCCCTGTCAAAGACATCTTAAATTTGTTAAAGTTTTACGGAATGGAAAAACTAACTTTGTTAGACCTTAATCCACAAAGCTTCCAGTTTTATTCAGTTTCGATTTCATAATCCACATTATATAAAGCAAAGTTTTTGTCCAACAACAAGTAAAAACAATCATGCATGCATGGACAATCTCAATCATTTTATCCAACAAGTATAAAACTTCAATTTCATTATTTTATTATATTGCTTAATCTCAATCATACAAAGAAAACAAATTTTATTCTACTTAGTGGAACCTAGAAACTAGGAACTTATTAACTCAACCCAAATAAATAGCAACATTAAAATAAATTCCAACAATTCCTCCCCTAAACTGATTCATGCATGCATTCAATTTAAATTTGGCACCTCACAAACTCCAAGTTGATCTCTTGATTTATGAAATACATCAAGTGTCAACGGTTTAGTCACAATATCAGCTACTTGATTGCTTGTGTTACAATGATAACATCAACTTTCCAAAGATAATTGCTCAATCTACTTCCCCAAAACTGTGGCAATTTATGAGAAGAGGGTTGTTAATTGTATAACCGTACATATAACAACCAAACTTATTATACCGTATAATATTCCACATCAATTGAGTTTGCTCAAAAAATACAAAAAATGGAAAATTGTATAACAAAGTAGAATTCATTTTCGGTTGTCAAAAAAAAGTTCATAAGTCAATTCTCTTATGAGAAGCACGCTTTTATAGTCTATTTTTGAGCATATAAGAGGTGCATTGAGAGACCATTTCTCAAAATTATTTATATATATTTTGTGATTATGAGTTTAAACTTTGTTGGACTTTTCCATAAAAAAAAAAACTTTGTTGGAAAATGTACATTGATTAAAGTACGCAATTTACATAATGAAAATCGCCTATACTTAACTAAAAGTTAAAGTGATTAGTTTTTTTATCATCTTAAAAAAACTAAGATTTAAGATATAATTAGTTACAATAATTTGTTACGCTAGTTACTTAAGTTACACTAGTTAGTTGCTCATTGGCTCTATAAGCGTTTTTTTAATGACAGTGGTGGTGTTAATTATAATTTAAAGGTTTGATTATGTGGTTTTTGTTGAAGTTGAAATGATGAATTTTTGAAAGAACAAAAAAAATTGAAGATGGTGAAAATTGATGAAGATGAGGGAAGAAGATGAAGAAAAGTAAAATAAATAAGGTATTGGTGATACACAGTTAGATCTGATAGACCTCATTTATCCAATGGTCTCCTTTTTTTTTGAGGTTAAAATGAATGAAATAGGACCAAATTGAATGATGGAAAGAAGATAAAGGACCAATTTGAAAGTTTAATAGTTAGAGGACCAAATTAAAAACAAAAAATAAGTTAAGGGACCAAATGATATATTAAACCTTTTGGCATTAAACAAGTGATAAATGGTTCGATGCTTGAGTCTCTTCAAATTTTTTTGATTGAGAAGTGAGAACACATCTTTTTTTTTTTTTTTGAAGGGAAGTGGGAACACATCTTGTTTGTATGTTAAATAATTAATTATCTTATTGATATGTTTGATATAAATCATGTAAATTAAAAAGTCACCCTTCTAATAAAACTATATCATAAGATAAGATGACAATATCTTTTTTGTAGTTTAATTAGAGTTAGAGATCTCGAGATCAATTTTTTTCTCTTTTTTTAGTTAATATGGTTCTCAAGAGAATGTGACACGAGTAGGTTAGAGTTTAGATGTGAGATAAGTAGCTTGATCAAATCATTTAAAACACATCATATTGCCAATTTTTAGTTCAAAAATGTTTAAAATATGATGGAGGGACCAAAACTAACATATTTTAAAATAGGGAAACAAAATCCAAAAAATAGTAAAAATAAAGGGATCATAATTATAATCAAGCCAAAAACATAAGATAACGCATTATGAGTATCAGAACAAAGGTCACATGATAAATCTGCATTGCACTAAGTTGCTGCTGGTTCGAAATAAACATTAGAAGATGAAGTTTCTGTGAAACCGAACAAAGCCAAAGCATCATAGAAATGACACACACAAGCACAAATGGATTTCATAAATTATGACAAAGATACTACGCATCGTTCTAACAATATTTCATTATTTGGTTTTGGAAAAAAACTGAAAGTCTTCAATAATTCAAAATTTCGTGGTGCAAGTAAACATATGCTATAATTGCATTTGTTTACATTTTAGACAAATTATCATATTTAAAATCCTGAATTGTCTTAAAGCATTTTTGGCTAATCAACAAGGCCGAAAAATGGTACACACAGTACAGATAGATGAGAGAATTGCTCTTTACGTACCTATCAATTGCTCACAAACATCTCAAATTAGCAAAATATCTCCGGCAGCAATTAATCACCATTTGAGAACTTTTTAAATCGGTTATACTGATTTAAATAGTGATTTATCCGATTTAAAAAATGTTGAATGACAGTTAAATATCATTTTGAAGCGAACGATCGTTCATAGCCGTTCAACGAGCATTAATAATTGTTTGTGAGCAATTACTTGGTGTCTATAGAGCAATCTTTCAGACATGATGCCTTACAAAGTTTAGAAGGCCATGAGCCCACAACTGTATCCTTATGTTTCAATGCAAGCAATGTGTTTCAAATACATTTTATACTATTACTTTTCCCACCCTATTACATTCTCACACGCCCTAATTTAAAAAAAAAAATATATATCATTTGTTCTGGTTTTATAATCCGAACATGTTGGGATTATAAAATCCTAAATATTCAGAAACTGTTGAAACCTGAAGCACCTTGATCTTGAAGCACATTGGAACAGTTTGGATTATAAAATTTGAACATTTTTAGTCAATTTTGGACTATAAAATCCGAAACGTCTCAAACATTACAAAAAAGCATGACTTTGGAGCGAGAAAAAGGTAAAAAAAAGGTACATTTCGTATTATTCTTTAAAAAAAAAAATTCGTATTATATAATCTGAAATGTATCAGCTCACGGACAGAGATTAACAACACATCACAATTTTCAAACATTAGATTAAAAATAAAAATTATCCCAAAGTTACAAACCAGTTCATACATAACATTAAAATCAAAGTAACATTTATCCAACGATTACAACACCATAACATAAAATCTAACCTCTGCCACCCCCAACAACACGTCTACGACGATAAACCCACCCTCTATGAACCTCTCCCAAGATTGCTTTAAAATGGGGGAAGGTTCTCTGGACTTGCTCTTATATATCAAAATGGTTCAGATTTTATATTCCGAACTGATTTTTGGATTCTAAAATTCGAGGGGCATTTTGGAAGAAAAAAAAATGGGGCGTGGGAGAACCTCATAAGGTGGGAAAAGTAACGGTCTACATTTTTTTAGCCAAAAAAATCCCCTTATTTGCTTCCTTATGCTAACTTTTTGTTTTCACTTTTTTCATAATTAGAATCTTTGATGCAATTACACACTCCAAGATATTTTTATAGGTTAGGTCATTTGAGTCCGAAATACGATGAATTATTGAATCAACAATAAGACATCTAGATTATTATCCAGTTTGACTATGTTTTAAATGGACGATTTCAAGAATCAAACTCGAGTTCTTTTTATTGAGAGAATATCATGTATTCAACTTCTTCAACTGGTTTTTTAATTTGTTTTCATTAACAGCTAAATTCGCTCCCATATTTTTCTTCTTTAACATGGCATGAATTCTTTTCTTGAGAGGAAATCATGTATTCAACTTCTCCAACAAGTTTTTTAGTTTGTTTTCACCAGCACTTAAATTTGCTCCCATATTTTTCTTCGTTTTTTTTTTTGCATCAAATTGTTGCTTAAAAAATTAACTTCGTAAGTTAAAATATTATTTTAACAGTTCATTTTTATGATATTCAAACTACAAAATTATTTCTATTAATTGTTTGTATTTATAACTTCATAAATTAAATTTTGAGAACTTTGATAATTGTTTTATAACAGTGGCCGTTTCAATAAAATTGGAGGCTCGGCTCTAATATTAAAAATGGCCCCTAATAAAAATAATTAATGATAATTTAAACAATTACAAAGCATTATTTTGATTTTAATTTTTTTTGTTCATTTTTTTTTGTTGATAAATGTGTGGGTTTGGCCTAACTTATCAATTTACTCTTTATTTTTGTCAAAAACAAGTGTTTGATTTGGACCTACATAATAAAAGAAAATATTATCCTATATATCCCAACAATTATACTTATACCCCTACAAATAACTGAGACCCTCATAAATTGGAGGCCCAGCTCCGTAGAGCTCTTTGTGTTTGCCAAAGAACGGCCCTGTTTTATAATTAATTCATATTCTTATTTGATTGATTTTTTACTAATTAATAAAGTGATATTAATGATAGTTTTATTTCGTATTTGTCGAGATTTGAATCCCCCTCTTAAATTTATAAAATCAAATAGGGAAAACAAATCATACAGGTCAAAGATTCATTTTTCTAACAAATGATGAATTTACACTCACACATTTGAATTAACTAAGCATAACATTCTTTTTAATTCATCACTTATATTGACTTATCTTTGCTTACATGTTGTCATGGAGGGAGTACATATCATCCCACTTCACTTTGAATAACACCCTAAATATGTGCACACGTTGAGTTTATTCACACTTAAATGGTGAGTTTGTCTTACATCACTCTACATTTTTGGATAACTTCTTTTATTGTGTAACAAGTTTAGTTGCTCGCCTTAAATCTGAGTTGATTATTCTTATGTTGATTCTCGAATGCAATTTTTTCACACAATTTACTCAAATAGTTGGAAGTTTATAAACATCAAAGCACGATCTGAATTCTATGCCTAAAAATAAATGAATTGGATAAGAAAAAAAACACCACCAATATACTTGATATTTCTTGACTTGGATATTTCAATTAGTAATTTCTTTCTTCTCGTTGAAAACTTGTTGCTAGGTTGTCAATTTACATACTTCTTCCGGTCACATTTATTAGCAAAACATTGTTAGTAGTAAGTATTCAGTCAACCTAAAAAGTAGTATTTTGCTTATAAATATAACCGGATGTTCTCTAAAAAAAAAAAAACGGATGTAGTATGTAAGTGAGAATTTTGTACATGAATGCCTCATTTATGACCTTGCAGAAGAAACATCAAACGAGATAGTAGTCAACACCTTGCTCCGTTGACATTCCTATTTGTGGCATTGAAAGAAGCATTTGTGGACATTTAAGGTTTCCAAGCCAAATCTATGATGCAGGCATGAACTGTGTTACGAATAGGTTGATTAAAATGAAAGTGAAGAAAAACATGGAAATTTAAAAGAGTGCACATTGCATACAATTATTCTATAATGAATATTCTATTAGACAAGAAAAAACTTCCAACCACGGGTTATAGTTTTGTGATGCTAAAAATTCATGCTTCTTAGTTCTTATGGTCAAGAATTTATTTATTTTGTTGAACGATATTGAAAATCATTATCACAAGGACTTTTTGTCTTATCTAATCTAATTTAATTAATACTTATGTTTTAACCTAATAACGAAGACATCATTGGTCACTCAAGTTTTGGATACAAAACTATGTCTCTTACAGAAAAGTAAAATGAAAAAAACAAAAGCTCAGTGGTTGCATACACCAGCCACACGTTAGAATGACATCAAATTCTATAATATATAGCACTTTTGTTTGGTAATTTTGTTGGGAAGCAGCAATAGGTGGACAAGCCCATTTTTGGTATTTGCATGTCAACTATTTATAGTATTTTACTGCTGTATTGATGGAATAAAAACCATGTGTTACAAAATTGAGCATACTCAGCAGCAAATTTGTCAAGAAACATGAAGCCATGACACATAAATTCACATTGAAAAAGACTTAGATGAGGATAACAAGTTAACAACAACTTTAACTAAGCTTACATTTAAATAACCTTGCCATAATATTCAAGCTAGATGAAATTTATAATATAGTCTCAACTCTACTCTGGGACAGGTTATATTCAAGAAGAGCTAATTAATGTTACTTTATTTTTTTTATCTAACGGAATCATACTATTAAAAAAAGTTGAAATAGATAAGAATGTCGGTCCAATAATTTTCAATAATAAGGAAAACCTAAAACAAGTTTAATGCATGAATTTTAATAGTTTTACTCTTGGATTGACCTTGATAGTTAAGGAAATTTAGAGATGGAAAAAGAAAAAGTCCATCTCTAATTTTCTCTTTTGGGTTAGAGAAACCACATTTGATAGCTATTGACTTTAATTTTTCTTCTTGTTCTTGTCTTTATTTTAACGTTTTTTAGTAGTATATTGTTGGGTCATCACGAAAAAAAGTCTAGGGATAATCATATTGGTTTTCAACAACCACATAAGTGAAAGTGAATATCACATTTCAATCTAAAATTTTAAGACATTAAATATATGAATAATCTCAGTATATAACACTCATTATCCAATGTGAAGAGAGCATACTTCGACTTGGGCTATTTATAGAAGGATGTTGCCTAATGATTATGATGATTAATCTATCATTGTTGGCAATTGATTCAATATGACCCAAATATTTTTTTTAGGAAAAAAATTCATTGCATTTCATTATCTAAAACGTGTCAATACATGAGGGAGCATCATCTATAATATGGGGGCTAAGATTTAAAAGACCTGCATGCGCTAACTCGTAAGCAACCTCTTTTACTTACCTCATATTAAACTCGACATGAGAGTTTTAAAAACTATTTTGTAACAAACGTCTACAAACAGAAATAATACAACTAAACTTACTAATATGACCCAATTACTTTTTTTTTTTTTTTTTAATTTAACGCAAAGGAACGAAAAAGAGGGTTAAATTGAATATCAACAATTTTTATTTTTATTTTTAGAAATGTGTATAAACAAGAACGATGAGGATGGTTCACAATACGTAAAAACCGACATGACCTGCAACTTATATTTTGGCAGACCTGCTATTTTTTGTTCATAAGCAAATAGAGTGATTCATGATTGCAATGCCAGAAAAGTAAATAAAACAAAATTACCTTACTATCCATATAATTAAGCATGTGTATTGTGTGCTACCCATATTTTTTACTGCTGCACTGGGGTGAATGATTCAAGGTCATATATGGTGGTGTAAAGATCTTCATGTCTTGTTTTGGTGGCTCCCATTTATTTCAGAATGATTATAGATTTTATTTGTTTATATCTCTTGAAATGAAAGAAATGGAGAAAGACATAAATGGAGAGAATTTTAACTCATGTGTTTATTATTATATAAACATCTTTGCTTGTTAATTTATTATTTTTTTGGATTAGACCCACCAAGTAAAACATCTAAAAGTAACTCCAAAAGAAACAAATTTATCTTCCTAAACACATGGGAAACTGTCCAAAACCAAATAGAAGAAGTATAATAAATACAAATTATTCAAACGGTTGTGTACTGATGTTTTTATTTTTACAAAATTTAAAGGATAGAGTAAGGACTTGAGTTGTGCGTTTTTTTAATAAACTTGTGATAACAAATAGAAGGTATAATATATATACAAATTAGTTTACTAGACCTAGATATTATTTAAGAAATGGTCACTACTAATGTGATCATATATAAAATTAGGTTTAACTAAGTGTTGGCAATTATATTAATCATGTAGGAATGCTGAGGTCATTAATCATGTGAATAATGTATGAGATGATGGTGACCCGGTGGGTAAAAGAAAGATTATCAAAATGCCATATCATTGGAGACAACTATACACTATCTCAAGTCAGTTTTCACTTTTTATACATATATATAAAAAATCAGGTGGGATTTTTTTTTTCTCTGAATATATTTTTATTTTAGCACGTTATGAAATTCTTATTTATATGGCGTTGCTACATCCCCTTCATAGCAGGAAAACAATCATCAAACTAAAATAAGATAAAATGGGGTTGTAACTAGATAAAATACAAAAATGGACTAACAAAAATTCAACATAAAGAGAGGGACAGAACATTAATCAAGTGCAATACTAATGTTTATGTATGTCATTGTTACTTGTGAAATAAGTAACAAATTATAAAAAAATAAAATTATTAACTCTAATATATGAATTTTGAACATCTCTCTCTCGTGGCTGGGGTTTGAACCCCGAACGTTGCATACATTATGTATTGTTCATACCAACTGAGTTAAGCTCACGAGGACCTCTATATATATATCCCCTTTTATGAGATATATTAATGTGATATATATCATTTATAAAGTTAAAAAATAAAATAAAAAAATAAGAGTTTCAATCTATTTAGAGGTAAGTTATATGGCACAATATAAATAAGACTAAAGCTACAAAAACAAATGACATTGATGTCACAAAATTATATTTAGGCCCAATATTTCTATAGCCTACTTATTTGATAAAAAAAATACGTGAAAATTGGGTTATTTGTACTCACACATAACAACCAAAGCACATTGCACAGACTAAAAAACACTGTATATAAAGCAATTACACATTGGAGATTAGATTTCTGCTATTCCCCCAGCACAAAACACTCGCTCCCTGCAGCTTTGTTCAAAATGCTAAAGCGTTAGTTAAGTATCGCAAGTGTTAAACTCTGTGTGAGTTAACTAACGCCGAGTTAGTTAATTCACGCTACGTGCTGTTTAAACAAGGCAGAATACCTCATTTCCTCATTTGTCATCTAAAATCTCAAAAAATCTCAAAAATCTCTCTCAAATCACCCAAATCCAAAATTCCTTCAAGTTCAAATCAAACAACACTTCAATAACATCTAAGTTTTCATAATCAAACACCATTAACATTTTATGTTTATATGTTAGTTTTTTTTTTTCTTCTTAAATTAGCATTTTTTTTTAGATTTAGAGTTTGTTTAAATTTTAGTTTTTTTTGGCAAGAAATCGTACAATGTTTACATGTAAATGGCTTGTGTTACTTAAATGTTTAGATGTTTGCATGTTTATGTTGTAGTTTTGAGTTTTAGAGAATTTTATAGAATTAGGGTTTGTTTAAATTTTGATTTTTTTGCAAGAAATGATACAATGTTACATGTAAATGACTTATCTTACTTAATTGTGTTTGGATGTTTGCATGTTAATATTGTCGTAGTTATGAGTTTTAGGGTATATGTATAATTTGCACTCCGAGTGTTTGATGAAATGTTTGAATGAGTTTTTCATTGATTGTTTTTAATTTTTTATTGTGTAGATTTGAAGCAATGGTCGGGTGGATCGACGTTCATGCACAATTCAACGGTAGAGAACCTCAGAGGTTGAATGTTCGGTGCCTTGGTGTAACGTTAAGAGGTCTCAAGGATGAACTGAATGAATTTAACTAGGGACTCAACCCCGGAGACACAAGGAGGGTGGAATACGTTCGATATAAACGTTCAACGCTCGACGAGGGGAGAATATCATTTAGTTGGGTGGAATTAACGAACGACGAAAACGTGACGAGCATGTTTTGGGAGCACAACATGTTCCAGTGGATCGATATGCGGGTAACGTTGCTGAGATCAACTGAAGATATTATCAACAGTCTGATTCCGCCAGAAGATCATGATTAGGTAGGGATCACGATAGGTAGGGAATGCACCTTCCAACTGCAACAAACGACAGTTCCCAAGCATTCACCCAGAAGTTTTATTGTTCATTTCAAAAGATTAAATTCTTGTTAGGCTGGTTTAAATGAAGGTATTAAAGTGTCAAAGAATGCACCTCATTCTTTTGACACTTGAATATCATCATTTAAACCAAGGCTAACAATAATTTAATCTTTTGAATGAAACAATAAAACTTCCGAGTGAATGCTTGAGAGCTGTTGTTTGACAAGTTTGAATTTACCTCATTCAAAGGTAAGATAATTGTTGTAGTTGGAATGCACCTTTCAACTACAACAATTGTCTTCCTTTAAATTAGGTAATTCAAACTTGTTAAACGGCACGACTCAAACATTCGCCTGACATTTCTATTGTTCCTTTCAAAAGATTAAATTCATGTTAGGCCAGTTTAAATGAAGGTATTGAAGTGTCAATGAATGCAACTCATTATTTTGACACTTGAATACCATTATTTAAACCAAGCCTAACATGAATTTAATCTTTTGAATGGAACAATAGAAATGTCAGACGAATGTTGGAGTCTTGGTGTTTAGCAAGCTTGAATTTACCTCATTCAGAGGTAAAATAATTGTTGTAGTTGGAAGGTAAATTCCCGATTGTAATGTGATGTAATATAATGTAATGATTGAACATATTTATAAACATGTATTATGTGATGACTCGTCTTATATGAAGGAATTTGATGTGATAACATATATAGTTGATATACATGTTGTTTATGTAAAGTAAGATAATTTTTATTCAAATTTATTCAATACGCAACTTTATTTGAATTCACGCTGAGTTTAATTAGACATTTTTTCGATTTTTTTAATACGTAGATCGCTTATCCTTTAATCTTGGCACTTGGTAATTTTTCCATGTTTTCCATATGGACTACATGTAGCTAAATCGCTTAGCCTTGCCTATGAGCACTCTTTTCCCCCTTAGTCGTTTTCTTCATTTCTTTGGCTCCATCTCTTTAAGTATTATCCAAGTATGAGTGTGAAGTCCTTTTCAACCTAATAGCATTGGGAAAGATGGCAACGTACCTACATTCTAAATAAAACCTAAATATTAAACTTGTACATTAAATTGGAGAATTTTCAATATTTTCTATCAAATGCAAGTTAATAAGTGTCATAAAAGTGTATTGAAAAACAAGTAAATTTACTAATTATCACCACTGTGGTGCCTAATATACACATAATGTATTTCATTCTTTTAAAATACAACAAATCAATAATCTGTTCTTCCGTGACTGGTTTATGGATCCATTGCATTGCATCTTGAAAATATGAAGTTGTGTTAACTTTTTGCATTTAGCCTTTTATTTTGATATTTTTTTTTTCTCCTTTCATGGTGATATGATATTAGGTTGAAATATTCATTGTACTTTCGATCTTCATATATCTCATGTATAATGTATTTTGTTCTATTCAAACTAAAATATATCAATATTTCATTCTTCCATTGTAAAATGAAGAAGAAAATAATTGTGATGTATTATAATGTGCTTATAACTTTTTCTGGAAACACAAAGTCTAACTAAAACAATGCAAATTGTAATTTTTATTGCTTAAACATTTTAAGAAAATATAGTCAAACAGAATATAATACAACTAAAGTCTTTTCAGATAATATATTTTTCAGAATACAATTCAAAAATGACAATTTGCTTGAAAAAAAAAAACTCAATGGCATGTTAATTCATTGTATAATCAGTTTTTTGGGATTCCTTTTATTTAGTCGTATTAGTGACACAACCTGTGGTATCATGGGATAATGTTAATTTATAAATACTTTCTTCGAATGTACGTCGATGAATCACAAGATAGTATCAAAATTTGGGTTAATAGTTGCATTCTTCGTCACTAATTATAAGACATTTTACAATAAATATTTTATCCTTGAATATAAGACTCTTTATAAATTTTTAAATGCATTTATTATCCTTTTTCTAATTTGTCTTAAAATGGTAACATTTTTTTGAACAATAGAATGTGTAACATTGAAACATTGAATATATGTAAAATAAAGAGTTTTTTTTTTCTCCGTCAAGTAGTCTAGTGGCTGGAGCTTACACATTTTAAATGTGGAGAAGTGGGTGTTCGGAGTTCGAACTCCAACCCCTGCTGCAATATCCATACCAATTGAGATAAGTTCATGAGGGTATAAAGGGTAATTTATTATAGTCATTCATGCTTAACACAAATTTATTACTCCAGAAACTTTTCTTAATACCTATAATTTTTTATACAACAAGGTCTTACGGAAAAGGACGGAAAGAGTGTAATTTTCAATTGCAAATTGTTGCTTAATATTCTTCTTCTTTTTTGGTAGAGAATGATAAAGGAAAAAAAAAATAACACTAAGAACATGGTTCTAGTGCATCAAGCTTCAACACACTCTCCAACTCTAATGGAGGAGCTTGTCAAAAGGTCACACCTAGACTTAAAGGGTGCATGAGTTTGGTCAAGAAATATGCGCTATAATTGCCCTCTCTAAGCACACGTTGGAAAGAAATGTTAGAAATATGTTCCTTTAAATGAAAAATCTTAACCACCAAAGAATCATATACATGCATATGCGAATGATTCAAATGTTGAAGAAGAATGAAGACTTTTAAAGAATCATTTCACAAATAACCTGATGAATAGAGTTGTTGATGACTAACATCAAACCATGATAAACTCCAAGTAGCTTATATCCTTAAATATAAGAGAAGCCAACTATCCAATCATCCTTGTTGTTCCAAAGTTAACCGCCAGCACCAATGTCACCAGAAGCACCACAATATTCAACTTAAATCATCCATCTTGAGGGGGAAGGGAGGTACACTTAACAATGTGATGTCGAAACTTGTTAGCTGAAATCGTGTTGTGCATGCAAACTATACGTTGCCAAGTTGTAGTGATGTCGAAACTTGTTAGCTGAAATCGCATTGTGCATGCAAAGGCAAAGGAATGATGCACTTTACCTAGAATGGACAATTTCCAAATCCAATCTCAAGTGTCATTATCATTCCACTCTCTACAAAGGGATAGTAGCCAACTATATGTTGTAGAGCAAGAATACATGTATGTTTGAGAAGCTCTCCAAACTCATCTATGTTGAACATTATCATCAAAGGACAAAGGAGGAGAAATTGATCAACTATCTTGTTTAGCTCATTTAGAATCATTGTTGTCAGTTTATTTCAATCCCTCGAACAAGTAAAACTAACATTCTTAAACTGTAATTGAATATCTGAAATATTGACGAAATCAACCAAGTGACAAAACGCTTCTAACCACATCCGATTGTCATATACAAGAATGAGGAGGAACAACCACCAATACGGAATTGAAGCCTTATCTCAAAATTTCAATGTCTTTAAAATACTACTCCACATTAAAGAAATATTGCCTCCAGTTTTGATGTTCCAATATGTTGCTTGATTAATACATCGCTATATATACTATCGCTATAAATATCATTTCCGTTTATCTATACTCTATACTATATTTATATCATCTTCTTATATATTAAAGTTAACACAGAAGCATATTTTAGCCCTAATTTTAACCTAAACCTATTGCATAAATTTACTATTTTAACCCTGATGTTAAATTCATTTGTTTAACCTTATTGAATTTCCCCCCTTCTCAATTTCTCGATACATCTTCTTATATATCTTCTTATATATTAAAGTTAACACAGAAGCCCTAATTTTAACCTAAACCTATTGCATAAATTTACTATTTTAACCCTGATGCTAAATTCCTTTGTTTAACCTTATTGAATTTTCCCCCTTCTCAATTTCTCGATACATCTTCTTATATATTAAAGTTAACACAGAAGCATATTTTAGCCCTAATTTTAATCTAAACTTATTGCATAAATTTACTATTTTAACCCTGATGCTAAATTCCCTTCTTATATATATCTTCTTATCTTCTTATATATCTTCTTATATATTAAAGTTAACCCGTAAGCTCTAATTTTAACATAAACCCTATTGGATAATTTTACTGTTTTAACCCTAATGCTCACACCTAATCTCCTATTTTCATGAACAACCCTAATGCTCACACCAAATCTTCTTATCTTCTTATTATATATTAAAGTTAACCCGTAAGCCCTAATTTTAACCTAAACCCTATTGAATAATTTTACTCTTTTAACCCTACTGCTCACACCTAATCTCCTATTTTCATGAACAACCCTAATGCTCACACCTATCTTCTTATATATTAAAGTTAACCTGTAAGCCCTAATTTTAACCTAAACCCTATTGGATAATTTTACTGTTTTAACTCTAATGCTCACACATAATCTCCTATTTTCATGAACAACCCTAATGCTCACACCTAATCTTCTTATCTTCTTAAATATTAAAGTTAACCCGTAAGCCCTAATTTTAACCTAAACCCTATTGAATAATTTTACTGTTTTAACCCTAATGCACACCTAATCTCCTATTTTCATGAACAACCCTAATGCTCACACCTAACCTCCTATTTTCATAAACAAAGCAAATCGGCATCGCTTTATTTCCCCTATTTCTTCAAAACAAATCACCCTATTTCTTCAACAAAACAAATCGCCATATTGGAATAAAAGGGTTTTGAAAGATTATAGCAACATTTTTTTTTTGTTAATATTACAAACAGGTGGAAGAAACATTTCAACAAACAGTTAAAGGGTATCATTTACGGTAAATGTCAAATATTCGATAAAAGAAAAATTATTTAAATAAAACATTTTACATGTTGAGGTTAAGAATGAGCTATTTTTAGTTACATAATATAACATTAACATATAATTTTTACAAAATAATGAAGTAACATTTTGTCAAAAAAAAAAAAAGAAGATGAAGTAACATACCAATAATATAACATTGACATATAATTTTAACAAAAGAATGAAGTAAGACACGATTGATAAAAATTAATATTTTTAAGGTGAATAAGTGTGGTGTCTGAGGTTCGAATTCCAACATCTGCATATATTTGGGACACCACATGTTTTATTCTCTTTGATATGCATTGAGATTTGTTTTTGTCTACTACATCTACAATGTATATGACCCGTGCGGCAGCACGGGTGGAAAGTTTAGTATATATAAAGAAACTGAAGCATCAACGAAAACCACGATATAAAAATAAACCTAGGCTCCTTAAAAAAATAAGAAATAAACCTAGGCACAAAGTAAAATAAAAAAGTTTAGTAATTTTTTATTTTTTTTTACGATTTTTTGTAACCTTTGCCCAAAAATGAAATTATATATCATTTTTAATAAACTAGCCTCGTATATAATTGCAAATTATCGGGAAAACAGCAAGAAAGCAGCTCTTATTCATGTTTGTTTCGTCGTCCTCCCACTTATCGTTCAAAATCATATTAATTGCAAATAATTTTCTTAATATATGGTCTACCCTCCTCTCAAGTGTATTTATAATAAAGCATAGAGATTTTAATTGAAATATTCAAACTTTCGTTTGATGACAACTGTTTATCAAATCTATGAAAGCAAATAATTGAGTTTATTTAAATTGTTGAGGAGGGAGAGTTTTATCCCTTGTTGTGGTGCTACTCGGTTCAAAAGAAAAATAATCTTTAAAATTACACGTGAAAGATTCCAATTTAAAAAATAAATCACATTATTCACGCTAAAAAAGTGTTTTTTTCTTTTTGAAATCTATATAAAAGAGAATGTCAAAAAAAAAAAAGAGATTACGAAGACTTGTGATGTGTGATATCATTTGATTTTGAGATATTGTCTTACTTTTGCTCATAGTCTTACCATGCTAGGGACTTGAGTTAGTGAGTGGAGTGTATCTCACGCTTCAAACTCAAGCAAAGCTTGTTGATGAGGTGCTGCTTTCTGATTGTTACATGTTGAAAATGCTAATGTAAAGTCGTATAACAAAGGTTTACGATCTAGTTTACGTTTGATTTAAATTAAGTTTGAATTTATTTTGAATAGGTTAGATTTATTAAGACTTAGAAATATATTCAACTTTTTTTTTTTTTTTTAAGGAAGAAATATATTCAACTTTTTTAAACGTCAGATTCTATGTCATCAAAAAAGTTTTTTAAGTCTATCATGTCTATTTATATAAAATATCTAATATTTTGTATTATTATTATTATTATCATACTAGACATCCTCTAAAAAAATTATTATATATTAGATATTACATTTTGTGTTATATTATAAATTTGTTGACTTTTTCAACAATTTGAACACACCGTCTAAATAATATTTTGATATACTGTAAAGTCATATTTTTTTAAATGATCATATTAGATCTCAAAATAGAACTTAATCTTATTTACTTATTAGAATGTATATATGTCCTTCAAAAAATAAAAAAATGTATATATACTTAAGTATATACGTAAGATTGCTACTGAAAAAAATTAAAATAACTACGAAAATATAAAGACCTAAAAGTTATATTATTTATCTCTAATCATCTCGCTAAGTTTTAGACGCCAAATTTTCGTGAAAATTTATATTTTTTTCTCTAATTTTCGGATTTATTTCACCATTTCTAGTGTTGAGATCACTTATTTGAAGATATTAATACGAAATAAGAATTTAAGTATTGAAACATGCTAACACCGTTTCTTGAATATTTTGACTAGAACATGCCTATTTTGTGTGAAGTTTAATTTGGTCTGTCTACTCTATCCCTTGACTAACATGGCACGTGTGTCCTATTTCTTATCCCCACTCAACACGTGTCCTTTGGCAAACCATAAATCCATAATCTAAAAACAGAAATTCTTGTGTAGGAACGAACAAACAATAAATTAAAACATGACACGTTATTATTTTTTCTTTTAACCATGATTGGTGGTGGTGAATACTAACTGCAAATAATGGTTGAGAGAGAGGAGAGGAGCAGTTATTTTTTATTTCTTAAATTATTTCCTAATTATTTTAAAATAAAACAATGACGTGTCATGTTTTAATTTGTTGTTTGTAAGAATGATATGTTAGGTTCGTTCCTACATAAGAATTTCTCATCTAAAAAACATAAAATTTACAAAATACCAGTAGATAAAAAGAACTTAAACATTTTAAAAAAAGGAACAAAAAAACAAAAAAAAAAATCATACAAAATATAATGTGAACAGTTTAATTTCATCTTAGAATAAAATAAAATAAATTGAGATAGTGGGTTTATGGGTCATAGTCGACTTTAGAGTTTAGAATAGAGGTGCTGAATTTTGTATATATAAGTAGGTGATGGTGCTCTATCCTAAGCTATTATTATGTGTATACTCTCAAGAGCCTCTCAACTCCCTTAGACTCTCTCTATTTACAACTTGGCTTTGTGTCATTTGTAAAAGAATAATGGGAAGGCAACCTTGTTGTGACAAAGTAGGATTGAAAAAAGGGCCATGGACTGCAGAAGAAGACAGGAAGCTCATCAATTTCATCCTTACTAATGGTCAATGTTGCTGGAGAGCTGTCCCTAAATTGGCAGGTCTCCTTTCATTGCTCTTGCTCTTTTTTGCTAGACCATTTTTCTTCAATATCAATGATGACCACATAGAGATTAATCAATGTTTTCTATAAGCACATTTTACAAAATATTTTAATTTGTGGTCATAGATTACAAATAATTGCGGTCAAATGCAGTTGATACATATAGTCGTTCCTATCGGTCCCAGAAACATCAAAAATCTCGTCTCAAAATTTTGATTTCAATTCTTAGTATGCAAGTTTGTATAATTCAATTGCAATTTGGTTATGAATATCTCTAAAATGTGACTCAACATGCAGGGCTATTAAGGTGTGGAAAAAGTTGTAGACTTAGATGGACAAATTACTTGAGGCCAGATTTAAAAAGAGGACTTTTATCTGAATATGAAGAGAAAATGGTGATTGATCTTCATGCTCAACTTGGGAACAGGTTATTTCCCCTCACCAACCATTTCACCCAGTTCTACATATTTATTTTTCCTTTCTTACTAATGATTAATCAAATAAAATAATTGCATTGTGTTTTGTTTTTTAAATATTCAACTAGATTGCAAATATTTTAAATGATGAAACTCTAATGACAACAAAGGCACTAACTTAACTGAATTTAGTACTTTTATAATCATGCCCTTCAAGTTGTAAATAGTTTATTATTTGTTAGAATTAGATGTAAAAAGAACGTGGTCCATGAAAAGAGGCGTATGAAAATTTTATACTATGGTTTCTCTTTTATTTATGTTTTTTAAATAAATAAAGAAAAACTACTTATGATTAGAATTTAAAGTTGACTGAAAATGAAAGTATTTATTATTGTATATATAGGAAAGTAAACACACGACAAATTTGTCTTGTGAACAATTCTTCTTTCTTAACTTAACTTGCATGACATTGGAAGATGGAGCCTTTCTTTTCAGTGGCTATAAAGTCATTCTTCCTTTTAAGTGATGCAACAATTACGCATGGGACATATATTATGATGAAATCTTTTAGGTTTTAACCATTCTTTATATTTAAAATAACTCTCATAATTTGAATAAAGTTATGTGGATATATTATATTATCTATAAAAAAAAAGATAGGGTTTGCTAATTTTATTGTTTGAAAAATTGAATTGAATCGTCCATAAATCATTACTTGAATGATAAAAATGTTGAAATGTTGTTATCGGATGTTTGAATTCTGGTCTAATCCCATGTGTGTAAGTTTTAATTATTATTATTCATTTCATTGTTTAAAAAAATTAAATTGAATCGAACAGTTCAACCAATTGAAATGTAAATAAGTTATTTGAACGATTTCAAACATGATTTCGTCTCAATTTAAGTGATTTGAAACAAATGCAATAGGATTTGGATGTCTTGGAGGTTGTGTGAAACTTATTTATTTTATTTTGTTTTTTTTTCATTAAATCCCTAATATTTTTTACTAATTACTATTTTTTTTCTTTTACAGATGGTCTAAGATTGCTTCTCATTTACCTGGAAGAACGGATAATGAAATAAAAAATCATTGGAATACTCACATAAAGAAAAAGCTCAAGAAAATGGGAATTGATCCTATGACACACAAACCACTAGCACTCTCTAATGCAAGTGATCAAACCCAAGATCAACCTAAACAACAACTACACCAATCATTAGAAAAAGAACAGGAAAACCAACAACCTTTGACAATTGACATTGACAACAAAATTGAATCAAAAGTTGAGGAGCATAATAAGGAGGTTGAGAAGCCAAAGACGTCTTTTGAGTCACCAACCATAATTGAAATCAAAGAGAAAGATGAAATTACAATAACACCCTTATTTGACACAATGGATGGATTTTCTATAGATGAAGTTCCAATGATAGAACCTAATGAGATTATAGTGTCTAATTCCTCTTCATCCACTTCTTCATCAAATTCAACCAATTTCCTTGAAGATCTTCATCTCCTTGATTTTGAATGGCCTAATAATAATAACAAGGAAGAATGCAATAACAACAATATGGCCTTTTGGGATGATGACTTTATTAGTAGCTTGAATTTGTTGCTTAATGATGATGACATTGATGTTAATAATGGTGAAAGAAAGCAAGAACTTGATGCTCCTCTTAGCAATTACTCAAGAATGGCCATGGATTTAGAATCTTGGGCACATGAATTGTTTTGATTTGAACTTTTGTTCACTTTACTTGTAATTTGCTTCTAAGTTATTTTTTATTTTTTTGAAAAGGAAAAAAAATTGCTTCTATGTTCTTACAAAGAATAAAGACTGAATCATCAAATAGGAAGACCAAAAACATGTTTAGCATTATTTTTCACTAGCTTTTACCTTGTCATGTAAACATGTATGTACAAGATAATGGAAACGTTTATTGCCAACTTTTGAAAGTCACTTTCAAATTTAGTTGATATGAGTTGAGTTGGTAGATGAGATGGAGCTTATATGAATCTGCTTGCTTGATATCAAATCAAGTGTGGTGACTTAGCTAATTGACAATGAGTATCTGAAAATTATTCTTTTTATCAACTTTTTTTACAAATTAAATATGTTTTTAAATAATCGTCCGCAAGAACCCGGGTTTAATTTCTAAGTGAAGCAATTCTTCGTTAGACTTTGCTTACCTCGCGGCCGAGTTCTCGATTCTTAAGACTCATTTTTTCTAAAAATCGAAAGGTTAACACAATAAAAAAGTGCATTTAAATTAATATTGTGGTAACCATCTATTCCCTAGTCTTGTAATTATCAGGTACAATATTCAAATACCTTTGGAATTGTAGGCTTAAGCGGTCCCCTCTCCCTTACTAATAAAAAAAATGTTTTAATTTGATTTACCACCTAACTTCATAATTAGATTTATATACTGAATAAAGGTGAGATGATTTATTTATCATGAATGGATGTTAAGTGGAGAGACCAAACTGAGTTTGATGCACTTGGTCAATATCATAAATTTCTCAAATAAAGGGGTTGGGATTCGACACTCCACTTATTCTCCTTGAATAATGAGAATTCTAGTCATTAGGTTACCTGACAAAAAACATGGAAGTGATAGCAATACATTTTTTAGGCAAAGTTACATTTTTAGTCCCTTAACTTAATTTCAGGTAACAGTTTGGTCTTTTATCTTTTTTTCATTTCAATTTGGTCCTTTTTGTCCATTTTTATATACATTTTCAAGCTTCAAATCTAATATTCTTATGCAAAAATAGACGAGGATCATAAATTTGAAGATTGAAAGACTATAAGAAAATAAAATCATGAATTTTAAGCATAAAATTCATATGAAAATGGACAAAAAGGACCAAATTGAAATGAAAAAAAGATAAAGGACCAAACTGTTACCTGAAATTAAGTTAAGGGAAATTTTGTCATTTTTTAATATCCCTCCTTCCTCACTCTCTTTACGATTGAGTAAAATACACATAAGTTATACTCCAAATAGGTAATGATACTCATTAAGTTAGTGAAACGTCTCAGGCATCTATTAACGATGTTTTAATAACTATAGATAAATATGAAAGCTCCTTATTTCATACGAGTGCCTAAACATGAGTTGATATAGGAAGTTAAAATAACTTTATTTTAGCCTTGCGGTAACTCGTTGTTAATGATGAGCTAAGAAAAGTTGAGTCGAAGACTCTGAACGAAAATTAACATAACCACTAACGGAGTCGGGGGGGGGGGGGGGGGGGGGTGCCATAGCATCTCAAAGTTTAAAAAAAAAATACATTTTTAATAGGTATAAATATACATTTTTTAATTAAATGTTATAATGTATATATTAATGTTTGCATAATCATGTCTTTACACACTAGCAACACGGTTAAATGTCTCACATTTTAGTGTTAGGTTTTGTATTCAATTCTTTCTTTGTTCATTGTTAGCTTTGACTCGTATTTTTAGTATGGGTCATGTTAAGCATTAAAAGCAACACTTTTTTAAGTTTCAAAAAGTAAAATACACAATTTTTGAGAAAACATTTTCTTTTATAATTCTTTAACTAGTGTCCGGGGCACTAGTTAACATTCCCCATTTAGTATTTCTTAAACATAAAACACCAGCATAGGGCTCATTATGGATTTTAGGAACTTTTTAATTTGTGGTTTACCTGCAATCTTAGCTTTATCAATTTGGATATTATTTCTTACTTAGTAGAGGTGGACTCGTTTTTACGGTTGTTAATTAATTTGCATGGTTAACTCTCGGAGGACTCATAATCTGCATATGATACCTCTCCTTCAAGTTGCCTTGGCCCTTGTGTTTCGGGTTTAAAAAGAGGGACAAAAATTCTGACTTTTTCTATAAAGAAAATTCATGAAAAAACAATGCGATGACTAGAAACATTTTTTGGTATCATGATCAGGAGCAGGAGCAGGACACTTTGCTATTCCATTGTTTTTGTTAAATCCAATGGAGAACTGAACCACTATGAAAAGTATGTATCAAGAAATGTATTTTTTTTTTAAAGAATATACTAATTAATAGAAGATAAGATAGCTACAAATGCACAGGTGGTAACAAACATACATAGGGGCATAAAGTGTTGCATGTGTATAATAAATAAATCCACATGTGGAAAGGACAATCCAGTTATTTAGTTTCATCCACAAAAACAAAGCAGATTTGGACAAATAGAAAAGGTGGCATGGGACTCAAAACCACTTCTGAGTTGGGTAAAGAGAAAAACAGATATTTTACTATTATTGAGTGTGACGCATGGATGGATTGAATGGGGTTTGTACGTAAATGGGTAGATATCTTGGGATAAATTGGCAAAATTTGGTGTTACTTCTTCAAGTTTTCATTGATATGATATATGTCTAGTAAATAAGTTTTTAGTTTCTCTAAATAAATATATCATATTTTGTTTTTAGTTTTACTAAAAAAAGGTTTAAATAATATTCCTTCAAATATTTTCTATAAGATTGAATTATTTTTTCCTTTTGAAATAATAAGATTGAAATAATAACCTTAGATCGCTTAGGACACAAATATTGTTATTAGATTGTAGAAAATTAACAAGTCTAACATAAGTGAAGTTAACAAAAATTAAGGTGTTTTATAAGTGGTGGAGATTTTAAGCTAATTGGTTTGAATTTTTGGACTATAAATCACCACACTAAAGAACGTAAACTAGCACACTAAGTTCCGACAATCCTAGTGGTCGTGTAATATAATTCAACTGGTATTAGAATTAGGTAAACTATTTATGTGAGTTTAACTCAGTTGGTAGAGATATTATATATTATATGTAGAGGTTGGGGTTTGAATATCGGATATTTCACTTCTCAACATTTAAAATGTGTGAGCTCTAACCACTAAGCTACTAGAAAAAAAAAAGGTAAACTAATTAACTAAAATGCCAAAAATAACTATGATTTCAGTCCATTGGTTCAACCGTAAAACTACACATCTCCACACTCATGAACACAAACTAGCACATTATATTTCCTCACTCTATCTGGACATTTTCAATTATCCAACATGACATGGATCACTCAAGTCACGCTTAAGTGTTTTGAGTTTCAAAATAAAATTAATGGTCAATGTTAATATTTGTTGTATTATGCTACGAGTTTGTATTAAACATCCAACCTCCCTATCACTCCAATATTTAAGTCCCTTTCCCATGTATCACATCAAACAGACAGGCGGCTTTAGACAGTAAAGGGGAGGAAGAGGATTTGTCGGAGGCAGAGCTTGGTGAATTGCATGGTATTTTGACGGATATTCATTCGTTATCTCGTCTTAATACTAGCATTTGTTGGCAACAATCGAGATTAAATTGGCTCCGGGAGGGTGACGCTAACTCAAAAAATTTTCACTCTGTGCTGGCTAGTAGAAGACGTCGCAATTCCCTGGCTTCGATCATTGTGAATGGGACGGTGGTGGAGGGTGTTCAGCCTGTCCGTCAAGCTGTATTTTTGCATTTTAAGTCTCAGAGAGTGGTACGGCCCAGCGTGGGAAATCTTCAGTTTAAAAAGCTCTCAGTGGCGGAAATGGGTAATTTGACCAAACCTTTCTCGGTGGACGAAATTAAGTCGGCGGTGTGGGATTGTGACAGTTTTAAAAGCCTGGGTCCCGATGGCATTAATTTTGATTTTATTAAGAATTTTTGGAACGAGATGAAGGAGGATGTTGTGAGATTTGTTACTAATTTTCATAGGAACGGGAGGTTGTCGAAAGGTTTAAATTCTACGTTCATTGCCCTTATTCCTAAAGTAGAGAGTCCTCAATCCTTGAATGATTTTAGACCGATTTCGTTGGTGGGGAGTCTTTATAAAATTTTGGCAAAAATTCTAGCTACTATGCTACGTCAGGTTATTGGGAGTGTCGTGTCTGATGTTTAATCCGCGTTTGTTAAAAATAGGCAAATTCTTGATGGAATTCTGATAGCTAATGAGGTGGTTGATGAGGCTCGCAAGTCTAAGAAAGATTTGTTGTTGTTTAAATGTGTTGATGAAAGCCATGGTTGAAGCAAGTGTCTTTACAGGTTACAGTGTGGGAGGCGCTAATCCAGTAGTGGTGTCTCATCTTCAATTTGCTGATGATATGCTTTTGATAGAGAATAAAAGTTGGGCTAATGTTTGTGCTTTGAGGGCTGGTCTCGTTTTGTTTGAAGCTATGTCTAGATTGAAAATCAATTTCCATAAAAGCTCTCTGATTGGGGTCAATATTAATGTCTCTTGGTTGTCTGAGGCGGCTTCTGTGTTGGGGTGCAAAGTGGGTAAAGTTCTGTTTCTCTACTTGGGCCTTCCAATAGGAGGTAATCCGAGCCGGTTATTATTTTGGGAGCCTATTGTTAATCGTATAAAGTCTAGATTGTCTGGTTGGCATAGTAGGTACCTTTCCTTTGGTGGTCGCTTGATACTTCTCAAATCTGTCTTGACTGCGCTTCCTGTCTATGCACTTTCCTTTTTCAAAGCTCCGTCAGGAAACAGAAACAGACAGGTGGTTGTGGATGCCAGATCAGATTTCTGGTTATACTGTTCGTGGTGTATATGACTTGTTGACATCACAGGAACAACCTCATATTCATCAAAATATGGAGTTAATTTGGCATAAACAGGTTCCCTTAAAAGTTTCTATCCTTGCTTGGCGACTGTTGAGGGATCGTTTACCTACTAAATCAAATTTGGTGGCACGTGGAATTATATCTGTGGAAAATCGGTTTTGTGTATCGGGATGTGGGCAGGTTGAAGATGTGAATCATTTATTTTTGTCTTGTCCAATTTTTGGTGCATTGTGGCCTTTGGTGTGGGCTTGGCTTGGTGTCGAATGAGTAGATTCTCATGCTATCTCAGATCATTTTGTGCAATTTATTGATTATGTAGGTGGCTTGAAATCGCGCCGATCCTTATTTCATTTGATTTGGTTTCAGTGTGTCTCGATTTTATGGAAAGAACAGAATGATAGGTTATTTCAGAATCGTCAAAGTTCTATACCACTATTGTTAGATAAAGTAAAATCAAATACCTTGTGGTGGTTGAAAGTCAGTAACATAGTCTTTATTTTTGGTACACATAGTTGGTAGTCGAGCCCGCTTCTATGTATGGGCATTGACTATCTTTGATGTAATCTTGACAGGGTTGTAATCTTTTTGTGATTGTTTTGGCACGTCTTATGCTTCAACAATTACAGTGTTCATAGTAATATATTCCATTTTTGTTTCTTAAAAAAAAACTTATATCCCTTTCTTAAATTTCTAATTATGTAATAGTATAACATAAGTAATAATAAGTGGTGTCTATTTTTCATTTTACAAGTCAATTTGTTTTAGATTTAGATAGACTAAACTCAATTTTAAAATTGTTAAAAGTCTTACATCGAATATGATATGGTCTAACAAGTGTTTAGTGGAGCATACATCACCTTGCAAATCGGTTTTATGAGATTATGTTACTTTCAACCACAAATTCTAAATTGTTATCGGAGCAAATTCAAGATCCGTTAAAATACCTGCTATCATGTTTCCGCCATCATATGTTTTGGATCACACTTTAAATGTTTAGTTTTGAATATGAGAGGATATTAGGAGTCTCACATTGCAAAAAGTGATATTGTATAAACAAATATTTATAAGTGATATTGTATAAACAAATATTTATAAGTGCCAGTAGTCTTCACCTTACAAGTTAATTTTATAGTGTTGTGTTAGATTTAAACATAAGAATTGAAGTTGGTAACAAGTGTTTTTATTAAAAAATTTCATTGAGAGGATATAAGATGACCAATGGTGTGTTTAATTTGGCGTTGAAACAACCATTCTCACGTTTGGAACCAATTTTATCTTGACTTTATGAAGCTCAAATTTCTATCTTCACCCAAATACACGTTTTTTTTTTACTTTTTCAGTATTGCAGCTTCATGCTTTCAACGTTTGAGGTGCATTGGGACGCAAGAATGTTCTGAAAAACACGTTTCCAAACAAGCTATAAGATGATTGATAGAACTTGTGTGTTTGGTTCAGCTTTGGATAGAATTGATTCTGATTGAATTGATTTTGATAGAATTGATTCTGATATAATTGATTTTGAGAGAATTGGTTTATGTTTGGATACAATAATGTAGAATTGATTAAATAGAATGAATGTTGTTTGGATAGTTTTGATCAAAATTGTTTTTGAATGTATAATTACTAAAATGGACATAGCTAAATACAAATAAATGGACATAGTTGAATGTATATGTAGATTAATACTAAATATTGATATATTACTTAATTTAAATAAATAATTTTTTTATCTCATAATTTAAAAAATAATAAATATGATCATTAAACCAAAAAAAAAATTGACAAAATATTTGTTCTATGTATTTTATATTTTTTGATAAAATATATTTAAGTTAAATAATACTCCCTCCATTTTAAAATACATGTCCAATTTTTGCAATGTGCACTATTCACTTGACTTACTTTGACTATACTTTTTAACTAATATATAAATACAAATATTAGCATGTAAGATGTTGTTTGATTTGTCTCGACAAATATTTTCAAAATATTAAATTTTTATAATTTTTTACTTAGAAAATTAAAGATATTAACAGTCAAAATTATGCATTGGCATATGTGAAGTGGTTGACTTGGACATGTATTTTGAAACGGAGGGAGTAATAGAGATGGTTGCCAAAAATTTGAACGGAAAATTGTAAAGAAAAATCCAAAACTTAGTAACTCATGACCATAAATATTTTCTGAGGCTAATTTAGTTCATTAATTTTTTTGATTAAATTTGGTTCATCAAATTAAATACAAACCAAAAAGAAGAATTGATGAAGGACGATAAAGGAAAATAATGGGTTGTAATAATTAAAATATAAAATTTAATGGAGAATTGATTATGGTCAACTCAAAAGTTAGGAATTGTAGCTTCAACCAGAATTGTTTTTGGAGAAGAAAATTGCTTCTATAAAGTGAACCAAACATGCGATAAATTGCTTTTTTTTCAATAGAAGTGATTCTGGATTATGGAAAAGCTGAAACAAACAATCACTTGGTAACATTTGGTGGGTCATTTTTTAGATTACTTTTTAGTATGATATGTGTGATATTGATTGATGCATTGTGGGACAAAAAAAAAGTGCACAACCGAAATGAGCAAATAAGATGGGACGGTGTAATTTTGGTCTCCCAAAATGAATAGGACACGCATGAACTCCATTGGTGGATTTAGTGGGATTTTGGACCCATATTATATGTCCTTTTCCTAATGCTTCCAAAATGTTGATAAAAAGGATCTTCTAAGGTCTACACTATTCTCACTGTCTCTCTCTTCTTGCAAGCTTTTCATCATGATTCAGAGGAATCAATATTCCAATAAGTGCATATATTCACAGATCAGATTTGTTGCTTTAAGGCATTATTATTTAGGTAGATAAGATTTATATTGTTAATAATATTTCCTCTAACTATCCTTTCAAAAAAAAAATATTTCTTCTAACTATTATAATGTCATTATGTAGTATTCCATAGATAAAATCAATTTATAAAGGTATAATAGTTTTGAATTCTTCTTTTTTTGAATAAGTATTCCGTAGATAAAATCAATTTATAAAAGTTATAATACTTTTGTTTGTTTATCTTCTTCTTATTATTATTATTATTATTATTATTATTATTATTTCGTTATAATCTTTAATTATGGTTTCCAACATTGTCTAAATTTTAAAATGAAACAATGTTATCTCTTCTCTTAAAGCATATCTACCTTTTTTGTACTCAAAAGCCTATACTACATTAGAATAAAAATGATATTACAATATATTATGATAAAAAGGATATAAACTATTTAATGAAATGTCTTTTTATCAACTGAAAAATATTATAACACTCACATAAACTAAAAAAATTATAACAAAACTAATTTAGTCACATCAATTAATATCATTGAATTTAATTATCTTTTAATTTTTTTTTTTCATTTTATGTGAGTGTGCTTGAATTTTTTTGATTTAGGATTGTGATCATATAAAACTTTCTCTGGTTGTACCATATTATGACTATATTCATAAGTCATATATACATCTGCATAGATATAGATAGGCACACATAACAGGTTTGGTAGGCACATAATGGTTATAAATGAATTTTTTTATCATTTGCCATTATGTAATTTAAAGTTTCTTTATTAAATAATCCCAATTAAAAAACTAAGAAATTGTGACATGGCATCTACATAGACATCCTAATGTATGCCACATCGCCTTGAAATGTTCCACATCTAAATAGAAATAATGAATGGTTTGATTCAAAATTAGTCGTTATCATAATTTAATAGGATAATGTAGTATATGTAGTTCACGAAAGGAGATTAACAATGTACAATATATATGTATATGTAGTTCATAAAGGTATTCCCAAAACAAAAAAAGTTCATGAAAAGAGATTAATATATGTAGTTCTTTTTCTCGTTTTAATTTCATGGATATAGTATTGTTATTTTTTCTTCAAAAAATTGTCCAGATTTGATTGATGTTAACTTGACACATGGCTTATGATTTGTGAATTAATGATGTTTGGTTCACACAATAACGTAGCATGTAATGTTGATCGATAATGACTTATTTTTCTTAATGTTGATAATGACTTCAGCAACACATTAGCTTGACGTAATAACGCAATAATATGCAGCCCCTATAATTTGGAACGGATTAACATTTCTTAGTTGTGTCAGTATATATATATATAGAAGAAAAAAAAGTCTCACATAAGTTAAACTTTCAAGTCAATTAAGGTTATTATATTAACATTTCATGGCCTTGCTAGCATCCACAAATGTGAAATTTTCTCACCAATTCTGCAAATCACGAACGGTCACATTTATCATGAATGTTTTACGTACCACCGATCATTCCTTGAAAAAAATGTGCCAATAAAATAGTTGTAGAATATTGGACAATCGTTTTGTGACAACTTTTAGGATAAATCTTGTTGTTCTCTCTTCTTATTTGTCAAGAGAGAGAGAGAACACGACATGATCTATAATGTTTGTGCAAATGTAATTTCTCATAAAAATAGTCTACGGCATGATCTATAAGAATTTACTTATATGCTCTTTAAAAAAAAAGAATTTATTTATATGTGACGAAAATTATCAAGAAAAAAATCATAAGAAGTTGCATCCAAGAAAATTATATTAAAGGCAAAATTAATTGCTCTCACGATCCCTTAAATTTCAGATAATGATTTAGTCATTTATTTATTTTTTTCATTTTGATTGTTTTCCTTTTTTTTTATTTGTAAAAAAAAAAAACACTGTTTTCCCTTTTTTTTAGAGTTAAAAGGAAGGGGGAAAACTCATCAAAAACTTATCTTTATAAATAAATTCAGATCTTCATAGAGAATTCAGAAACCCAAATTTTGTTATTTTGGTTCTTTATTTTGTGTGTTTGAACCGAACGCCAAAATTTTAAGATGGAAACATAAAAGTTGACAAGTGCCAAGTTTACGAAGTTTCCCTTATACATTTCATGACACTTGTTAACTTGAATTGATTTTTTGGTGGTATAACTTGAATTCAATGAAAACATGTCGTTTTCCCCCACTTTATTGTATATATTCAGTGATTAGGGTTTAATATATGAGAATGGTGATTTTACATCTTTTTTAGCTTTCATAGATAAATGATAGACGGTATTAAGGTTGTACAATTCGCTTAACAAATTTAAGGCTGAACTGAAAGACGGTTTTTTAGATGGCAAAGACTTCACTTTGAAGGAATGTCAATTTGCGAAGTGAAAATACATTCCACTTATTAAATTTGCACTTACCTCGTCATTGTAATTGGGTCGGTAGGTGCCAACATTAGAATTCATTCTACTTTTTCCAAAGTTAGGGAAAGTGAGCAAGGGAGAGAGGGCAAGATTGAAAGAGTCTTGTGGAATCATATGTAGCAATCAATCTCTTTTCATCTCAATATGTATTTGTAATGTTATTATGTGTAACCAATTCTCTCTTTTGCTAGAATTAGCTAAAACTAATCATTATCTTATATAAACTTTTGAGCGTGAGTGTGGTTATAAGTTATAACACTTCACACTCCATAGAGAGGGGTGTGAAGTGAGTAACTGGCCCAGTATTAAGTTGGGCTTGTTTATTGACTGAGCTGCTTCGAGCATAGGTCTTTGGGTAGTCTACGAGCATAAATCTTCGAGCATTTATAGTGAGTACTTGTGACTATGAACTGAGCTAGACTCATACTACGGAAGGAATTAATAAAATGTATTTCATAATATAGTTTAAATTGACGAATTTATTTATTTTAAAGACTAAATTAATGGTTTAATTATCGTTATATTGGTAAAGCAATGAAAGAAAAATTATGTGATTGAGTTTAACTAGTTAATAAGTTCCACTAAATGATGAATCGTTTGGAAGAATTCGAGTTTAACTTTTATTTGAAACAAAATCTTGGTTAGATTAATTACCGGTGGTAGAGGAAGGTTAAAAAAAATTAATGAAAGAAAAAGAATTCATGTGTTGTAAAATGAGTAAACCATCAAATTCGTCCCTGTCTTTGAAAACCACTTTCGAATTAGTCCCTGACTTCATTGATATTTCAAATTAGTTCATGTCTTTGTTAAAAGTTTCTCAATTATGTCCCTTGTCATGTGAATAAAACATAAAGACATTGACCAAATTGAGAAACTTTTGATAAAGATAGGGACTAATTTGAAATACTAATAGTTTTTGAGACTAATTTGATAATGACTTACAAAGACAAAGACAAATTCGATGATTTACTCGCTGTAAAATTAAGACACGTTAGCCCAGACATTTTTGTTTCGCTTTGCAATTTTTTGCTCTGATCGATTATATGTGCTATAAGCTTTGCTTTTCAATAGATTTTCAAGCACATATATATATAGACACACATATATAAGTTGGCAAAAGCAATGCCTTCCCAATAAGACATGGGTGTTTTACGCTAACGGTTAAAAGTTTGATTTGCATCAATTAAAAGATTTTTTTAACGATAAATATCAGTATGTTAATTTTTTTTTTTCTTTTGAATCATGGACCTCCAACTCTTTTACTATTAGCTCAAACCAGTTGAACTACTTAAACGTCCCACATCAATTAAAAGATTACATGTTTATATATTTCATAAACTAATATATAATACTGAGATATATTTAGTAGAGTTAACCCTTTGGTTCTTAGCAAGGTTGAGGGTCACACCATGTTTGCTTTACGAATGGAGGTGGAATCCGAGGTGGTGTCTTGGTGACTTAGGGTGAGCAGATTTGGCTGGAGTTTTAACAGGGTGTGCTGCTGGTTTTTTGACAGTCTGCAAGGGTGCAGTATGCAGCAGAATTCTGGTCTGTTTTCTGTTTCTTTACCGCGCCTGTTTGTGTGTGTATAGGGTGGTGGCCGTAGTGCCTGTGTACCGTTCTGTGTGGTTTGTTGTAGTGCCTTAGGAGGTTTTTTAGTGAGGCACTCTATGATGTTTAGGTGGTGTTGTTGTTAGGCACATGTGTACTCTTTTTCCTCCTCGCAGGTTTAGTGCGTCTTGTGCTTACCTAACTTAATAATATTTGATGATTCAAAAAAAAAAAAAAAACCTTTGGTTCTTAAATGGATGTGTACATATTTTTTTTTCTCTAGTGTATAGATTCCAAGATATGTACCGCCTAAGGAAGTTATCTTGGAAGAGATGAAGGCTATATAAAATTAAGATCTCATTGAGAGACGACGAAGCACGATTGATCTACCACCAAGGCTTCACAAACTAACAAGGAGGAAACAAAAACAAAGAGACTAGAGAAAGGGTCAAAACATATTTTTCCACATTGGACTTTACTAATGGACTACCAATTCATTTGTATGTATGTTTCACGTAAAAACACAAAAATGTATGATTAAACATTTTCCATTGCGTGAAATTAAACATTTTCTTCATAGTTTGAAAATTGGTCAATTTGAGTATTTCATTCTGTTTTGAAAGAAACTAGCTTTTATTAAGTGGAAATATAGCCACGAAAGCATTTGATGATATTCGATAAAGTTTGGTGACGAAGCAGTTGTTTTAGCAGAGCGAAAAATGTACATAGATGGAGGAAAATATTTTTGTTTTAACCCTCTAGAACAAGAATTGTTAAGAACTAAGGTTTCAAGAGTATGCATTTCTATTTCTTAACATGTTTATTTTTTCTGGCTAGTAAGTAATGTGTGGTAAAACAAATTAAAAGTAGTAGCTAAGCTTTTATATGAATCATGAAGGTCTCTTTGTCCTTCTATTCAGTCTTATATTGTCATTTTCCCTAATATTGCAAAAATATTTTTGAATGAAGCTTTCTATCTTAGGGAGGTTTTGTTCTATTCTTTAAAAGTTTTGGTTCTGATATTAGAAAGAAAGCATCAAAGTACTAACAATGTACACAAGCATATTTATGGGCACATTAATTATTTTATTAGGCTTTCCTCCCAATTGTTAAAGTATTGATTGTTGCATATGCTTCCAAGAAGGACCTTGTGTTTATTGTTAATGGATCATAATGTTTGTACCTTGCAGTACCTTTTATTGGAGTGAACATAAGAACATGCAAATTATGTTTTCGAAAGTTACTATACCAAAATGGGAAAATTACACTATTAAAAGTAACTTTCAAATTTAGTTGATATCAGTTGAGTTGGTAGCTAGAAGAGATGAATCTACTAACTTTTTGCTTACTATCAATACAAATCAAATGTGTTGACTTACCTAATAAAGAGAAACATTTTTAAGATAAAATTGAAAGTGCAAATGCATCATTATGAAAAGAGAAATGATATTTGTACAACCATTTTCTCACAACTTTTTAACAACTTTCTCTTTCATACAAGTTATCATAAAAGTTGTCTCATATGGTTGTTCAAATAACACTACTCTTATGAAAAATTAATATCCCAACTATGCCAAGCATCTATATTCATAATGACTTCAGCAACCCATTAGCTTGACGCAATAATATTATGCCCCTATAGTTTGGAACGGCTTAATATTTCTTTTCTTTAAACAGTGGACATTATTAATTAGTTGTTAGGTTAAAAAAAATCTCATTAGTTTAAATTTGAATTCTCTATTGACATCACGCCTGGAACGGAACCCGCCTCCAATTCTCCGTACAGAATGTCTCCACTAGAGTTAGTCAAAATAAATAAGTAGTTAGAAAGACATCCAATCTAAGGGTTTTATACGATCCATATAATGCAGGCTTTTTGGCTCTAAGAGATGGAGAAGATTTTCAAGTTTTTTCAATGTGCAGAAAACACCAAGGTGGGGTATGCCACCTACGTGCCTGATTGGCGAGGTCGAGTGTTGGTGGAGTTAATATGGGACGCCTTTAGGCAGAAGTTCTAAGACAATTACTTTCCAAAGAGCACTATGGTCGAGAAAGACCCAATTTCTCAGGTTGTTTCAAGGGAATTGATAGTTTTAAGAGTCTATAAGAGGAAACACAGGGACAGTAATGAATTTTACTGTTTCATTTACTATTTCAGTTCTAATACTAAATTAAATCCTATCAGAAATATGTCGATCGTTGAATATGCAGACAAGATTGAGTCCTTGGCCAAGCATTTCTGTTATTTCGGCGATCACGTGAATGAGAAGTATATGTGTGAGAGGTTTGACCAAGGTCTAAGATGTGAGATCAAGGAGTCTATGACACCCTTGGAAATCCACCAGTTCCAAGTTCTAGTTGAAAAGTGCAAAGAGGGTGGAGCTGATGAAGAAAGAGTCTAAATAGAGGGGCGGAAGAGGGCTCAATGAGACCTCAGGTAAAAATCTGAGCCCTTAACTCTAATTATGTTTAAGAAAATCTTGTTTTGAATAGGGAAAAGTGACTATTAAATTAAATCATTTTTCTTGTCTACGCTGTAAACTTTCTCAAAATCCAGATGTTACCGTATCTACCAATACACACTTATCTAAAGTGACATGACATTAAAGATACCCTACCACTTTTCTCTTTCCCCTTGCCCTCCACACCAAAAGGGACGAGGACGACAAAATGCAGCACCAATCAATTACAAGTATTTGGGCGGTGTCACCAACCCCAAACACCCAAGACTAAAATGCTAAAATATGAATTTGGTCCTGATAAAAATTGCTTTGCAGCACCATTTAAAAGAAAAATAAACATAGTAAAAAACCAACTCTGAATTCTAATTGTCAAGGGTAAAGCATGGTTCCAGGCCCCTATTTGGTCCAACACTATACTCCTTTGGAGACTATGTTATCGTTTGTGATAAATGATTAAATACTTGAGGTTTTACATTGAACCACACAATCAAAGCCAGGTCTCAGACTGAAAAACGTAACTAAATTTACATTTACATAAGAAAACCCTTTCTACACAAGCTATCCTCTAATCAGTCACCGCGGAATAATAGAGTCTGTGTTGGGAATTTGATCACACCTGTAATCTGCAACTCTTTTTGGGATGCTGGACATCACTATGGCTCCACCAACATAACCATCTATCAGCAACTTCCCTATTTTAGTTCGCCACTCTGATGTGTCCACATTCTTCCTATCATGCACAACTCTATCACGGTAATTAAGCATGGTTCCCAGGCCAGTGTTTGGGGTCCATCCATATTCCGTTAATACCTTCGCCTCACCTTCAGCCAAATCTTCTCCAACCGATAATTCTTTGTTCTCAATAATAGAAATCCTGCTACAGGTAGTCAGCTTCATTGCAATCACCAACCGCTTGATCTGCCATTCCACAGGTAAGGATGCTACCAGTTCAAAGAAGTAGGTTGCGTAACCATATTCAGGGCGTTCCAGTACTATCCTGCATTGAAGTTCAATTCAATGCCAACATCATGGACTATATAACACACAGAAAACATGGACTGAAAAAGATAAACTTAAGTGAAAATCAAGCACCTGTTATGCCTCGGAAAAACAAAAATAAATGATTGAAGATCTCTGCACCAACCCCACTCGACAGGCCATTTTTGAAGCTTCAAATATCGTGTCTGTAACATAAATAAAACAGGAAAAACTATAGTATTAACACGAATAACTATAGTATCAAAACATAGTATAGACACTGAGTTTGTAAGAAACCAAATACCTGCTCCACTAGTGAGATTAGGCAAGCCAAGCAATAACTCACTCTCGAACCCTTTCCAGCACGAATGACCGGGAATTTTATTAAAGATTGGCGTTGAGAGAAAATCTGTTTCCAAACAAGAGGAAAGTAAATAAATCTCAAGCAATAGGAAAAAAAAACCACCAAATGACTAAAGAAAAATATTTGAATATCAATACTATAAAAAAATGAGGACTTCCGTGCCCCAAATATTTTATCAATAAATAGTTTTTAGAACTAGTAAACGTACTACCCAGCAGAAGGCTAGATCATATATATAACCAGAAAATTGAAAAAACATGCCAGGCACAACTGACTTACTTCTTTTGAGACTTTTAGAAAGGTGGTAAATAGGAAATGAAGTTCAAGCAATATAAAATTGTACATTGGTTTTGTAGTTAAAATTTTAGGTGGGTTGGGCTCCGGGAGCTCACATGGGTCAAGGCAGACCTCAAGGCTCATGAGTCATGAGCACTAACAGAGGTACTTACAGCTCACCCACCAATGAGGTTCTCACGTTGGCGGCGGGAGTTGAACACACGCCCCTGCAGGGTGAGTCAACTTCTTACCAACTGAACCCTTACTGGCACTTTCTATTCAACCAAATAAAGGGACAAAATATTGGTCTTTTCATTATCTTCTTTTTCTTTTAAACTAAACAATACATCAAACCTACTATCTTTTACAACTCTTTCTATCTTCTCACTTTCACCTCACAACCAAACATACCCTTAAATTAAGGGCCTTAATATAATAATAAGTCAGACAGCAACGAATTATTGGTTGTCTATCATTCCCTTCCTTTTCTGCCAAACAAAACTGTTGAAGCATGTGCATTGAACCAGGAGAAGTATGTAGGACTAAGCTTATCCCATGTTACAAATTGGAGGACAGAGGAGTGGATCTCATCCATTCAATCATTTGTGGATGAATAGAACAGAAAATATCCACTCTCCCTGGATCCTTCCCTAAAATAGGTTCCTATATTAGCTTAACAGATTGAAAATATCTTCATATTTTCTGCTGTTTCATACCGCAATTAGTATGGGGGGAAATTCTAGAGAGGGTATATGTAAACAACCTTACCCCCACAAGTGGAGAAGTTGTTTCCAAGATTTGATGTTGTGCCAAAGCTCACCCTCTTGATATTTAGAAATGAAATCAGAAGCCAAAAAGTTAAGATATTATAACTATCTTACTGTTCAGTTAGAGTTATAAATCCTTACTGTTGAGTTAGTTTGGTACTGAAATCAAATGAAAGGGCGAAGTATTTAGGAAGCTATTATAATTATCGCATACTCTTCACCTTTGTTATCACAGCTTCAAGCTCTGAAAAGCTATCTTCGCAAAACGATTCATCAAGCGCTTCATCATTCTCCCTCTCTCCATAAAGCTTAATTTCATCTACTAAGACACCTTTGTCCACCAATACCTGCCAAATGCATAATCCATGAAACTCGATATAAATTCCAATTTCAAAATGGATGTACACGAATAAAAATACCTCCAAGAGGCCAGGGGCGTCCTCCTCAAGTGCTGTTTGAACTGAATTACTACAAAACAATTATAACATTTGGGTTGGTTATTATACATTTATAATGGAAATATAGATAAAATAAAATGTAACAGAAATGGATAGTACGTGGCTGTTTTCTTTCTTTTCCGTGCACACTTGATGCGTGAAGGTTCTGCAGATTCTGAAAAATTAGAGCTCGACACAGAGGAAGAAGGCATAGTCTTCTTCAGAGATGAGTAACTACTCATAGGAATATTTAAATCCGTATCTTTTCTGGACATGAGAAAATTTAACCGATCAGTTAAGCACATATTTTCCACTTGTTCATCATTAAAGTCGCTATGGATTTCCTGTTCGCTTTTAACAACTGGCAGTTTAATGGAGATGCTACCCATCACATCCTCGTTAACATTGTGGATTTCACTGTTATCCCAAGGTTCATCCTTGATTTTGACAGAGGTCGGACAAGCTGAACTACTTGGCCCATTATTATCCCTTGGCATAACACCTTGTTCCCCGTGTGAATCCAACTGCATGATCATTTCTTCGGATTTGACTATTCGATCATGTCCTTGAGGGCATGCTAAAATTACAGGTCCTCTTGATTTAGGTGAGGCATCCTCCGTTGACAAAGATGATCCGGATGTGGCTTCAGGTGGTAACTCGGTTAGTGAAGTATTAACTCCTTCTGGAGTGTCATGACACTGATCTCTAGCTACAGTTATTTTCCCATTGACAGGAAAAAATTCTCCATTTACTTTTTCAACAGTTTGTTCCATAATGTTTTTGGACAAGCATCCACCATTAGCCTGTGACATAAATAAGTTGCATTGCAGGTTTAGTAAAAAGATCAAAGTCATACCATGGCAATCGTAAAATTCATTGACTTCATTACCAAGAAATAGACAAAAGACTAAAATAATAAAAGGTGTATATATAAACACAATATGAATTACATTCTATTATTTGGTGGTTACATGCAAAGAAAAGTGCAGGCATGTCAATTTAAACAGCGATATAAAATGAGTACATAAAAACAAGACAAATACTAAGAAAAACATCTGGTTTTGTATGCAAAATGTGGTCTTCACTATCAATAACCCAAAACAACTATGTGGTTTGAACTCGGAGCATTTTCTATACGCACCAAAACAAATTTTAAGTTTTACACACCAAGTAAAAGAGTAGAATTTCTTTATTAATATCCATCTAGACCTTTTGCATCACAGAGAAAAAGCCCATCTTCCTACGGTATAAATTGAATTGAGCCCAAACAAACAACTAAAGGGAAAATTATAACAATAAGAAATGTGTTGCTTTGCTGCTTATTTAGTATATTATGTATCTACAATATGTCAAAAAAGTGCCTATTGGTTTACCAGGATTTGTTATTCAAACATCCTTGATGTGATTAACAGTTCCTAAAATGGAAATATTACATTGTTTCTGTTATTAATCAATGTTGTCTTGCCAAAGAGATGAAAGATAAGATGTATGAAATCAAGGAGAGAAGTAAAATGTTGAAAAGTTTAGTTTCAGAAAGTTAGGAGGCATTCAAATGCCCATCAGCATCTCAGCAGTTGGGTATGCACTACAATTTACTAATTTCTTCATAACCATAAAGAATTAATAATAAATAAATAAATAAAATGAGTAATAAAGTAATAAACTAACTAACTTTTTTCAATCAAAAATATCATTCAACTAACAAAGGCTAACAAGTACCAAAAGTGAGTTGTGACTAACTTGTTGTCTTTCTAGTAGATATGTCATAAACTGATACAAAAATTAAATTACCTCAAATGCTGGACTTGGCAGCCCTGGAAATGGAAACCTCCTGCAATAATAGATGTATTATTCAACCATTTTTCAAAAGCAAAATCCATCTAGCTTCCTTTAAATCAAAATTATGGTTTCTCGCAATGATGAGAATATGGTACACCAATTGCCAACTAAACTTGGATTTAGTTTATATACATAATAAAAGTTTGAATCAAATGGAATTTATTTTTTTGCTAAAAAGTAACTGAAATCCAAATGCACGAAGTTTGTAAAATGGGATGAGCTATTAGCACTGCTTTTTTCTATTCACACCCCTACTAACTGACCAACTTTTCAAACGTGTGTAAGTTGATAGATTCAAAAGAGCATTATCATTGAAAGTCATTGCACAACAGATTAAAAAACGTCAAATAGCTTATCTAATTTACAGAAATACATTGTCAAATAAATCCATTTGTTGCTTAATTTATTAGGAAATATTTAAAGTTTCATCTTTTGTAAACCATTCAAGCCCCTTCCACTCACCCCCTCTAGCAAGCTTACTAAAATCCCTTTCACTCATTGGGCATGAAATGTTTCTGGGCTTACCACCCACCACCACAAACAAACGATTGCAATAGCTCTTAGATGAGATTTGCATGTACATTTTATAGAAACTTGTTTGGATGGATTTATGGTTCCTTGCCCGGTGTTGTCAAATAGTGGTTATAATGGCGCTATAGCATAGTGGAATTTGATATAAAATAACCGCTAATTAACGCTATTGACAATGATGTCTTTACTACCCTAATATCTTCTTCCTGAAGACAAAAAGGTGATCCAATAGGCATCTTTCCTGTCTTTATCGATAATAAGCATGCAATGAAAGAGAAAATGTACTGATAAAATTTAATAGAACATGGTCTTCAAGATTTTCGCAGTAAACCATAGATATATCACAAAGTTTATTTGCTACATTATTTTCAATATGTATCTATTTCAAGTGGCATTTTAAGAAACAGAACTGAAGAGGGTAAATAGTAAATAGAGAAATAGCTCCAACAAAGAGAGAGAAAATCAACAGTTAACATAAAGTACCTAGCTAACAGCATCCTTTGCCTTTCTTTCAATACCACATGATCAAGATCATCAACGCTGTTTTCATAAATCTCCTCTTTCACCTTCGGGCCAGGAAAATCTAACTGAGAAGAAGCATTTCCATTTCCAACATTATCACCATTACTAAATAGAATGTCAGAATCTTCAACTTTCATTGTAACTGGAACATCACTAGTTGTCGAACATAACCATAAACTACTTGGATTCACACTGGTTTTCTCCACACCAACAGCATCATTCTGAACCTTTGAATATGTTACCTGTTTCAAACTAGGGCATAATCATGCTTGAGTCTTCTTCCTTTTGCAACCTATGCAAACGACAGCTCCATATTGAGAACTGCCAGTTTTTATAAACAAATGTTCTGCACCATGCTATGAACATTTTACACAAAAAGCTTCTGCCTAAATAATCACTATATATTAGGGTCCTTTTTGGATAAACAACCTAATTAACCACTTATCATGCAAATGTTTATGAGCCTGTTTGTTACATCTACATCTTTTCTAGTAAAAAAATCACTTTTCTAAACAAAATAACCATCATTTTTAGAACTTCACATCTGTTTGTTACATATTCTCAAAAAAATGAGAATCTAAAATAAATATAAGAACTGCTTAATTATAGAAGTTGTTTTTAGCACCTTCTCTTGAAAATTGTTTTTTGATAACGGATTCTTCTTTAAAAAAAAACAAAAGTAGTTTTCATTCCAGTAAACAACCCAGTGTTGTCGATGGCGGAGAGCCGAAATTCCAACATGTCGGCCGTCATATCCACGTATAGTATGGTGGAACGGCCATCCTTCACAAATTGGCCATGGCGGAAAGACAAAAACCCGGCACGAATATCCTCCATGACCGATAATTGACAACATTGAAACAAACTGAAACCCTAAAAACTAATTCATAAATTATTGAGTATCAAAATCACTTCTTTTATATAACTTGTAACAAACAGACCCCAAGTATAATCTATTTCTATAACGAAAATAAGAGAAAGTCAAACTTTTTTTATATAAATAAGGCCAAATACCTCTCGCGGTCCTTTAAGTTATATGTTTATAACATATTAGTCCTTTAAGTTATTTTTTGTTACCAATTGGTGTCATAGAATATTTACAATGTCATCCATCTTTTCAGCCAACTTTCATTAAAAAGTGCACATAGACCATTTAGGTAGGTCCAAAAATGCTTATGACATCAAACATGATTACTTGAAAACATTTTCTTTTTGTTTTTGAATTTCAAGCCTAATTTTACATATAAATATTTGATCAACAATATTATAAATCACGTAATCCGTCAATTTTGTTTTGAATCAAGAACACACATATGACCTCTAGTTTTGAGAGCAATTAATTTGGACAAACCAAGTTAACATTAAACATCCACATAAACACTTTTTGATCGAATTTAATGAAACTAGGATAATAGTGCAAATATTTTATGGCTTAAAGGACCTATAAATAAACTATAATTCATTTTCATAGGCTATCCTATAACCCTTGTGGAAATAAGCTAAAAACAACTTTTGTACATGTGATAAGTTGGTTGCATAAACTCTCCCGCACAATCTCACAAGTGCTTATGTGATTAGAAAAGCTCAAATAATCAAATTGAATAAACAAAGCATTTACTCTAAAGTTAATTTGATAGTGAACCAAATTGATTGAACTGGGGAAATGAAGCAGAAAAAGCATATGAAGAATGAAATTGAGTAAGAAGAATAATTTACCTGTGAATCGCAATTGTCGTATTCGTTTTTGACAGTAGCGTGAAGCGGAGGTGTAAGACGGTGGTTTTGGGAGTGAGAATCGGAACGCGGTGGTTGGCGGCGGGTTTGTGATAAGGGAATGTGTTCGAGTGAAGGTTGTGCGTCGTAGGAGCACGACATCGCCGATTGAAATATCCACTCCCGCTCACACTTTTCGTCAAATATACTCTCTCGTTCTAATCAATCCTCTGATGGTGTCACCACTTCTTTTTCACAATAAAGTGGAGTTTTTTTTTTTTAATAGAAAAGGTAGATATTGCATACGTACCTAACATCCGTTTTTTAATACATGACACAGTAGACCCAATTACGCATATCAATGTGTAATTTTGAGTTTAAATATCTTGAATAATATATTGAAAAAAATTACGAAAATTTGTTATTTTGAAAATACTCATCGAGACGAATCTAACGGCATCTTATATGATATTATTTATCTTTGTATATTAGTAGAAAAATATGATCAAAGTAAGTTAGGTCAAAATTACACATTTTTAAACAGATCATCTATTACGGGACGGAGGGAGTATAAGTTTATCAATCATGTTGTTCTTGATTAATAAGGACAAAGTTAACTTCCGAGCTACATTGTAAAAAAAATTATTGTGAAGAAATGTCCAACTCAACTCATGGGTCTGGAGTTGATTAATAAGGTCAAGGTTAATTGGCCTTGCTAAATCGTAAAAAAATGATTATGTGAATAAATGTCCAACTTAAAAACCCATGTTCTGCTCTTTCATCGGTGCAGTCTTAAATTGTTTTGGTGCTACTCCTGAGCAGTTTCTTAAAGAGTCATCCCCACAAAATGCTTTTACATAGGTACTTTGAAAATGTTGCCAAGAAATGGTACCTCTTGAAGAAAGATGGTATTCCAGAGTACACGGGAGATAAAGATAATGATGAGGGCATGTTGTTTCATGATCAACTTGTTTTGCAAAGGAGGGTCGTTTGAATGATCAAGATGGTCTCGGAAGTCAAGAGGACTCGTTCTTTCATATAAAAGTTAGAGCACATTTGCATGAAGCATTGGGAACAAATAAAGGAAAAAGATAGGTAGACATCCTTTTTACTCCCTCCGTCCCTGAATAAGTGATCTATTTGTAAAAAAAAATTGTCCTAAAATACTTGACCTTCTCAAATTTTAAAGCAAAATTTGACAATTTTACCCCTTATAATTGCTTGTATGGTCTCCATGTAAAAAAAGTGTGACAGCTCCATTGAGTGCCAAGCATGCTTACTGCTCCACGTAGCTAAAATCCTATACTCCACATGAACAACCAATAGAAGAGTATCACATAATTAAGCATTGTCTAGCATGGAAAATTGGCCAATAACTGTGAACTGCAAAACGGCTGATGAAATACTCATCCCATCCATAACTGCAAAATTGGCCAATAGAGAGTCACACAACAGAGAAATAAATACTCATCCCATCCATAACAACTTTGCAAAAAACACTCATCCCACAAAGTAAGAACTACTTATGTCAACTCAACCAGAGATAGATAATGCTGGAATTGAAGATCATGAAAATTTTGGAGAAGAAAGAATGGAAGATTCTTTGAAATTGGACATGGACATTGAACAAGATAATGAAGATTTGGAAGAAGAGTTTGTAAAAGACTCATTAGATTTGGAGAGTGATATTGAAGAAGACAATGAAAACTTGGAAGAAGAGATAGTAGAAGATTCATTAGATATGGATAACAATATTGAAGAAGATAATGAAGGTTTTGAAGAAGAGATAGTGGAAGACTCTTTAGAGAGAGAGATTGAAGAAGATAATGAAGACTTTGCAGACAATAATAGAGTTGTATTGGATATAGATTTAAACTAATGTCTAATTCTTCAACACTAGCATTCAAATCGGGTATGTGGTATACTTTTTCATCTTGGTTGTCTTCATAAGAATTGATAATATTTTCATTTAAATCTATTCTCTCTCAAAGACATTTTCTAAAATGTTTTGCACATATGATATGTTTATCACCACTATTGCAAGTTTTTATAGAGTAAAGTTGGTGGGAAATTTAAAATAAGATTGAAATTTTGATTAATGTTTTGGTGGGAAATTTAAACTAAAAATGAAATTTTGGTTAAGAGTGCATATAGTGGGTTAACGTAAAGCAATCAGAATTTGATTTATTGCTACAAGTTTCATGGCATAGGCATATTGCTATCTGACAGCAATGTAGCTTTGCCATGTAAAGCAAAGTTTATTCATTGGTTGAAGTAAATGTTTGTAGTGGAACAATTAAAGTAATTATTATTTAAAAGTAAAGGTTTAAAAATAATAATAAGGGCAATTCAGTAAAAATATCACTCTCTTTCTTTCATCTTTACATTTTTCTTAATCTGTGTAAAATGATCAAGTAGGTCACTTATTCAGTAAAAATATCATTCTTTTTCATCTCTTCTTTCAATGTTTTTGCCACGTGTCACAAATGTGTGTGGGTGTAAAAGTGTGTATGGCACCTAAGGTGGTTCATGTATAAGAGCTCCAAATAAATGAATATTCGCTTTAACCAAAATATGGATTTTCAACCTATGCATTATTAGATAATGTTATTGTGTTGTTTTATTTTTTTGTTATAATAATCAAGGTGTTTATCACAATGACTTTATGTCTTTTGTTTACCTTCTACACTTTTGGTTTGTTTGTCATGTGACAATGTTGTTTTCATATGGTTTGTATGACAAATTTACAGGGCTATATTATTTTTGTATCTTACATATGAACGGGATATTTCTAATATTTGTGATTTTTACTTGTTCATAATATCAAATGGGATGTACCGAGAATTTTTTTTTTCTGACCCTCTTTTAAAGAAAAAAATTCATGTCTGACTCGTATGAAAAATTTTCACCAAAATGATCCACTTTCTTTTTTTGTCCTTTTCCCCATTCCCGCCATTTGAAACGGCGGGAATGAGTCACTCTCTGACACATGTCAAATCCTGACTGGCCATGCAGGTTTGACTTTTTTTTATATTTTTTTTTTCCATTACCGCCATTTGAAATGGCGCGACTGAATTTTAATTTATTTTTTTTGTTTTTTGTTTTTTTGGGCAACATTTGTTTATTTAAAACACAAATAATAATGATAAATAAAAACATAGTAATTTATTTGAACACATAATACATAACGTTATTAACTACCGGTTATTTATACTCGGACAATTTCTCCTAATATGACCGGTATGCCGACACAAACCACACTGTTTCGGTGTCGGAGTCCTCTCTACCACCTCCTTGTCCATTTCAGTCCTTATGCGAGTACTATTGGGTCGACCTTTCTTTAGTCTTCGCATGTTTGGTTTATGGCAAAGCACGGGACCGTCGTATGGGAGCCAATAACTCTTGTCCTGGACTACTTTGAAGGTTGTGTTGTAGATGGAGTAAACACTCTTGTTTTTTAACACAGCTGGAGAAAGCTCCCGAACATCAAACTATTCATTTGATGACTTCAATCCAACTCAGTACACCACACAAACCAGTTACCCAGACCAATCACAATACTCCTCGTTCAACCTACCAACCCCTCCACACATTGTAAACTATCCCCAAACAAGCTACGCACCTCAATGGCCAAATTCACAAACTAATACCATAGAAAGTTTGGCAGCAGGGTTTAATGACGATGACTTCGTTAATAAAATCTGTACCAACTCAGCTTCACAAGTGCAAAATGAAGTCACTATGGAAACTAGTGATGATGTTGAAATTCCTGACGATGATGTTGAAATTCGTGACGAGGATGTGGAACAGGAAGAGCACGAGGAAGAGCAAGAGCAAAACCAACGACCCGTACGAAATAAAACAGATAAATTATGTGCTACGGGAGGTCATAGTTTACATTGGCGTAAATGGTTTCCGGGGAAAAAGTAGTTTTTATTTTTGTTTTTATTTCTTATGATTAAAATAATTAGTGTTTTTAAATTAAATATATCATCATTATCATTACTATGTTTTTATTTATCATTATTATTTGTGTTTTAAATAAACAAATGTTGCTCAAAAAAACAAAAAACGAAAAAAAAAAAAAAAAAAAATCAGTCCCGCCATTTCAAATGGCGGTAATGGAAAAAAAAAGTCAAACATGCATGGCCAGTCAGGATTTGACATGTGTCAGAGAGCGGCTCATTCCCGCCGTATCAAATGGCGGGAATGGGGAAAAGGACATAAAAAAATGCACAAAAAAAAAGAAAGTGGGTCATTTTGGTGAATAATTTTCATAGGGGATCAGACATGAATTTTCTTTTTGACAAGAGGGTCAGAAAAAAAAAATCTTCTACCGACTACTATCAATCATTCAATACCGATTGGTTATCCAAATCAATCAATATTTTGATTATTTTTTAAAATTCTTAATTTATTAATTTGTGGTTTGCATTCATGCAATATATATTGATATGTTTACCCAAATGCACATAGTTATTAAAAAATCAAAATTATGTCTTCACTTCGAGATAAATTTAGGGTATTGTGACAAAATTATGCCACTGCGCTTTTTTTCCCCTCATTTCAATTATCCATTAAAGTGAAATGTTATATATCATTAGTAATTCCCCTCAGGTACTTATATCCACCGATGTGATAGGAAAATCAAAGTTTACTCAAATTTCGAAATTGCCACTGTGTGTATCTTTTCCATCAGGTATTTGGTGTCCCGATGTAAAAACGGAAAACCCCCCTGTTGTTAAATGTCTATTTTCTTGTAGTGTCCCCTTTATACATAAGAGATACATACCTTTTAAAAAAAGTTCGTCTACAAAGAAGTTGCACACCCTTAAGTTCTTTGAGTTAAAGAAGTGGGTTTGTCCAATGTTAGTCATACAGATCAACAACTCGCCTTGTTCTTAAAAAAAAAAAAAAAAAAACCTTCATATCGCAAGGCGATGTGTTGACATATATGACTAACCACAAACAAACAAACTTCTTCAAGACAGAGAACTATAAAGATTGCAACTTTTGTGACTTCTTCAAGACAGAGGAAGTATGACTAAAATTTTGGTTGTGCATTCAATCTTCTCATCTTCACAAGGATGGTCCAAATTGTATCTCTAGTTACAGGTTTAATTCTCAAGGCACGAGAAGTAAAGCATGTGGCATCCCAATTTAGATCCCTTCATAATAAAAAAAGTGAAACATATTTTTAGGTTCAAGCTACTTTAAAGAGCGGTGCACATAGGTCACATATTCAATACTGAGTGCATGGAGACATTAAGTAAAAAATAGGCTTTCAAGAGTCTTTAATTTATTTAAAATGATCGAATACCTTAAAAATTGATTTAGAAGCCTGCAAAACATGACTGTCGATGCATTAGGTGCTTTAGAGATTGAAGAAGAATAACTTCTTTTGAGGCTTTTCCCCCGTTTTCTTATCGGGAATGTTAAGGACTGGTGCCTTGCGCAACCATCTGCAACAATGACTAACTAGAACAAAACTCCTGACAAAAAATGTGGGAGAGTTGACCAAACAACTACAAAAAACCCTATAACAGTTAAAAGATTCCCAACGAGGATAGGGCAGACAACAACATGTTATGCTATGTGAACTCTTCTTTGGTGATCACCATATTACTCTTTGTCCGCCCGATGAAGAGGTGAACTATTTAAATAAAAAACCTAGACATGGTCAATGTCAGCACCATAATTATAGCAATAACTTTCAAAGGGGGTAACAACCTTAACTGTCAGAGACAGCCTTTATATTAGCAATTCTAGCAAAATTCCCAGCAAAGACATAACCGCCAAGTTATAGACACTCTAAACTAATTCATTTGACTGTCCATGGCCAACAAGAAGAACGCATACATTTCCATTAAGGATTTGGAAGTATAATGGGACGGTTAGCAACACAAAGAAGGATAGACATTCACTGCTAACACTCAACATAATCCAAATGAGCAGTGCAATATCACGACAACAAAGGAAGGTGAGATGTCTGTGAATGATGAATTTGTTGAAAAAAAAGATGTGCATGTTGTAGTGCAAGTCATGAGTCTTAGGTTTATTTTTTCATATTGCAATCATTAAACCGACTCTGATACCATGTTAAATGAGTTTGAATCTCATCCCAAAAGTTAGCTCAAATGGTAACGGTGTCCAAACATACACCCAACAACTGGGGGGGTGGGGGGTGGGGGTGGGTCTGAGTAGGTGGAACTTTAAACAACTTCAATATCATTTACCTTTAGAGTTAGAGCATAGAGCAATGCGGGGCACTAAATACTTAAATTTTGACCTCGCAAAAGCGGGTGAATCTAGGGTTCTTTAACTTCAATGATTCTCATTTTGCACCGGATGTTGTTAACTTGTATATTGATGGATTGAGCTATTGTAACACCCCGTTTTCCTAATATAAAAATTTCTTAAACAATTATCAGAGTAAACAACAATTAACGGGATATCACATTCTTAAAATCTTCAAAACATAGATAAATAATAATTTATCTTTCGTCAACCAAATAGCAGCGGAAATAAATTATAATCATCATAAAGTCTTGGCACGCAGGCCTCATTAAAACATCTCATAAATATTCAGTCTAATATCATAAATGAACACGTAAAAGAATGAAGCATGCATAACAGACACCCATCCTGTTACGTATCAGAGCGACCTAGACGACTCAGTGAGGAAGGGCCACTCACGACAGCAACTGCAAACTTAAGCACGATCACCTGCAAGTTACTCATACGAAGAGCAACATTTTCAAGCAGAAGGGGTGGGATTTCATAACACAATAACATTAATCAATGTAATTCGAAATCATAAATTAACATCATAATCAGTCTTAAACAACATAGCATCTTTGATAAACAATTATCAAGTAATCACAGCTTCAATCATAATCAATAACATATACATCATTAAACTCGACAAATGCGACAATGCAACTCAGACACTTATATGCATGTGGTACCAATCGTCATCATAAGTATTAATATACTTTCATCGTGCGGAGGACAAAACTCCTAAACGTGCGGAGGACAAAGCTCCTAATCGTGGTGAGGACAAAGCTCAATGAATGCTAATGCATGGACTCTAACAACAAAACATCTTGATCAACTTATCACATATACATCCAATAATTTGGAGTTCATCATCAGCTTATTCATAGACATGCAACTTAGTTAAATAACATTTGCAGCATAATCAAATCACAACAGGTTTAATAACAAATCATTCTCAACAATTTCTTGATCATTCAACAATAATTCAAGTAAAGGCAATCAATCCATATTTCATTTCATAATCTCTTAACAGTTCATAAAAACTTCACAGTTCACAGTCATTATCTTTAATAGGTCACATTAGTACCTAAAGTTCCTTTCCTAACCAAACCAAACAGCTCAGGTCTCACAATCCTCAAAAGCACTCAGTTCTGGAAGTGCTCGCGAGGCGAGTACAGGCCAGAATCCCAACTAAGGTTGTTCCAGGTTCAATCTCGTTCTAAATCCTTCCCTAATCAATAGTAGGCACCTAAAGGTACTCAAAGGCATCTAAGGTTCAACTCAAAAGTCAAAAACTCAGAAAATGACATGCTCTCTGGTCAAGCTCGCTATGGCGAGTAGGGTTGCTCGCTGTGGCGAGTTACGATTTGTAACTCGCGAGGCGAAGGGAAAGGGCTCGCGTGGCGAGCGATGAACATTCATCATTCGCGAGGCGAGGATCATTGCTCGCTATGGCGAGCGATGAACTTTGGCTCGGGCAGAATGCAGTTTTCACACGATTATCATCATCTAACAAGGTTCTAAGCTTAATTTCACATCCAGAATTCATCCTAAACATATTCTAAGGTTATAGGACGGTTTCTACATCAATCTAAACAACTTTTACCGTTTGATCATGAATTTTAGGGTTTTGACCTAATTTCAAAACTTTTCTAAATCAATCCTAACTTTGTCAATTAATCATCAGAATTACAGCAATCAATATTACTGAATTATTAGTCTCACCCTTACCTTGTTTGAAGAAAATCGCAGCACTCTAAGGTGGTTCTCCCTTCTCTTGGCTTTTTCTCCCTTTTTTCAAAGTTTGATCGTACGTACAATGTTTTTCTACAACTAGGTCTATCTCTTATATACTTATTCCTAATATCTTATCTTATTTCACTTTCTCCCCCAAAACTATCTAAAATCTCAAAACAGCCCTCAACTAAATATTTTTATTTTCTTTTCAAATCTTATTTTATTTAACAATAAAATAAGTCTCATAATCTTATCAAATCACCAAAACACATCAAATCTTTCAAATCAACTTAAATCATATTAAATCAACAAAACTCACACATATATTATATAAATATAATATAATTGCCTAAACTCGGTTAAACAAATAATTAAACGAAAGTGGGCGTTACAGCTATCATTAGTGATATTTTTTTTTTGCTCCTTGGGGCTCTTAAATTCTTTAAGTAAAAACAAATGTAAGCTAGGGTTTTACTTTATTTGATCGTGATGCAATTGAATCTTTTAACAAACGTAGGTTGTTATACAATTTCAATACATTTCGCTCATGTTTGTTTTTGCGGTGAAATTTCCTTAAACGTATATTTGAATTGAAGCAACAATTCATGGCCTCTCAATTATCACAGTAGATTCTTTTGTTTTATTTTTGGATCAAAACGGTGGATTTGCCTTAGGACGCGAGAAATAGTAGTTGAACGTCAAACCAAATACATATTTCATGTGTTCTAATCAATGTTTTAGAAATTGGATCGAATGAGTAACATATGAGTCATACTTCAACCGATTCAACAATCATATGACAAATAGAAAAAAGCACCCGAAAGATAAAACAAACAAGCGCAACTAAAGAATATTTTTTGATCCAATTTTTAATGCACGACGTTTAAATATAGAAAAAAAAAAATCTTATTTGCGTCTTTAACACACGCACTAAGGAACCAAATAGTATAAATTATAATATTGAAAATTGTGTATTCAATATTTTTAAATTTTAAAGATTTATTATCTTTTAAATACATACTTTTCTTTTTAATTCCTTTTTTAACTTCTAAATGCGTGTCCTTAAAACATACGTTATCATGACCCATAAATAAAAGTTGGATCATTCATACAAATTATGTAAGACCATGAAGAAAATTTTGTCTTCAAAATATAAATCAAACACTTATCTAAGTGAGGAATACACACTTTTCTATACAATTTTTTTTTACTCTCTTAACATTATCTTAAGATTATTTGTCATGATCTTCGTTAATTTTTTTATGAAAAATGCTAACCCTAATATCTCTAGACACTCGTTAAAAAAGTTAAAAATAAAAAATGTGAAGTGAATGAAAAGTTAAATGTTGTATAGTACTAGTACATAATAAATGGGGGGAATTGGACCGTTGATGGGGGCATGCATGATTGCAGTGCCTAGAGTAGTGGGATTGGGAGAGGAGGGAGTCCTTTCGGTGTCTTCAAAGTTGCAACAATCTTTTGTTTGTTTTCTTTCAAAAAACACCAAACAAATTCCAGGTAATAAATATAGATCCATACCCTGCTATAAAACAAAAGAATGCATCTGAAAAAAGTACCAGTACCAACGGCTAGAAGAACAGTTTAATGTCTTCTTCCTTCACATGCACCTTCATTTCCAACAATGTAATCAGATAAACTAATCATCGAAATAATAAAAAATATTTATAGTGGTATAAATTTACACTCATTTATTGAGAGAATCTTTGTCCTCTAAATTACCAGTACTACTACTAAAAATGAAGCAATTCAGTTCTTCAAACATGTACATGCAACTTTTGTTTCATAATTTAAACAACATGGGTCAATTTAACCACTCCACCAAAATACACTCCTACATTTTGTTTAGTTGTCCAAAAAATAAAATTATCTAAACACATTAAACAAGTTAATAAATTTATTTAATTTAATCCTTTCACATTAAACAAGTTCATAATTTCTCTTTCGTCAAAAATATATTTCATTCTCCTCGTGAGTTTATGTCAGTTGGTAGGAAAGATGCATAATATATGCAAGGTCCAGGATTCAAACCCCGGCCACAAAAAAAAAAAAACAACATTTCATTTGATATAATCTTTTTCATGTAACACTTTTAGCTATTAATTTCATTTATTTTTCTATTTCCAACAATTGGTGGATATTTTTTTATAAAATATTGGCAAATATTATTTGAACTTTAACAAACAACAAATAAAAAAGAAAAGTTCGGAAAAAACGTATCTTCAACTCTAGTTGTGAGCATTTCGACCATTTCAATGGCGCTAAACCTTGAGGTCTGTTTTGATTCTAATAGTCCATATAATCCAACTAATTTAATTTTTTTCATAAAAAAAACATTAAAAGATATTTATATATTGTTTTTTTTTTGAGGAAAAAGATATTTATATATTGTTTTAAAAACTCTCTTGCTACATATCATAATAAACACAAAACTTTTCAATATGCTATTAGAGAAAACTAAATTAACCAATATTTTTAATTTAAACTAAATCATAATATGATAAATATAAAAATTATTCGACCCAACAATTTTAAAGACAAAACTGACTATCCACTCTTGGTTCATTCCTTACTTGCTACTGGTGCTGTACATTACATTGAATTCACTCCTTGTTCATTCGTTACTTTATACTAGTATTATCCATTATATTAAAAAATTTAATACTACTATATTTTAAAGTAATTGAAATCTAAAATACCAGTAACGATGAACTTCTCTTTAAATCTCATGTTCGAATGCTCTTGATGTCAATAATTTTTGTATTTATTCCATTTATAATAGTTTTTTTTCTTTGTCATCAAATATGTATTTAATAGTTAACATTGAGAATGGTTATCTAGATAAATCGAGTATTGAATCAGATATCTTGTTTTCAAAAAAATAAATAATGTTTTTTAAATAAATATTCTTATGATTTTAAAAATGAAAAAGGAGAAAAAAGTTGTTTTATTTAAGTCCTTCAAGTTTTGTTTCTTGGGAGTTCAGCTACCTCTCTACTAGACCTATTAATACGCTTTGGTTACAATGAAGAAACTCCAATCCATACACACATTCAAACATAGACAATATTTCTCAATCTTAGCCGTTTGATTTATCTGACAAACTTTCCACGTGGGATTATTGTCTTGATCTTTGTTTTATGACAAAAATCTAGTATTAATGTCTTGGTCTTATAACCCTCTCTCTCATTAATATTCTCCTACAGCTTTACCCCACTTTCATCACTTTTCATTTTTTCACTTCCTTTGGTTTTTATTTTCCACACACACACTCTTTCTCTCTTCTCTTCTCTCTCTCTTTCATTATTGAGTTTTTTTCTTAGGTAGATTTGAACTGAATCTATCAACAATGGCTTTGCATTTTCTGCTTATGCTTTTTGCAGTTTCTCTTGTTGCAGCTGATGATGGTTAGTTCCTTCCTTACTATGCTTTCTTTGTTTTCAAGAGATGCTTTGTTTGTTTTTCACTTTTTGAATATATGCTTGTGTTTTGAATCTTCCTTTGTTCTTTTAGTTCTATATTCTTTACATTGGTCAGCATTGTTCAGAAACCACTAAAACATTTAATATTTGTTTTAACTTTATGGGTTCTGCTTGTTAAGCCATTGTTTCCATGTTTAGGGTTAACCCTCTAGCAGAGGAGTTTGTTATTTATTAGGAAAATTTTCAACTTTATTTTCTAAAAAATAATGCACAGTAGTGGTGGTGTGGTATAAACTTGATTTAGGTTAAAGTGTTGTTTTAGATTTGAACAGTGTTGTTGAAGTGTTAAGAACTAAGGTTTGAAGAGTATGCATTTCTGTTTCTTAAAATGTTGTTTATTTGTTTTATGTTTAACTTTTGGCTAAATATAAGTAATGTGTTTAAAATAATTAATTATGGTTTTATGGTTAATTTTCTTGAATGTGGTCCTTCTTTAGGATTCTGATTTATTATTTGAAGTAGAATGTTTTTTATTTGTCATTTTCCCCAACATTGCAAAATTATTTTTGAATAAAGCTTTATTTTTGAGGGGTCTATTGTTCTATTCTTGAAAAGTTTTGGTTGTAATGTTAGACAGCAAGCATCAATTTTTTAAGTACTAATTAAGTAATGTACACTAGCATATTTATGGACATATTAACCATTTATTTAACTTTTTCCCCCCAAATATTAAAAATATTGTTGCATATGCTTCCAAGATGAACCTTGTGTTTATGTGAGTGGTTAATTCTGTGAGGACTTGTTAAAATCTTATTGTTAATGGATCTTAATGTTTTGTACCTTGCAGCACCTTTTATTGGAGTGAACATTGGAACAAGTCTCTCGGATATGCCACACCCTACTCAAGTTGTGGCACTACTCAAAGCACAGAAAATTCAAAACGTTCGATTGTACGATGCAGACCAAGCTATGCTCGTTGCACTTGCAAAAACAGGCATTCAAGTTGTTATAACTGTCCCGAACGAACAAATCTTAGCAATTGGTCAATCAAATGCTTCGGCTGCCAATTGGGTTTCTCGCAACGTGGTAGCACATTATCCAGCTACCAATATCACTGCCATTTGTGTTGGTTCTGAGGTTTTAACCACATTGCCTAATGTGGCAAAAGTTCTTGTTAATGCAATTAAGTACATTCATTCAGCCCTAGTTGCATCAAATCTTGATCGCCAAGTCAAAGTTTCGACACCCCTTCCTTCATCCATCATCCTTGATTCGTTTCCCCCCTCTCAAGCTTTCTTTAACCGATCGCTGAATTCGGTTTTAATCCCAATCCTTGATTTCTTGCAATCAACCGACTCTTACCTCATGCTCAATATTTACCCTTACTATGATTACATGCAATCAAATGGTGTGATTCCATTAGATTATGCACTCTTTAAACCTCTCCCTCCAAACAAAGAAGCTGTTGATTCTAATACACTTCTCCATTACTCCAATGTCTTTGATGCCATGGTCGACGCAGCATACTTCGCCATGGCTTTTCTTAACTACACCAACATTCCTGTAGTAGTAACAGAATCAGGATGGCCCTCAAAAGGTGCCGCGAACGAGCCCGACGCAACAATTGACAATGCCAATAATTACAACAGCAATTTGATCAAGCATGTTTTTAACAAAACTGGAACTCCAAAACATCCGGGAATTGCTGTTAGTACTTACATCTATGAACTCTACAACGAGGATACGAAATCAGGGCCATTGTCGGAGAAAAACTGGGGATTGTTTGATGCAAATGGTGTCCCTATTTACATATTACACTTGGCAGGATCAGGAGCGGTGTTGGCGAACGACACCAGCAATCAAACTTTCTGCATCGCAAAGGACGGTGCTGACCCAAAGATGATACAGGCTGCATTAGATTGGGCATGCGGACCTGGAAAAGTGGAATGCTCTTCATTGCTGCAAGGGCAACCATGTTATGAACCAGACAATGTGATTGCACATGCAAATTATGCTTTTGACAGTTACTATAATAAAATGGGGAGGACTCCTGATTCATGTGACTTCAAGGGAGTTGCTACAATTACCACCTCAGATCCAAGTAAAATACCGTTGCCTAATTCTTTTTTGATCTAGCTTTAGTATGATTTTTTTTAAGTTCTATCGATGTCCTCTATGATAATTAATTATGAACTTTTTGAATGATTGCAGGTCATGGTTCTTGTGTATATCCTGGAAGGTAAAGATTTTTTGCTTCTTTGTTTCGTTCTCACTATCCAATATGCATTATTTTTTCTGGATATACAAATCTTGGTAAATTAGTTGTCATGTTAGTTTTCAGAGATCAACCCTAGAAAAATAAAACTAAACAGAATCGTTAATGGTTCTTCTTTAACCAAACTGGTATATAGGTTCGGTTGACCGGTTTGGTGGTATCAAATCGAACTGGTAGTCTGGTACTACCTTTTCGGGAAGAAAAAAAAACGAACTGCACTTTTTTAAACCAAACTGATTTTTTATTGTTGTTATGTGAACCGAAACTGTACCAAATTCATATTATTAACCGATAAGTATTGTTGAAAAATAACCAAAAACCGAACCGTTAAAGCAAACCAAATTGAATTGAAAAGAACCTCACTGGTTAGGTTTGTCAACTGTCAGTCACAGTCGGTTGTTTTCGGGGCTGGTTTAAAGGCTTGGTTTTTTTATTTAATTTTAAACTGTCCTAACCGGGACATCTAATGTGCATTAATTAATACTTAGAACTTTGGTTTTGTGAATATGTGCAGTCTTGGCAAAAATAACACCTTTGGCAACTTCACAGCACCATCAATGAATTCAAGTTCAGATTCTTCAGCCTACAACATCCACAGCTGTGAATTGAGAATTAGAAGCCTTCTAGTAGTGACAGGGTTTCTGATACTGGGAGTGGTGTTGGTCTAGTAGGATTATATGTCTAGAACACATTTTAATCATTCAAAAATTTTGTGGTGGTGATAATGTTACAGTTGGTATTGGTTGTAGCATTTTGTTGTTCGTTCATTCAATTTTGTACAAAATCCAGCCAAGGGTTTGGACTGAATGAGGCTCCAGCAAAATCATCATTATCATTCTTTTCAGTTAGAGTTTATTCAATCATTAGCAATCATTGATATTCTAAGATTTTCTTTCTTTCATTTATAATCTTGTTCTCATTATTAAAGTCAACAAAGAATTCATCATTTCTTATCTAATGAATAGCCTTGTAATTGATGAAAAGCTTAGGGCTAGCTCACACCTCCATGAGACTGTGCTGCTTCAATATAAACTTCACCACTCACTAAAAAAACATAGACATAAAACATATTTGCAGTGTTGTGTTGTGCAACATCTTGTTTCAAGAATCAAGAGTCTTCATGCTGAATCCTAAATTGGTTGTGCACAATTCCTTTGCTATGTTGCAAGTTGATTGTGAAAATCCTTCCGGAGAGACCTTGTTGGCTGATCATGAACTTCATGCCGAATCACAGGATATGCAGAGAGTTATCAATGATTCTGGCATTGAAGCTTCCAATGGGAATGCTGGTCTAGAGTCAGGCTTTGATATCGAGGCATTAGCTACACTGGCTTCTTCTAGTTTGGATAGCACACTCCTGCCTGGTGCTATGCCTCAACCTATCACTACTTACCACGCCTCTCTATCCGCAGACAAACTTCCTATTTTGGAACTTGTCAACACACCAGTGCATGATGGAGTTGTCTGTTCTTCTGCAGATCAGAGATGTGTCGACATTTTACAACAGTTTTGAGGGGATTATACTATTGAGGAGCATGAGTCTAGCCTTGCATGCCCATCAGCAGCTAGAAACAAAAAGCAAAAGAAGCAGAAAAATATACAAGTTTCACCAAAAAGCACAAGTAGTGAGCACATACAAATTCGTTCTAAAAAGGGTGTAATCAAAAGTAATCCTAAATATTTGTGATTAGAGGATTAGGATGGTTTGATACTCATATTTTTTGCATAACTGTTATGTCTGATTAGAATTCTTTAGGGGTTTGTTTTCGGCCCTTTGCTTTTATGGCAGACTCCTCTTTGTTTTTGTTGTTAAAGGGATAGCCTTAGGCTTCCTTTCTTTCTTTTGTGTCAAGCCTTAATCCTAGTTTGCATTTTATTTTCATTGTCTCAATCAAAAAAGTCTATGATTTGCTTTTGGTGGCTTATATGTGCATAGTGAATTTATAGTTTAATTTGTTTTGAATGGAAACATCGATGATCCCATTCCCTGGAGTGTTTAGTCTTCAATACTTTTTAAAAAAAAGTATACCTTAAGTCTGATGAAGCATGTAAGCTAGACTAGGATTGCACTTGTGTTACATACCACATGACAATGGTCAATTCAAGTGTGACACATGATAATACAATTTTTTAAACATAAAAGTATGTGAAAGAGATGATAAAATAGTTGAATTGACTTATATGTTACAATTGAATTGACTACGACATTCTCACTTTAATGGTACACAAGTGGAGTCCGCTAGACTATAAACATTTGTTAGCTTAACTTATTCCCACCCAAGTTATATGTATGTATACTTTTGCAACAGTATGCAAAATACTAAATTATTAATGTGTTCTCTGAGTTTTATATATCAACTACAGATAAACAAACTCAGATGCATGTGTAATGTTTATAATACATTTCAATATGAGTATTCAACAACAAAGTAATTTGCATATTTTACAATATTTCTAATTCATCTAAGTTTATTTTTGACATAATATCTAAAAATCGACATCCTTAGAGTTGGAGGTGTAGAAATTACTTCTCCAAAATATGACTAATTCATTTGTGCTAAAGGCCCAAACAGTTTACAAAACCGTCCCACTCTCTCCACGTACCAGTAAAAACCCTAGCACAACCAAGGATATATAAATTCACTTCTAAACCTTCTCCATTTTCATCACTTCCACCCCACCATTTTTTTCAGATCTAATCGATTTTCTTAACCCTATATTTCTCTTTTCCCAATTTATTTTCACTTTTCAATTTCAATCTATGATTCGCATCATTCACTACAATTCTCTATTTCCTTAACCATGTAATAGAGAATAATGAATCGATGCAATATCAACATGTTCCTCTGGACGGCATAGTCCTAATTTTCAATGGATTCTTGCTTTTTCTCGTAGGATCCACAATTTCTTTTATTCTTTAAGAAAATCATAGAATCCATTGTAAAAATCATTTTGAATATTGTTTTAGTTTTTAATTTCTGTGTGTGTCTTGATTATTATATGGTAATCGAATTAATTAATTTCTGCATTTTTATTTAGGATTATTATGTGTGTGAATTTAGTTGTTGCTCAATGATGATTATTTTGCTTTAACCACACTGAATAGAATCTGGATGGTGTTTAATTCCCGTTTTATTTAAGTCTATGATTTGCTTTTTGTGCTTAATTTTGCTTAATGACTTCATTCTCTAACAAAAGAGGATTCATTTTGTTTCATCTTTTTTTAGAGATTGATAGAAGGCTTAGTTAAGCATTTGAAGCAGTTTGGCTTAGATTTTAAGGGCATTTTTCCTATCTTCGTTTCTCATGTGGACAAACTGTGCCATTTAACTGAGAGCAATCAATAACTACACCATTTAATTTAATTTGTAAGTGTGTTGGTGTAAGTCTTTGATCAATTGTCTGACTGGTGGTTCTTTGGCGTGCTTTGTGAGCTGAATTTTAGGGGACTATGAAGCAAATCATAGAACTATAAGCAAGTTTTAGAGCATATAGTTATCAACATTCTCTTCTCTTTTCAATCAATGTGGATCTGCAGTAGTGTATTGAAACAGTAGTGTGGCTATAATTTCTCGAGACAAAAATATGAATAGACGTTAATCTTTCTTTGTTTTGAAAGTTTTAGAACATGTTAGAGCACGAAGACTCTAATTGTAACATTTTTTTCTTGGAAAGAACTCTAAATTATGTTAGTCTTTATCTTTATATATGATATATTTTTTTTTTACAAAAAGTAATTCATATAATTTTTATCTTTTTAATGGTAAAATAATGAACTTTTAATGAAAATTTACAAAGTTTGTATCAATTGGAATTATTTAAAAAACCACCTGACGGGAAAATTAATAAAAAACATGAAGGTCGCCAAAGTAGCAAAATTAACTAGAGTTTATGCTATTACTATGGAGTCAAAACTATCACTTAAACAAAGAGAAACTCAAACTCATTTTCCTTGTACAAATGTTGAATATGGAATACTTAATTTGATGTTGCCCCTTTCACGCAAAAGATAAAATTGATGATCATCTTTGAAAATATGAAATAATAAATCGGTTTCACTTCATAATAATAATATTAAATGTTAAAACAAATTCATTTCTTGTTATTTTTTATAAATGTGGTGATTAATTTTGCTTTTGGATCTGAAAAGACCATCTACATTTATGAGATGTATTGACGTAAGACAGATACTAGACCAACAACCTTGTTAAATTCTCGTTAGTTTTCCTATTCTTTTCATTATTTTCCAATTTTTGTGAAAAAGATAAGAAGTTGTGGAAATTTTACTTCATATTTTGTTTCTTTTTTTGTTAAGCAAATAATGAACTTTTAATGAAAGTTCACGAAGTTTTCTGCTCTATTCAAGAAGTAAAGTAGGAAAAGAAAAAAAATAGAGAAATGCTAGCAACACATTCTAACACACACTTTCAATTAGGCATGGCAACAAAATTTATACCACTTGTACCCGTGGTTATCCATCCGAACCAAACCTATTTTGACGGGTATTTCCCATTTTGATTGGGTTTGAGTATGAGTTTGGATTTTTCCTGATTTCAAGACACGAGTTTGGGTAGGTACCCATTCTGAACCCATACCCAAACCCGTCTTGAATGTAGAAAATATTTTATATTGATATGTCATGTTATTTTATTTGATAATTGTCGTGTTATAAAAACTATCATATGGGGATTAGGCGGGGATATCCAACCCCGTCGGGAACGGGGATGGAGTTCAATTTTCATCTGAATATAAGTAGGGTAACATATAAGTATATTAGAATCGGATATGGGGACGTGGAATGTAAAACCCGTCCCTATCCCGCCCCAATGCCATGCCTACTTTCAACACACTCTTTTTGATTGGTTAAAATTCAAAATAGAGTGTGATCCACGTGATCACCAAAGACAAGTTTGTGGTCATGATCATAATCATTAGTGAAAATGCCATTGGTCTCGTATTGAGACTCATTTTGCCTACAAAGATGTGAATATGAATCAACTCTTTAGGTGTTGTTAATTTCCCTATGCACCCGGATAGAAAAAATTGATCATCGTGTAAGATAAAAGTGAAGTGGTAAGGAAATAAATCCGTTTTACTTTAATAATAAAAGTCAAAATAAAGTTTAATGTTTAAGTGTGTTTTTTTTGTCAAAGATAAAATGTTTAAGCGTGTTTTAAACTTTTTATGTCATTGTTAATTTAAAACACACCTAAACATAATTTTATTATTAAGAAAATAAAAGAAATTTATTTCTTCACACTTCCTTCCACGTCTCATGATTATCAATTTCTTCCGAGTGATTTTTTATAAAGTTCAATGAATGCTAAAACAAATTACCTTTGCCTCCACAGTTATAACCGATATTCTCGTTACTTCTGGTGAAAAAAAACTAAGTTTTTGAAATTTTCATTGCGATCATGACCATGACCACGACCACGAGGCGATCGTGCATTTCAACATTGGAGAAAACAGTTATATTTGAATTTTTACTTGCCATATAGCTGTAGTATCATGTATGATTTTTGATACACAAGACATGCTAGCATCAATTACAAACAAAATAAGTGTAGTATTAGTACTAGAAATTAGTAGTATGCCATTATCTCTATAGTAACATGATAGATTATTGTTATGCTTCAGACATGCTGCATTAGTTACAAAATGAAATGTGACTGAGTTTCAGGTATTCCTAAACTGTCTGTGTCCAAATGTATTCAGATGATTCCTTTGTATTGCTATTAAATTGATTGATGTATGAGAAATTAGGGGGAAGGGCTAGGAGCTGCAGATGGAGCTGATGAGAAAAGACTAGAGAAGAATTTCTCTGCTAGAATAGCATTTGCTGCATCTGATGGATGAAATGCATCCCAAAATACATATTCATTGCGGTTTTTGCATAACTTTGAGTTTGGTAAGCATAAACCTCCAATGCTTGTGTCTACATTACAACAAGATGTATTTGAAACTTTAAAACCTGTAGAAATACAGCAATAGAAAAATGAGTGCATTGTTGTTGAATATAATTAAATAATCTTGAGCATAATGTAAGGCTTAAAATGGAAATTTTACCATAAGTAGATGGATTATCGATTAAGTCGAGAACTAAAGGATAGGTGTCTGCAAAGACAAGTTTTGCATTTGGAAGACCGCGGTTTAGTTTGATGATTAGCTTCTGTACTTTAGAGTTGAATTGTTGAATCCATTCATTAACTTGCTTTAGACATTGGCCGCGTTTGGATTTAACTCTTTGTGATGGAATACAACCGAGTGGACCAAGTCCGTGAAAAACCATTTTTTGTGCTCCTAGCTGATACAGTCTCTGGTATAATTCAATAAGTTTAGTACAAAGTAAATAGTGTAACACATCATGAGTAGTTCAGTTCTTGGAATATTTCATTTTCTTTTACCTTAAGTTGTTGATCTAAGGTTGAGATTAAGAGCTCTATGAACTCATCATGAGTGTATTGTTGGCCATCTGCCATAAACGGCTGCAAGAAATTATTGACATAATCATTGCTGCCTGCATAAATGTAGTTTACTAGTAACAGTTATATATTGTATTTGTAGAATTGAAGTCATCATGATTCATAAACATTCAAAACAATTGTGATAGAGAATACTTTTTGGTGTGAAGAAGTATTACCAATCCCAATGAAGTATGTGGCTTCATTGAAATGCTTGTTAGCAGCATCTTCACCCAATTTTGCTGTTATTGCTACTTTAGTTTTCTTGAAACTTTTGATTTGATCATCAAAAGTCAATCTCTGAAGCTGAAGAGATACAAGAAATGATATAACTTAGACAAATAGCCGCTAAAGTTTTAACTCGAATCTTGAGTATTTGAAGATGTTCTGCTTACAAAGTAAAGTCCTGTGTCATTGAGAATTCCTGCTCCACCAGATGCATAATTTACCCCTTTGAGTAGGGCATCAACATTTTGAGGCACTGACAAATAAGCTGGTGGTGATGGAATTCCAAGCTTTGAAGCTGCAAAATGACATAAAATTAAACCAACAAAACATGTCTTGCATAACATCGCTGCTACTTTTTACGAATGATTTCTTCGCGTAATGCAAGAATGAGTAAATAAAGGACGTTAACCAATCAAATTTCGGCGAACCATACACGATAAAGGACGATAAAGGCGTACTATTCTTGCATTTCTTATCAGAGTCGTCTCCTAACAATAACATTTCTCCATAGTTTATTAAATTTCAATAAAAGAAAAAGGAAAGAAAACTTAGAGATTAAGAAATTACATATGATATCTCCAATAGTCCTTCCATTGGTAAATCTTCCAGTAGCTTGGCCACCACTATAGTCAATTCCATACCAAGGAAAGTTAGATTTGGCCAAAGAATATTGTAAAAAATTATTGTTCCCTACATCTGTTAAAGAATCACCAAAGATATAGGTAACAAGCTTAGCTGCTAAAGCAATTTCACCTAGTGAAAAAATACATGTAACAAAAACAAGCCTTGGTATTGACATTTTGAATGTATCCACCTTCTAATAATCCTTCTATTGCTGAAAACATAGAAATGAATGAGTTTTTATAGTAGCATACATTAAAGTTATTGTGTTACACACTGTTGGTTCAATCTTGCAATTATGTTTGTTTGGTGGTTATTTTCTAAACCATATCAAAACTTTAGATGTGAAACTATATGATTTCTCTAATCTAGCTGAATCAATAAAATCATAGAAGTTGGTGTTTAAGTCAACTAGGAGTTGGCCAACTCAGATAATTGAATTAGCCATGGTAGCTTTGATTAGTTCCTTCACTTCAATGCCACTAGTGTTCATATTTCTCATTATGTAAATAAATTGAAATACAAGCAAACTAAATTTGTCAAGGGGTGATGCCAATATATTGCATTCAAATATTCAATATCATTGTTTACCAACTATACTATACTGTCTATTAAAAGTAATGGAAGACTTAAATTAAACTTGAACTTACAAAGTTCTAGGGCTGTTTGGGGTAATTAAGGTGATATATAGTTTGGTTGATTTCATACCACATATATTGGTGGAGAGACTTTGAAAAATGACAAAATCAAGCCAATTTTTACAAAGAACCAAATAAGAACTTTTTAGCTATAATGTCATACCTGCTTTGTTCACACAATTTTGATGACGTTTGGAAATAATATGACTCATTTGCCAATTATTTTAAACAAAAAGTCTTACTTAAAAAATTTAAAACTAGTTTTTTCAAAGTATTTTGTCACGTGCCGAAGTTTAAAGTTTAAATCTATATTTTTGTTGGAACATATGGTATGAAATTAGTTGAAAGTTGGAAAAATAGTCTTAGCACTTAGAATTAGTGTTCTGTGAATTAAAAAATATGGTAGTTCCACTTTCGAAAAAACACACATTGATAGTGTTTATAATATGGCGTCCTTGGAGCACCCACTTTTATTAATGGAGAGAACATTAATGCAAAATATATTTATATTACACACCGGATCAAAATATATGCCGCTCATCAAGCCTAGGCTTGATGATATATATTTTTTATTATCCGGATATGTTTAATTATTTTTTTAACATTATCTGAAAGTGCTTTCTTAATGAACACATTTTTTTTTTCATATCCGATCCAACCAAGTCAGTTAATTTTCCGATTCTTTTTAATCTTATGTGTGTGCGTCCAACTTGCTTCCAAGTTTGTCTAAGCTATTTTGTTACTTGACCTGATCTGCGTCATGCTTGTTCCTCAAGTTTCTCCCTGATTAGTTCCGAAATTTCTCTATAATAGAGAGATCGCATAGTTCAATTGGTACAAGAAAAAGACTTATGAGTTATTTGATCAATTTTCCTCTCTTCTTCTTTTGGTTTATGTTAACAAGTTATTATTTTCTTCTCCATTCCTTCTCTCTTTGTTGGTTTCCAGTGGTATACGTACCAAAAAGATAGTTTGATACAAATGTAGCGACAAAAGAGAACTTTTCTTTGATATGAGTAGATTACTTCCAATTCATCAAGTGTTTGGATTAAGGGTTTAAGAGGGGAAGATAGAGAAAAATTTACCTTTTATGTTTAAATTACGGATAGTATAAAATGCTTTTCACTAAATTGAAATAATAGAATGATAAATGATCATATAATACTTTAATCAGATTTAATTTATTTTATAAAAACATTTTATATAAATTGTTCAAAATTTTAAAAAGAAAAATAAGTTTGCCCCTTCCTTTTTCTTCTAAACCCTCCATCCAAAAACACCTTGATCTTTGACATGGATCACTAATAAACGACACACACCAAAATTTATGTTACACGTTGCATATTATGCCAACTTCATTTCCATTGAAGTTTTTGAGATATTCATTTAGTTCTTTTATGTAGCAATCACTTTCTTGCCCAAAAAGGCAAATGCCCTTCTTTCCCTCAAAGTCGGTAACAATATTTTTGCTATAATATGTACATTGCTCGTCTCAAGTGGACGCCTTTTTTTATTAAAGAAAATTATAGGTTTAAGCATTTTTTTCATTAAAAATGGATTTTTTGTTGTCAATCATAACTTAGTGTGTATAGTGTGATGAAAGCATGGAGTCCGAACACCATCTTTTTATAACTTGTAAATTCGAGTGTCATTTGGTAAGGAGTATTCAAATGGTTAGGGGTGCACCGGTGCGCTTCCAGGGAATTCACATTCTTTTAGACTAAAAATGATTGAATTTTCAACTCCAAATAGTCTTTCGCGGAAGAGGTGTTGGATGCAATTAAAAATATATCTTGAGGTTGGTTCTTGGGAGAAAAAATTGGAGCATCCTTGTCTTTACTATGAGTGGATCACATTGCCGCTTGATTGTATACGTAGATAGACTTAATGGTTTTTTCCAATGATTTTTGTATCCTCTATTAGGGTTGAGTACATCTTGTACTTAGTCCTTTGTATCCTCTATTAGGGTTGAGTACATCTTGTACTTAGTCCCCCTTGGATTGAGATTAGTACTTATCGTACTTATTATCATTTATTAATATAAGTATTTTTTTACTGCTAAAAATAGAAATAGTATAAACATTATTCATTTGAAGTTTTTCGGGAGGGAGGGAGGGAGGGGTAATCGTGTCCTCAACTTCATGTATGAACAACGTTCACACAATTGTCAAAGAAAACATAACTTTTCACATGTTGTAATTGGTCAAGTTGATATTTAACTATTAGATCTAATAAAGAGCACAATGTTATCAGAGTCTTTTAATATAAGATTTTTTCCACCATAGCTTTGGGAATGGTTTTGATTTATATATATATGGTAGAACAATTAACATATAATAGCCAAAAGATACAAATAAAGAGAGCATGTGATTAGGCTTATAGAAAGGCAAATATGAGATAGAGATATATATAGCTAATGGGTATATGATATTATACTCGGTGTCCCAAATATGATATTCAAATAACACAGTACAACAATTGAACTAAATATGCACTTGTACTCTTGTATATTACCACAAAGCAACTCATCGTTACTTTTATTTTATTGTATAGATAAGAGACAACATTGAAAAACAAAACCAAGGTTCACAATATTTTTTTTAGGGGACCATGGTACAAAATTTAAGAATGCCTTTCAACCTTCATATTATGGTCAAAAGGACAAGATCATACACTGTGAGTGGTCATTGAAAAGAAAAAACACTCACCTTTCATACACTATAGGTATGAAAACAATTAGCATTTTTAAAAAATAAATAAGGACAACATTGCTTAATTATTGATTTGTATGAAGAAATTAGGTTCTTAAGGGCATTTTGGTTTTCCTTCCTGTGTCTTCCAGCTGTTGTAGCAAGGACAAACTTGCTTGTTACCATACACACCAGGAGGAACACAAAGACATGTAGCACAACATTTTTGGCAGAAAAACATGCATGGTTTCTTGTGTGATGTTGCAGAACAACGATATGTACACCTTGGTTTACAATCTGTTTCATTAATTTGTTCACACTATTAGCAAATCAACAAAGAAATTTACATTAACAAAAAAATCTCATAGTTAATATTAACATTCACTAAGTTATTATTACTAAATAATTTTCACCACTTATTCAAGATCACACGACTTAAATCAACAACTGCAACATGTAATAACCACGTGTAGTTCAAATCCCAAATTTTGGGTTGCCTATACGCTATTAAGTGAGTAAGTGACTCTCACTATGTCACACATCATGGTTTATCGATTAGCATTTTCTCTAATATTCATAGTATACATTTTAACCAATTTTTAAACAAAGTTATACTTTTATATTTTTTTAATTGTACATAATTTTGTTTCAAATTAAATTTGCTTATAGACACAAATCACAATTAACAAAACAATCAATTGCATATATATACCTTGAGGACGAAGTTTTGCACGTCCATAAGCCTTGATCACACAAAAAACAAAGTTTTGAAATATTAGAACAATTGAACTTGTATACTAGATAATCAATTAATCATATAGCAAATTGTTTTTTGTTGTAATTAATTAATGTACCTCAGCTACATTAGAGAATGTAACCAAAAGAAGCAAAGACATGACCACCAAGATGGAGCCATTGCAACGTGCAGCCATTGTTGTGAAAGTGAAACTTTGCTTTTGAGATGAAAATAAAATCAAAGCAAAGTAAAGAGAATATGAATAGAAGAAATCTTAGTTGTGTCTCACTTAGGAAATGTAGATAGATATTTATAGGATTATAAGAGAGACAAAATTAATTAATTATTTAATAAAGTAAAGTATCCCAAAGCAAATAGTTTCCGTTGTTTAAGGCATTAAAAAAGGAGGCAGTAATAATTGCAAAATGCAAATGCAAATGCAAATGATGTTGCGTGAGATTGATTTGTAATTAGCGAAAACAGCGGCGTGTTTGTTGTTTGATTTGTTTTGGTTACATTTTGTCAACTTAGTAACATGGTACTACTTGTACCTTACCATGTGAATGTGATTCTTTCATTTTCATTAGTGATGCAATAGAAAAAGAAGACGGTGTGAGACTAAAATAATAATACCACTACTACTAGTGGCAAGTAGATCTTGCATTAGTGGTGTTTTTGTTGTGTGTGGTGTTGTGTTAATTGGACCTCATTTCAGATGAATAGATTTTTATTTTTTTTTCCTAAAGAATAGACAAATAGAACTTACGATTGAAAAATTCTCCTTTTAAAATTTTTAACGTTGTTGTATTTTCAAGTCTAAATTGAAATTTATAATGTTTGGTTAAGTTGAAAAAGATATGAATGGTCCTCCTTGGTTTGGCCATCTCTTATTTGGCGTAAGTGTATTCCTCCCTCGCATTTTTTTTCTTCGCGCCTTATGCATGATAAGTTTCCGACTGATGAGAACTTATAGTGTCAGGGTTGTACCTTGGTCTCTATTTGTGTTCTTTGTTATGTTATTGCTGAGACTTCTGGCCACTTATTCTTGGATTGTGATTTTGCTTCGCATTTGTGGCATTGGTTGGAGGATCGATTGCATTGTGTTTTTGATTTATCTTATGTGGGGGCGCTACTGGATTGTATTTCGGTTTCTTGTAGCTCGCAGGTGAGGGATGTGTTTTCGGCTGCTATTATTCACATCGCCCAAGCTATTTGGAAAGCTAGAAACACACTTCGCTTCATTTCGGATAGGGTATCTTTGCATGCAACAAAGTCCACTGTAATTTCTTTGGTCGCTCTTAGTGGAAATATGTCTCATGGCCATTGAATGCAGTGAGATAAGTTTTTGTTGGATAATTTTCATGTTTCCCCTAGCTACCGGCGTTGCAAGGATATTATTGCGGTTACATGGAAAGCTCCTACTGCTCGTTGGGTGAAAGCCAACATTGATGGGTCTGTGAAAGCTAGTTTGGCTTTGTGCGGTGATATCTTTCGCGATCGTAGAGGGATTTTTCTTGGTCCTTTTGCTAGTAATCTTGGTGATGTAACAATTTTCGATGTAGAGCTGACAAGTATTCTCATTGCCATGGAGTATGCCGCCTCACATTCTTGGAACAATCTTTAGATAGAGTGCGATTCGACTTCTGTTGTCCTGGCTTTTAAGAATGCTGACATCATTCCTTTTCATCTTCAGAACTGATGGCATAACTGTTTCCAGATGGGGATTCATGCTCTTTGCTCCCATGTTTACTGCGAAGGAAATTGTTGTGCAGATAAATTAGTAGATTATGGGCATTCCAGTACAGGAACTGTTTGGTTAGGTTCTTTGCCATGGTCCTTGTCGGCTGATATCTTCCGTGGCCGGGTGGGTTTGCTGAACTATCGGTTTCCTTAGTTTATGGGTGCTGGTTCTTTTCTTCTGAGGGTTTTGGCCTAGTCCCCCTCTTGAACATTTATTTTCTCATTTTTTAATAATATAACCATCCATGAAGGTGTCTCTTAGCAACCCACAGCTCAAGGTGTGATTGATTAATTGGTGTCTTTCAGCAAATGCTCATAGAATAACTTGCTAAAAGGCACCTTCATAAAATGTGTCTTCTAGCAAAACCCTAATATATATAGTAGGAGGTAGACGATGGAGGTGACAGTTGGGTATCAACCTAGTTGGGATGTTTCTGTCTCCTCTTGATACCCTCCCTACTTCTTTGCCTATAAAAATAAAATACTGCTCGTGTTTTTATTAATAATGTAAGTATAAATCTGACCACCTCCCCCTTTTATTTAAAAAATCAAATGCTTAAAATGTTAATTAAAGTGTTCAATTAAGGTGTAAAAAAATAGGTAAAATTACACTTTTAATCCTTTAACTTAATTTCAGGTAACAATTTGGTCCTTTATCTTTTTTTCATTTCAATTTGGTCCTTTTTGTCCATTTTTATATACATTTTCAAGCTTCAAATCTAATATTCTTATGCAAACATAGACGAGGATCATATATTTGAAGATTGAAAGACCATAAGAAAATAAAATCATGAATTTTAAGCTTAAACATTCATATGAAAATGGACAAAAAGGACCAAATTGAAATGAAAAAAAGATAAAGGACCAAACTGTTACCTGAAATTAAGTTAAGGGACTAAAAGTGTAATTTTGCCAAAAAAATAAGTGGTTAATTTTGTATAAAGAAAAATGAAGAAAGAGTTTCTTTTTTTATTAATTGAATTGATATCCAGAAGTAGGTATCTCTATTATGAAAGCTTTGAAAGGATCACACTAGTCGATAAAATGACTATATTAAAATGATTAATAATCGATCTATTCTTACAAAAAATTATTTGACTAAAGTAAATGGTGGCATTTCACATGGAAAAGGTTAATCCTTTCCTACCATGGAAAGTTGGATTCAATGATTAGATTAAGTGAAGAACATATTCTTAACATGCTCTCTCAACACTAGATTTTTCTTCGCACTATCTTCCAATAATTTAAAAATTCTGAAAATTAATTTTCAGAAATTAAAAAAATCGAAAAAAATTCAGATAATTTTTTTTTAGAATTCTGTATTGAAAGATTGCACACGTGATGTGCCAAGAACGGGCTCGTAGTTACCTAGTAAAATACCTCAACAGTGAGTGTGTCTTCGTCGCCCGGGCTCGATCGATAATTTTTGCGCATTAGACCCAACCCAAAAGCCAATTAACACACTTACAAAAAGAAAAATTTGGGCAATCTGAAAATTCTCACACGCAAATAGGTCTCGGAATTTTATTTAGCACACTATTGACGGGTTCATCTCTCTTATTTTAACGGGTTAATTGTTCAAATTGACCCTGTAATATACCTTATGTTTGAAAAATGACTCTTAAAAATACAAAACATATATTCTAGCATTGTAACTTGAATTTCTTCTTATTTTTGACCATCCTGTAATATACGTGTAGTCTAAAAATGTGACCTACATGTTGAATTTTTTCATTATTTTTTTCATACATGATTAGCACGTTAAAATATAGCTTTACATAAAAAATTAAATTTCTTCGACTAGAGATAAATTAATTATGAATTTTCATTCCCTCATAATTATGAATTTCTTAAACAATTTATAATTAATTTGTATCTCGTTTAAAGACTACAAAATTTCACTGCGAAGGTTCTTATCATGTTCTAGTCATGCCTACAAAATTAGGGAACTAAATTTGACTTGTGAGTATACGCTTACGCGGAACAAAATTTCAATTTTGCACGTTTTGGTTGAAAAATCATAATAAATTTAAACGACTTCGAAATGCTATGAAACTTTACATATCCTTTTTATGTATTTTTATAGATGTCTCTGCAAATAATGAGCTCAAAATTCGATTTATAGGTCGAGATTCCATTGTTTTGTTTTTTGAGCTTTTGATACTTTAAAAATTCATAATTAATTTGTCGTTTGTCGAAAATTTATAAATTTTTTGTGTAAAGCTGTATTTTAACGTTCTTAACTCGCCTCTAACAAATCATGAAAAAATTCAATCTCTCAGTTGCTTTTTTGGACTTCGCGTATATTACAGGGTTATAAATAATAAATTTTTTGAATTACATGGTCAAAATACATGTTATTTAATTACAAGGCCAATTTTCAGACTTCACATATATTACATGGTCAATTTTAATTAATAATCCTATTTTAAATTATAGTTTTATTGACAAAATGATAAACCTCTTTTATTTCAATTTTTTTAATTATTAAAATTAAAAAAAAAAATTTGATTTATGACCGTTGATATAATTTAGGATAAATTTTTCGCCCGGGCTCCATAAATTTTCTGGCTCCGCCACTGTTCGTATGATACTTTCATATAGTTGTTGGAGTTTGAGACAAAGAGTGTAATGTTCAATCCTGCAGTGAGTTTCTCAGAGGATAGAACAGATTGAGAAATGTGCATTGGGGTACTGTGGACTATGAACACAATTAGAACAAAGATGTGCATTGTGGTACCGTTTCTTAAGAGAGACCAAGAAACGACAGAAATTAAGAAAGACAACTCAAGACAAGTCAAGAAACGGTAGAAATTAAAATTATTAACACATGGTTGGAATAATTGAGTATTGAGTTAAAAATATAACTCCCGTATTAGTAATTTTTTCATTTCAGACTCTCAATTATTCCAACCATATGTTAATAATTTCAGACTCTCAAAATGTCTCTAATATTTTTTATATGATTTCAATCATTCGATTGCAGGTCCATTATATACAATATTATACCACCAACACCTAATTTTTTTTTCTTTTCTTCATCATCTTCTTTCCTTTTCCCTTATCTTTCCTTTCAATTGTGAATTAGTTTCATTTTTCCAATGTCAGTTTTTGTGGGTTTGGTTCCTACATTTTTTGTGATTTTTGTGGTTCCTACAAGCCCGTGTCTGATACTCTTAAACTTAATTAGTTAATGCTGCTTATTATAGTGTTAAGCTTAATATGTTTTCTTAGTATTCAAAAGTTCAGATATGTTAGATTTCAAAATGCATTATATGTTTTGAGGAAGTATATTACTCTTATTTTAAGTGGTCCGCATTTATTTGTTGCTTTATTTTTGGCTTTCTATGCTTGTTTTGTCTAGTAAATAAATGTAGGTTGATTTCGATTCTTACTGCATGTGTGTGATTGTGGCTGTTAAATTTAAATGCTGAATAATCATATATAAGATCCCCTTTAATCAAAGAATTAACAAAGTGTTGGGCACAGAAGTGTAGTTGTTTGGACCATTCTCATTTCTAGCTCTTGGATTTTGAGAAAAGAGACGATAAGATTGTGAAGTTTTGAAGGTACTAATTAAAATATCCTCAGATAAAGTACAACATAAAAAGTACTAAAAAGTTTATTATTCTCTGTGTTTTGAACTTATAATTACAGTAAAGTACAATATTAAAACAACCAAAGAACAATATTTATATATGGCTACTAGCCACATATAAGGGGGACATTGTGCAGTCATATTTTTCAAGTTGTAGTACTCAATATTTTTTAATTTTTTATTGGATACATTTTTTAGGAAGAAAAACAAAAAAAAAAGCACACTTTTTGAATGTTTTTACGAGGAAAAATAAAAAAAAAACATCAAAATCAAGACAATCATTAATTGTTGTAATTTTTTAATATTCTTACGAATATACCTTCATAGAAATTTGTGATGTATCAAGACAATCACTAGTGGCTAGAGCTCACACATATAAATGTGGAGAAATGGAGTTCATCTTTGCTCCATTTACACTTGCTCCATTTACCCCTGCTCAGTGCATAGATGAGTGACACGTGGCAAAAATAAATTCAAGGGCTGGGATTAAATGGTTTAAAATAGACATTCTTTGATACACCAATACACATGTTCCATCTTCTCTTTGTGACCTCTATCGCCGTCCTCACCTCTGCTACTTTCACCTCCACCTCCATCAACAACAGATCTGAAATTCAGTATTATGTTTTCTCTGAACATGTTGTTGTTTCCACGGAAACTACCTCTTGACACAAAGGATCAAGTAACAAAATCTCTTTCAATGTAACAATTGCTTTTATAAACTCCAAATTCACTACCATGGCTTTCTTTCTCGTTATTAACACAATAAATAAAGAATTAATTAAGAAACATGAAATCCTAATTCACAAACTAGATTGAAATTGTAAACCCTAAAATTGAATTATCGAGGATATTGGAGGAATGAGAGAAGACATGACCGAGAATTTTGAGGTCTCTAGCGGGAATGGCGGCATGGCAGATGATGGTGTTTTTCTCCCACTCGACGAGTTCATACTTACCGAACCGGTCAAACCGCATCCATAATCTAGCACCACAGGTTTTAGGCGATTCTCAGATGGTGAACTGGTGATTTCGAGCGTCAACGGCGGAGAGCGGGGAGGCGGTGAGGGAAGTTTGTTGGAGCGGCAGCGAAAGGAGAGAAGGCTCTTGGTCTTACTTGTCTTTTTCATAGTAATATATTTGATGATTATAATCAATGTCCATGGCAGTCACAAAAGACCATATCAATGTAGAAACTCCCATTTAATCAATGAATCAGCTGCAGAAACCTTAGTCGGGGAGGATGCAGAAGTAGATGACTGAAAATGAGATGCACCTTTAACCATTTAATCACAGCCCTTGAATTTATTTCTGTCACGTGTCACTCATATATGCACTGAATAGGGGTAAATGGAGCAGGCGTAAATGGAGCAAAGATGGACTCGGGTGTCCGGAGTTCGAACCCCGGCCCCTGTATATAATATGCAATATTTCTACCAACTGAGCTAAGTTCACGGGGATGTCTGATAAGTGCTTAAAAGTAACATATTTCATGTGTTAACTTAGGCAAATTAGTGACTTGTTTTGCAAGTTATCTAAGGAAAAGTTACCATTTGAGTGTATTTTTACCATTTATGCTTTACATGCCTGATTCTACCCAATTTATGCAGGAAACGACAAGCAAGGACCAAGAAAGAACCTCCTGAACCAAGAGATGGTCGCTTAAGCGACCTCTTGTTCGCTTAAGCGGACCAGATCCAGAGAGCATCAAGATCTTCGCTTTTCCAGACGCTTGCAGCACGCTTATGAAGAAAAGAGCTGCACGCTTAAGCGACATGTGGCACGCTTAAGCGAAGTTTGTCCAGTGAGTAACAGATTTGCACGCTTTCAGCTCGCTTCTCACACGCTTAAGCGAAGTTCATCAGATTCATATGGATAAGGCACACGTGGCAACTCCCAATTGGCCAAAGGAAGATATTGTGGTAGCTCGCTTAAGCGACCTTAGCACGCTTAAGCGTGCTGGCACGAATTCTGCCAATTTAAATAGTTTTTCCTTCTCTTTCTAAATTAATATATTACATTTTTATTGATATTTTCTGGTTTTTAGAGAGAGACTAGGGCTTTTCTAGAGAGAGAAACACAAAGCAAGGTAGTTAGGAGTAGATTCAAGCCAAGATTTGTTGAGACATCATGGATCTTGTCATGGAATCTTCACCCTTTCTTCATCCTTTGCAAAGCTATCATAGACATATGTAGCTACATCTCCTCTTGTAGTTTTGAGGTACTCAAACAAGCTATTATGTAATCTTTTGATCTTTTAATATATGGTTCTAGCAATTTATTCAATATTGTTGTTATTCTTGCTTTTATTGTTTTATTGAGATTCAAAATGATATGGACACATACTTTTGAATCTAGAAATAGAATAACAATCTATCTTAAGTTATCACTCTAGACATGGATGTTAATATTTGATAATCACTTTTAATCTAGAACTTAATGCTTTTGGGTAATTTAATCGGTTGGGAAATCGACGATTAAACTACCCAATCGACTTTGTGATCGTTTAAATGTTTGGGAAATCGATGTTTAAACGATCCCTTAGAAATAACGATATCATTTGGACACGAATGATATTGTCGAGTGATTGTGATAATATAGTTTAAAAAGCTAGAATCCGTTAATCGATCGAGAGATTGCAGCAGTTACGCTTGATTGATGTCTCTGACCGCAAGCGGAATAGCCCTATCTCTTATCGTTTTACTTTTATGTCGATTAGGAAAATAGTTTTACACAAACAAACAATTTATACCCAAACACTTAACGTGACAAATATTGTGAAAATGCTTATGAAATACGCAACTCTTTGTGGACACGATCCTATTATACTTACGTGTAAATAGTTTTATGAGAGGTAAAAATCCTTCATCAATGTCTAGAATGATTGGTTTATCCTTAAAATAATGTCTGTAGATTTATTATATTTAACACTATTATATAAATGCTAATTACCATTTGTCCAAAAAAATAATCAATGTTAATCATTAACAAATTTTACAAACATATATCTTAACCCAACAACACATGGATGATTAAAGCTAGTAAGAAATAGGAAAAAATTTAGTTTAAAATTGAACACATTGAAAGACCACATCCATTTTCCTTTATGAATGAAGAGATAATTCCAATCTTAATATTCTTTAACGATCCATGTACATATGTTGTCAAAAAACATATCAATAAATCTTACAATGGATTTCGCCCAATTTTGGCGTCTTCCTCCCTTTCCAGCGAAATCCGCCCTTCTCCGCGTTTGGCGCTGAACTCTGTCAGTTTTCTGGTTTCTGTGGATTTGTAGCTGTGTTCCGCCTCAGCTATGATTTTTGGATTTTTGTGGGGTTTGCAGGGCTCGTCGCCGTTTGGGTACAGGTTTGGTCAGGTTTTCTGTAAAGGCGTTGTCCTTTTGTTCAGAGTTTTCAAAAATATCACACATTCGTCGGATTACAGCATTTTCCCCCTCTTTTCATTTCTTCAAAAGTTTAATTTCATTTTTTCATTATTAATTTCATTCTCAAAACAATTGAATTGTTCTGTCGCTCACTTGCTACAAATACCCCCTTTTGTGTTTCGTTTTTCACATTCCAAACCACCACCAAATTTTTTTGTTGCTTTCAGAAATTTTGCTGATGGAGAAGCTTTTTCATTCCGTGTCTGAGATTGCCCTCGGTGAGGATGGATGGAAAATCAAGGTTCGTGTTTTGAGGCTTTGGGAGGTGCCCTCTTTTCTCAAGCCAGATCAGACAAACTCCCTTGAGATGGTTCTTATCGATGAGATGGTTCGTTGCTCTTTTTGCAGACCCATCTGTATTGAATAATTTTTTTTACATTTCTTCTTCTATTGATGTTATGTTCCATTGTTTTGCTTCTTTAATTTCGCAGGGTACCAAGATCCATGCCAGTGTGAGGAAGCAACTTTTTTATGTTTTCCAAAGCAAGTTGAGCGAGGGAAAGGTCTATGAGATGTCCTGTTTCTCTGTTGCTCCAAGTGTTGGTTCTTATCGCACCACCCTACACCCATACAAGATTGTTTTCCAGATGACAACCAAGGTTCAAGCTTGTGAGGGTGCTTCTATTCCTTCGTTGGGAATTTCTCTCTGTAAGATTGCTGATGTCTGCCAGCACACTTCCGATCATGACTACTTAGTTGGTAATTAATCTGTGTTTGCATCTGTTTGTTTATGAAGTTATTTATACCCCTTTTTTTCCGGTTGTGATTGGTCTATTTCCATGTTATTTTGTAGATGTTCTTGGTTTTATGACTGGAATCTCTGTTGAGAGAGAGTATGTAAGGGATGGTAAGGTCACCAAGATGGTTATTTTTGAGATTACTGATGCAAGGTGATCCATGTTTCCATTTTTGTTTGACAAAAAAAAAACCACCTTTCATGTATTTGTTCTTCTTAACTCATATCTTCTAACCATAACCTCATATTTTCTCATTTGTGATTGTTAGTGGTAAGTGTGAGTGTGCCCTTTTTGGCCAATACGTTGACACTTTGAACAAACTAATGGGTAAGTCTGGTGGTGGGATGCCTATAATCTTGGTGCAGTTTGCCAAGGTCAAGATATTCAGAGGTATTTTAGCGGTTGATCCAGCTGTCTTTTAGTTGTTTTTAATTTACTGTTTGAATGTTTATGTTTGTGTCTAATTTGGTGTTGGTCATTGATTTTTTTACCCCAGACAAGGCATCCCTTCAGAATGTAATGAACACCACTCGGATTTTGATAAATCCTCCCATAGAGCAGGCTGACCAGATCAGGAAGAGGTTGTTTTTCCTATTTCTCATTTATGTTTTCTTAATTAAAACATCCTTTTTTTGTGTGTTGTTGATCGCTTATGTTTATTGTTTCTATGTTTCTATTCTGTAGATTCTTTGGTTCTGTTGCATGCTTCGCATTGTTTTGATTGAGTTTCTCATTGTCTTGAATCTATTCATTTTTTGTATCATATTTTTTCCCAGTGTTACTTTTGGTAGTATGGATGTCTCATCTGTTCCCAGGATTGGGGCACGTTCAAAGGTATCCCTTGAGGAGGACTTTCTTCGTACCTTCCCCAAAAAGACTCTTGAACAATTGCACTCAACCTTTGAGGATGGAGTGTTTGTTGTTTATGCTACAATTGGTGGGCTGGTTGACCATGAAGATTGGTGGTATCCAGCCTGTAAATGCCATAGGAGTGTGTCTGCTGATTCTGGTGCGTTTTACTGTAAGGGGTGTGCCAAGCATGTTTTTCAGATGGTCCCAAGGTATTGTTTTTGTTGGAATGTTTTCCTTTATCTATATTTTTTACCCAATATGAAATTATCTGCATTCATTCAGTGTTTTTGAGTTGTCTTTGTTCAGGTTCAGGGTTAAGGTTAATGTCAGCGACGCAACCAATGTTGGTGTTTTTGTTGTCTTCGACGGTGATATGCAGAATTTGCTCAACACACCCTGCAGTAGCCTTGTGTCTGTTGCAAAGGTACATGTTGATGTTGAGTCCTCTTCCCTTCCACTAATATTATTTTAACGCACTGCCCATTTAGTTTCTGTTTTGAAGTGCTGCAATTTATTTCTTTTGAAAATATTGTTTTTTTGAAGGCTGAAAATGCTGGACATTATCCACCTGAGTTTGAAAAGTTGAAAGGTAAGAAGATGTTGTTCAAGGTTGAGAAGTGTACTTCTTCAAGCATTTTCTTTGACGGTTCCTTTAGGGTGAAGAGGGTTTGTGATGATCCTGCTATAATTCAGTCGTTCCATTTTGTTGGTGGTCAATGTACTCCGTCAAAGGTTTGGTTACCCTTCTCCTTTGTTTACTTTAGGATGTAATTAGGATGTGATATATGAGAAAGCTTGGTTATTTTTGATTATTTATTTACTCCAATTTTGATCTTCTGTCTTTAGTCGGTTGTCAAGTCCTTTGCTGTTGTAACCCCTCCTGCCGTGCCTCATTGATGGAGACGAGTCTGGTTCGTCTGATGTGTTTGTCTCCGACCTGATTGTCACCCCAGCCAGTGTGATGTCTGACTCTTCTAAGGTGGTTTTCATTCACCATCATCCTTTCTTTTATATGCTACTCTAATGGAGGATGTCCGTTTCGTTGGTTCTTATTTTCATTTTATGTGGCTTATTTAATTTAATTTAATGTCTTTAAACCTTATATTTGGTAGGAATTTACTGCTGATCTCCCAAAGGATGTCTACCATCTCGATGATGAAGATGTCGTCGTTCGTTCGTTTGTCCATGCCGCCTTTGGTGAAGGTTGTTCCAGGGCAGTTGCTTCTGCTGGTGAATCGGATATGCGTTCCACCTCTGTTGGTGTGAAGAGGAAACTAGAGGGTACCTTTGTTGAGATTGATTCTGATGATGAGCCATTGTCTTTGAGATATGGCAAGTTGAAGCAAGGTTGAGCTCTTGATTGACCACCTGCACCTTCTGAACAATATAAATCTAATGTTTTGTAATAATTGGGTTCTTCCACCCACTGGACAAGTTTGTTTTATCATCCTGCTTTTGTTTGTGCATGTTGGCTCTCTTATGTAAGATACTTGCTATTTGCTATGCATGGGTTTAGATCCTAGGTTTCATGTTCCTTTGCCCTGTGTTTCTTCTGTTGGAATTAATATATCCATCTCTTGTGGATTACTATCTTTATTGATTATTATATAAAATCTCATGTAAGACTCTTGCATCATTTTTGTTGTATCCCTCCATCTTGCAGTTATTAATTCCTCCGATTCTGTTTTTGTTATCTAAGGTTGATTTGTATCGTTCCGAAAATTATAATTATTGTATTTGTAAATCGCAATCGTAAAAGTAAAAATTGCATTAAAGTGGTTGTATAGTAGGAAAATTATGCGGAAAACTTTTTGACCATGCAAAGTCACTCTCCCTCTCTTGCATTGCCGAAAATCTTGGGTACGCAGGTCATCACCTCACCAACGGTTTTCCATTGCTGATTCGTCACATTCTATTGTTTTAGTGCATAACATTGTCTTAATACGCAACGTTGGCTAAAAAAAATTGGAGAAAAAATTATTTGTTAATTTATCTAGCATGCAAAATGTATGAGTCTCATGGAGAGAGAGATAGAGAGAGAGATTCATGTAGAGAGTATGCATATGTTAAAACAACATTGATTAATTTGGACTGAAAGCAAGACTTTAAATACTGCCCTTGGGAAAGGAAAGGGGGTTCGGGAGAAAGAATAAAAGGGTGCGAATAGCGAATTTCCTTTTATTTTTGTTTAAGTATGTGGCTCTTGAAGCCATTAGCTGTCTGGTCCTTTTGTTGGGTTTTTTCCTGATCCGTGGTTCATCAACCCGTATTTGTTTATTCTTATTTTGCACAGGACATTTCATCCAAATTTCAGTTTTCTTCTTTTCTTTTTGCTGCTGGAGTGGTGATCCAGTCCATTTTCATTGCACTGTTGTGGCTGGATTCTCTTCCCATTCCGCGTGCAGGTTTCAATCCCATGTTAGCTAACTTTGACAATTACCTGCGACCTGGTTTGTGATATCTATTAACCCCCTTTTTTTTTAGGCATTCGAGTTTGTAATTTGCACTCATTTTTATTATGCATTCTCACCTAATGATTTGTACTGTTGGCTTCAATTTATCGTGTGCTTTTGTTCCACCCACCATGCCGCCTGAGTTTTACATTGTTTTTGCATTCAGCGCGCCCTCAACAATGCCTTTGTTTCGTTGTTGTTCTTTCCTTTTGTCTGAAATTATGCCGTTCAGTTATTTTGTTTTTATGTTTCTGAATATTTATCTCCTGATTTTCGTATTTTATGGTATTGTATCAAAAGAATATTGGTTATTGATTTGTTTGGCTTGGTTTGTGGGTTTTAATCATATCTAATTGGATAACCCCATTATGAATCCATTTTATTTTTCATCATTTATGAGTTACTTTAATTTCAATCTTCTTATTTTGTTCATTGTTTTCAATCTACATTTCAATAAAATTTGTGTGTTTGATCGCTTAAAAATTTGTATTTGTATTTTGCACACTGGTGGTGGATGGCACACATGGTGTAGCATTCTTCTTTTGATTATGGTTTTGAATTATAATGTATCATTTATTTGTATTATTGTTGTGTTTATGCAGTTAGTTGTTAAGCTCTCCAGTTGTTTTCTCATATTATTTATACCATTTGGTGGCATTTTGGTTATTATTATGAATTTAAGGGTTCGATTTGTTGTTGTTTACTTTTCCAATCTCTGCTGTACTATTCTGCAGAATTTGGATTTTGTGACATAGGAAATCCATTCATTTAATGCTTCTTATTTTGTGTAAGTTATTCTCTTCCTGCCGGCTGCACTCTGCCTCCTCTTCTTTTTTCATATGTCCATCGGTTGTATTTTTGCTCAGTTAGTCAGAAATTTGTGTGGCTGCATATAGTTGTGTCATTGTCCTTTATATGGTATAGAGTATAGAATAATCTGTGTTCTATTTTAGTTGGTACTGGGTAATCTACTTTGCCTTTTTATCTATGTTCTGCATGTGAGACAAAATGTACTTCCCTTTTTACCTTTACAGCTAATTCATTTTTTTCCCAATGTGGCTATTGTTGCTCACGTGTTTATATCCCAAGTTCAAATATTTTTTTTCCCTTTTTCCCTCCATGGTCTATTATTTTTACTACTTATAGGCATTCTTTGGTCCTTATGTTTTGCTACTTCTTTGCTGCTGTCCAAATATGTCTAGGTTGTCTGATATTGTTGGCTTGGATGAATTTATAGGTCAAAATCCTATTATTAGCTTTGCTGAATTTCTTTCTTCCATGGATGATGGATTGTTTATTGTTGTTGCTTGCTATTTTAGCGTTGATGAGGGTGTCGATAAATGGATTGATCTCCATTCATCCACACCGGAGCCTAGGTTGACTGCAAACTTTGTTTTTATTATATTATTTTTGGTTTTTCATTATTTTTATTATGTTTCCTTTTTATTGGATATTGGATTGTCATATTATTAAATGTTTGCCTTTTTTTATTTATTTTACTTATGTCAACAATAGGTTTAGGCTTAGTTTGAATGTTGGTGATTTTGATAATGAGGCATCCTTCATTATGCGTGATGATGTTGTTAGGCAGCTTGCACCTTCCACCTACAAGTTATTGGTTGATACGGTGATTATTTTGTCTTACTTCTTGGTTTTTTCTTTGTTTTTATCTAACATCTGATCATGCATGTTTAATCTCCATTGTAGCCCGAAGCTTCTTCTCTGTATCCAGTTGAGCTTGATTTGTTATTTGCTGAACCTATGATTTTTGAGGTTTTGAAAAAACCAAATGGATCTCCTTCTGGTCCTGTTAGCTATGACGTCCTTCGTTTGTTTACCCATGACCGCTTGCTGGATGTGTTCTATGGTCCCAAAAACTATAGCCCTGTTTTTATTATTCAGGTGTTCCATCGTCCTTTTCATTTCCTGGATTATTTGTGTCATTTTACCTGCTGTGTTGTTTACATTTTTTATTCTTATGATTTCTACTCAGTACAAGCATTTTTGTTGCGTTGATTGCAATGTGATGATGGAACTTCGCGAGCGCTCACGTAGGGACTCTTCTACTTTGTCCCATGATGTTTCAATGTGTTGTATGAAGGGAAAGATAACTTTGCCTTATATGATTGAACCTCCTCCCTTGCTCCGTCAACTTTTCAATGGTCTTCATCCTAGGAGTGGACACTTTTTGGCAAATATTCGATCGTATAACAATTTGTTCTCTTTTACCTCGATGGGTGGAAAGATCGAAACCGAAATTAACCGTGGTCAGGGTCCTCCTCACTTCGTTATTTCCGGGCAGAATTATCATCGCATTGGTTGTTTGCTCCCCGCTGATGGAGAGAGGCCAAAGTTTTGTCAGCTTTATATTTATGACACTGAAAATGAGCTTGCTAATCGGATGGCGCATTTCAGGTAAGAACGACAAATAATTATACCTGGCCGTTGAAAATTATTTATGAATTTCAATTTTCTTGGTTGTTGTCTTGGTTACTTTTGAATGTTGATGTACATTGTCCTTCTGTAGTGGTCGTTCTGATGAAAGCAATCTCGATTCCTCTCTGATTGAAGAATTGCTATCTTTGATGGATGAGCATAATAAGTTGGTTAAGAGTTTTAGGATGGTCCGTGACTTTTGTGTGCAGAATGATAACGTTCCTGTTCGTTTGAGGTTGTTTAGGAATAGAAATTTTGATGCTAGAACCTACAACGTACCTGATGTTGATGAAATCGCTGCATTGATAGTTGGGGACTTTGAAGATTCTGAAGATGGCAGGGATATTGTTGTGAAGGAGAAAGGTGGTTTTCTCCAACGTATTCATGAAACTCACAGCAAGTACATTCCTCTTCAGTATCCATTGCTCTTCCCGTTTGGCGAGGATCAGTACCAAGAACATATTGAACGCAACGAGTTGACCTCTACTGGATCTGTTAAGAAAAGAATTCGTATCAGTGTTCGTGAGTTTGTTGCCTATCGTTTACAGGAGAGGACTATTGAAGACTCTGTTTTATTTTCCGGCAAGCGGCTTTTCCAGCAATTTATTGTTGATATGTATTCTATGATTGAGTCGCAACGACTGTCTTGGGTTAGGCAAAACCAAAGTAAGATACGATCAGGTTTCCTGAAGGGTCTTGAGGAGGCGGTTGGTCGCGGTGATATTGATGCATCTTCAATTGGCTCTAGGGTTGTTCTTCCTGCGTCATTCACCGGTGGTCGCAGATATATGTTCAACAACTATCAGGACGCACAGGCTCTGTGCAAGAGATATGGATACCCAGATCTGTTCCTGACCATCACCTGCAATCCAAAATGGGAAGAGATACAACGCCATTTATCAAGATCTGGCAACTACGCATCTTATAGACCTGATATATGTTGTAGGGTGTTTCACCTTAAGCTGCAGGAGATGATGGCTGATTTTCGAAAGGGCCAGTATTTTGGAAAGGTTATGGCAAGTAAGATGAATTTCATGATTATTTCGTATTATGCCTTTTGCCGTTAAAATTTGTTCTATTGGTATATGTTTCTTGTCCTTACAGATTATTATATATGGTTTTTGTAATGTGGATCTTTCTTCTTTGTTAGGCGTATACACAATTGAATTCCAAAAACGCGGGTTGCCTCATGCACATATTCTTTTATGGCTCGACAAAAAGGACAAGCTTGATTCCATTTCCTCCATTGATTCCGTCATCAGTGCTAAGTTACCTGATCATAGATTGTATCCGAAGTTATATGCTGCTGTCACTGGCTTCATGGTCCATGGCCCCTGTGGTTTTGCGAGACCTTACTCGCCGTGCATGAAGGATCGTCGCTGTTCTAAATTTTACCCAAAAAAGTTCGTTTCAAGGACCTCCTTTGATGAGAGTGGCTATCCTATTTATAGGCGTCGTGATCTTGGTATTGTTGTAATGAAGAAGGATGTTCAACTGGATAATCGCAGTGTTGTTCCGTACAATCCTACCTTGATTATGAAGTACCAGGCACATGTGAACATTGAATTATGTAATAGATCAAATTGCATAAAATATCTGTTCAAGTATATCACCAAGGGTGTTGATCGTGTCACTGCTTCTGTCGAGACTGGTGGTCAAGGTGATGTAGATGAAATCCAGCAATACTACGATTGTAGGTATTTATCCCCGTGTGAGTCCATATGGAGGATTTTTGCCTTTGAGATTCATAGTAGATGGCCACCTGTTCAGAGGCTTACCTTCCATCTTCATGATGGCCAGAGGGTCATCTTTGATGATGAAGCCGATCTTGAGGATGTATTGGCTTTCAACAAAGAAAGGAATACAATGTTTCTTGCCTGGATGGATGCCAATAAGGAATTTCCATCCGGTCGTTCTCTTACATATACGCAATATCCTGGGATGTTCGTTTTTGATGATCGAAAACGTTCATGGCATCCACGTCGGAGAGGTGTTTCTGTTGGACGTCTGACCTTCGTTCCTCCAAGTAATCGTGAGTTATACTATTTAAGGTTACTCCTCAATCGTCAGACAGGCTGCACTTCCTTTGAAGATATTCGTACTGTTGAAGGAATTGTATATGATACCTGCAGAGAGGCATGTGCTGCCCTTGGATTGCTTGCTGATGACCGACAGTTTATTGATGCAATCAACGAGGTTGCACTTGATTCATCCGGTCACTTTGTTCGGAAGATATTTGCAAATTTGCTTCTATCTTCGTCCTTAGGTGATCCATTTGCTGCTTGGCAACTTACCTGGGAAGCTTTGGCTGATGGAATTCTCTATGATAGGCGTCGATTCTTAAATTCACCAGGTTCATCCCTCATGATTATTTTAATCATTCAATTGTCATGTGACGCATTTAGGTCAACTATCATGTGTTTTTTCTAACGGGTTTCAAACCTTTGCTTTTTCTTAGATTTGATTATTTCGGATGAGGATTTGAAGCAGCTTTGTTTGGTTGAAATAGACAAGCTTCTTAGGCTAAATGGGAAGACCCTCGATGATTTTGAATCCATGCCTAAGTTATTGTCCACTGTTGTTTATGCCTTTGATAATGTTTTGCTGGCCAACGAATTGGGTTATGATCAAGATGAAATGTCAATGAGACATGCTGAATTTTTTTCCAGACTCAATGATGGTCAGCTCTCTGCTTATAATCAGATTGTTGATTCTGTTGATAATGGACTGGGTCGAATGTTTTTTGTTTATGGTTATGGAGGAACAGGGAAGACTTATCTTTGGAATGCCCTTTCTTTTCGATTTCGCTCTGAGGGGAAGATTGTAATCAATGTTGCATCAAGTGGAATTGCTTCTCTTTTGTTGCCAGGTGGTAAGACTGCACATTCACAGTTTGCAATACCCTTGGTTGTGCTCGAGGACTCGTGTTGTCTAATCGAGAAGGATGGCAAGAAGGCTCAGCTGTTAACCATGGCTAGCCTAATTATATGGGATGAGGCTCCCATGATTAATCGGTTGGCATTCGAGGCATTTGATAGAACTTTGCGTGATGTCATGAATAATATTGTTGATGGTGCCTTGGATATCCCTTTCGGTGGGAAGACTATTGTATTCGGTGGGGATTTTCGTCAAATACTTCCTGTCGTTCCTAAGGGGAACCGTGCTGATGTTGTTCATGCCACCATCAATTCATCGCCTTTGTGGTCCCACTGCACTGTCCTGAGGCTTACGCAAAACATGAGACTTCAATCATCAGCTGATGCGGAACAAACCGATATGTTGAGGCAGTTTGCAGATTGGATTTTATCCATTGGTGATGGGAAGATTGGTGAAGCGCGTGACGGTGAATTCGTGGTTGATATTCCTCATGATCTTTTGCTTGAAAATTCTGGCGATCCGATCAATGATATTGTTCGTTCAACGTACCCTAATTTGGTGAATAATTTGTCTCATGAAAACTTTTTCCATGATCGTGCAATTCTTGTGCCCACTCTTGAGTTGGTCGAGAAGGTTAACGACTACATCATGGTCATGCTTCCTGGAGATGAGAAGGAATATTTGAGCTGTGATTCTGTTTGTAAGTGTGATGATGACATAGGGGTTGATCACCGTTGGATCACTACGGAGTTCTTGAACGATATCAAATGCTCTGGTATGCCAAATCATAGATTGATCTTGAAGGTTGGTGTTCCTGTTATGTTGCTTCGCAACGTTGATCAATCGGCTGGTCTGTGCAATGGTACCCGTTTAACTGTCATTTCATTGGGCAAAAATGTCATATGTGCGCGTATTATTGGTGGTTTGCATGATGGCGAAGTTGCCTACATACCTCGGATGAATCTCATACCATCTGGTGCCAATGTGTCTATTACATTTGAACGTCGACAATTTCCTTTGGTGGTTTCTTTTGCAATGACTATAAATAAGAGTCAGGGTCAGACTTTGTCCCATGTTGGTCTCTATCTCCCGCGACCTGTTTTTACTCATGGCCAGTTATATGTGGCTGTCTCTAGGGTTACAAGCAGGGGTGGATTGAAGATTTTGATCACGGACGAAAACGGTCAGGGGTCATCATCAACTGTCAATGTTGTCTATGAGGAGGTTTTTCAGAGGATATGATGTCAGTTCCAACTATTCGTAAGGTGTGTGCGAGATATTTACCGTTTTATAGTTATCTATTTCTGGAAATCAGTTACAAATTTTATTATATGTTTGATTCTCCCATTAATATGGTGTCTTTCAAATGCAGGTATTATATGCAGTTTTTTAGATTCCCGGTGTTCTACTTTGCTATGTCTTTCCTGTTTCTTGATGAATCCTTTGCTGTACACGCACCTGTGCTGTTGGAATAATGCAGTGGACTTGCTTGCTGTCTCGCCATTTTCCCTCATAGTATTATCCATTTTGTTGTTCTGATCATGTTGTTCAATTATCATTATAAGTAAACAATTTGTTTGTATCATGTTGAATGTTTACCAAGTTTGTATGTAACTGTATTCAATTCACAGCCTTTTGCTTGGTGGTTATTTGTTTTCGAAGGATCACAGTCTTTTCTTCCAATTTCATTTATAACTTCTTCAATATTTTATTTTAAAAATCTTAAATTTTGTTAATTATGTAGAAAATTCTAGGACTGTGAATATTTGTTTTGGTTTGTAAAGAGAAGTAGCCAAACACATGGAGCGTTATTGTTTTGCAATATAAATAATTCGTATTTGAGTAATAACTATATTGGAGATTTTAGGTTGCATACATTTAAAGGTACTTTAAGTTTTTGGTTTTTATCAAAGCCAACATTTAAGTTTAAAAAGTCGTTAATAAGTTTTAGGTTTCAATTGTTCCAAACAATTTATTTTAAATCGAGAGTATTTTCAACCAATATCTTTTAGAGGATGATGAATTTGATTATGATAATAACAACAAATAGCATTATCAATCATAGTGTAAGCCTCCATTTGTCTTTTGCATAGAATGATTATATAAGCTTCTTTTTGGCAATGATATTCCATCATTCTTTTGTTTCCTTCCACTTTGTATGTGCATTTCCGTTCTTTGTATTTACTTCCAACTTCTGCTGTTTCCAAACTCAACAAGTTAGTTTTATTTTTCGTTTTCATTCCTCATATGCTTACTTATTTCAAACCAAAAGCTTTTATAAAATTAGGAATTGAAGAATTTTCTATCGATGGTTAAATTCAAGGTATAACATCTTGATGAATTTATTAATAGAAAGTTACTTTAATTTATTCATACCGGCAAAAAACATTTTCTTTAACTATTAATTTAAATAGTAGGTATACCGGTACATTTAAATATATTGAGTGTATCATATAATTTGTCTTTTATTCATCATAACTATTGATTTATAGTTACAATACTTTCAATAGTTTGCGTTTTCATCGATATGGTATTTAGATCAAAAGATTTACCGAATACTAATCATCTATAATTATTCTTTTTTTTTTTAACAAAATGATTAAGTTCCTTGCCTGTAAGTTTCTGTTATAAATCCATTATGTTTCATCCTTCAAAGAATTTTATATTAGTTTTGTGTTAGCTAATGTTGATTATTTGATTTGATTGTCTATTTACACACCTTAATCTTAATTTACACCTTAGTGTGGGCCATTTTTTTCATTTTTAAATCCGGTTTTCAAGTTTCATTGGCCCACATTTGTTGTGAAGCTGTACTTGGTCGCTTTCAATTTTGGTTTTGTCTATTTGTATTCACTTTCTATAAGCCGTGTGGTTCCTTTGTCTTCTACTTTTCCGCTTTTGTCGCCGACTGTTCCTTTTGTCTCCATGGCTGCACCTCCCAACAAGTGAGTGTTATTTTTTATTTCTCTTTCTGCATCGGTTACGATTTTTTCTCCTAAAGGAATGTCTTTTTCGCCGTCTTTTTCCATTTTTAGACATGCATTTGTTTATTTTATTATTTTCGCCTGGATTTTCGCCGATTGTGATTTTTTTGTCTTCAGATGATTATTATAGACCAGGTTTAATATTGTTATGGCTTTAACATGTTTTTGTGGGCTGTCTCTTGATCCTCCAAAAACCCTAATTCTTTCTGTGTTGCATGTTTAGTGTGGACCTTCCTGAGGGTGGTAACGACGCTGAGAGGACCTTCGAGACTGTTGTTGTTCCTGATGTTGTGGGTGGCTAATCTTTGTTCAGTTTTGTTATATCCCTTTTGCATGTTTTTTATTTTTGACTTGAGTTTCAATTTCAGGACGAGATACATGTTCCGATGCTTTTTGTCTCCAGGTGGAGATCTGTTTTGGCCTCTCAGAGATATGGATGGATCAAGGATCCTGCTGGTAACTATATTCGTATTGATTTGTCTAAGATTGTTACTGAGAATTTGATACCCGGGGGCCTGATGATTTCCCGCACCTGTGGATTTGCGGAACCCCAAAGGGTTGTTTTGTTCTATCAGACTTTTGATAATCAGTTTAATATGCGGATAGTTGATGATCGGGGTTTGGATATTCCTTACTTTGGTTTTCATTATCCGATAAATCACCATGTCAGAAGAGTTGCTGATCCTTCTTACGTTTCGCCTAAGTCTTTCATCTCTGTTGTGGATTCTCCAAATGATGATGGTGAGGTTGGATTACCCATTCCTTTTGAGATGTTCGGGGAGTTCGTGGCTGTTGAGGATGTTGGACATGAGGCTGGAAATACTGTTGTCAATGGCCCGTATCAGATTCCTGAAAATGATGAACCTGTTCATATCCCCGCCGTTGATGGTGAGCCAGAGGAGTACATATGGACTCTAAAGGTGACTCAGGCTGTTGCTGATGGCAGAAGTGTTATGGTCAGTTTTTTTATCTGTGTGTTGCTTATCTTTTGGTTTATTTGAATGCTTTACACTTACTTACATCCCTTTTTTCCTCTTTCTAGCATTTTCCTAGGTATGTGATTGATAATTTTGAATTCTCTGTTGGAAATGAGATTGATGTCCTTGATGATGCTTCTGGGGAAATAGTTAGTTGTAGGCTGAAGACTTTCACCAAGCCATCTGGTTATGTCATGAAGTATCTTTCAGGAGGTTGGCACCAATATGTTAGATCCAAGGAGTTGAACGTTGGCGATCGCATTTTGTTTGGGGTTGTGAATCCGGTCATGGATGTTGTCTTTCGCATCCATCGTCAGTAAAGTTTGTGTTGCTCTCTCTTTGTTGGATATTTAGTGTTGCTGAAGCCTTATCCCCCATGTTGTGTGCTAGGTAATGAACCTTTGTCTTTGTTTGTCGAATAACCCTGTTTGTGTATTGCTTTTCCTGTTTTTGAAGTTTTTTGTAACTTAAGACACCGTCAGACAAGCTTTGTGTAATGATCTTTTAATATCTATGTGTATTTGTTTGTTATGTTTATGTTATTGATTTCAATTATTCAATTGAAGGTCAATGTGATTTGTTTGTATTTCTTTTGTTGTGGTGATATTGTTTGGTCTATAATAGTTTGCATTTTTAGAAACGTGTATGTGTATTAATAATCTTTAAAAGTTTATTATGGTAAAAAAAAAATCACATGTTACATAAGAGATTAGACTGGTTTGTTTATTGTTGACAAATGTTAGTCGTAGTAATTTTTTTTTTTTGTTAGTTTTTGTTTTGCAAAATATTCCAGTAGTTGTGGTCATCAACATAATAAATATTTTATTTGTAAGTGTTAATAAATCCTTGCATAGGCGTATTTGTTTTGATATATTTTCATAATAGGTAACAACTTTGATATTAATTTTTTCATTTCTGTTATAGTAATTAAGGAACAAACGATCATCACATGTAATAGTCGTGTCACTGTAATATCCTTGATACTGAATGGTCACTGATTAAAAAACTTTTTCATTTTTCCTCTCTTTCGTATTGAAGCTTGCATATGTCGTTTATTTTGAATTAATACATTAAAAATGAAATTAATGCGGACGAGTGTGGTGTTTGCAGGGTGAAATTTTGTTTCATTTCCAATTTGCGATGATAATCGGTTAATTTTTTATATTCCCAATGAATAATCGGCCCGTGCATCGCCACGGGTCACACACTAGTTTACGAACATGGTAACAATTACATGAACCGTACAAATATAGAAATAATAGATACATGAAAGTTGCCTCAATAGACTCCCATGACGTTGTTTTCATATATACAATAATAACACATGCACACCTTTTCAATATCCATAGTTAAGGGTTTACTCATGAAAAACCTGAAAAATAACATAAAGTAAATTTGACTATAGTAACACCAACTTATAAGTTGAAGATTATCTTAAATTAAAAAAAAAAAAATATTAACTGATCAATATGAAGTATATATTAGATGAAATACTATAAACAAGGTATGTAAAAAGGGTGAAGCCATCCCTATAAATGAATATAGTATAATGGATAGGAAAAATATACAAAAAACAGTGGACGTGCCGGAGTGGTTATCGGGCATGACTAGAAATCATGTGGGCTTTGCCCGCGCAGGTTCGAATCCTGCCGTCCACGTTTTCATTTTTATTTTTATTATTACTTTTAAAAAAAGAAAATAAAAATAACAGAAACGCTAGAAGGAGGGATTGAACCTCCGACCTTGTGGTTAACAGCCACACGCTCTAACCAACTGAGCTATTCCAGCTTTCGTTGTTATTCAACAACTTAAAAAGTATATAAACCAAATTTAATGGTTAACTAATAATGGCATAAAAATTTGAATTAAATATTTTATTAGTTGAAAAAGATTACATATTGTTGAATTAATTAAATCCCACCATCCTATTAGTTTGTAGTAGCAACATGGTTTGAATTCCTTAGGGAGTGATACAATAACATCTTTAGGGCAACGTTTAGCATGGAGAAATTGGCATATTTCTCCATCTTAGGTCAATTTAACAAGGGCCATTGATTTAATGTTAACAGAGATCAATGGATAAGATTGCTCTTAAATGTTTACCTTGAATTTGGATGGATTTTAATTTTAAATAACTGATGTACCATTATTTGAAATTGTACAAATCACCTAGGTTTGATATATTTATAAATTTGGAACATGTTGAAAACAGTGTTGTTTTACTTTCCGTTACCAAATTATTATTATTTTTTTTATCAAAATCAATATTTCATTTTCTATATTATTTAGAAAAACTCGATAAATGTTAGTATTTAAATTAATATTTCCTCATTCGTTCGGTTTGAAGTCAGAATCACTACTTTAACGGTTAACTCAAACTAATAACTCTCTATTCACTTTGTTTATTATAAATTTTTATATTGATATCATTTATTTGAGTTGTTATTTGACGTAAACATGATATAGTTTAAAATTAATTTTTTAATTACTTGTGTTTTTCAGGAATATAGTTGAACTTGTTCATTTTCTTTGGCATGTGGTAGAATTTGCCATGAACTTCTTGATTTTATTTTTATAGTTTTTATTTCAAAAACAAGGTAAATTTAGTATTATTAATGATGACCTTAATTGAAATCTTTTCTTTTTTTGAGGAGATAAATGAAATAAAATCTGAAGTATGAAAATGTTAGTCACATTATTTGGTCTATATTTTTATATTAAGTTTTTTTTTTTTTTTTTTTTTTTATTGAGAATGGGGTTGAAAAAGGTTAGCATGAGTGTTAAAAAAATATTGTATCTTCCTCCGATAAAGAAATAAACAAATTAATTAGGTTCAAATTATAATTTTGAGTCAGGGGTACAAATTGAAATATAAAAGAATATGGAGTACAACTCATTACAAGTAAAACAAAATTGATCTAAGATGGTGAAATTTGACAATTTGTCCATGTTAAAACTTGCCCATCTTTAGGGTCTTGAATCAAGTTAAGAGAGCTTTATATTTAACAATATTATACTTACAATGATAAAAATGCATGAAGATGAAAAAAAAACAGAGGTAAAACAATTATCCAATTATTGGAATATTCAAGATCTTCGGTTTAAAGAAAATGGTTAGAAGTCTATGATAAAGCTATAATTTGACTTTATTAAACAAGCATTACCTACCACAATTTATTTCTTTTCGGGTGCAAATTACCTGCCACAATTAGTTCGACATAATAGTCAAGCTCAATGGCCCCATGATAGTGAAGAGGTTATTTTATTTTCTGTGTAGTAAAATGGAATGAAGTGTATGATGAAGATTAATACATTCACCACATGTTTTACTTTTAGTCACGGAAAATTTGTTTTCTATAATAACTGAATCTATGTAAATATACAACTTTTTGTTTTTAATCTTTGTTTTAGATCATGTAATAGTTTTCGATATTGGAATTGGTCTGGGGAATTGATAATCTGATGTTCAAACCTCGGCCACCAAAAAAAAACCATTTCAACATTCTAGTATAGATTTTACATAAGATTTACAACAGTAACTTCAACTTCTTTTTTTAGAATTAAAAGTAATATTTGTTTCCAAAGATTAGATTGGATTTTGCATATTATTTATTTTCCTAGGACCACAATTGAATCTTAAAAAAATTACAAAAAGCCACGTGGATAGGCAGTAGATAGAACCTTGGATGTGAGAACAAGTAATGACGTGGAGTTTCACTTCACTCCATATATCTATAGTCTCTATCCCATTATGCCCCCATAGCCCATAACTTAATTTTGTGTTTTTCTTCCTTGTTGGCATTTATAGGGCCACATCCCCACTTTGTGGTTCTCAATTTTAGTCTCAAAATAATGATACAAATATATATTAAATCAATATATATAGTCTTTAGTTCATACCTATTTTCATTTACTTCCGAAAAAAGTTGAAAAACTAACTATGCCTTTGTTCCACAGGTTAGTATTTAGCTTTCATTTCAGTTATATTATATAGTTTAGTTTTCTTAACTTTAGCATTATTATATGATGATGATGAATTTATATTCTATAGTTTAATTTTCAACTTCAAATTTTGAGATCTTTGTAGTCACTCCTGTATTGATGATGTTAAGTTTCTAGCTATGTATTTCAAGAACTTGTGTTTACCTTATCTAATTTAGTTTTTTATACATCTAATATTGTAAATTGTGACTACTGATCAGAAAATTAGGGTAATGACCATATGTTACTTTGAAATAGGAAATTAACTTTTGAGGGATGTAGAGAAGCTAATTGAGCTATGCAATGCTTTAAATTGATGATTCTTAAAAGAAATGTTTGGATAAGGTTGTGTTGAGTATGACTCATATTCACTGATAAATGGATAGACGCTAGAGCGGGGCTGAAAGCGCGACGAGTGTAGCCGTGCGAGAGCGCCTGCTCCTTTGGCTTTGGCTCATTCGTATGTTGGGTTACGACTAGGAGGGTTGGGGTGTTAAATTTGTAATCTAGACCGTAGTAGTTAAACAATAAACACACTTGCATTCTGTAACCCTAAGCATTGCATAATAAAAAATCTGCAACAGCTGCTCTGCTGTCTAAGACATCAGCACAGTTGGCAAAACTCCGTGATCAATTGTTGTACTCTTGTGTGCGTTAATTTATCTGTTTTCTTTAGAGGCGAGTTTAACGTTCTAACATGATTTAATATGTCTGTTTTTGAATGAAAATTATGGTAAGAAAATTACCCATAAATTGTGAATTTCACTATATCAATGTAGATTATATGTCCTCATTCTCTTATTATTGTTTTACTTCTACAGAATTGAGATATTTCAAGTGCTATGAAGGCCAGGTGTATCTCATTCTTTCTTTGATTTTCTGATGGCACTTACGGCAAACAAAGTTTCAAGCGGTCCTATCTTGACTAATAGAGCAACACTTTGTAGATCACATGGATCTTCATCACCAAGGATAAACAGAATACAGTTTTCAAAGGGTAGACTCGAAAACGGACATCTGAACAACGATTCTGTCCTCAATGAGAGATCAACCTTATCGAATGACTGGTTTCGGTTTGTCAATGGAAGAAATCCAGTTAGTTTAATCTCCAAGACATCTTCTGTCTCATGTAAATCAACAGGAGCAAATAATACCGAAGAAAAAGAATGTGTTACAACTTATGATGATGTTTCTGATTTAACTAGGTAAAAAAATAAAATATCGATGATAATTATGTGTGAAACAAAGTTCATCCATTTTGTTACCACTTTTTGAGTTGCCAATTTTATTATATGTCAAACTAGGATGTATCTTTCTTCTTATCTTTTTGGCGATAACATGTTATTTCATTACAATTGAAAATTGGAAGATCCGAACTTACTTATTAGAGACCCTTTCACATGTACAGGAGACATGCCGAAGATGAGAAAAATGACCGTGCTCGTTCTGTTCGTGGCCTGTCTGAAGCTTATAGATTTGCCTGTAACGATGCAAAGTTTCTCTCACGGTACTTCCAGCAGCTTGATTCTGACTTTATGCTAACAACACTATTTCTCTTTGAGTCCATCGGAAAAATATTGTGTCTGTTTGAAATTTACTTCCACTATTGTTCATCTGCCATATCTTTTTAGAAATATATTGTTGGAGATGTATGAACTGGAAAAAGAATCCTTTAATTGGGGAATCCTTTGATAACCATTATACAATCAATCACTCCAAAACTATTTTGAACTGGCCAAGATATTTTAGCAATCATGATTAGAGGAGTTATAATATGGAAATCGACTCGAGCTGACTTAAATATTGGTTCTCAACTTATTTTTTAGTAATTTTATGTAATGCCATATTCTAAATGATTAAATGTCTTTGATTTAATAAATAACAGTAAGAAACAATATTATATCCTGATGTGTCGAAATAATTGTTTACTAATTATTTCTTCAGTGGCATAATGAGGATGGATGAGCGTGCGCGCCAAGATGTTGCCTTTTTAGGGACAGAATTTCTCAAACTTGATGGTTAGCTCATATAGCTTGTTTAAATAATGTGATATATTACATTAACTTTGCATTACTAAATTCATCCATTGAAATATAACTATCTTTTAGTATTAAATTTTTAAATATACACTACATGTCTATGTCACTACTTCATAGAATGTAATACAGTTTACTATCAATAAACACCATTTTTTTCCATCTTATGATCTAGTTTCCATGATACCCTTATATGGTCAACTTACATTTTCTCTACTATGCTGCATAGCTCGGGCAAGAAAGGATACTGAGAAAATCGACCGTGGAGTCAAAGAAAAAGCTAAGCGCCTTAATCGTATTGCTACTGTATGTATCATCTAGAATTTTCAATTTTTCCAGTTGAAGATGAAAGAGTACTATTTATCAATGATAGGATGTTTTTCTTTGTTTATTTTTTATATGCACTGCAGATCTTGAAGGATATCGCTCAGACCAGATTGAAAAGTGCTGCCGATGAGCACTGGAGTGACGGGGCCTTAGAGGTAAATCTGTTAAATCTCTAATCTATCAATTCTAATTTCTGATACTATATTCTTCGTTGGTTTGAAGTGTAATCAGTACTGATATAATTTGCATTATGTGATATTTGTGTAACAATTTGTTGGTTTTTGTGTATTTTTTTTACTAACTTTTCTAATAAAAAGCATAAAATGCTACAAACTATCGTAAAATAAGAACTCCTAGTTTTTCTCCTCCATTGCAGATTAATGTGACAGTGAAAATAGATTTTATACGGGCGTGCAATCACACTTCTCTATCTTATGTTGAGAGTGTAACGTTTGAAGTGATATGGCCTGAAAAGGTGTTTATAAGAGGGAGATATCCCTCACCTTGTAAATTGATTTTTGTAGGTCTGAGTTAGGCTAAACCTATATTCTAAGATGGTATCAAAGCCTATCAAAGATCTGTTGAGCCACTCATTATCGGACCACTCGGGTCACACTGTAGTTGTCTAATACTTGGTGTGTGTTGAGAGTCCCACAGTGAATCATTTGGATGTGATATGGCCTAAAAAGTTGATAAAAAGTGAGAGGCATCTCTCACCCTACAAACCTGTTTTGTAGGTTTGAGTTGGACCAAACCCAACCCAAGTTCTGATATGGTACCACAATAAAAGCAATTTTAAGAAATAATATCATGACACAGCTATGTTGCGCATATCATTGTATGTATGTGAAAACCTGTTTACACTGATAATGTGCATTTATAAACTAATTTAACAAAAATTAGACTCATTGATGGATACAGATTAAAAAGATAAACAAGGTGTTCTGATATCTTGTATATAATGAGCATGGGTTGGTGTTGGCACACATGGGAGTGGCATGATCTCTTGACAGAGCCACGAAGTGTTTGGAGATAGTGTATAGTTATAAAAAAATTATTTAACAAAAACTAGATTGATTAACAAACACAAATAAAAAAGATAAGACGATGTATCCAGCTATCTACTACTACTCCCTCCGTAACAAAATATGAGCAAAAGTTAGTCAAAGAAAGTTGATGTATTTGAACCAAATAAGAAAGTTGAGTCACTTTTGCTTATATTTTGTAACAGAGAGCATGGGTTGGCGTGGGCATACCTTCGGAGTGGCATGATATCTCGACGAGGTGTTTGGAATACCTATAAAATACTTGTGTAACACAATATTTAAGGACATATTCTGGACTAAGTTTTAAATACTATTAAGTTAATTAAAATATAATTAAATATGTTGTTATATTGTGTAGTATATTAAGATATGAATTCATCTACTGAAATCGTTGTAAGTTGTAACATGAACAACTAAGAGTCTGATTCTATGCTCTAAATTTTCTTGTAATCCAAATTATTTTCGACTCCATCAAGGTATAAAAAAAATACAACAGTGTAGTTCTCAGGAAGAGTAAATGCAAACCGTTTGATGAACAACTTACTTTCATTCAAAATTTTATTCAATATCAGCTCAAAATGTTAATCTTTTTTGGATTGAGTAAACTCATTTTATAAGGAAATTTCGGATGGTGTGAGTATCTCAAGCTGTATATTATTGTCGATATCCAAACTGTACATAAAATGTGCATATATCATTATACACATAATATATCTATCACATCTTGTTGGGCTAGAGTTTGTTTTTTCTCATCACACTTATTACCGAGTTGCTTTCTTGAATTATAGATGTTTCCTTTATATTACTATCCCATACAGATATCTATAATGAGAAATAAGAATTGTTTGGTTATTCATAATTCATATGAATGACCAGAAAATACAAGACTCCTTTTGACTTAACCTTTAAACTGTCAGGCTGATTTGCGCCTTGCTGACTTCCGAGCCAAACAACGTGCCATGGAAGATGCCCTTATGTCTTTGGAGGTGATATTTTATACTTCACATGTGTTCACTTTGAAACCTTTAATTTATAAAAACAAAAGTTTAAGCTCCAAATAAATAAACTTGTTCTATTACATCTATATTGCAGCTGATCAAAAACATCCATGATATGATGGTGAGCAAGACGTATAACTTGTAAGTCAAGTAACTTCCAATGTCATCTTATACATATAATAAATTCTATAATGTTTCGTATGATGCTTGTTGGATATGACTCAGTTTTTTGATAAGTGGGCAGCATGGAGGGCGAAGCCCCCATGCTGGACCGTAGTATTTAAACACAAGCTGTACTCTATAAGCCATAAACTTGATTAATAGAAAGATACAGCAGCCACTCATCTGTTTTCTTTTGAACCGAGGTTGCTCCTCTGACAATCTAGTGGTGCAGTCCTATTTTCAGAGATAAGGGCTCTCTTTCAGAAAATAATGTCAGAGGTCGAATCATGCTTGAAAAGAACGGAAGAACCACAAATTCCTTTCCTGGGGATGTGACGGCAGAACGGATCACTGCCCTTCAGGTCTTTTCCATTTTCTTTTTGGGCTCTGTTTCTATACGAAACAGTTCCCCTAGTTAAGTATGAATCAGGAAACATATCAATCATCACATACTAAGATTTTAGTATCTATAGGAAGCTTACTGGAGTATGGCATCAGCACTTTCTGAAGCAGATGGAATTGATTACACTGATCCTGAAGAGGTTAGCTTCACCATAAAGTTTGATTCATTTACGATAGATATTTGCAGTCACTATTTAAGTATTGATATTGAATACTCTTTTCTACTCGGAGCAGCTTGAGTTGTTGATCACAACTCTTATAGACCTTGATGCAATGGATGGTAAACAAAGCGTGTCTTTGTTGGCAGAGTGCTCGAGTTCCCCCGATGTCAGTACTAGGTAAGCTTCCTTTGATGTTAAATAGAAAAGTAAAACCTATAATATAATTTAAATGGCAAGCACAAATGCAAAATATTACGACCCTTACTAATTTTCATTTTTTGCGTCTATGTGTGCATGTAAACTTGTAGACGAGCTTTAGCCAAGGCACTGGCGGCAGCACCGTCTATGTGGACTCTTGGAAATGCAGGGATGGGGGCATTACAGGTGGGTGACTTCGATTTGTGAATTTTTTTTTAAACTACTTTTTGACAATATTTACTTGTTTGTATTGACTCATTTGAACTTATCTATTGGCATTGGTACTAGTGAAACTATTTAGCAGAGTTTATCAAAATGAAACAGGTTATGACATGTTCGTAAGCTGCTTTCAACTTATTTCCAAAAGTTCTCTTGAATAGCTATTGAAAATAGGTTATAGTTTATATATAAACAATTCAACTTTATTTTGTCTTTTGTTATAGAAATAACTTATACATAAGCATTTATTCCACGAATGCTTATTTAAGCTGTGTATCCAAACACGACCTACATAGTTTCATAGTTTCCCTATAGCAAAGTTGATGCATTTGGTTCTTGTTGTAGAGGCTGGCCGAGGATAGCAATCCAGCCATTGCAGCTGCTGCATCCAAAGCTATTTATGAACTGAAAAAGCAATGGGAAATAGAAGAAGGGGATAGTTGGAGGTTTATGATGGGTGAAAGCACCAAGGAAGAAAATGAAACCTGAAAATCTAATAATTAAAATGATACCAATTGAGAAATTATTTAAAACTTTACACTGTACAGCCTGAATGCCTTCCCAGAATTAAATCTAATGTAGGATTAACGGATCCAGATTGGTTGCAGTCACAAAATCATGCAGTCACTATTGTCGGTAAACGTCGATTATTAGATGAAGACCGAATGGTTTGTGTTTTAACCATCCAATCTTCAACGTACGGCCGAGATGACTACTGCAAGAAATGTTGACTGCATGCAGTCCATTTCAAGGATTAACCCATATGATCATTGTAAGATGCCAATATGGTGGTTATATGCATTATTATTTCCTCATATATAGATGCATATTTGTAAGTTGTAACTATACTTGTTGTAATGTAAGGACTTTCCTACATAATTTGCTCAACAGCTATGCTTTTATCTGGGTTGTTTAGACTTTCCTTTTGCCATCTTTGGCATAGAAATGCATTAAATATTTTAAATTTGAACATATGTTCCAAAAAAATTGCTGATCATAATTCATAAACAACCATGACAAGCTGACTGTTAGTGATACTCATAAGTCATAAGTCATAATCCACTATTTAGGATGACAGGGTAACTATTATGTTAAGTTTTGTTTTGAAATAATGGTCATTAAATAGTCACAGAAATGTAAGGAACCAAAATGTGTAGTGTAGTGTAGCTAATATAAATTACAGAATAGACAGAATTATCCCTAAAAAGTACTATATTTTGTAAAACTCAAAATGTCCAATGTTGCAGAATATATTTGTATTTTTTTTCTATAAAAATAAATAAATTATATTCCATAAAACTCAGACTCAGAATTTGAGTTTTACGAAATATTAACTAAAAATAAACAATTTATTCAATAAAAAGAAAATTAAATTTTAGTTTTATGGAATAATGTAAAACTTTAATTGAGTTATAAGAAATGTTGGTTTTTTTTAAAAATCATATTTCGTAATCTACTATTTTTAGTTTTAATAAATATATTTTATATTATGCAAAAATGATGAAAATGTGTAGTGGACAAATTGAGAGCAAAGGGTATTTATAAAATTTCAAAATATATGAGGGTGGGGGTATGAAAATATGACTAAAAAAGTATAAGAAATACGAAGTACAAGTGTATAACTCTTTTTGCTGTTGATTAAAATTGAAAGTTATAAGCACAATTGTACCACAAAAATATATAATGTTGTCTGGGGGGCATGCATTGTTCTTTGATCTCATCGTCTAGCAAAATCTTAATCAGGTTTGATAACTTTGGTTAGGTGTATTAATTTACCCTTTGTTTTTTAGAGTTAGGAGTAATTATATTTACTACTTACAATCATCTAAGAGTTTGCATTATTTATGTACTTTGTCCTAGTAGTGAGCAATGTGTTCTTCTGGTGTTTTGACTAGTGGCATTTGTTAATAAAAAAAAGAAACTTAATTAATCAAGTAAACGTGGCTTAATGATGTCTCAACCATCTTTTAATTTCATTAAGGTATCAATTGATAAGATTTGATCAATTCATTAATATCTCTTTACATCTTAAATCCAGGAATGAACTTTTCAAAAGTTAAAGAAAAATTGGACCTAAAAAGCAAAAGGTGAAGGCAAGACTATGATCCCCACATTACATTATTTCTAATCTTTTTTCATACAAAAGAGCTTAAATCACTGTCACAGTACCATTCAATTTGATTTAAGTCCTTCCCTTCTTTCAACTAACTTTTTCTTTTCAATTTAGCTTTTTCATAATGCCAACCACTGTGACACCCTTCTTCCATCATTCTTGCTCTTCACTTTAATCTTTTTAATAGAAGAATCCCAAGTCACTCATTGCTTCTTATGATGTTTTGTACATGATTAATTAATGTGAATACAAAGTTTATTTATATATTAATGATGTTGTAAATGTCTAGCTAAATATTTTTTTGCCTAAAAAAACAGTTCAATAATTTGAATGTTAGGGAATAAGCACTTGCTTTTTTCCCCTTCTAATCCATTGTATTTAGAGATTTTGACCCTATTATATGTCTCAAAGTATCTCCACAGTTTAGGTCGTTTGAATCTGCTATGAAACTCATCCTTAAATCTACATTATGACATTAACTTATGCAATAAGGTTTATATCTCTCTTCAATCTTTCATGAAGTGTGCCCCTCCTAATATCTAATTGTTTTATTTAATTTTTTACAATGACTGCAGAAGCTTATTCAATAGAAGAGAGCGTATGTTTATAGTAATTTGACATTATAAAACATATAACAAATGTATGACCTACTAGCCATTTTCATGAATAGTGGTGGGGACCACCTTGCGCGTGCAATGGTCCAAATTAACCAAATTAATGGAACAAGGGCTGTCTATGGTTTGTTTTGTAATTATTTTCTCTTAGATTGGTTACATTTTATCTTTAGCTTTTTGCTGTGTTGTTCATAACAATTAAGATGCATGTGAAGTGAACGGAAAAATAACTCACCGCAAGAGATCAATATTTTGTGATTATTTATAAATTAATTAGGCATATAAAATTGATGGTACATCTTCATTAAACTCTTCAAAAAAAATAGTTTGCATGCAACAATATTTTTTTTAGCACACATTAAAGACCTTCCAACATCTTAATACTCTTACTTAAATCACAAGCTTACGTTAACAAACTCGGCCGCATGCAACAACATTAACATGTTATTATTATGTTGGGTTGTGAAACAACCAAAGGTAGGTATTATAATTTATATCACAGCTAAGATCCACTTTATCCTAAAGATAATTATTAATTGTCCATAATATTACTGATACAGTGACAGAATCATTTGCACGTTTCTCTGACCCTTCTTCTTTTGCCAATTACAAAGCCTTTTCCTTCCTTTGAAAAAACAGTAGAAAACATAACACTTTTCTTTTGAACCTGTTTTGTTTTCTTTTGTGTACTATTGAAACTTCTTCTAATGTATGCATTTCTTGAATAACATAAAACCATAATACGAAAGAAAAAAACCAGCATAATTTGGAAAAATTGGATAAAACAATGGCTGCAAACAAGTTTGCAACCATATTACATAGAAACACCAACAAAATAGTTGTAATTCTAGTGTATGCATTTCTTGAATGGATTTTAATTATCTTTCTTCTTCTTAACTCTTTGTTCAGTTATCTTATCACAAAATTTGCCAAAGGTTTTGGTCTTAAACCACCTTGTCTTTTCTGTTCAAGGCTTGATCATGTTCTGCATCAAGAGAATAGTAAGTTTTTTCAAAGTGATCTTGTGTGTGAAACTCATGCAGCTGAGATTTCAAACCTTGGCTACTGCTCTAATCATCAAAGATTAGCAGAAACGCATAGCATGTGTGAAAATTGCTTGGCTTCTAGGCCAAATCATCATGAAACTGAAAACTCATTTGGTATGAGACATAGGATTGGTTTTATTCCATGGTTAGGCCATGAAAAACATGATGAAAATGAAGAGAGTTTAAATAGGTGTTCTTGCTGCAATGAGAGCTTGAATAACCAAATTTACCCTCCTTATCTGTTGAAGCCTTCTTGGTATGATGGAAACTATTTAAGCAAAGGATCACTCATTGTTGAATCAATAGAAGATGACAAAGAAGGCGAAAAATACATTGAATTTGAGATAAACAATGGAGAAGATCATGATCATGATGAACAGATATTAAATGAGCATCAGATATTTTCTGATATTGAAAGTTTTATCCTCAGAGAGGTGGCCGAGGATCGATCGAGTTCAGTTTCAAACTTGAACTCTGATGAAAAGGATGCAGAAAAAGATGAGAAGGAAGATTATCCAAGTGCTGTTGATGATTTTATTCATCTATTTTCTGATGCTCCTATTATGCAGGTTTCACATTGTGAAGATAGATCACTTGAAATCATCAATATGCACTTTGAGAACTACAAAGCCATTGACGATGACCGGTTAGTACCTGTTAAGTTAATAGATTCTATCACTTGTTTAAATTTTGAATCATGCAAATGGAATGAGGATCTAGAGGAGGAGAAGGAGAAGATTCAAACTTTTGTCAGTGAGTCACCGGTTGAACCGCAGTCAAGTATCTTAGAAGAGGAAGTATTGCTCAAAATGGATGAGAATGCAGAGAAAACAAACATGAGGGAACTTGAAGAAAGTTTGGAAAATTCTATAACCTTAGAAGTTGAAGGGCTAAATCAGAATTCAGTACTTCAAATTTCTGTGAATGGTGATAATAGTACTGAAGAAGCCATAGAAGAACCAGATAATGCACAAGGTAAACATAAATTGCTTGATGTATAGAGTTTTTGGAACTTTATTTCACATTTATGTTGTCCATCTTTCCTTTGCATGACATGTTTCTGTTGAATGATCATATTAGATATATGGTGGTTATGAAATTAGCAAATTCTTGGTTATATGCAGTTGATCTTTTTCAATCTCAAGAATCGATCTGCTCGTATGAATGCACACAAGAAGATGAATCTGAATCAAGTGATGATGATGAGGCTGAAGCTCAAAATGCCTTTGAAAAATTCATTTCTCAGAATAAGCTAAGTATGTCTCACAGTTTATCCGACAATGACAGAAATTTGGAAGCAGATATGGAAGAACAAGAAAATGCTCCACCAGGTACAAAGACAGTGCATGGGTTTTGTTGCTTCATGTCTCCTACTATGCTAGTTCATTAATTATGATAATATATTTAGCTAAAGTAACTTAATTTATCACACATGTTTGGATCGGCTTATTTTATCTTCTGACGTAAGCACTCTTGAGATTGTTCGAGTGAGCTTATCGAAATCACGTATATGATATATGACAAATCCATAGACTGTTTTCAGTTTAATTTCATAAACTCACCAGAATAGTTCATGAAAACAACTTATAGTATATATGAAAACACTTTAAAATTATTTTTATTTAGTTATTTAATAAAAATAGCTTATTCGTAAGCATTTATTTGATAAGCGTTTATGCTATAATCACTTAATTCAGATCTTTATCCAAACGGTATTAATCATTCATGACTTAAACATTTGCTTACACAGATAATCTGCCTCCATCTGAAGAACCAACCTACTCAAGTCAATGCATGCTAGAAGATCAATCTTCTTCAAGTGACAGTGAGGATGATACTGAAGTTCATAATGCATTTGATGAATTCATTGCACAAAATAATCTCCGTGAGTTTTTATATCTAGTACTTATTTTACCATATATAATTGTGAAGCACTTAATTCTTGTGAACAAATATAAATATTTCATTTTTCAATCTATCTAAACTGAAATTGAACTCCATCAATGCAGATATGGATAAAACCGGTGTAAATGATAATGAAATGGCTGAGAAAACAATGTCAGCTGAAAAAATTGAGGAGGAAACAATCCATCAATCATCAAAATGCTCGGAATCGTGTGAACTAGAAGAAGATAAACTTCCCGAAACTCCTAGGTCAGCAGATGCAATGCACTACATGCAGAGGAAATTGATACTCTTTGAGAAAACAGAATCAGGAGCAGAAGAATCCGTGGATGGTAGTGTTGCAAGTGAGGTAGAATACAGCGATCCGGTTTTAACAATCGACCGGCTAAAAACATCCCTTAAAGCCGAACAAAGAGCTCTTAGTGCTATATATCAAGAACTAGAAGAAGAGAGAAGTGCCTCAGCAATAGCTACTAACCAAACAATGGCAATGATTACAAGGCTACAGGAAGAAAAGGCGGCAATGCAGATGGAAGCATTGCAATACCAAAGAATGATGGAAGAACAAGCTGAATATGATCAAGAAGCTTTACAGCTTTTGAACGATTTAATGACAAAAAGAGAGAAAGAGAAGCAAGAACTTGAGAAGGAATTGGAAGAGTATAGGGAAAAAGTTATGGATTATGAAGCAAAAGAGAAATTAAGAATGTTGAGAAGAATGAAAGATGGAAGTGTAAGAAGTAGAGACTCTTCTTGTTCTTGTTGCAACACCGGCTACACCGATGAACTGTCAGTTGATCTTAACAATGAAGAAAAAGAACAGTATAACAATGCAAATGATGATACAGTTTCTAACTTGGAGGAGATAGCATTAGATTGTGTAAAACATGTAAGTGAACTTGATAGTACTTTAGAAGAATTTGAGGAAGAGAAAGCTTCTATTCTAGATCAACTCAAAGCATTAGAGGAAAAGATAATTTCATTGGAAGATGGTGAAGAATTTCTTGATGAGAGTTCATCAAGATATGGGGATCACAAAGAAGACTATTCTAATGGATTTTCAGATGATAAGCAATCTCCAAGAAGAACAATTGGTTCCTTGGCAAAGAAGTTACTTCCATATTTAGATGAAGCAGAGAATGAGAATGATGAAGAAGCATTTGCATTTGATAGAGAATTGGAGAAAGAATCAAATGATATGCAAATGCAAAACTCAGTTCCTATGATAAGTGAAATGGATAGCATGAAAGTGTGTATTGAAGAAGAGGTTGATCGCGTTTATGACAGGTTACAAGCTCTTGAAACAGATAGAGAGTTTCTCCAACATTGTATGGGATCCATACAAAATGGTGGTGATGAAGGAAAGGATTTGCTTCAAGAAATCTTGCAACATCTTCGCGATCTTAAGAATGTCGAACTACGCCTTAAGAATTTGGACAATGATCCATCCACTATAGTTAAGTTGCATTCACCAAGCAAAGACTTGTAGGCATAAGGTATATGCATTTTATATTGAATCTAATATAAATCTAGTTTTTTTGTTGTTGAAAGATTGCACTTAACTCCCCTAAAGTATGCATGAATAATAACACACACTACAACTATTTTTAAACAAAAACTCAGCACTTTTATTTGTTGTCAATGTATCACTCTCCCCTTGGGTTTGTTTAAATGAAACACACATCACCTCTTAATAGAGTTGTTAAATCAGTCTGCTTGGCCCGACTAGCCACCAAGCCAACCGAGTCAGACCAAGGTTGTCCAATTGTTTCAAGCATGTAAATAAGGAGCCCAATATAGCTTAATGTATGGGTCCTTATGGAGTATGGTCGATCCTAAATTGACAGCTCTATCCTTTAATTAAGGAGAGATGAGTGTAAACGAATGAATACCGTATTTTTATTTATAAAATAAAGGGTTAATGTTTCATTTGAACAAATTAATATAAAGGAGATAATAAGTGCAATTTTACTTTTTTTAATCTTTGCATTAATGATTAATAGAACTGAAATATTTCACATTTCATTATATGCAGTTTGCTTTGTAGGAGATGATGATCATGAGGAAAATACACATGCATGTAGGATTTCACATAGTCATTTTCACAATGTGCTTCATGTAGAAGCATGATAACCAAATTTTGTTGCAAAAAATGAGAAAAATACTTCTCCAATGGAGGGAGGAGGGATTTCTGGTATCATATCATGGTTTGTTAAATTGGTGATATGCATGCTACAAAGTTAAAGTATGTTCATATCTAATCTAAGGTGTGAGTTTGGGCTATCTACAAAAATTGTGTGAGGCTCATTATTTTGCAGGACAAGGTGAGAGAGAACATCATTTGGTATAATTGGGAAGTATAAGCTTGTAAACCTCGAGAGAAAATCATGTGTGGATCAATGTGTATGATAAATATACTTTCTACCTAACTACATACTCATATATTATATTTATATATCAATGATTAATTACATATCAATAGAAGGCAAGCGAACAATAAGTTGGACTGCTAGGTCTTTTTGAATAGCAAAACCAATTCTTGTAAATCATCTGACAGTAAGCATGCAAACATGCAAAATGTTGATGATTTTTCTTAATGCATAGTACTAAATTTAACTAATGTTGGAGGTGGAAAAAGTAACTTCTGGATAATTTGTATATAATTGTGTCAGTGTTTCGGTTTCTTTCGTTTATCACAATAGAACGATTTGCTTTCAAATGGCTAATGATGTTCAAGTAGATATTTAAGGTATCACAACTCATTAATCATTCACATTAACTTAATTAACCATGGTTTTGAAAATGATTCTCAAGTGTATATGTGAACATAGATCGATGTTAATGGATATCATGTATTAAGTATTGACCATATGAAAATCATGTATATTTGAACACAATTTGGAGGATTAATGGATACAGATGTATATTGAAACACTTGAAAATTATGGTTAATAACATTCAAAATTAATTCCTTAAAAAAAAAAAATCAAAATTAATATGGTTAAATTTGTTCAAATAGATGGTTAATGGATTACCATATGTTGTTATGTTCATTTACCATATATTTAACATAATTAACGACATATTTATTTAATCCATGTTAACAATATAAGCATTTGATTGGTATTGGGTTCAACATCACCAAATGTGTGTTCACTGACCTATTGATCTTTGGTTGAAATATCAATTCACCTGCTTGAAATAGATTCTGGTTGAATCAATTTGGAGGAGCTAGAAGGACCTTTTTATAGTAACTGGTGTCTCTAGGCTAGAGATGATGTAAGAAGATTGGCTCAAAGTCCCCCTTTTTTGCTCCACCTACAAGACCCAATTACACCATGTTTAATTAACAAAAGGAGATAAAGTAAAATATTATATACTCATTAAATCTGATTTGAGTGGAGCTATGGTGTTACTAAAATGAAAATTTTATCAATACATTTAGTATGTTTGGTTTGACGGTGGTTAGAATTGATTTTAACAAAATTGATTTTGATAGAACTGATTTTGGTTAAAAGTGAGTTGAGTGTATATTGATTTGTGTTTGGATACCTTTATGCAGAAATGATTCTTATTAATTTATTTTGTTTGGATGGTTGAGATCAAAATTGTTTTTGAAGGTATAATTACTAAAAGGGGTGTATTTAAACAATATATTTACAATTTTTGGTTTCAATCTAAACTATTTAAAATATACAACAGAAATTCAAATAACTTTCCAAAATAGAAATTAAATATTAAATCTATATTTTTCCTACTATAGATAATTATTTAATTTATGCTGGTATAATTTTTTTTCATAGAGTCGTTCATTAATTTTAAAAATAAATGAATGCATACAAAGCTTAACCAAAATGTCTATATATAATATATAAATGTTAAATAATATTATGTAGAGTTATATTACAAAAAAGAAATTGTTGGTAGACTACAAAATAATTATTAGAGTTATATTGCAAAATTCATGTGTTTTGAATAAGCATCATGTGACAACAGTTGCTGGATTTATTTGGTTATCAATCAATGGGCAATTAAGTAAAAGGTTATTAAGAAAGATATATCAGAGGTCAAAGTTATGGTAGAATTGATTCTCTTAAAGGCAAAAGCTACAAATTGGAATGTTGGCTAGAATCGATTCTAGCAACAAGAATGGCTTCTCTATAAATGATCCAAAAATCTTTTTAGTACAATAGAAGTGAGTTTTAAGTGAATTGTCGTGCTTTTGAGGGTGCAAACAGGCATCCAAACATAGGCTTAATAGTTTTTCGCCTTTCAAAAAGAAAAAATTTAGTGATTTTTCTGTGACTCAATTTGATTTATTATTTTTTTTAAGAAATTAAAATGAATTATATTACTATCAAAATACATTTTTTCTAACATAAAACGTGTCAGAGAAGAAAACAAAAGTTACAAAAGCACCTGTAATTCAGACAAACGAAACATAAAGGAAAACAACAGTCAGTCGATACCCAAACACGTAAGAGGGTTAAGTCACCAACCATGGTAACTAAAAGCAACATTAGCAAACTCTGCCTTTAGTCACCAAAAAGAAAAAAAACTTAATATTATATGAAAGTTTAAGTGTTGAGCTTGCGTTGTTATTAAAAATCATGTTGTTCCTTTCCTTTCAAATAACTCAAGTGCAGGCAAGTCGGATCAGAAGCATACTGGAGCGTTTTACTTTTGATACACCTACTAAGTTGCCAAACTGTAATAATTGAAACATTTTTAATTAAAGAGAAAAAATGTAACATATAAACATAAAATGTCAATTGAGTATGAAAACTTACTAGTTATTGTAGTGGTGGCTGATTTGAATTTGACGAAATTTGGTGTTGGATGATTTGAGAGAGTTTTAGAGATTGAATGAGATGATGTATGTTATATAATAACGTAACGTGAGTTAACTCACGTTTGTACCAACACAAGTTAACTCACGCTGGGTACCGAGCGCGAGTTAACTTACGATGATGTTATTTTTGGAAAATCAGGGTGGGAGTGAGCAAAAACTAAAGGGAGAAAAACAATTTTCTAAACATTTTGTACCTTAATGATCCGGACCATGTTGGGCCTCGATCCTTTCAAATATATTTGATAGTTATTAAAAAATATGTATCTCTAAGACTTGAATTAGGAATATTCCACCATATTTGCGTGCATGAATTTTTGAAATGAAAATAAATTTTTTTTTTTTTTTATGTATGACTTACTCCTTTTTTATTATGGTAATTTTTTAAACTATGTCGCTTTGATAAATTTTATCTCATATTGCAATTTGAAGTAAAATAGACTAAAATTTAATAAATAAACCCATGAAGATAAAAAAAAAAAAAAAAAAAAACTATGGATATAATTCCAACTTTTGACTTGCTCAGATTAAAGTACAAAAATATATTTAAGAGGTTGGTGCCTCCCAACCCGTAATCTTATATACATATGTTTATAATCGGATTTGTAACAAGATAGTTAACAGACTGATATACACGTATTCCAACTCTTATTTTAATAACGAAAAAATTCAAAATATTTTTTACTTGCTTATTTTATTAAATGGAATCCATATATTTATTATTTTCGTTCGTTTGGTTCAACGGAGGGGAGGAGAGGAATTTTAATAGAGGGGAGAGTAAGGGAGAAGAAGAGAGGAATTTTAACTAAAAATGTGTTTGATTCACAAAGGGAGGGGAGAAATTTTAAAATTAGTTTACAATGTTATCCTTAAACTTAATACATATACGAAAATGTTTGTTAACAATTTCATGGACGGACAAAAGACATGAATACATTTAAGCCGCTTATTTTATCTCAAATTGGTTCATGTATTTTGCTCCATGTATCGTATTATATATATATATATATATATATGAGTCAGGATCCGTTAACACCAGGTGTCTGGTGTCAACGAATTTGTTGACACCAAATCCAAACCATTCTTTATTTTGATCTTAATGGCTCCCATTTATTCACTTAATTGTTAACATGGAGACTCTTTAAAGAAAAACATATTACACTCTCATCTTCTTCCTCCGAAGATCGGTATCCTTTTGATTCAGGTTCTTCCACACACAAATATCAATTGATCATCCTTTTATTTTCTTGTTCTCGATTTCAATCTCCATCAAAAGTACAATAAAATAGTTGTACTTCACTCGTTTATTTGTTCTTTTTTGTCACCCAATTGTCTTTTGAATGAAACAAATCCCTAAAGTCGCTGCAACGCATGATTGTTTTTCTTTCTAATTCCAATTGCTTACACCATATCTTGTGGGATTTATTCTAGTATAGATATGTGAGCATGCTGCTTCAATTTCGCTTTTATTGCCCTTGCAAGAAACTCCAATACATCGTGACAAAAATCCCCCTATTATCAAGAAACAAAATTTCAATTGAAATTCAATCAGGGACAAAATCAAATTTCAATAACAAAAAGCCGTCAGGGAAGACGTTCATGGATTAAGCGTTTTGTTTTTGTTGGATTAATTTCAGGGATTAATTAAATCAACAAATTATTACCGAATGATACACACACATTTAAATCTTTAGTTTCCATATTTTCAACCATTAGATTAATTAGATTGAACGGTTGAGATTTGTTGTCAACGAATTCGTTGACACGTGGTGTCAACAGATCCTAACTATATATATATATATATATGGGGTTTGCTACAATAGACCCATTCATTTTCATGAAGGTCTATTTTAGCAACCAACACCTTTTCATTTGGACACAAAGACCCTTGTTTTTGTTTTTTTGGAAAAACTAAAACTAAGGGGCGCAAATGTCATTTTGATATAAATGTTAGTTTTATTTATTATTTTTACGAGAAGCTTCAAGCCCGTGTCTTTCTTCCTTCATTGTTTTTTGACTGAAATTTCTTTCTTCTCTCACCACTTTTCCTGATAGAGGTACATGCAATGAACCATACTAACATCAAAGTAAAAAAAACTTTACAATAACCTCTCATAAAGTTTCAAACCATGGACACAGAAGACATTGAATCATGATTGTTTTTTAGTTTCTCTACCTTTTTCTCCGACTCATATGTTTACTCTGATTCATTGCATCTGAAAACTAATATAAATTGAGATATCAAGCCATATCATGAATTGGCAAGGAACAATTATTATATCTTCTTCCAATTTCAAATTAGCAGAAGGACATTGTTGTTGATAGGAAGAGGAAGAAGGCAGTCCCTTTTAACCCAATTTTTTCTTCTCTTTTTTCGTTTTTATCACAAAAATTAATTGAGATAGAGAAAAGGGATGTCAACATAATTAATAAGTATTCAAAATGACCAAAAACCCCATGAATTTAAATATCTCTTAGTATAATGAAATTGGTCTTTTAGTCCAAATGAAAAGGTGCTAGTTGCTAAAATAGACCTTCATAAAATGAAGTGGGTCTATTGTAGCAAAACCCTATATATATATATATATATATATATATTTGTAAAAGTAGGGTTGAAAGAGTGGTTTTTACATGCTACAAATAAGAGTGATTGATAACATAATAATAAAAGTTCTTGCAAGGATAACAAAGCTAATAATAATAAAAGTTGTTGCAAGACTCCCTCAAAAAAAAATGTTCCTTACACTGATATCTTTATGTACCATCGACAATATCTCTATCGAACCTCCACAACAACCTATGCAAGTTCACTTAAAGCCACTTGTTTTAGACGAGAGAGACTATGAAGATGTAACGCCCCAATTTTATTTAATTATTATTGGTTGATTTAAAATCTTTTTTATATATATATGATTTTATATAATTATGTTGATTATGTGGTGTGTTATATTTTATTAAATGAGTTATTTTACTATTTAATAGAATAAGTGGGAATTTAGAATAATGTGAGAAATAGAATTAATTGGAGTCTTGGGGGTTTTATTTTAATAAATAGAAATTAAGTGGGAGGTTATGTTTTACTGAATTATTAGAAACTAGAAACTGTCAGTCAGAGAAACAGTTTTCACGTACAACAGAGTTTTGGGAGAAAAACCAAGAGAAGAGCCAAGTGGGGAGAATCAGATTCTGTAGAGCTTTGTTCATCGATCTAAGGTAAGGGTGAGACTAACATTCAGTAATCATAGTGTATAAATTCTGAATTTGTGATTTAACATGTTGTTGTTGTTAGGTTGGATAATTGGGATTAGGTTTTGATTATTGATTTTTGAATTGAAAAGTGTAGAAACCATCGAAATTGTGTTAAGAATTGATGTTCAGGTTGTAGAATAATCATAGGTTAAGTTTCCTATCAAATTTGGGATTTGGGTGGATGAAAAATTGGGTTTTTGGCTGGAAACTGGTCTGTTCCCGTAGAGTTGTCTGTCGCAACTCGCCACAGCGAGTAAACTTACTCGCCTCGCGAGCTGCACTTTGACAGCATCCCCTATTTCGCGTTCTTGCGTCTTTTTCACACGTTTCTGTTTTGAATTGGCCTTTGGTGTAAAAATTAAAGTTGTAGATAATTTTGTTAGCTTTCCAATGACTCTAGTTTGGCGTGAAAATGATTTTTGGTTTAGGAGTTATGATGAAAATACTCCAAGGAGGTCTTAGTGAAATTTTATGAAAATTCAGCAAAACCGTTTCTAAGTTAATCCAAAACTTAGGGAATAATTCCAAACCTCAAAACTAGAAGTACTAGGGGTTTAATTAAGGTGTTTAAGAGTATTTAACCTAAGTTGTGAGTTGGTCCTTGGGGTAGAAACGAAGTTGTTTATAATATTAATGTTCTTCAGAGAGTCTGAAATTAAGATGATTAATGTTGTTGGTTATGTGAAATAACTATATGCCTTATGTGGAAAATGTATGATGTTTAAGTAGTGTTGATTATCATTTGGTATTGTCATATTTTGGGATGTCTATGTGCTACTAGTGTTGCTGTTGGATCTTAATTAAGATGTGAATGTTGGTTTAAATTGTAAGTGTGCTGGGTTGTACGTTGCCGAATGAGTCATAAGTAAATTATGCAAATTGTCGATGTTGTTATCATCGTTGGTGTTGTTGTTGAAGTTGTAGTTGTATCTGTTGTTGATGATTGATCATGTTAGATGTTTCTATAAGAGGTGGTGTACTCTTACTTGTCGTCTTTATAAGAGGTGGTGTACTCTTACTTGTCGTTGTTATAAGAGGTGGTGTACTCTTACTTTATTGTCTTTCTAAGAGGTGGTGTACTCTTACTTGTCGTTGTTATAAGAGGTGGTGTACTCTTACTTTATTGTCTTTCTAAGAGGTGGTGTACTCTTACTTGTCGTTGTTATAAGAGGTGGTGTACTCTTACTTTATTGTTTTTCTAAGAGGTGGTGTACTCTTACTTTGATTGTCTGTTATAAGAGGTGGTGTACTCTTACGTTGTTTATGTTGATGAGTATGACGAGGTTATGATGATCTTTTATGATGTTGAATGTGGGGTTGTTATGATATTACATGAGGTTACCCATGAGTTGTTAAATGTACTTGATGAGGGTTATGTTAAGTTGATAAGTTGTCTTTTATTCATGAATTGTTAATGGAATGTTTGATGAATAATTATTATTATGAAATGATGATGTTACGTATAGTTGCTAAGTTGTCCTTTATTCATGAGTTGTTAATGAGGTGCTTGGTGGAGAATGTTAATACGAATTAATGATGCTGTTATGATGTTGTTTATGATATCGAGTTATGACTGTTGATATGATGGAGTTTAAGTTGTTAGATGCATTTGATGAATTATATGCTTATTATTATTGTTTGTGAAATCTCACCCCTTCTGCTTGGAAATGTTGCCCTTCGTATGGGTAACTTGCAGGTAATAAAGATTAGTAGGAGTGGTGGCTCAAGTGTCTTAGGGCTCTGATACGTACGGGATGGGATTTTCTTATTGTTTTTCATTCCTATATATCAATTTTTGAATATTGCTGACGTAGCCCTATGGTTGTTGAATTTATGTTGATAAGGTTTTTATGCCAAGATTTAATTATGGAGATTTAAACAGTTGCTGTTGTTGTTTTGATGCAAATTTTCCGCTGTAAAATTAATGATGACTTTGAAGGATGTTTATTAAATAGATTTTATATTCTATTTAAGAAATCTTGAAAATGTAGTGTGACATGCCCGTTTGGGAATTACTCTGATGCATGTTTTATTAATTAATTGATTTTTGGGAAACGGGGTGTTACAGAAGACGTGACTCCTCTTTCTCATTGTTATCTTTTTTCTTCATCCCTAATTTAAGATGTTACCCGCAAAAACTGAACCGCATACCTATTACTCGCAACCCGTATAATCTACATGGACCAAATGGGTGGAAGTAGAAATGTATATTTAAACTATGGTTTGGGCCGGTGGGGTACTTTGGGCTCGATGTCCACTTGTTTAAAAGAGAACAATCATGGAACCACACTTTGTTTAGTGCATATAAAATATCCCTAAATGTTTTTTTTTCGAGGACAAAATACAACTATAGTTTTTATCACGTGCTTATATTCACCATATTTATACATACTCTATAATTAATTAAAGAAATATAGAAATGATGAATAAAAAAAAAACTCAATTAATTTTCTTTGGTGTTGCAGGAAAGGAGATTATTCCATATATAGAACCAAAGCCACCAGTGGGTATCCACCGATACATATTGGTTTTGTTTGAGCAGAAGGGACCGATAGGAATGGTGGAGCAGCCAACTAGTAGAGTAAGTTTCAAAACTCCTTATTTTTCAAATCAATTGAATCTTAGTCTTCATATGGCTACGATCTACTTCAACTCTCAGAAGGAGCCTCAGGCTAAGAGGCATTGAAGTACTGTTTAATAATGGTGTTGCATCATACATAAATATGAATGAACAATAGGGGAGGGTGTCTGTATATAGGTTATATATAACTGCCTAGGGTTACTCAGTACCAGTCTTAAAAATAATGTGCTTGTTATGTGTAGCCGTGTGCATGGCTCTAATAACTTTCTTTAGGATAATCCTCAAATTTTAGTGTCAGTCCATAAAGTTATTTTCATAAAATTATCATTCTCAAAGATTGATCACAAAAAGTTGTTTGATATTTTAGTTGTTATGGTAATCTACTTTGATGTCTTATACTATTTTACTCAAACCAAATGACCCTCGATATTTGATTTGGAAAATCTCGTTGAAAGACTTTCTATTGGTTGATATATATATATATATATATATATATATATATATATATATATATATATATTTCATTTTGTTTTAACTCAACTAAGGTTGATTACATAAAATTTAGTTATTTAGGTAGGAACTCTCTCTAATTGTATCTCATACAACTTTTGGATATTATCAAATTAGGTGAATAACTCCTTATTCTAATCCATCATATGGATCGTTCTCAACTCTTGCTTCAAAATTTTATAATCTTATTATATTCAATTTAGAAAGGTTAGTCCCAAAAAATAACAATTGGATATTAATATAGAAAGTGCATATTGCTAGGAAGAAACTAACATTTTTTTATATTAACCATGTCATCACACCTTACTAATGTAGAAAATGCATTTCAATAGAGAGAAAACTACATCTTTAGTACTAATACTAATATGAGCATACATAGAGATACATCATAATTCATAGATATTGATGTCTTCGATTTTTAGAGTATACAATGATAAAGTTTTTGTAGGATTGTACTTAACGCCAAAATATCACACTTTAAAAATCAGAGCGAGGTTTTCATTGATTCAAGTTAAATAATAATTTTCATGAAATTTTCATAAAAATTCTCATATTGGCAATAACCCTAATGAGTACCAACACTTGGAATCACAACATAATATTTATGATGCAACCCTTATAACGTAAATCTTAATCAGGTTAATATTAACACTTGATACAAAAGAAATGCTCAAATTTACAATCAATGTATTAATTCAAAGTAACATATCAATTCAAATAAACATTCATATGCACCGCAACTTGCTAATTCAAATGAACATATTGAGTCATCGAACACTTAAAGGTAAAACTTGCTTATTCAAATGAACATTCAATTCAATATGTATATCTCACATACATAAATCACATGAAGTAATATGTGTAACACCAATACATATGTAAATAATTTAATCGGATATCATGATTATCATATAATCGTCAACCTAACAATTTTTTAATCAAATTAAAAACTATATATTTGCATACATAAATTATGTAATCAAACACTTTTGATTTATGGTTTCGTAATTGGCTATGCTACCAATGAAGGGAAATCACGGCATGACATATTTGTAATCATACAAATATGTAATCACACATTTAGTATTATAAACAGTGAGTGATATCTAACAATACATCACTGTTATTCAAGTGACGAGAATATCATTTGATTTGATGAAACTCTTATATTATAGTTTTTATATGTACAATTGTTTTTTTTCCTTATGTTTGTATTGAACACATGACATAGATCAACTCATTTTTTTTTATAATTCAATATTGTGCACATAGACATTATTCATATTATGTAGCAAAGATAAATTACATCTAGGTCACTTGCATCTCTCTGCATGACTTGCAGAGTTTCCATATACCAACATTATAATCATCTTGTTACATACAATGTTTAAACGATAACAAATCACTTGACTCCACATATAAGGATCATAGTGGTTTCAGATTGAATCCCACACCACAACTAATATGGTAATATCTTATGACACTTGTATTACACGCTATGTAGTATTCTTATGGCAGATCAATTATGTATAAATATTACTCTTAATATTAATATTTATTTGTAGATTTGATATTTCATATCCATGACCTTTGATATGTGATTATCAGTTTACTCACATAATAGTTTTTACGCATTATTGTTATTCCACTTCATCGTAAAACTTGAATACATATAGTTTAAGAACAAGCGTGCTTATGATTAATGAGGTCTCACGATTAGATCACACTTAATGATCCATTAATCAGCCTAACTATTGTAAGGACTTTATTATTTTGAAACAAATATAATAACGAAATGCTTTTTTATTATAATTGAATAGTCAAGATACAATTTCTAAGTTTAAACATAAAATTTATCGACCTTTAGGTTTACATCGAAAAAATATAGCTACTATGAAATACAATATTTGGTGGTCTATAAACTTGAAATATTTTGAAGATAAAATCATACATTACATGGCTATGCTAACAAGAAAGTCATTGAGTGTCTTAGATAATAGTAATATGAGTTGACCTACCTTCATCACTTTCCTACGATGAAGACACCGAGATTGAGTCCTTTGCATGTGGTTCGATGAATTCCTCACCTGAATCACTTCAAAATAAACATTGATGCAACTATCAATGACTCTTATTGGAGATTTTACGCGTGATTCAGAACCACAATGAAAATTATTTTGTTGTGGATTGCTGGAAGATAAAAGGATCAAATGATCCTTTTTACTAGATGAATCGTTTACAATTTTGGATGGAACATGTTTCGCGCCAAATCTCTTTTATGTTGATTGTATTCTTGAAATTGAAAGTACGATCATTTTCCAATAATTGAAGAAGGAAAAAGCTTTCAAAGGGTGTATCGAGAAGTGCTTGAAAGATATTTGATAATTAGGGTTAAAGTTTAAGTATATACTCCCTCTGGTCCTTTTTATAAGAAAAAAATTTGAATTTTTAGATTCATTGAGTAATTGATGTATCTCGTCTAGAATATAGGCCAAATACATCATTTATGCAATGAATCAAAAATGTCAAATGTTTCTTATAAATAGGACCGGAGGGAGTATCTTTTAGTCACTTTATGCGTAGGGGTGGGAACAGACCAGACCACCCGACAGGGGCCTATGACCTAGCCTATTTAAAACCTAACTCGGCCCAACTTGTTTAATAAGAAGGCTAGATTTTAACTTTTTATAAAAGCTATTTAATTAAATAAGATAGGCTAAGGCTTACATAAAAGCCCATCAAGCCGGCATATTAAGCTTTTTATATATAATTTCTCTTTCATTATTTATATTGTTGATTTTATTTTTTTATAAACTCAAACATTCATATGATTTGGTTATTACTAGCATGTATATTTGTTTAATTACACCTTCATAAGATTTTGTTATTTAGTCGCATATCTATACATGTGATTTATGTCTTCATATGATTTGACTTAATTAGTAGTAGCCTTATAGGTGTGGCTAGACCTTAGTGTAAAATAGGCTTTAAAATAGACTTTCAAGCTTCATTGGGTCTTTAAAAAGGCCAAACAAGACCTTAAAAACGAGCCTATGACAGGTAATAGGCCAGACTCAGGGCTATACTTTTTGAAGTAGGCCATACTTATGCCTTACAAAGTCTTGACCTATCTCACCAATTTCCACCTCTAATATGCGTAATGGAAATTATTTAGCTGACTCTCTTACTAAGCACGCTCTAAAGTTTGCAGAGGGGGGTGTCCCTTTATAAACCTTGTTTATCTTAATATGGACCATGTTCAACCTTGATCCTACTCAATATATTTGATTATTATTATAAAGTAATAATATCTCTAAGTCTTGAATTAGAAATGTTACACCGTATTTGTCATGTATGACTTTATGAAATGAGAATCAAAGTTACTTTCGATATACGACTTACTCCATTCTTATTATGGTAATCTTTTTAAACCGCACCACTTTTGATAAATTTTATTCTATATTGCACTTTAAATTAAAATAGGCTACAAACTTTTATACAGAAAACCCGCAAAAATCACAGAAAACGATGGGTACAGTTTCAACTTTTGACTTGCTCACTTTAAAGTGCGTAAATTCATTTAAGAGGTCGGTGCCTCCCAATACGTAATCTTGTACACACAATATAATCAAATCTGTAATTGGACGGTTAACACACCGATAATATGCGCGTCAAGTCACACCAACTATTATTTTAGTAAAAGAATTTGACTAAATATTTTTAACTTTATTTTTTTACTCATATTTTTTTATTAAATGAATTCAAATATTTGTTCTTTGTTTGCAATATTAAGTGGAATTGAAATATTTTTTTTCCTTTATTTTATAATAATTTTTTTAGTTAATTTTTTTTCTTTCATATTCATTGATATTTTAATTAATATGACTTTGAAAAAATATGTTTTTAATAAATTAGATATTTTTTTTCAAACTTAATAAAAATTTTATTCAAACCAATATAAAAAACTGACACTAAATTATATTTATCATTGAGAAAAAAGTAATAAATAAATTATATAATTTATATTTTATAAAAAAAATATGAGTACAATTTCAACTCCTTAAATTTTAGTCAAAAATACTCTAATTAAAAAATGAAAATATTCAAAATTGAGATAGTCTACATCAGCCAACCTCATCCAAAAGAACAAGCATGCAAAAGACAGTAGGTACCTCCAAATATTTCTGTGAACTAACACACCCATGCCATGTCATCAATCCATGTGATATTCTCCAAAACACAATCTCAACCATTAGATCATCATAATTTTATTGATTCCTAGCCGTCCATTTACTTATTCAGATGAACACAAGATATAGGTTGGGAAAAAGAGGAGTAAACTTTTTTTAATATATTTAATTTCTTTCCAATCTTTAATACATTTTTCTTCCTTTAAATTCAATCCTCAGATCTTGCAACTATCACACACATCAAAAACACAATCTCATTTCTCTTAAAATTTTCTATCTCTCTTAGAATATTTTTCTCTCAATTTTTTTAGCTCTTTTTTCCTCACTATTTTCAAGCTTCAATGGCTACTCAAGAGGTTAATAAGCCTCTTTCACTTCCTCCATACCCTGAGGTAAATTCACCCCCCTAATTCAATATACACCCCTTTTCTTAGTTTTTCAAGAAAATTAACCTTTCATAGTAAAGTTGCAATTTTTTCACTGATCTGTTTGATTTCACAATTTTTACTCACTTGGGTACTCTTTTTTTTCCTCACAAAATTGTAATCTTGAGCTGTTTTTGTAATCAAATAAGGAAAAAAAAATTAGGGTTTATGAAGAATTTAACCAAACAGAAAAAAGTTCTTTTCATTAATTTCAGCTCAATTAATCTTGGAATTCTTTGTTTTTTCACTAACCCATTAACATGTTGTATGATTTTCTCAACATGGTATCTTTATTTCTGAAATTTTTTTGATTTTGTTCATGTTTTTTTTGTAGATGATTATGAAGGCACTGGAAGCACTGAATGAACCAAATGGTTCAAACAAATCATCAATTTCAAACTACATAGAATCAATCTATGGAGAATTACCAGAAGGCCATTCAATTGTTCTTGCAAATCACCTTAACCAGATGAAGGATAATGGTGACCTTGTTTTTGCAAAGAACAACTACATGAAGCCTGATCCAAATGCACCACCAAAGAGAGGACGTGGAAGACCACCAAAGCCAAAGGATCCATTGGCTCCACCACCAGCTGCTGTTCTGTCCCCACCAAGGCCAAGAGGTCGTCCTCCTAAGGACCCTAATGCACCTCCAAAGACCCCTAAGCCTGCTTCAAGTGGAAGAGGAAGGGGTAGGCCAAAGAAGGTTCAAAGGACTGAGAATGTTTCAAATCCAAGTGGTGGAGATGGTGATGGTGCTGGTGCTGGTGCTGAGGTTGATGATGATGATGCTGCTCCAAGTGTTGCTGCTGTTGCTGTTCCAACTACTAGTGGAAGGGGAAGGGGTAGGCCTCCTAAAGTTAAGCCTCAGATGACTGAAGTGAGTGTTGAATCATAGATGATTGATTAGATGGAGTCTAATTAACTCTTAATCTTGATGATTAAGTAGCGATTAAGTGTAGAAGTGGGTGTGGTCTTATTATTAGATTTTATTATTATTAAGTTTCATGTCATTAATGTAATTGCATTTGTAAAATCTCCATGTAGTCGTTAGTTTAGTCTATTAAGAAGAGAGAGGCTTTGTTGGGTTATTTTGTTAATTGTCAAACATGACAGTGACTTTGGGCTGATGATATGATAATATGATCTTGTTTTTCATTGTTGTGTTGTCAAGATCTTACTTTGGATCTCAATTTATTTTCTAAACTTATGCATAATAATTCATTTTGTGGAAAAGGGTGTTTTTTAGATCTCAATTTGATTTTAAAAATGGTGTTATAATTCATATTGTGGAAAAGTGTGTTTTTTTATATCTTTATTTCAAAAGTGTGTTCTTTAGATGTCACTTTGATTTCAAAAATGGTGTGATAATTAGGTTTCATTTAGATATTAAAAACACAAGGTGTTGCTTCAAAAAATGAAAATTGAATTATGTAGTACTGTAGCTTTGGATATTGAAAGAAATGTGGACACTGTTTGATATTTCTGAACAAAATTCTATGAAAGAACCTCGTACGCCACGACCTATATTTTCTCTAATCTTTGATTTGGTTTGACCTCAATCTTCAATGTCACCTTTCTTGCATTATTTGTGTCTTACACTGACATTGATTGACTCGTTTGGTCAAATTTGTTAGGAGGTGATCTACTACTATAATTTTGGAATGTAAATTGAGTGACCAATGAGTAAATCTAAACGGTATTTAAATTCAATCTTATAGTGTTTCACTACTTTTATCTTTTTGATCCAAATGAGATTCAATTTTATGGTTGGACATCTTTTAACTTATTTGGATTGAGAGTAAGGATTGACCTCATATTGAACGTAGCCATAATTTGGTATTTTTTTTTTAAAGTTAACATAGTTTGTTGAAATTGATGTTGAGAAAAATCTAATACGAGACATTGAGAAGAATATACTTTGAGGCTTCAAACTATAACCTTGTTTTCCATTTGAATTTTGTTGACTACCATGAGAATCCTTCGTCATCATGATGTGGATGTTGAAGAGTTCACATGGATTAAAAGATTTGGTGTTTTTCCCCTTCATAATTCTTGCGCCCAAATCAAATTTTCATCCGTTTTACGAAAACTATAAATTTTAATTTTGAAGTTAGTGTTAATGCGATAAATATTGTATATGACTTTCATTTCTCATATCAAATCAAATTTTCATCCGTTTTATGGAAACTATAAATTTTAATTTTGAAGTTAGTGTGAATGCGATAAATATTGTATACGACTTTCATTTCTCGTATCTCAATGCAAACTTATTTCGGTTTTACAGACGCTACAAGTTGTTAGTTTAGATTTGACGCGTGATAAAAATGTTTTCATCGGGAATATAAACATGCGATTAAATAGAAATCCATCTATCATCATACAAAAAAAAGAAAAGAAATTCATCTAACATTGTCCAATATTAGTTTATAAAAAAAGTTGAGAAAAACATAAATAAAAGAAGAAAAAAAGGTAAAAAAATAATAGAAATTACCTTCATAGCATCTACAATATCACCCATAATGTGTGCCTATACACTTTTTTGATGAAAACTAAACAAAATATCAATATCATTAATGTTATGAAAGTTAAAGGAACAATTTCGTTTGCTCAAAAAAATAAAAAAAAGGAACAATTTCAAAATAAAAACAAGGGTTAATAGGTATTTACTCCCTGTAACATAGGTCATTTCCGATTTCCGCCCTATAAAATTTTTATCTTGAAAAATAAAATAAAATTGGTTTTTGTTTGTCCTATTAGGGAGATAAATCAAAACAAAAATATTTTACAGAGAGGTGAATCAAAATAAGAATTTACAGAGGAAAAAACAAAAAATAACTTAAAGACCTATTAACCCTAAAAACAATAACTAATCCATAGAGTACAATAGAATAACTTCAAGAACTGTGAGATATTCAACATATAACTTTTTAAACAAGTAAAAATATAAAATTACAATACATTTTCTTTTTACAAAATTACAATACATCTTATTTGAGTGGATTTTTTCTTAGAATTAAAATAGAGAGAATATATCCTAGAATTAGGAAATTATATTATATGTTGTTTCAATTCAACGGTTTATCATATTTAGTGCAAGTTTGGTACGTACACTTCTATTTAGTGCATCCATTGATAGGATTATTGGTGACTTGTTGAGTTAGGGGTGGTTGTCTAAGGTTTTGGCTATGAGTGGTTGTAAAATTACAATACATTTTCTTTTTATAAAATTACAATACATCTTATTTGAGTGAATTTTTTCTTAGAATTAAAATAGAGAGAATATATCCTAGAATTAGGAAATTATATGATCCATGTGTTAGTTTCAATTCAACGGCTCATAATATTTAGAGCAAGTTTGGTATTACATTAAACTTTTATTTCTCGCATCCGTTTTACAGAAACTACAAATTTAACTTTGAAGTTAGTGCAAATGCGATAAGTATTATATACAACTTTCATTTCTCGTATCTCAAAGCAAATTTATTTCGGTTTTACAGACGCTACAAATTGTTACTTTAGATTTGGCGCGTGATAAAAATGTTTTCATCGGAAATAATCTAACATCACACAAAAAATGAAAAGAAATTCATCCAACATTGTCCAATATTGGTTTATAAAAAAGTGAGAAAAACATAAACAAAAGAAAGAAAGAAAAGTAAAAAAAATAGAAATTACTATTACTTTTTAGTTGTTTAGAACGGTAGAAATTAAATAGTAAGAAATGAAGTTAAATTATTCATAGCCTTTTGTTTAATTGAACCTAGAAAGTATAAAATATATAGATTTAATTTTATACACCGATAATTTAAAACTTTTTTACATACGTATTCAATTAAATCATGAGCCGTGAATAATTATGGAGATATATGAAGAAGTAACATATAAAAGTGACAATATGATGTGATTTATTTTTTGTGTGAATCATGTATCTGCGCGTAAATGTAGAGATTAATCCCTTTGATCTAGATGAGATCACAATGAGTGACAAAACTTCCACTCAAAAGATTTAACTCTCATAGCTGGATTCAAACCCAAAACCCCTGATTAACCTGAAAATATCCAATATTGTCTCATTCAACTGCTCTTGGTACAATATGATGTGATTTGATTGAATCCACGTGTAAATTTTTAACACTATCAATGTATAGCAATTAATGTCAAAACATAGAGTGGATAGACCGGTTCATCCTTTAATTTGTGACGATCCGTCAAGTTCATTCTTGAATTTTTCAAAATAGCCAAATCTTACTGTAATTCGCTTCACGTCTATCAAATAAGTTTCTCTCTTTCAAGTTCAATGTTGATGTGTTTATCCACGCTACCTCTCACATATGTAGGAACCAATTTGATATCTCAAATTTAAATCATCAAAAGTCTAGAAAACTCGTCCAAAAACTCACAAAACTTCATAAAAAAAAAAATAAAAAAAAAAACATCTTCTCAATTTTTTCTCTTATCAATCAACCTTACCACAAAGTCCAAAAACATCAAATCCTTAAATAAGAAACGCAAATTTTCACCATCTTTCATCAATCAAAGGATATTCTTAAAAGAGGGATAAAAAGTTCTATTAACCCTATCTTGTTGAGAACCTAACATTCTCATTACTGCAAAATTTAATCCCTCTGTTACTACCATATTGAATACATACTTTTTGGGCTCATTTGAAGAAATATCAGTGAAGTTTAATTCCTCTGTTACTGCAAGTTTGGAATTATGCCACGCTACCATATTAAAATTTACAACCACATATCTAGCCACTAGCCAGTACATTATCAGTGAAGATATATCATAGTGGTGAAGAAATGGATCATCAAACTTTTCTTTGCCAAGATTTTATTTTTTTATTTTTTATGATTGAAGCGTCGACCTTAGTTTCCTTGCCACTAACTTGCATCTTCAATAGCTAGTTAACTACCTCTGGAGTGTTTGACAAGAACTTTGTAAAGAACAATTTTGTTCATAGGCTTTGCAATCATTATTATTTGATCTCGAATAAGTTTAAGTCGACCTTTGTTCATATGTTGAGTGCTTGAGATTGTCTTCAAATCTTTAATCAGTTTGCAAGACTCCATTCCTCTGTGTAACTACTCCCTGAAAAAAGTTGTATAAACCAACACAACAATAGAAGGGAGGAGAAGAAATTCAAAGTTCTTGATTGAACAAGAACATCATGAGGAAGGGATGGATACAACTTTTTCAGATATGGTTTTCCCTCTCATTTTTTTTAAGATCCCTTGATTGATAAAAGACGATGAAGATTTGAGTTTTTCTTTGGGAATTTATGTTCTTTGAGTTTATGGTTTGGTTGATTGATGAGAGAAAAAAATGGAGAAGATGAATTTTTCATGAATTTCTAAAATGTTTTTACGAAGTTATGAGTTTTTGGATGATTTTTTTGAATTTTTTATGATGTCAAATTGATACCTACATATATGTGAAGTGATGTTGGACCTATTTTAACATGTCTAACATCAACTTGATGTAGAGACTTATTTAATTGATGTGAAATAAATTGGGGAACAATTTGACTATTTTGAAAAATTTACGAGTAACGTCGATTGATGATAAAAAATGTTGAGAAATATAACATTCATGAAAATAGAAAGAAAAACCTTATAAAGATATTGTATTGATGATAGTTAAAATAATGATACAAAAATGAAAGAGATGTATAAATAAACCACTACTCGAACTAATTACATTCTCTAACTAACATTAATTAACAATTGAACTAAACTACTACTGGTTATCATTATTTATAAAAATAAATTCATGCATGTACCAGCGTCTAAAATAGTCCATGTCTATTTGGTCTTTTCAAATTGTTCAATTTTTTTGTCTTTGCCATTTTTAGGAGTCCACGTTCCTCCCTTTTCAACCCAAAATGGCAAGAAAACTTCTGTTAACGGGCTGATACGTAAAATTAAAAGATATTCATTCATTCAAATTGATAGAATACATCGATAAAATAAAAATTCGCTAAAAACAAAAATGATGAATCTGTGAACAAACTCACAACATCCACGTTAATAGCATAAAACGGCAAAGTACTAAAGCCTACACATATGACCATATTTAAGTCTCCAGAATACCCATGCCTCCGGATCTGCAACGTTGACGACTCCAAAGTCATTGGTTTGATCTGCACTGGATCGAAGCTGATTTGACAATCTGAACCGAACAAATACTTGAACGAAACAAGAAAGACAAACAACGTCGCACAAAGACGACGAACAAAACAAGGTCGCACTAAGACGACGAAATCACAAAAAAAGAAACGAAATAGATGTGTAAATCACTTATTTCAATAAAAGGGAAATAGAAAAAACAAGTTAGATGGGTGATTTTGGGTCAAAAATTGACCCTAAATCACCCCTCTTTAGTGGATGAAGGTGAAGAAATTAAGGTTTTGGTGACGGCTCCCAAGAGAGAAAAGGGGGAAGAGAGAAGATATTTTTTAGTTACTATGTATATGTTAAATACTATGTATAACCACATATATTTGTTCAATGAACGTAACTATGTATATGTTTATTCTTTTGGTAAACTATAAAATACGTACATTTTGTTTTGGAGAGACAAAACATATTCTTTTTTATCGGATAATTGTTATATACTTAAAGAGTAAGAGCAGAACTCAAGACTTAAAAGCATTGAGAAATATACTTATATGGTTATGGCGGTATAGCTAAAGTATGAATCAACTCTTTGGAGGCGTTTGTTTCAACTTTCAAGTCATATTTGAAAATTCCTGGGAATATGATGGAGGAAAGATATATTTTTATGTTTATTTCAAATTTAAAATTTTATTTCTGTGAATAAAAGTTGGAATGTTGTTTTGTTCCTAAGAAAATTGGATGGAATAAAGTTCCCATGAATGTGGAAATAAAATCAATAATTACTATCCATAAATATCGCTTAATAATTATTTTCAGGAATACTTTAAAGTTTAAATGATAACCAAACACATTTTCTCAGTAAACCCGAGAATAAAATTCTAATCCTTATATTCCAAGAAAAATTATTGCCAGAATTACATTTTATAAACTTCAAACAAACACCCCTTTTAAAAAAATGAACCAACCTTCCTTGATAAATATTAGACTATTACTTTTCCCACCCTGTGGGTTTCCTCGCGCGCCCTATTTTTTTTTTTCTTCAAAAATGTCCTTGAGTTTCCGGATTTCATAATCCGGAATGGTGTTTTCCTTTGTTACAGGGTGAAAAATGGAGTTACGGGTTTTTCCGAATTTTGTAATCCGAAAACTTCAAAAAATAGGGCGCGTTATATGATGTTTTCGGGTTACATAATCCGGAAACTCCCTAAACACCCCTTTTCAAGGTAAAACAGTTCGGATTATATAATCCGAACTGTATCAGCACAAATTCTAAAAATGTTTGTAACATGGATAGTCATTTTAGGGACAATATTAATCTTCCTAACTCTCATCCTTCAGTTTTTGGGTCATTGTTACATGTTCTTAGTCAAAAATCGAGTTTTCGGGCTACTTGATCGATTTGCTCCGAAACTTCCCCAGAAAATCAGAAAAAAGTCAAGGATCATGACTCCCTTAGAAGGGACTTCTTTTGGGACCCCGCCCCTAAAAATCCAAAATTCCATCGTTTAGACCCATTTTTTTTTTTTTTTAAATTTTTCATATTCTCAGAAAAATCCGAAAAAATTTGCATTAGTTTTATTTGATTTTTAGAATTTTTTGGTGCTATTTTTATGATTTTATTTGACAGATTTTTAGCATTTTTTACTTGGTGTTTTTTGTTGTTTTTAAAAGCAAAACTCAAAACTGTTAAAATGTGAGAGAGTCTGATGGCTGATTATACATAAGAATTGTCCGGATTATAAAATCCGAAATAGTAAACATGAATCCGGATTTTAAAATCCGGAATGCACAAGTGCATTTTTGTAAAAATTACAGGGCGCGGGAGAAGGTCATAGATGGAAAAAGTAATAGTCTAAATATTAAATAGTAGGTGTTAGATGGAGTATTATACTTTTGGGGAGTTGAATCCACAACATCATTTTTACTTCAACTTATATATTCACCCCCTCAAACCACCAAGTCATGCTACCAAACTTATGTGCAAGAGTACTTTGTATCAGATAGTGAGATGAAATAATCTTGGTCAGAAAATTAAGAAAAATAATTAAATCATGTAAAGTAATGTGACTGTTTAGTCCCTCTGTTAAATGGTCCGTTTATACTCTATAAACTATGAAATGGAGTATAAACTCGGTTTGTTTGTAAGGTTCATTCCACACCTTCATTATAGCTTCAACTTCTTTATTCGTCCCTCCAATCACCAAGCCATGGTATTAAATCTACGTGCAAGATTACCTTGTATGAGATGAGATCATTTTGGTCACAACATCAAATGAAAAATAATCAAAATATACAAGAGACTGCTTAAGTCAATATTATATAAGTATTTTGTTTGTTTTGATAAAATATTTGTTAAGAAGAGAGATGATGAATGATTACTCTTGTTGCCACATGAGATTGTTACACCATCATATAGAAGAAATTCAGCTGTTGATGATGCTTCACTTTATGCACAAACATATGGATGAAGTTTCAATGTCAAGATTGCCTTTCGATTCCCTTCGTTGTAATTCTAGGACTAGTCCTAGAACTTTGCTACCTTCAAATGCTAGAATCCCACAAGGAAATATGGATATGGATTCCATTTAAATTCGTACTTTCTTTATATTTTACCTAAAGAAATATTGTGAACTTGACTTCCTTTCAATTATGGTCAAACTATGAGTGTACATGCATTCAAGTAGCAATGCCAAGTTTAGTATCTTAGATAACATTTATTATTATACTTGATATTCTAAAGATAACATTTTATCTAAGGACATAAAATGATTTGATGTACTTAATTTTCTTACTCACTCATGATGTAGTGCAATGGTTAGCACTACCGGGACATGAGTGTGGGTGTGCGCGGGTTGAAACCCACGACACCCCTCCCTATCCCCGTTTATCTGTGTGTATGTGTGGGATACCATGTCTAGAGCAAAATACAAATAATAAAAATATTATTGAAATTTTCTTGATTAATACGCGATTCATTCATTTGTACTTTTTTTTTTATATAATAAATTGTTATGTTTGTGTACATTTTTTTGGTAAAGCTTATGTTTGTTTGTGTACATTTTATCATTCTTATAAAATTAAAAATTAAATGCAGCAGTGACGTGATTACCTTTGTTGAAATCTGCTGAGGATTCGATGATGATAAAGGAAACAGAGTCTTCTTTGGTGTAGAAATAAAGGGTTTTTTTTGTGGTGGTGGTAGAAAAATGAGATTTCCGGTAAGAGGAAGAAGGTGGAAAGAATGAATTTTAAATTTCAAAATTTGATGATTATGTTTTTTAATTCCGTCCCTATGTAAAAATGCGTTTTTGGTATTAGTCCCTCTACTAAGACCAGTTGCCAACTCATCAAGTGCCACATATGCGTCCGTTAGCCAGCAATGTGTTTTCTTGACGGAAATAGACGGCAGGGGCCAATTTTAAAAAGTTAAGTAAATACAGGGGTTGTTTCGCAACAAAAAAAGATACAGGGACTAAAACGAAAAACGCGCTAACTTACAGGGACATTTTACTTATTTAAGCCTTCTTAAAAATATAATTTTGGGAGAAATTCTTGTGTAGAAACACACTTAACACTTATCAATTACAAACAACGAATAAGAATGTGACACATAATTAAAACAGACACAAATTGAAAAATGATTGCTTAGTAAAAAAATGAAAAACTGTTCCTTCTCTCTCCCATCATCCATTTTTTCTGGCATATATGGTTCCCCCAACAATACTTTGCTATTTTTCCTTGGGATACACCATGCTTCTAAGGAAAATTCATCTTGTTAATGCAGCCTGATAACCCATCTAGTTTTTTAATTTGAAAATACTATTATGTTATCTTGCCATTCAAAAGAGAAAATAAAAATACTGATGTTTTTTTTAGCAAAACGGGGTTAAAGAAATAAAACAAAAAACTGAAATCTAGAACAAATAAATAAATTTGTAAGTAAGTAATGGCTAAAGTAGCAACAATACAGAATAATGCTTATGTGGACTAAAGTTTGATCCATCGATGGGTAAGGTGGTTTTGGGTACCCTTTGCATGTGTAGCCATGGTTTTGGGTAGTTAAGGTCCCGTTTGGATAAACAGCTTATATAGATGCTTATAGCATTAGTGTTTATAACATTAGAGCTTATATCATAAGCTCTTATACTTGATAAGCTATTTATGTTTGGATATGTACACTAAAAAGTACTTACATAAATTGAAGTGTTTGGATGTGACATTACATACGCAATTATCGAAATTTTAAATATTTTTAATTTAACAAAAAAATCAAAGAATTGAACCACAATTATCAAGATTTTTTTTTGATAAAATTAATCAAGGCGTAAAAAAACAATATTATAACATATTAATTATAATTATATATATATATATATATATATATATATATATATATATATATATATATATACTATAATCAATATTTGTCCTTAAAAAAAATATTAATATTCATATAAGACAAAATTAACATTAGAGGTGTAAATAAACATATCATATATATTGATATTAGTGTGCAGTTTGTTACCCAAAAAAGACAAGTTAAAATTTTTTTTTTATTCAATTTCATTTTGTTACGTAACAAAAAAAATAATAAAAATCTTCTTAAAAAAAAAATCTTAGTTACGTTTGTTACTTTAGTAAGATAAGTATATAACAATTTTGTTATTGATGCACCGCCAAAGATAACTAACATTATAATTAAAATATTCCTTCAAAAAAAATTATAATTAAAATATATGTTTTGAAAAAGTGAATCCAGAGAGAATCGAAGGAGGTTACATAAATTCATAAGCTCCTTGTTAAGCCAGAGGGTAAGCTGAAAATTTAGGCTTATTAAAATATGGCAAAAGCAGCTTATGAAACTATGATAAGCTATTTTTATTTATTTACCCAAACACCTTTAAAAAGGCTTATGAGAGTAGATAAACCCACATAAGCTCAAAATAAGCCAATCCAAACGGGGCCTTAGTCACTTGTCGCTATGAACTATGAAGTGAACAATGCATATCGAAAGATTCACGCCCTCCCTTTTCATTTGCGATATATAGTATTTTCATGGTCAAATTATGGTCCTTTTAAGTTTTTGAGGTCTGTAATAGATTGATCTTTAAATTATTTTGATTGCACATAAGTCCTTTAAGTTTAAGGTTTGTAATCAATTAGTCCTTTAAGTTATTTTGATCACAGATAAGTCCTTTAACTTTGTAAAAATTTTCAATTTAGTCCTTCTGCCGCATCATCTTTTTGGTTAACAGAAGAACTAAATTGAAAACGTCTACGAACTTAAAGACTCATGTGTGACCAAAATAACTTAATGATCAATTTGTTGCAAACTTCAAACTTAAAGACTCATGGTGTAATTTAGCCTATTTTCTTAAATAATATTCATCTTCGGCATAATAAAGAAGGCTATATTGTCTCACTATTGTATTTTAATTCTTAAATAATATTCATCTTTGGCGTAGAAAAGAATGCTACATTGTCTCACTATTGTATTTTAAAATTGATGATATGCGTTTTTTTGGTCACTTAATAATCATTTGAACAATTTTATTATTTCATATTTTCAACTTTTTCAATTGAGTATTTTTATCATTTTCTATTTATTAAAAATATTCAAATTATCTATTAAAATTGATAACAAATTAAATTGATTGATTTAGAGTTTACCAAATTTTAAGAGAAGGAAACAATATTCAATTACACTTTCTTTTTATAATTTTAATTGAATTTTTTTTATCTTACCCTCATCAAACAATTAATCAATCTATAATTTCCAATCTAAGTATGCATCTGGATCACTCTTAATATGAAAACGAAGAAAAATTGATTTTACTTTTCTCATAACTATAATTACTTCTATGATATATAATTTAAGAAAATATTAACAGAGTTCAAATATTAACTATACTGAAGCGAAGAGTGAAGAAGGAATCAAGAACACCATGGAAAACTCCAAGGATCTGAAGAGAAAACATCAAGATGAGGAAGGAACTGCGTGTTTGACTTGCAAGGAAGGAGCTAATGAAAACAATCCTGAGGCTACATTGTTTAATATACAACTATGGGTACAAGAGTATGAAAGGATCTCTTCTTTGATTGAAGTTAAAAGGAAAAAAATTTCAGTTTTGTCTGAAAAGATTAGAGAGATAACTATGATGAAATTAAGTACTCCCATCAAAGACCTACAATACATTACATGTTACAGGAAGGCGCGTCACATAGATAAAGTTGACCGTCATTCTACGGAGAGAAAGAAAAGAGGAAGAGTTGGAAGAATTGGAAGGTGACTTGGAGCGATTGTGGAATGGCTGTGAAGACTCCTAGATTTATTGTCATCTTTCTTAGTTTTTTAGTAAAGAATTTTTTCAGTTCCTAGTCCTGGTAATTCATTATTATTTTGATGGGATTTTTGGTTGGATGACTATAAACCTGCAGCTGCAAGAGACTTGCATAGATTAGTAGTGACGTTTAGAACAATAGACAATTTTCCTTTTTCATTCCTTTATTGGGAATATGGGTGAAAATTGACTATATGAATGACATACATAATCACTAACATTATTTCACTCGTTTTTCAAAAAAAAAAAAAAAAGAAAGATATATAATTTATAGTTTTTTACTCGGATGTTTAGAGGTACAAATTTTTTTTGTACTCGCGTGCTTGTAAATGTGTCTATTTGATTTTATGTATTTGTGCAAAAATAAGAAAATACAAGTAGATGAAAATTTGATTTTATGTATTTCTGCAAAAATAAGAAAATACAAGTAGATGAAAACAAATGCAAGATAACTTTTTTGATGTTTATTGTCTAATTTTAAAGTTTTCAATGACATAATTTATAATTTGTTCATAAACTAATAGAATGTTAGAAAATGTTATGCAATTGCTTTAAAAAATCAATTATTTGATAGATATTATACATAATACATGTGATAAGATTTAAAATTTAGATCCACTTTATATTTATAACAAATATAATATTAATTTTTATATGATATGCATGACTAAAAACAAATAATATTTAATACACCAATAACGAATGAAATATGTATATATGCAAAATATATTGATGATTCATATATATAGTTGGTGGTGGTGTTTGCGATTGAAATTCATGACTGACTCCATATGTAATATTCAATACATAAAGAATGTTGGAAATATGTATTGTGTGCAAGATATACTTGTGTTTCGTGCATTTAATTGATGGCGTTGTCTGTGATGGAATGAAATGCATGACACCAAGAGTCGTGTTGAATCATGAGAAAGATGAAAAATCAATTGTGTGTTTATATAACATTCAAAATGATTTTTTAATTTAAAATTAATTATTATTTTTGTTTTTATAAAAAAACTGTTTTTTTTTTTTTTTTATCATTTCTTTAATTAATTATGCATACATTTATTGACGTTTGGTAGATTTATTTGTATGTTACAAACGTATATTTCTTTATTTTAACTGATTATACATGTAAGAATTTTTCTAGTGACACCTCAAAAAAACTAGTTACAACTCAATATGGCTAAAATGCCCATATAATAAAATAAACGATCCATTGATTATGCAATAAATTAAGTCCGCGTAAATTGAGTTTTTTTGAGTTTACATACTTGTACGTAAACTCAAATTTCATGCATAATCGTAAATTGAAGTTACATAAATTATACAATGAACAAATCAATTCACCGAAGAAAAAAATATGAGTCTACGTAAAATTAATTTATCTAATTCATATAAACTGAATTTACAGTAATGAATGTAAAGTGAGTTTACGAATAGTTACATAAACCGAGTTTATACTATACTTCTGAAATCAAAGAAAAAGAAAATGAAATTGAAGAGAATGGAAGGAAAAACATGATAATCATAAAATTATGAATGAAGAAGCAAAATTTCATTTAAATTGAGTCACACATCCATAAATGTTTGTGAGAGAGAGAGCATGAAGATTTAAAGTTAGAGATGAAAAAGAGGTTTTAAAAACTAGTTGTACAAGGGAAATTTTGGTATTATCAATAAATTTTAATGAAATATGGGTGTAATCGAAAATTTTCGGGATGCACGTAGGAAAAATTGTGCATGTAGCCATGCTTATGTGACATTATATCTTGCACACAATACATGTTTCAGGAATTTAAATGAAATAATATATAAAATAATATATTTCTTTCGGTATTTAGTTAGTTACACTATACTCCATATTAGAGCATCCACAATGGAGACCCTCAATCTTGAAGTCTTAAACAGGTCCTACATTGACACGTTATTTTTTTTTAGAATTTTTTAATAATAGTACCTAATAGGTACTCAGCTACTCCAATAGAGACCTCTAACAAAAAGGTCTAAATGAGGCACACCAATAACTCTTTATTATTTACATTTCAACAAAAGTAATTCAACAATGACTGTTTTATTAAAAAGTTGTGTGAGATCTACTTAAGAATGGGGTCTTAAGTGAGACTCCGGGTCTTAAGAGACTCCCAAATTTTCCCCCCACAATGGGGGTACCTAATAGGTATCGGGTCTTAAATGGTTAAGACCTCACCATTGTGGATACAATCACAAAACTCTTTTTTTTTTTTTTTTTTTTTTTTTTTCCGGCAAAGGCAAACTAATTCATTTCATTCATAAACAAAGAGTACAAAGAAGATGGTAAATAATTGAAAATGTAGGGACTAGAATGAGATAAAAATGCTCTAGTTATACTATGAGTAGCTCTATTTGCTTGCCTCTTAATAAGCAGCACCTTAAAGCCGGAATTTGTAATCAAAAGATTCCTACATTGAGTAACAAGATCACCAAACTCATTGTGGTGGATAATGATAGAGAGGATGGCTTTAGTTAGGATCTTACTGTCAGTTTCATAGTACACATGATGGAATCCAGAGGAGATTGATAATTTCATAACGTCAAGTAAAGCAATTGTGCCTCGGCTTCTAGAAGAGATAAAGATGAATGAATGATGGAAGATTTACCCATAAGGAGTTCGCCTCAAGAGTTTCGATAACATATGCCATATCCTGCTATTTTGTTGTTTTGAAAAATCGTGGCATCCGCGTTACATTTAATCGTGCCCCCACGAGGTTTAACCCAAGAGATATGATGATCCGGGTTTAGTGGCTAAGTTTTTGCTCTTTGCATGCAATTCCATTCATGAAGAGTGTCATTTGCTCGAGAGATGGTGATTGTGGTTTCTGTCTCCGTGGAATCCCATAATTTGATGTTGCGACTTTTCCAAAGGCTCCACAAGAGCATGCCGGCTGTTTGTTGTTGTTGAGAGGATAATCTGTGCGTAAAGTCAAACAACAATGTAGTAAAGTTGTTAGCAAGAGGGAGAAGCTCACTTAACACATCATATAAGCCAATATTCTTCCAACAATCCATGGCTTTTGCACAAACAAAGAAGAGATTAATGTGGGATTCCGCAAAAGTTTCACACATAACGCATGATTCCTCGCACTGAATTCCTCTTACATTAAGATTGACACGGGTGGGCAAGAAATGATGAGCTAAATGCCACATAAAGGCTCGAACACGGTGAGGAATATCGAGAGTCCAGATATTCATCCAAAGAGAATTATTGTGGGCAGAATCATGAGGGTGGAGTAGATCAATACAAATAAGGGTGTTGTTATTTCCATATTCTGGTGTCAAACAACAGACGGTTATGGAGAGGGATGGAGAGTATAGCAGCATCGTCTTGGGGATTGAAAATGGATGTAACTATCTATTGGTTCCAAGAGAGGCCTTCCGATTCAGCAAGTAATTCACTGTAAGATCTTCATGAAGAGACGGCATAGGAGTTGAAGGTTTGTGAGAAGAAAGATTACGTATTCATGGCATGGTACATAGATTTATTTTCGAGCCATCTCCAATCTTCCATCTATGACCCAAAGTGAGCAAATATTTGAGTACTCCATGGACTCCTCCATGTGTAGCTTGGATTATGACCAATCGGTTCGTCCAATAAATCCCATCTAAAAAAGTATTTAGCTTTGAGGACATGAGTAAGTAAGGAGTTCACAAAACCCTTATTTATATGAAAATGTTGACAATAATTGTACTATTTCCAACATGTCACAGATCTAACAAGTTCATCAACTGCCTGTTTGCTCATGAATATTTTATGGTCACATGTCATTCATAACCTTCTTCTCCACCAAGTTGAAATCGACTTCTGCCTCAACTCTTTTAAAAGCTCTTTTATCCCACATATAAACTTTCAACTTTACTAGGGCTTTTTCAGTGGAACTAAATTGTTGGTTAATTGGGAAACTTCCATAACTATAAGTTAATCTAAAATGAGCCTTTAAACTTGTAGTTTCTCATGATGCAAATGCAAGTATTGAATATATAAAGCAACATCCAATTTGAACTTTTAAGGAAAGTATCTTTATCGTATATATAATGAGAGAAATGATTCATTATTTTGTGTGAAGTAGTTTACTGGCTAAAATTTATCAGATAAATAAGTGAGGTGTCCATCGTTCAAACCCGACCCCTGCATATTACAATGAGTTGTCTCTACCAATTAAACTATACTCATGAGCGACGAAAGAAATGACTGATCTATTCAGACAAAAAAACATGACACATCCTTAAAAAAAATGACATATGTACCACAAGCAAACTTCTAATAAGATTAATTAAACTTATGATATTATAATCAAATCCAGTTAATTAATTATTTGGTTTAGAATAGAAATTCAGATCAAATTTGAAAAGTTAAGAGTCCTACTACATTAAGCAAACTTCTCTAAAAAATAAAGAGAGTACTGCATTAAGCTAACTTAAGAATGATCCCATTTAAAGGTCCGAAACGGTAACAACTCATTCTCACTCTCTAATATTCTATATCATATATTCTTAAATCGTAAGTTTTAAAAGCATTTCATTAAGAGGAAAACGCCAGTTCCAATTTAGTCAAAAACACAACAAAAGCAAAAGAAGCAAAATAATAAAACAATTTTCATGCTTGAAAAGCCCATGAAAATTCCCCCCATTTTTTTTTTCAAAAGCAGTCAATTGAATTAAGAAGATAAATCAACCTGAAATTCAAGGAACTGAACCTTGACAAAATGCAAAACAAGCTGGGTTTTCTAGCACCCATATCCCCAACCTAAAATTGAATACACCAAAACAGTTTAAAATTAGAAAAAGTATAGGTTCAATCGAAGTTTTCCTATTTGATTTCAGATTTTTTTTGGATTTTTTTTAAGGTAAAATAGAATCAACCATTGACACCGTTATAATATTAAAATGAGCATCATATGATTTTTTTTTTTTTATTAAAATTGAAGTGGTAGTTAGACCATTGCATATGTAACTATCGACAAAATAAATAAATTATAATGGTTACATAGTTGTCATTGAAATAATCAATTATATTATGAAATTATCTTACCTAGAGTTACACTCGAAGTAGACCTCTAGCAATCATTTTGCGAAGAAGTTTCTCTGTCTTCTCATTCTCATCTTTATGAAAGAGAGACCGGATAACAATTTCATAAGTTACACTCTAAGGAATGATAGCATTGTCCTCTATTTTTGACAACTAATCCTCTACTTCATCAAATAAGCACTCTTTACAAAGTCCGTTGATTATAATATTATACGTCCAGATATTTAGGCTATAAACCTTATTCAAAAGATCCTGAAAAACATCACGAATTAGTCTATAAAAAGATCCTAAAAAAAAGCATATATAATTATTTCAACAAAAAAAAACATAAGTATATATAATTATCAAGCTCAAATATTTTATTTAAAACTCATAATAATTAGTTTATAAAATTATGTTTATTGGATATTTATTTTTATTCTATTCTATGTGTTATTATTTTAGTTTTTGGAGTGACCGAGTCACCGGTTCAATCTGATTTAATATGATTAAATACCCTATAAAACTACTCCTCCGTCCTAAAATATAAGCAAAAGTTGGCCAACAAAAATCAATATATTTGGTTCAAAATTTGTACAAAATACATCAACTTATGTTTACAAAATACAAAAGTCAATGTATTTGGTTTAAAACTACTTCCTAGGAAGTATGGTTTTAAATGCTCTTGTCAAGTATTGCTGCATTTACCATTAACATAAATGCAAAGTAGAATATGTATTAAATTGAGAATGAAGAAAGTTGTATTAATTAGAGTTATAATTAGAAAAAAATAATTAATATTGCATTGAAAAGTAAAAAAGATCAGTTATTTTATGATAAAATTTTATAATAAAGACTTACTTATCATGGGACGAAGGTTTTAACTGAAGTTATAGAATTAACAAGCACGGAAGTGTAGTTGTTTGGACCATTCCCATTTCTAGCTCTTGGATTTGGAGAGAAGAGACAAAGAAAATTGTGTAATTTTAAAGGTACTAATTAAAATATCGTTAGATAAAATACAGCATAAAAGTTAGAAGTGCAATAAAAATGAACTAGTACTTCCCCCTACATTGAAGTACAAAATTGATTCATTGATTACATCTTTAAATTGGCTAAATATAGGAAATGCAAATTTTATTTTCCGTGAGCTTCAATAATTTTATACATCTATTTCCGAAATGATAAATAATCATACTCTATAGGAAAAGATTACTTGTCTAGTATATTGAAATTGATTTGATGAATGTGATGACGAACATTAAAAGAGCCTAAGAATAAAACAACAATGTCCGACTTTCATGTCTTGGATGTAAACGTGTCTTCATTCTCAGCTGGAAAATTCTAGTGGCAAAAATTGTTGCTGAAAATTTGTGAGATAAGAGAAAGTAGTTTTGCTCAACAAGAAAGAGAAAGTAGTTTTGATTATATACACAACATATTATATCTTACATCCAATTGTATAACCAAATCCATCTCTAATCCTAAGTCTCTAATAAAAGTATAAAACAATGATTATGAGTTCTAGAGACTACAAAACTGGGTGGAAAAATACTCTAACATCATCTACTGATTAGTTATACAGATGGCATCAACATGAATGTATTTCATTTGAACACTATAATTCTTCTACTTGGACTGAAAAACCACATTGGCATCGCTTTGTCAACAAAGAGGTCTCCTTATCAAAGCTCTCATACTCTTTCAGAAAAACATGCTCATGGTCTTTAACTGGGATACTTACTGAAACATCTAGATCGGTATCACATTTGTCTATCTGATGGTGTCTAGGGGTCTGACTCTTGTCACTACTACCAAATATTGTGGCATTTGACACTTTATCATTCACACAATGGACATCATTTGACACCTCTGGTGTCAAACTGTTATTATAACGATTGTTTAACCTTTGACGAGTTACAATAGATGAAAGAAGCTGGTACCACCTACGAAGAGCTTCTGTTTCATCCCTTTTCTTTTCTTCAGCTTTTTCTCTTTCGTCTTCTTCTGCAAATGCCTGAGTTAAGGAGGAAGAAAACAAGTTATAGCACGTATGTAATGAAGCTATACAAATAGGATGCAGTATTGACATACACAGACTTGAGGGAAGCTGCAATTTTAAGAATGATGAATATAAACAAATAAATCCATATTGACAAACTAAGCTACCATGATTTACACTGTGTAAAGTACATCAAATTCATTTCGGCAGATTTATGGAGGGAAATAAAAAATAATACAGAATAAACATTTCACAAGTCAAACTTGAGTTCATCTGCAAGACCGCAACAATGTAACTTATTCATCGGGAAAATAAATACCTCTAGCAGTATGTCCTTGAACTCGGCACACACGACAATACCATTATAGACGGGATGTGCTCGGCCATTTTTAAATTCAAAACCAACCATAGCAGGTGCAGAATCAATCTCTAGCCTCTTGGCAACAGAATATGCGCTTCGAAACCTTAAGTGCACTGTACCTGGTGGAAGACATTTCTCAGACCAGACATCCACTTGACCACGCTCGTTCTAGATGTAAAATAAGAATTGTAACTGTCAGCAGTTTGAAAATTTCTATAACAAGCAAATATAAGTTTGTTTAAATCTGCATTGTCCAGTTTGTTTAAAAATTGGAATTGTAATCAAAGGTTTGGACCTCAGGAATCTAGTTTCTAAGTTATTGCCTTGGTTGTGAAATTGTCATTGTCTTTCTTACCGCAACCTCATTGTCTACGGAATATGGTAATTCGGAACAAATGCAGTGTTCATTAGAACAGTTGTGCACTGGACCATGAGAACATGTAGTTAGTGCACCAAAATCTACCTTTCAAGATCCAAATCTAAATAATGTTCAACTAACTATTGTCTCAATCCAGTGTGCAAATCACATGGTGCACCGTGTCTATTTAGGAATTTTCCAAAGGGTGAAAAGTTGAATGCTGTCTTTCACACTTAATTATAAATTAAGAGCATTCATAGAACATAAAGACGATACCTTAGGAACTATTCCATTCACTGCGTGAGGAAGATTCAATGGTTCAAGTTGCCACTTCCCATAAAGTTTAATATTTTCCTTGGAATCAGTAGTGCAGTCATAGTCATCAGCTTCAAAATCTTGTACTTTCTGAGGCTTAATGGATCGTTTAAGCTCCTGGAAAGATATTTTTGGGTAACAGATCAATTACATGTGCATTATTAATAGGGGAAAAATGCAATGAAATCAGGGAAACAATATTGAGCAATGTCAACCAGATTAGACCTTTGCAGGATGTTCATTGGGTTTCACTTGTAGCCCTTCTCGGAGCCATCTCTCTTTGGTCATAACAGTTTGCACACAAGTCCTAGGGTAAACAGGGTGACCTGAACAAAACCCCAGAACCGGACCCTTTGGATGAAGTATTTGATACTTTGTAAGCCATTTTTCTATGACATAAAGTGAATGGTTTTTGTAGGCCTGCAAAGGGAGAGTCATGAAAAATAGTATCACTATATACAATATCAAACATCATGTTGGCTAAGGTTACTTTTGAAACTACCTGCTGGTTGGTTGGAAGAGGCTCAGTTAATGCCCTAGTTTCTAACTCAACGTCCTCAATAGAGCTCCTTGTAGGAACAAAAGAATCATTCATGTTTGCTTCTGTAGCACTGATTTGGTTTGTTCTCGAATGAACCACACCTCCAGTTGCTCCAGACTCTAAGTTTCTCAGTGGTGCTAACACTGATTCCCACCATGTTGAATTAACTCGCTGTGATGCTATCTTGTACCACTTCATACAGTACCTAATATGTCAATATGTACTAGCATCTTCAGGCAATGAAATGTAACTTTATCAGTGTAGTTAGTATCTCACGTATCCCAAGATACGTATCCCGATACGATACAAAAACAGCCATGGGCGATACGTATTACGGTCTGTATCCCAAATGACATTGTATCCTAGGCGTATCCCATGTATCGCTGGCATATCCCTCGTATCCCGATTCAATCTAGTATCCTACGATATTGTGACATTTGCGTTTCAGTTGTAGAAACCAGGTCAGATTGCACGACCCAGGCAAAAATTCCAAAAAATAATTCTGGTTTTTTTTTAGGGATCAGTCATGGAACCGGGTTGGGTTTTGTATGACCCTCCAGGAGACCCCAAATTTACCCGGTTTTCTTGGGTCGGGTTTTTGCTACCCATCAGATATTGCAGGTGAAAATTTTGTATTCAAGATCTTTGTTTTGTAACCTACCAATTAATTTGGAGCTATTCCCAAAAGCCACTCATCTTCTCTTCCTTTACGACTTCCAACACACACACAATATGTTTCTCTACACTCTATAGTCTATATGTTTGATTTTGAATGAATTAAGGATGTTTTATGTTATTTACTTTTGCTTGTGACTTTAGTTTTGAGGTATCTTGAAGTTTATATATGATATTTGAAGTATTTTGTAGATTACATATGATATTTTAAGCCATATTTTTTTGTTTATGTATCTTACGATACACGATAGGATACGATACGATATACAAATCAAAAAAGTGGTCGAACGATACACGATAGAACACCAAATAGAAAATATATATCATCAAAAAGCAAAAAATGTGTGACATATATTGCAAGTTGTAATAATTATTCATGTGTTGCCTTTCTGTTAGTGATCCATAATCTTTTCAATGGGGTTTTGTGACATACTTGCCTGTTATTCTAAAAATCTAAGAAATTTCCATAAACAAATAAAAAGGCAACTTAAGCAGCAAATAAGCAAGTGTTTATGCAAAGCTATCAAGAAGTTGACTAGTGTTAACAGAGTTGCAAACCATCACCGCATTCATGCTGAACATATATACAGAGTAAAAAATATCAAACCTGCGGGTCACATCTTTGGCCCCATGCCCAGCAAAAGCAACAACATATCTCAGAGATGTTTTGCATGCAGCAACCATGGCTTCAACCTTGTCTTCTCCATCAATAATCAAATTCACAGCATCCATATGCACCCACTTTCCTGTCAAATTTTCTTCACTGCAATATACTTCTGCCCAATACAAAGGAGATCCTACTTTCATAGATCCAACTGCTGTAGAAATTAGTTGGGGGGAGGTTGAAGATTCTTCAACTATAACTCTTTTTATTCTTTTTAACGGACAGGAAGAATTTGATGAATCAGTATTTTCACCCGACCCCACTTTACTCTTGGAACATCCAACTGCTGTAACAGAAAGAGCCATTTCCATCTGCATCTCAAATTCAAGATCCCCTTTCCTCTTTAATTTATGAGATTTGTCAGTTATATGTGATTCGAGGTTATCTTGTGCCTCAGAAGTTTGTGAGTTTGTCACACTATGATTCAAATTTTCAGGAACAGAAGGATCTTTAGACTGATCCATTTCGCTTGGTGCAGTGCGTTTCTTACTTTTCCGTGAATGACCAAGAGAGCTTTCACATAGTTTCTCTCTTTCATAAGACAATGATTTTTTAGGCGACTTAAAATCCAACTTTTGCTTAGATACCATTGGTGTTGAAGTACCAAAGATCCCCTTACTAGAACCACTTGCCATTGGTTTAAAAGATTGACCTGGTTTAAGAGATGAAACATCCAAAATGGACACAAACCTGAAATATGACCTCAATAAGAAAACTCCACATATTTGCTTAAGCAGAGGAGATTAAATTCTTCCAAACCTTATAGTAGACATATTTTATCTAATTTCTTAATTAAAACTATGCTTCTAACTTGATTGTAGACCTCCGGAGTCAGAGCTTTATACTACTACAAAATTTTCACAATGAAGATCACAACTTATTCGCTTTATTACTAGTATTATTCATCCTTTGTCATACTCATTTCATTACATGCAACGTCACTGTTAGAGTATAATCACCACCATCCAAAATGACAAAAAGTAAGATCCTGCAGGTGGTAAAAAATTAAAAGAAATGAAAGGATAACCATCTGTGCTCTTATCGAATACCTGGCTGTAAGATTTAAAGCTCTAAATAATGCCACCGACAAAGCTGCAATCTGAAAAACATGAAAGCAAAAAAAAACTTCTCTCTGTAAATAATATCAAACTACCAAAGCAATTATATAAAGTTAACAGATAACACAACTAACCCATTCTTAAGAAACTTTATTTTACTTTTGCTTTGGATTAAGTCAATTATAAGCAGATGAAGAGGGTAGTTAAAAGACCGTTACTTCATTCTGAGACATTAGCACAGATCCTGCACTTTCAACCATTTAATGCCTGATCGGAACTAGTATCTCTATTAGAAGAATTCGGAAAGAATTTCCCTTAATAGTTAATACAGTAAGAATACCTCTCCCTCTTCTTATTTATTGGCAACAAGCCTTATTTCTCTAATCATTCCATCCCGACAGCCCCCAATACCTAACTATATATTAATTATATCTCCCCCAGCACAAATCTATCAATGTCTTATATACCCCCCTAAAAATTTCACCTTCTCAAGATTGGATCGCTCTCTTCTGATATACAGGTTACGAGAAACTTCCTTCTGGATCATCATTTCTTAAGGCTTCAAAAGTAGAGGTAACCGTTCATGACTCACATGTTTACAAATGATAACAGTGACACCTTGTAAATGCTGCCTCGCCTGTACAATTTCTTCAACATCATCAACTGTACTGAGAAACACAACAATGGCAAGAAGACAGGTTGTTGTGCTGCTCACTCCCACTCTTGCTAAAACTGTATCACTTGGACCCTATTTTGCCTTTGTATTAATTGATTTCTTTTCTTTGCTTTACAGCCCACTTCTTGTCTCAAAAAGGATGGACTTGGCCCATGGGGCTAGAGATAATCAGTCCTACGTATCCTTCATACTCAATCAGAAATTTAGGGATTGTAATAAATTAGGTCAGGTGCCTTATGGAGACAAACTGATCCCGCCTCTGAATTTCTGATATTGCCCACGTCTCTTTTACGCTTTGGCCTTGAATCAGTGACACCGGTACTTGTTTAACCTCCTCTGTCATGTGAGCAGTGCCGCCAACGGAACCTGCAACACCACTATGCAGTTCAAGTGGAAAAAACTTACGTCCCCAGTTTTGTTGTCGCTGGGTGTGACAATCCCCTCAGTGGAAAACCAAATTCTGGTGGCATATGTCCCTTCCAGACCGTTTCTGCTTCTTTCATTTTTGAAGCCTTCAACAGCATCATCCACATAATGCCCATTGACACTTCAGTTGTCTCCTAGAAAAGGGGTTCCCCCACCCCTTCACCCTGACATGAATTATGGTAACCACTTCTGTTCCTCTCTTTGCTTCTCTGATTTCATTTTCTCTTTGTTTCTCCTCAGTTACGGGTTAATCAGCATCTTTCTCCCTCATTTTGTTATCCATTTGACTTTCTTTCCTAATGTCATGTACCAAGTCTTCAATCTTCATTGTTCTTCCAAATTTTCATGATTCCTCATATACTACAAAAACCTCTTCACTCACGTGCTTCGAGACTGCTAGTTCTGATATCTTGCTCTCGTCTTGATATGGCCCAGATTCTAATTCTATATCATTTTTTGCCTTTGCCTCCACTTTTTCTTTGGCTTCTGTTCTTGATTACTCTTATGGCTCATCAACGAATAATGTTCTTCTACATCAATAATGTAACCAGCATCTGAGACTTCGCTTCTCCTCATATTTCAAAGCTGTCTGCTCTAGGCCGACCGTTGCGGACTCCCAGCACCCCAATTCATCCTTCCACAACACTTCAAACTGTATCAGCAATTTTTGCACCATATACTCTCTCTCTCTCAAATGACAAGATACCTCTTATTCTCAACCCTCTTTTTATATATAGGCAGCATGCCTTATTTATTTAATCATTCAAGCCCCCCAACTACGAACTAAGTAGTTTGATCCCACAACTATCAAACCTTTCAAAACCTTACTAAAAGACAAACTAGGAATCTACTAAAGTATATATCAGATGGTAAATACAAAAGCAACAAAGTTTCTATTGAAAGAGATGTACCTCTTCAGGACTACCCTCGCGTAATTCTAAAGCTGATGCCAAAGCAAAGTGCGGTGACTTTTCACCATTTGTACAGTTTTTGGCATGGAAATTTTCATGGAACTGCAAGTGTTACAAACAAGGAATCAAACAAGATATAACAAGTGATACAGCATGAAGCCATCCATGACTGCCCAATAAACGAAACAACGTATACTAGTTAAATCAAACCATACCCATGAGATTAAAGGACATAGAGATTTTGAAGTGAGCTTTGTGACATTTGATAGCTGGAGCAAGTGCGCTGGAAGTAGAGAAAGCAGAGAAGCCTGCCATGATAATAGACGAACTTCGTGAAATCAAAAAAGATAAAAACAGAGTCTACACGAAAAATGCAATGAAAAAATTATCATCTGGAAAGCCCTAATTTATCAAACGATTTCAGAAACACTATGAAAGAAAGAAGATTTAAAAATTGAGCTATTGATTATCACAAAAATAGGGATGTTAGGAAAACAATGGAATGATGAAAACATGATATGACACATAATAGTAAAGCAATGCTTTTTATTTTATTCCGAAGATATTCTATGCATTTAAAAAATATCAATAATAGTTAACCTGAATAAGAGGATCGTCACAAGCCCTGTCTATTAATCTTCCACGAGCAAGTAAACAAAGCAAATGAACCTTGTGCACAAGTTCAGCCAATTCCTAAAAAATTCACAAAAATATAATTTTTAGTAACTAGCAAAAATTTATTGACATAAAGCCAACTCCACTCACTAATGTTTAAAGATAACAACTGACCTTGTCTTCAGCAGAAGCTCGGCGTATTTGTTTCTTTACAGATGAATCAGGGGTTACATTCAATTCTATTGTCATAGGATGATCATCCATGGCAACTGTCCCATCTTCCCAATCTGAGTCATCCAGTTCTTCCTTTTTATCAATGCAGCCCTCGTCTATACTTACATGACCACATTTCTCATCTGCAGAATCCTTTCCAATAGAATTTCTACTACAATGTTCAACTTCTGAAGTTTTTTGTGGGACAATCGGTTCCACAACTTGAGTTCCATTTTGTACTGGCTCAAACTCAACCTACAACAAGATCAGAAGAACTTGATTTTGGCCATGGTTATATGATTTCAAAAGCTAACAATGAAGTAAAATTATGTAACAAATTCACGATAAGAGCTGAACAGAACAAATTATGTAAAAGCAACGGGGAGTTACAGGGAACTAACCGTGGTCTTTTTCTTAGAAGTGCCACCTTTGTTAGCACGACGTAGCAGTTTTCCCACAGCACCCTTGGATATTTCGGTCAACGATCCTGAAATCAAGCATTAGCATCAACCACTCACGAGTAAAATGATTTTATTCAGTAATTGGCATTGGACATAATATCATCAAAACCATTATCACTAGGTGATTAAAAATTGTTCCCACCTTCGGTGTGTTGGGATTTTGTTTCATCTTCTGCAAATTTGACAGCAAACAGCCAAAAACAATATACCAGCATTAGAAATGACATCCTCAAAACAAAAACATATACTAAATGCATGCATACCATCAAGTGAATTAAAACTAAAAAAATATCACCATAAACATTGATTAGTTCATTAGTGTATGGAAAATCCAAGACAACGCCCTCCAATTAATTTTGGCTTTCAATTCAACTTAGAAAGTGATACTCGCTCGACTCACTCAAATAAAAACTAAACCTTCAAATTCAATTCCAAACACTAAAGTTGCATTATATATAGCACCTTCGGATTGAAGGCCTGTTTAGTGTCCAAGGTCAGAATATACCTATGTTGGGTTGTGAAACATTGACACCGACATTTAACACAACACTCACACCGAGTGTTGTGTAGGTGTTTGTGTCAATGTCAATGCACACAACCCAACATAGTAAAAAACAACAATATTGCATACATAGTAAAGTTAGAAGCATTTGTCTACACTTGAAACTAAAACTAACTCCCACATTTCCGGACATTCCTTACCTTGTGTTCTAATGAATGAAGTTCCATTTAGGGGAAAACCAATAAATATAAAATAAAACAAAAAAAATTGAAAAAATAACTACCCGATGGTCTCTTCTTCCGTTGCGAACCGCTTCCTCTGCGTGGCATTCTTCTTCTTCTTCGAGGAGAGAGAGGGAGAGAGGGAAATGAAATCGTCGCGCCCAAAACTGTTTGGTTCGTCTTCTATTGGGTGGAAACCTTCATTGTACTACCCTACGTGCGTCTACACCGCCACTATCTAATGGATGCCACCTTAAAAAGACCAGCATGCCCCTCCCTAAAACCATAAAGGACTTAAAACCCCCTAAACCAGCACTGCCACTCTCAATACTCACTTTAAAATTGGAAGACGAAAATGTTTTTAATTTTTTCAAAAATATTCAATCAAGTCTACATGAGATGTGTCACATATTAATATACGCATAAAATATGTATTTTAGAAAAGATTTAGGATATAAAAATGGTACGACTCCTTCAAAAAAAATGTTGCAACGATGTCGTGCGACGTCAATGTAGATTTACATAATTCGTTTGAAGATGATGGTGTACATTTTAAGTTGACAAAGTTATCGCTGTTAATTTTTTTTATGATGGTAATCGGAAAGAAATGTTCGGATCAATTGAAATTGAACATGATTTATTAAAAATTTAATTGAGTTGTCGTTTTTACATAGAGTCAAAATATGTTTTTAAGTTTTTTAATAATACTTTTTTGTTAATAATATTTTTAAGGTTAAAATATAAAATGAGTTTGCCAAAAGAAAAAAAAACATCAAATAATATTCAATTTTTTCATTTTAGTTTTTATAATTAGTTTGTGGGTTTTTGTTGTTGTTGTTTCACTCATATTCCCTTTATTGGAGGTACTAATATTTGAAGCTACAGGTTGGCATCTCTTTTTATTTTTTTTTGAAATAACATGTTGGCACCTTTTATATTGTACTCATTTTTTTGAGTTGAATATATTTTTAATTCTTAGAAATATCTTAATTTTTTATTTTATTTTAGTCACTAAAAATTTTCTTCAACTTTTGATCTTTTAAAATGTTTTTCGTTCACACCTTTGTTGTCTATTATAAAAATTCTTTCATTAAAATTTAGAATTTTTTAACAAAACATGAATTCTCGAGCCATTTAACAAAAGATGAATTAAAATCTAATTCAAATATTATAAAAGTCTCTAATTGATGACATTTATTAAAATGTTAAGGCTTTTCAAAAGTGATGTTGTGGTTCTGCCGGATGAGATGATGATGTTGGGGCCTTGTTATACCCTGTTTTTGGACCTAAAAATACTGGGCCCAATTTCATTTCAAACTTTGTCAATTATCAAATTTCAACTGCACAGTTCAAATTGTCTCTGCTACGCAGTGTTTTCAATCCTATTTTTACCTCTGTTTTTCTTGCATAAAACCTTTCAAAATGTCTTTACTTGTCTTGTAAGTCATTCGAAAGTGTCTCTGAATCATTACATTGCTTTTTCTACAGTTTATTTCAAAATTTGCAAAAAGTCATACAGAAGGGTATTTTGGTCATTTCCTGCAGTGGGACCCATTTTCATCCTTGTGACTGTCTCTGAGTCTTTTCAGATTATTTTTAAACATGTCATCAGTAAACTTTGTTAAAATTCATTTCAAATTTGCGTCTGAGTCAGCGTCAAGTCAATTTGAATCTGTTTAGGTCATTTTTAGCCCTAGGGGCATTTTGGTCATTTCACACGAAATTTTGGCATGGGGAGGTTACTTTGAAGTACCTCATTTAGGCCATTGGTTCGTTTTAGTCCGTTTTGTCAATTTTATTTGTGTTTCGCTTTACGTTTGGTCAAATTACCAATTTTATTTTAATTTTTAGTGTTTTTATTATTTTTGCATTTTTGTCCTCAAAGAGTTCCAAAATTGCAGTTCAGTCCACCTTTTTTTAATTTTCATTTCAGTCTTTTTTGTCAAATTGCAGTTTAGTCCTTGAAGTTTTATTTTTTGCAGAAAAGTCCAAAGTTCATTTTTCAGGTCCAGGCCGTGCCATTTCCATACAAATCCAGGTGTCACATTTTCATTGGCTCAAGTGTACACATGTCAACTATATAAGCATTGAGTCAGAATCAAAGCCATTTTGATTACACGCCACTTCACCAAAACAGATTCAATTTTTCTCTTTCTTGTCAGTTAGATCAAACCAAGAAAATCACAGAGAAATCACCAAGAACACAAGAACCCTAAGATTTCCAGAACCAAATTCATACACAAATTCATTGATTTTCACATCAATCCTCAGAGATTCGTGTGAATCTTCATCACCGGATTGAAGATTTCCCCTACAATTCAAAGTGCGAGCTCACATTGAAGCAAGCTCAAGCACTGATCATAGGGATTTTTCACGCAGATTCAAAAAACGTTGAAGCAAGCTCAAGCACGTAATCACAGAGAAGCAGAGAAAGAATCAGAGAAGATGAAGATGAACCGGTAAACCGATTTATTTTCGGTCCAAAAGCAAGCAAAATCATCAAAACCGTCAAGAACATTCAAGTTTTTCCCAAAGGTTTTCCTCCATTAAAGGTTTCAACCAAAACCTTAGGTAAAACTCATACTCTTTTTCAAAAGCAATATCACTGTTAAACCTAAAAATCACGCAAGCAAAACAGATCCAAAGGTTCCAGAATTCAAAGAAAACCATAACCGTAAACATCAAAATCTAGATCCGTAAGGATCAACGTTTTGAAAGCGAAAACAGGCGTCAAAAAGTAATCAAACGACGAAACGATGTAGATCTTTAAAGATCTAAATGATCTCATTCAAAAAAATCAAAAATCATTTCAAAACCGTAAAAGCTTTTTCAAGATCTACGTCGTTCCAAGCCGTTTTCAAAAAAACAAATGCCGGATTCGTGTTTAGGGTAAGAAGGCGAATCGTTTGATGTAGAAACTTTGAAGTTCTGGAAAATTAGGTCACCGGAGTGGTTTAGGCGCGCCGGAGAAGATGAAGCTTCCGGCGGACCTTCAAGGTCTCCGCCGTGGCTTCATCCTCACCGGCGGTGAGGGTTTAGAGAGAGATGAGAGAAGAGAGAAGAGTTAGAGAGAGAAAGGTGTGTGACAAATGAAAAAACCGGCGCGTTAGGGTTTTATATAGGGCGCTAGACCGGACCGGTTCAAGACCGGTCCAATCCCCTGCGTTGTGAGCCCTTAGATCTAGGGTTTGGGACCTTGGATCAATCCAACGGTCCCTGAGTATCCCTGTGAGATCCGTTTCCTCTGGTTTTGGGCTGGGCCTTCTGTTGTACGTTTTTTTGCTTCTTTTGCTGCTTGCACCATTTTCTTTGCTATTTGCACCTGTGGCCTGCTCATTCTTGTTTACAAAATTTCTAAAAAATCCTAGTTGTTTCTTGGTACATTTTTGGCATTTTTATGGTGTTTTCCTGCATGTAAAAAATATCAAAATGGCATGAACAAATTTCCATGTGTTTTTACACTTTTGGTATACTTTTTGCTATGTTTTTGTTCTTGATACTTTGATATGTGTTATGAATAAATGATACCATATCTTATGATGAATATGCCTCTGGACATGTGCTTCTTTTTGCTGTTTTGAATATGATTTTATGGATTTCTTGTTTTACAAGCAACAAATGTTTGTTTTAGAGAATAAAGTGTCAAATTTCTCTATGAATTTGGTGTGATACCTTGCTTGCATATGTTTCCATTAATTTCATGTCATGGCTTGAAACCAAATTTCTTGCAAAATTGCCATGATGTGATGATTATGGGTTGCAAGCACCTTTAGGTATCACATCAAAGTTTTTAGGTTCATTGCCACTTTATTACCTTTTCTTTGCCATTTTTATGCATTTCCTTTTGATTACTTCCTACTATTGTGTGCTTTATGATTACTAACCATTTCATCTCATGTGCCATACCTTTCATAGCATTCCACCACTCTCTCCACTTTCTTTAGCTTAGCATTTATTTTTTTTTACAAGTTTTAATTCATTTGGTAATGTAATTTGTTATCATTGGTTTGTAGCTTGGCAAAGGGGCCATAGAATGTATTTAGGCAATTTTTGTAATATGGACTATGGACACTATGGCGCACCGACACGCACACACTCACCTTAGATGTATGCATAGGATTGTATGGTTAGACAAGCGTTTAGGTTTTAAACCCTTAGAGAAAATCCATCCTTTTTCCAAAAAAAACAATTGAACTTCACTTCAAAAATTTTCATAATAAATATGAAGTCAACACTTCATTTTTTTCCTTTCTTTTTTTTCTTAAGAAAAATTCAATCCATCTTAATCATTTAGACTTCCTTTCTAATCACTAATCAAACCTCGCTTTTTTTGCTAAATCTAATGCTCATGAAGCCTCCCAATCTCCTTCTTCAAAACCTTTTTTTTCAAAACTTAAAATCAAACAATTAAAACAAAAACAAGTCTTTTTAGCAAGAACTACGAACGGTTTTGATCCCTTAAAAGGGTACGTAGGCAATGAGTCAAAACTCATCCAAGCCGAAATAAAATCCAATTCTACTTCTTCTCTCCCCCATTCTTAACTAAATAAACCTCCCATTTTCAAAAAGTAAGTAAAAATAAGCGTAGAAATTAACTTAGGAAAACGGCTCCTATAGAGGACTATAGTTACTCCGGGTGCCTAACACCTTCCCGTAGTAAAACCGACCCCCGAACTTAGAATCTAAGGGTTTTTTCTCAATTTTTCCCTTCCCAAGAAAAAAGAGAGATATCAACGGTCAAAAGGTTCAAGTCCAATTAATGGCTTGGCACCCAAAAACCATGATAACAGAAATGGCGACTTCACTGGGGATATCTTTAGCGGGTCACGCCTAGTTTTCCTTAGCTAATTTACGCTTTGTTTTATTGCTTACATATGTGAATACTTGTTTATTTTCATTTGACGTGTGGGGTGAGAATATCAAAAGTCCTATACCCGGGCTGAGTGAACTTATGTTTAGGTAGAGATATAATCGACAATTCGATCCGGGGGTTGCCTCGTGTATTGGATTATGCGATCAATCTCACATAGCTGAGGCATTTTGGAGGTGATATTGTCGGCATGTGTTGTCATGCTTAGGCACTTCACTTTCAATTGTTCGACGAAGCTATGAACCGTAGTTACCAAACCCATCCAAGCCTTTTTAGGGCGTAGTGCGGTGGCTAAATTGAGTGTTGTCTCAAACTTTAGTCGTCACGCGATACTACACTCAAACTAGACCTTCTCACAAATAATCATGGAACGGGTGTCGTCCTGTACTACCATGATATATGTGAGAGAGGTTGCAGTTTGGGAACTGTGTTAGAACCTTGGTTACTACTATCCAAAGCCTTAGTTCACCGGACGCCGTGTCCATCCGTGGCCCCGTTACTTTGAACCTCAACCCACATTGTAATTAAACAACACAATCATGCATACATGCATTCATGCATAAACATTTTTCATGCATTCATCGAAGGGTTTAAACAAATGGAAATTTTTGTAAATAATCACAGGTATGAAGAAGACTAAGTGCTACAAGTTCAAGGAAGTGGATTTGGTTAGTTTGAGAGAGTTGGCACTCAAGGTCAAGAGTCAAACAGGGTTCCGACTCCGATATGGGGGATTGCTTACTTTGCTCCGAACCGATGTGGACGAGAAGCTAGTGCACACTCTGGTGCAATTTTATGATCCGAGCTTCCGCTGCTTCACTTTCCCGGACTTCCAGTTGGTTCCTACTCTCGAGGCTTACTCCAATCTAGTGGGTTTACCTATAGCCGAAAAGACGCCTTTCACCGGTCCCGGGACTTCTCTTACTCCTCTGGTTATCGCTAAGGATCTCTACCTCAAGACTTCCGACGTCTCCAACCATCTTATTACCAAGTCTCACATCCGGGGGTTCACTTCAAAGTATCTTCTTGATCAGGCTAATCTCAGTACTACTCGTCAGGATACACTCGAGGCTATTCTTGCTTTGCTCATCTACGGGCTCATTCTCTTTCCGAACCTCGACAACTTTGTGGACATGAATGCTATCGAGATCTTTCATTCCAAGAACCCGGTTCCCCCTTTGCTAGCAGATACCTACCACGCCATTCATGACAGGACTCTCAAGGGCCGTGGGTATATTCTTTGCTGCACATCTCTTCTGTATAGGTGGTTTATTTCGCACCTTCCGAGTTCCTTCCATGATAACTCGGAAAACTGGTCCTACTCGCAGCGGATTATGGCTCTCACTCCTAATGAGGTGGTCTGGATCACTCCCGCCGCTCAAGCCAAGGAAATCATCATGGGTTGTGGAGACTTTCTCAATGTACCTCTTCTTGGTACCCGTGGAGGAATCAACTACAACCCCGAGCTTGCTATGAGACAGTTCGGTTTCCCTATGAAATCGAAGCCCATTAATCTTGCTACATCTCCAGAGTTCTTCTTCTACGCGAATGCTCCTACCGGACAAAGGAAAGCTTTCATGGATGCTTGGTCTAAGGTCCGAAGGAAGAGTGTGAAGCATCTAGGTGTGAGATCCGGTGTCGCTCATGAGGCTTATACTCAGTGGGTGATAGATCGAGCTGAGGAGATTGGTATGCCTTATCCAGCTATGAGATACGTGTCTTCGTCTACTCCATCTATGCCTCTACCTCTACTCCCCGCGACTCAGGATATGTATCAGGAGCATCTAGCTATGGAGAGTCGTGAGAAGCAAGTGTGGAAAGCTCGGTACAATCAAGCCGAGAATCTAATCATGACTTTGGATGGTAGAGATGAGCAGAAGACTCATGAGAATCTGATGTTGAAGAAAGAGCTAGCTAAGGCCCGGAGGGAACTAGAAGAGAAAGACGAGCTGCTTATGAGGGATTCCAAGAGAGCCCGAGGACGACGAGACTTCTTTGACAGATACTGTGATTCAGATTCCGAGTCCGATGATCTTCCGACTACTTCCTATGCTTGAGATCTCTATTTGTTTACCTTGTTGAAAATGTTGTGTAATTTTGTTTATTTGCAAGATTTCTAATTTGTTTTAAAATCCTTCGATAAAAAAATAAGTCTTTTGCATTCGCATTTGCATATCATGCATCATATGCATCATGCATTGGTCACAAAGGCTTCCAAGTGCTCACTATCTCCTGGTTCCTCTGCCGCAGTGTGAAAGGTGGCTCGTGCTCAGAGAGTTTACGAACCAGATAGAATTGATCGAACCAGAGAATACAGAAGAAAGAAAAGGGCTATGGAAGAAGAGAACGCTCAGCTTCGCACCGAGGTAGCCTCTCTAAAGGAGGAATTGGCTAAAGCTAATGACGTCATGACTGCTCTACTAGCTGCTCAAGAGCAATCAGCTACAGCTATCCCTACAACCACAGCTGCACCAGTAACTACAAGCGTGCTCCCTACCACTTCTGCAGACAATCGCTTTACTATGCCAGTGGGGTTTCCGTATGGGCTTCCACCGTTCTTCACTCCCGTCGCTACAGCAAGTACCTCGGGCACTGCTAACAATGTTTTGATCCCGGCAACAAATGCCGCCTCCGTCATTGCTACTTTGCCACAAACAACAGTAGCCGTCACTGAGCCTCTGGTCCACACTCTGCCTCAAGGTATTAACATCAACACACAGCGCAGAAGCATCCCCGTAACCAAGACTATGGAAGAGATGATGGAGGAACTTGCTAAAGAACTCCGTCACGAAATCCAGGCCAATCGAGGGAGTGCAGACTCTGTCAAAACTCAAGACCTTTGCTTAGTGTCAAAAGTGGATGTTCCTAAAAAGTTCAAGATTCCGGACTTCGACCGGTACAACGGGCTAACTTGTCCTCAAAATCACATCATCAAATACGTCCGGAAGATGGGCAATTACAAAGACAATGATTCCCTTATGATCCACTGTTTTCAGGATAGTCTGATGGAGGATGCCGCAGAGTGGTATACTAGTTTGAGTAAGAATGACATCCACACCTTTGATGAGTTAGCCACCGCTTTCAAGAGCCATTATGGGTTTAACACTCGACTGAGGCCAAATAGGGAGTTTCTCAGGTCCCTATCTCAGAAGAAGGAGGAAAGTTTCCGTGAATATGCGCAAAGGTGGAGAGGGGCGGCTGCCCGTATCACTCCTGCTTTAGATGAGGAAGAAATGACCCAGACGTTCTTAAAGACGTTGAAGAAAGATTATGTTGAGAGGATGATCATCGCTGCCCCGAACAACTTTTCGGAGATGGTCACTATGGGAACCCGTCTTGAGGAAGCAGTCAGGGATGGAATCATTGTGTTTGAGAAAGCTGAATCTTCTACGAGTGCATCGAAGAGGTATGGTAATGGACACCACAAGAAGAAAGAAACTGAAGTGGGGATGGTGTCAGCTGGAGCCGGTCAATCCATGGCTACCGTTGCTCCCATCAATGCGGCTCAAATGCCTCCGTCATACCCATATATGCCATATTCTCAGCATCCGTTCTTCCCACCGTTTTATCATCAGTACCCTTTGCCACCGGGCCAGCCTCAAGTGCCCGTCAATGCAATTGCCCAACAGATGAAACAACAGTTGCCGGTTCAACAACAACAACAAAATCAGCAAGCTAGGCCTACTTTTCCTCCTATACCAATGTTGTATGCAGAACTTCTTCCAACCTTACTCCAGAGAGGTCATTGTACAACTAGACAGGGCAAGCCACCACCTGATCCGTTGCCTCCAAGGTTCAGGTCTGATCTTAAATGTGACTTTCATCAAGGTGCCTTAGGTCATGATGTCGAGGGGTGTTATGCTTTGAAGTATATCGTGAAGAAGCTCATTGATCAGGGAAAGCTGACTTTTGAGAATAATGTCCCACACGTCCTCGACAATCCTCTTCCAAATCATGCCGCTGTGAATATGATCGAGGTGTGTGAAGAAGCTCCGAGACTTGATGTCCGCAACGTCGCAACTCCTCTGGTACCTCTACACATCAAGCTGTGCAAAGCTTCTCTGTTCAATCATGATCATGCCAAGTGTCTGGGATGTCTCCGTGATCCTTTGGGTTGTTATACTGTTCAAGAAGACATCCAAAGCTTGATGAATGATAATCTTCTGACTGTCAGTGATGTTTGCGTGATTGTGCCGGTTTTTCACGATCCGCCTGTCAAGAGTACACCTTTGAAGAAGAATGCTGAGCCTTTGGTGATAAGGTTGCCAGGACCAATTCCTTATGTTTCGGATAAGGCTGTTCCATACAAATACAATGCTACTATGATAGAAAATGGAGTAGAGGTGCCTCTAGCCTCCTTTGCCACAGTAAGCAACATTGCCGAAGGGACTTCTGCAGCGCTAAGAAGCGGGAAAGTCCGTCCGCCGTTATTTCAGAAGAAGGTAGCTACGCCAATCGCTCCACAAGTTGAAGAAGCAACTCCAACCGTTGTTTCACCCATTGCTACAGATATGAATCAGCCAGGCAAATCTATAGAGGATTCGAATTTAGATGAGATTCTGAGAATAATAAAGAGGAGCGACTACAAGATCGTTGATCAATTGCTGCAGACTCCTTCAAAGATATCTGTATTGTCATTGCTCTTGAGCTCCGAGGCTCACAGGAATACCTTGTTGAAAGTGCTGGAGCAGGCATATGTTGACCACGAAGTTACGGTAGATCGTTTCGGTGGCATAGTGGGAAATATTACTGCTTACAACAACCTCTGGTTTAGTGAAGAAGAGTTGCCGGAAGTGGGAAAGAGTCACAATCTGGCTTTACACATCTCGGTGAATTGTAAATCAGACATGATATCAAATGTGTTGGTGGATACCGGTTCCTCTCTCAATGTAATGCCCAAGACGACTCTAGATCAGTTGAGCTACCGTGGGACCCCGTTGAGGAGAAGTACTTTCTTGGTCAAAGCTTTTGATGGATCTCGAAAGAATGTGCTGGGAGAGATAGACTTGCCGATAACCATTGGCCCTGAGAATTTCTTGGTTACTTTCCAAGTGATGGACATTAATGCATCCTACAGTTGCCTGCTGGGAAGACCGTGGATACACGATGCAGGTGCGGTAACCTCTACCTTACATCAGAAGTTGAAATTCATAAGGAATGGAAAGCTTGTTACCATTCATGGTGAAGAGGCATACTTAGTTAGCCAGCTATCTTCCTTTTCTTGTATTGAAGCAGGGTCTGCTGAAGGGACTGCTTTCCAAGGATTGACCATTGAAGGTGCGGAGCCTAAGAAAGCTGGGACTGCTATGGCTTCATTGAAAGATGCTCAGAAGGTTATTCAGGACGGTCAGACTGCCGGTTGGGGCAAGGTGATACAGCTCTGTGAGAACAAGCGTAAAGAAGGTCACGGGTTCTCCCCGTCATCAAGGGTTTCCTCGGGAGTCTTCCACAGTGCAGGGTTTGTTAATGCTATCTCTGAAGAAGCCACTGGATCTGGTCTCAGGCCTGTATTTGTTACACCAGGAGGCATTGCGACAAATTGGGATGCCATTGACATTCCTTCAATCATGCATGTTTCTAAGTAATGTGTCTTGTTGCTTTAATGCTTTGTTTTCAAAATAACAATCCTCTCGCTCTGCCCAAAGCGAGAGTGATATTTTCTGTAAGGGCATGTTTGTTTCGACATTGCCGTTGATTAATAAAATTTTGTCGTTTCTTCCACGACTACTTTTTTTTTTTTTTTTTTTTAGTGCTTTTTTTTTTCCCTTGGAAACAATGGTAATGCCAGAAAAAACCAAAACGTCTGTATTTTCTTATTAATTTCAAAAATCTGCATGAAAAAAAAAAAAAAACCATTTTCTAAAATCATCCAATCATTATATGCAGGTTGAACCATAATAAACCCGTTGAACACAGTAGTCCTACGGTTCCTCCAAGTTTTGAATTCCCTGTGTATGAAGCCGAAGATGAGGAAGGTGATGACATACCATATGAGATTACTCGGTTACTTGAGCAAGAAAAGAAAGCCATTCAACCTCATCAGGAAGAGATTGAGCTTATTAACATAGGTACCGAGGAAAACAAGCGAGAAATCAAGATTGGTGCTACTCTAGAGGAAGGGGTTAAACAGAAGATCATCCGACTCCTCCGGGAATATCCGGATATTTTTGCATGGTCCTATGAAGATATGCCAGGTCTAGACCCTATGATTGTGGAGCACCGGATCCCTACCAAGCCTGAATGTCCTCCCGTCAGGCAGAAATTGAGAAGGACTCATCCTGATATGGCTCTCAAGATCAAGAATGAAGTTCAAAAGCAGATTGATGCGGGTTTCCTCATGACAGTTGAGTATCCCGAATGGGTTGCCAATATTGTGCCTGTGCCAAAGAAGGATGGTAAGGTCCGGATGTGTGTTGACTTCAGGGACTTGAACAAAGCCAGTCCGAAAGACAACTTTCCATTACCTCATATTGATGTGCTTGTTGATAATACTGCTCAATCTAAGGTGTTCTCCTTCATGGACGGTTTTTCCGGTTATAATCAAATCAAGATGTCTCCTGAAGATAGAGAAAAGACATCTTTTATCACTCCATGGGGTACCTTCTGCTACAAAGTGATGCCGTTCGGCCTAATCAATGCTGGTGCTACCTACCAAAGGGGAATGACTACTTTGTTTCATGACATGATTCACAAAGAAGTTGAGGTATATGTGGATGACATGATTGTGAAGTCAGCAGATGAGGAGCAGCATGTTGAATATTTAACAAAGATGTTTGAAAGGTTGAGAAAATACAAGCTGCGATTGAATCCCAACAAATGTACATTCGGTGTCAGGTCCGGAAAGTTATTAGGCTTCATTGTCAGCCAAAAGGGCATTGAAGTCGATCCTGATAAAGTCCGGGCCATCCGAGAAATGCCAGCTCCACAGACAGAGAAGCAAGTCAGAGGTTTCTTGGGACGTTTGAATTACATCTCCCGATTCATATCTCATATGACTGCAACCTGCGGGCCGATCTTCAAGCTACTTAGAAAGAACCAGCCTGTTGTATGGAATGATGAATGCCAAGAAGCTTTTGATAGCATCAAGAATTACCTGCTGGAACCACCTATCCTTGTCCCACCCGTGGAAGGAAGGCCTTTGATTATGTATTTGGCAGTGTTTGATGAATCCATGGGATGCGTGCTTGGTCAACAAGATGAAACTGGAAAGAAAGAGCACGCTATCTACTATCTAAGCAAGAAGTTCACCGATTGTGAAACTCGGTATACAATGCTTGAGAAGACTTGTTGTGCTCTAGCTTGGGCTGCCAAACGCCTGCGTCATTATTTGGTGAATCATACAACTTGGTTGATATCCAGAATGGATCCGATCAAGTATATCTTTGAGAAAGCTGCTGTTACTGGAAAGATTGCACGCTGGCAGATGCTTTTGTCTGAATATGATATTGTGTTCAAAACTCAAAAGGCAATCAAAGGTAGCATTCTCGCCGATCACCTTGCTTATCAACCTCTTGATGACTATCAACCAATTGAATTCGACTTCCCTGATGAAGAGATCATGTATTTGAAATCCAAAGACTGTGAAGAACCGTTGATTAATGAAGGTCCAGATCCCAATAGCAAGTGGGGTTTAGTCTTTGATGGTGCTGTCAATGCTTATGGTAAGGGAATTGGGGCAGTCATTGTATCCCCGCAGGGGCATCACATTCCTTTCACCGCTCGAATTCTGTTCGAATGTACCAACAACATGGCTGAGTATGAAGCATGCATCTTCGGGATCGAGGAAGCAATTGACATGAGAATCAAGCACCTCGACATCTATGGAGATTCTGCGCTCGTCATCAATCAGATAAAGGGTGAATGGGAGACACACCATGCTAATTTGATTCCTTATCGTGATTATGCGAGACGTCTTCTGACATATTTTACAAAGGTTGAGCTGCACCATATTCCTCGTGATGAGAACCAAATGGCTGATGCTCTTGCTACTCTATCTTCCATGTTTCGAGTAAACCATTGGAATGATGTGCCATTAATCAAAGTGCAACGCCTTGAAAGACCTTCGCATGTGTTTGCTATTGGGGATGTGATCGATCAGGCTGGTGAAAATGGGGTTGACTATAGACCTTGGTACTATGACATCAAGCAGTTCTTGCTGAGCCGTGAGTATCCGCCGGGTGCTTCCAAACAAGATAAGAAGACCCTGAGAAGATTGGCCGGTAGATTCCTGTTAGATGGAGATATTCTGTACAAGAGGAACTATGACATGGTATTGCTAAGATGTGTTGATGAACACGAAGCAGAGCAGTTAATGCATGATGTACATGACGGTACCTTCGGGACCCATGCTACAGGGCATACTATGTCAAGAAAGTTGCTACGGGCAGGTTACTACTGGATGGCCATGGAGCATGATTGCTACCAATACGCCAGGAAATGCCACAAATGTCAAATCTATGCTGATAAGATTCATGTGCCTCCGCACGCTCTCAACGTTATGTCATCCCCATGGCCGTTCTCAATGTGGGGTATCGACATGATTGGAAGAATTGAACCAAAGGCTTCAAATGGTCATCGTTTCATCTTAGTGGCAATTGACTACTTCACCAAGTGGGTTGAAGCAGCATCTTATACCAATGTGACCAAGCAAGTGGTAGCTAAGTTCATCAAGAACAACATCATCTGTCGATATGGTGTTCCCAGCAAGATTATTACCGACAATGGTACTAACCTGAACAACAATGTGGTGCAAGCTCTTTGTGAAGAATTCAAAATTGAGCACCATAACTCTTCTCCCTATAGACCTCAGATGAATGGTGCAGTTGAGGCCGCCAACAAGAATATCAAGAGAATTGTCCAGAAGATGGTAACCACTTACAAGGACTGGCATGAGATGTTACCCTATGCTCTGCATGGATACCGTACTACCGTGCGCAGTTCAACCGGGGCAACCCCTTTCTCTCTTGTATATGGTATGGAAGCAGTTCTTCCTTGGGAAGTGGAGATCCCATCTCTCCGTGTGATCATGGAAGCAAAGTTATCAGAGGCTGAATGGTGCCAGAGCCGGTATGATCAGTTGAATTTGATTGAGGAAAAACGTATGGATGCCATGGCTCGTGGACAGTCATATCAAGTAAGAATGAAGACTGCTTTTGATAAGAAAGTCCATCCCCGAGAATTCAAGGTAGGGGAACTTGTATTGAAAAGGAGGATAAGCCAGCAACCCGACCCAAGGGGCAAGTGGACGCCTAACTATGAAGGTCCTTATGTTGTCAAGAAGGCCTTCTCCGGTGGTGCTTTAATCCTTACACACATGGATGGTGTAGAACTTCCAAATCCAGTGAATGCCGATATAGTCAAGAAATACTTTGCCTAGAAATATGAAAAGAACAGCGTGGTAGGTCGAAAACCCGAAAGGGCGGCCTAGGCAAAAATGCGCTTCCCGGTGGATCGAAAACCCGAAAGGGCGGTCCAGGCAAAAATAAGGGACAAAAAAATATATATGAAAAGCTCGCTGAGATTGTAAACAACTCAGGCAAGAATGAGCGTCTCGATGAGCCGAAAACCCGGAAGGGCGGTTCATGCAAAAATGAGATTGAAACAAAAGGCAAGTAACTATATCTGGCTAACCACCGTCCCCCTTGGGGGGCATCTGCAGCTGTTAATGACCGTCTTCATCAAAAAGCTTCTGTACTTGTGGATTCAAAGTTCCCAGGAAATGTAATGATTGCTGTGTTCAATGTACCACCAACCAATAAAATTACCATTTTCCAAGCTTTGTGAATCCGTGGAGTCATGCCTTCGGCTGACCACCACTCTTATACATCAATTTGAGACTGTGCTTTTGTTTGAAACTCTGTTTTCTTTTTTACTTTCAAAGCTATATACAAAAACATTTTCTTTCTATTTTGATAATGACAATGCTTGAAACAAACATTTTGAAAATTGAAAACCTTTTGTCTATTTTGAAAAGCAAACCCGAGCAACAGGGTACAATCAAATGAAACATGCATGAGCGAGGGTATGTGAATGTCTATTTCAATATATGCTACAAGCAGGTTCTCCTCCAGGATAGTCTGTGGTCAATGGCAAGAATGAAAAAACAGAATGAAAATGCATGAAAATGAAAAGGCTCGCTAAGTCGAAAACCCGAAAGGGCGGCTTAGGCAAAAATGAGCACCCCGCTGGATTGACAACCCGAAAGGGCAGTTCAGGCAAAAATGGGGCATTGAAAAGAACTTATTTCCCCGGTGGATCAAAAACCCGAAAGGGCGATCCAGGCAAAAATGGGATGAAAAAAAATGATGAATGAAAATGAGAATATAACATGCAAAAGCATTGACCACAGATGCAATGTCTACAACATACCCAGCGCTGAAATGCCCAGCACAACGGCGTTTTCCCCGGTCGGGTCTTCCAAGATTCTATCCCCAGCAAGATGCATAGCTACCTGCCCTCAGCTATGGTTCCGACACGTCTCCCAACGACGTCATCTCCAAAGAGGATTTCCAAGAATGTGTAATATAGCACGAGCCACTACGTGCCCAATACTCTGATGTCTTGTCTTCCCCGTGAAGTCGTGCCTACAAAATGCCAACAGTCATGCATTACAAGCATTCATACATGCATAATCATGCATATTACGTGCCCATGCATTTAATGAAATTGTTATATCATCCATGCATATTGCATTTCCAATGTCAACATCAGTCTCAATTCAATACTCATGTCAGGTTCTCTGTCAAAACCTTGTGAGCCAATAATATCAGTCAATTTTTACCTTTCAATTCAAATCGACGTCAAGTCAATCTCAATCTATATTTTGTCAACAAACCAATCCCCAGTGAATGTGTTTCTGTTTGGTCAAGTTACTAGTTCGCATCCAAGAACGACTTGTACCCGTTTACTTTTCAATGTTATCGGTCGAGTGCCTAGCTCAATCCAAGAGCAGCTTGTACCTGGCTATCTGTTTCTGTCGGTGGAGTAACCAGTTCGCATCCAAGAACAAGCTCGCACCTGTCTTTTTGCCTTGCTTTCAGTCGAGTAACCAGTTCGAATCCTTAAGAACAACTCGTACCTGCCAATTTTACATGTTTTCAGTCGAGTCACCAGTTCGAATCCGTAAGAACAACTCGTACTTGCCAATTTTCTTTTTTTCCCAGTCGGGTCACCAGTTCAAATCCATAAGAACAACTCGCACTTTCCAATATACCCAAGTGAGTTACCAGTTCGAATCCATAAGAACAACTCATGTTTGTCCAATAACCTCTATCCCCTGTGGAGTTACCAGTTCGAATCCATAAGAACAACTCGCAGTTGTCTGTTTGTTTCATTCCCGGTCAAGTGGCTAGTTTGAATCCAAGAGCAGCTTGTACCTGTCCAACTTGTTTCTAGTTTCCCGTTACTCTGCTATTCACTATCTTTGTCAATGTCTACCAATCCCGCAATGGATACGACATATTTTGTTAATTCCAATCCCCATGAGGTCTTGCATTCATAATCCAAATGATGCATGGCATGCATATTATTTGAAAATGGGTAGGCGTATTTTTACGTCCAAACACGGTGCAAATGCTAATATTTAAGTATCTTCGTCCTGTCAAGCCAAAGACTCCGTCTCTTGACTCTCCAGACAAAGAAACTTCAATAGGGGCAGCTGTTATACCCTGTTTTTGGACCTAAAAATACTGGGCCCAATTTCATTTCAAACTTTGTCAATTATCAAATTTCAACTGCACAGTTCAAATTGTCTCTGCTACGCAGTGTTTTCAATCCTATTTTTACCTCTGTTTTTCTTGCATAAAACCTTTCAAAATGTCTTTACTTGTCTTGTAAGTCATTCGAAAGTGTCTCTGAATCATTACATTGCTTTTTCTACAGTTTATTTCAAAATTTGCAAAAAGTCATACAGAAGGGTATTTTGGTCATTTCCTGCAGTGGGACCCATTTTCATCCTTGTGACTGTCTCTGAGTCTTTTCAGATTATTTTTAAACATGTCATCAGTAAACTTTGTTAAAATTCATTTCAAATTTGCGTCTGAGTCAGCGTCAAGTCAATTTGAATCTGTTTAGGTCATTTTTAGCCCTAGGGGCATTTTGGTCATTTCACACGAAATTTTGGCATGGGGAGGTTACTTTGAAGTACCTCATTTAGGCCATTGGTTCGTTTTAGTCCGTTTTGTCAATTTTATTTGTGTTTCGCTTTACGTTTGGTCAAATTACCAATTTTATTTTAATTTTTAGTGTTTTTATTATTTTTGCATTTTTGTCCTCAAAGAGTTCCAAAATTGCAGTTCAGTCCACCTTTTTTTAATTTTCATTTCAGTCTTTTTTGTCAAATTGCAGTTTAGTCCTTGAAGTTTTATTTTTTGCAGAAAAGTCCAAAGTTCATTTTTCAGGTCCAGGCCGTGCCATTTCCATACAAATCCAGGTGTCACATTTTCATTGGCTCAAGTGTACACATGTCAACTATATAAGCATTGAGTCAGAATCAAAGCCATTTTGATTACACGCCACTTCACCAAAACAGATTCAATTTTTCTCTTTCTTGTCAGTTAGATCAAACCAAGAAAATCACAGAGAAATCACCAAGAACACAAGAACCCTAAGATTTCCAGAACCAAATTCATACACAAATTCATTGATTTTCACATCAATCCTCAGAGATTCGTGTGAATCTTCATCACCGGATTGAAGATTTCCCCTACAATTCAAAGTGCGAGCTCACATTGAAGCAAGCTCAAGCACTGATCATAGGGATTTTTCACGCAGATTCAAAAAACGTTGAAGCAAGCTCAAGCACGTAATCACAGAGAAGCAGAGAAAGAATCAGAGAAGATGAAGATGAACCGGTAAACCGATTTATTTTCGGTCCAAAAGCAAGCAAAATCATCAAAACCGTCAAGAACATTCAAGTTTTTCCCAAAGGTTTTCCTCCATTAAAGGTTTCAACCAAAACCTTAGGTAAAACTCATACTCTTTTTCAAAAGCAATATCACTGTTAAACCTAAAAATCACGCAAGCAAAACAGATCCAAAGGTTCCAGAATTCAAAGAAAACCATAACCGTAAACATCAAAATCTAGATCCGTAAGGATCAACGTTTTGAAAGCGAAAACAGGCGTCAAAAAGTAATCAAACGACGAAACGATGTAGATCTTTAAAGATCTAAATGATCTCATTCAAAAAAATCAAAAATCATTTCAAAACCGTAAAAGCTTTTTCAAGATCTACGTCGTTCCAAGCCGTTTTCAAAAAAACAAATGCCGGATTCGTGTTTAGGGTAAGAAGGCGAATCGTTTGATGTAGAAACTTTGAAGTTCTGGAAAATTAGGTCACCGGAGTGGTTTAGGCGCGCCGGAGAAGATGAAGCTTCCGGCGGACCTTCAAGGTCTCCGCCGTGGCTTCATCCTCACCGGCGGTGAGGGTTTAGAGAGAGATGAGAGAAGAGAGAAGAGTTAGAGAGAGAAAGGTGTGTGACAAATGAAAAAACCGGCGCGTTAGGGTTTTATATAGGGCGCTAGACCGGACCGGTTCAAGACCGGTCCAATCCCCTGCGTTGTGAGCCCTTAGATCTAGGGTTTGGGACCTTGGATCAATCCAACGGTCCCTGAGTATCCCTGTGAGATCCGTTTCCTCTGGTTTTGGGCTGGGCCTTCTGTTGTACGTTTTTTTGCTTCTTTTGCTGCTTGCACCATTTTCTTTGCTATTTGCACCTGTGGCCTGCTCATTCTTGTTTACAAAATTTCTAAAAAATCCTAGTTGTTTCTTGGTACATTTTTGGCATTTTTATGGTGTTTTCCTGCATGTAAAAAATATCAAAATGGCATGAACAAATTTCCATGTGTTTTTACACTTTTGGTATACTTTTTGCTATGTTTTTGTTCTTGATACTTTGATATGTGTTATGAATAAATGATACCATATCTTATGATGAATATGCCTCTGGACATGTGCTTCTTTTTGCTGTTTTGAATATGATTTTATGGATTTCTTGTTTTACAAGCAACAAATGTTTGTTTTAGAGAATAAAGTGTCAAATTTCTCTATGAATTTGGTGTGATACCTTGCTTGCATATGTTTCCATTAATTTCATGTCATGGCTTGAAACCAAATTTCTTGCAAAATTGCCATGATGTGATGATTATGGGTTGCAAGCACCTTTAGGTATCACATCAAAGTTTTTAGGTTCATTGCCACTTTATTACCTTTTCTTTGCCATTTTTATGCATTTCCTTTTGATTACTTCCTACTATTGTGTGCTTTATGATTACTAACCATTTCATCTCATGTGCCATACCTTTCATAGCATTCCACCACTCTCTCCACTTTCTTTAGCTTAGCATTTATTTTTTTTTTACAAGTTTTAATTCATTTGGTAATGTAATTTGTTATCATTGGTTTGTAGCTTGGCAAAGGGGCCATAGAATGTATTTAGGCAATTTTTGTAATATGGACTATGGACACTATGGCGCACCGACACGCACACACTCACCTTAGATGTATGCATAGGATTGTATGGTTAGACAAGCGTTTAGGTTTTAAACCCTTAGAGAAAATCCATCCTTTTTCCAAAAAAAACAATTGAACTTCACTTCAAAAATTTTCATAATAAATATGAAGTCAACACTTCATTTTTTTCCTTTCTTTTTTTTCTTAAGAAAAATTCAATCCATCTTAATCATTTAGACTTCCTTTCTAATCACTAATCAAACCTCGCTTTTTTTGCTAAATCTAATGCTCATGAAGCCTCCCAATCTCCTTCTTCAAAACCTTTTTTTTCAAAACTTAAAATCAAACAATTAAAACAAAAACAAGTCTTTTTAGCAAGAACTACGAACGGTTTTGATCCCTTAAAAGGGTACGTAGGCAATGAGTCAAAACTCATCCAAGCCGAAATAAAATCCAATTCTACTTCTTCTCTCCCCCATTCTTAACTAAATAAACCTCCCATTTTCAAAAAGTAAGTAAAAATAAGCGTAGAAATTAACTTAGGAAAACGGCTCCTATAGAGGACTATAGTTACTCCGGGTGCCTAACACCTTCCCGTAGTAAAACCGACCCCCGAACTTAGAATCTAAGGGTTTTTTCTCAATTTTTCCCTTCCCAAGAAAAAAGAGAGATATCAACGGTCAAAAGGTTCAAGTCCAATTAATGGCTTGGCACCCAAAAACCATGATAACAGGCCTCATTCACCACTTTCGTCTAAGAGTGTGGCTGATTTAAGGTTGGTACTTTATTAGGGGTAGCTGATTTGTTGTTTTTATTTTTTTTTTTGACAAAATTAGGGGTAGCTGATTTGTTGAATTTGATGTTATACCGAAAATGCTTGATAGCATATGAACAATGTTTAATTACTGTTGTATAATAACAATCGGATTTTATTTTGGAATAAGTGTGCATCTCTCTTAAAGTCATGATTATATTTGCAATTCATTATTGAACCCGAATGTGGTATGGCTAAACAACCTTCAATATCCCTTAAGGTGTGAGATAATTTCATTTATTATATCAAAATTGCAAACGAGTCATCAAATATCTTTTTATTTAACCATTTTGATCCTTGAAGTGTCTTTTGATAATTATTTTAATACTCAAATGAGTTTTTTGTTTGTATATTTTATCCATAAAATAATTACAAGTAAAAAGACATTTATGAAATATGTCCAATTTTGATACAACGCCTCCCACGTTAAGAGACAAAATGGTTGTTTATTCACGCGGTACCTATACAAGTGTACCATCAGTGATTAGAAGTGAGTTGATTACTTTTTGTTTCCATGTGATGTGAAGCTTTTTATTACTTCATGATCCGTTAATTCAATTTAACGATCCCTACTTAAGTGATAAGGAGAGGATGATATTATATGCTTATGACGAATGGTGTATGTTTTACTCATCACATATGATTGGCTGTTATTTTTTAATAAAACTATGTTTCAACTTTTTCGTTTGTCTTTTTAAAAAATTTCTTCAACTTTTAGTCCCTATAAATCGTTTTAATCGAACCGTTTTAGTCTTTTTAAAAATTTCTTCAACTTTTTTTGTTTTAATATTTCTAAAGAATTTCTTCAACTTTTAGTCCCTATTATGTCCTAATGTTATTATTAATTTGGTATTTACTTTTTTAGGATTAATAATTTATTAAAATTCTTTTTCATGAGATTTATGTGGAAAACTTGTAAGCCGAATTAGGACGTACGTTTTCATGATAATAGTTGTGCTCCCATGATATACTTCAACCAAGTCGCCCTTTCTTTAGGCATGTGACTGCTGACTAAATGGGAATTGGGGGAGGAGGGAGGAGAGCTGGTGTGGGAAGTGGAGGGAAATGGTCCTGCTTCCTCCTAGGTCATAGCTAGTATAAATATAGGAGTCAGGCTCCTCCAAAACACTCAGACCCTTGTTAAGCAAATTGTTGGTTGGGTATATACTATTGTGCTTACCACTAGTACAATATAATTGAATGGATCTTAAACAAGGATGATGATGGAAAATGCGACCGAAATCATAGGAGATGAGTATGCTTTCGAACAAAAGAAGAATATAAATAGGAATTAAGAAATTTCGATTAACACACTCTACATTTATGTCAGAAAATCAATGATAGGGATTTGTTTCCCTGTTCGTGGTTAATGTTCATGATTCCATCAGCCAAATGGGTCGTTGATTAATGGACCATTTGATGTGCCACGTTACAATATGGTACATGGGAGCAGTTTAATGAAAGCCCTTAAGGCCACACACACTGCTTGAGTACGAGCGTGACGAGACATATCACCACGACGACCGAATCAAAAGAGAGCATATTGGCCGCATGTATAAGGCTTATGGTGAAATTAGTTTCCAAAATAGACTTGGCTCATTGAGGACAATCCCGAAAAAAATAAAAAATAAAAGAGTCTTGTTTGGACTTGAGGTGGAGTTGAAAATTAAGAAATCGATCTCACATACGAGCGAACAAGAAAACCTATAATTAGTGGAAAGTTTGAGTCCATTTGTTGAAGCTTTAAAATTTGTGCCTCCACACCCTAACAAAAACGAGTTCATCTTTGCTCCATTTAGGAAGCTTCAATTTATCCCATTTCAACTCATAGATGACTGACATGTGGCAAACTAAAACGAAGGGCTGAGATTAAAATGTTAAAAAAAACCATCATGCTCCTCTCCTGTATCTGAAACAGCACACCAACCTCCTTCTTCTAAACATCATCCCTGCCCATCTGAATCCCTCTCACCGGTGCCGCCGCCGCATCAAAACAAACCCAATAAAGAACGTGACTGATCCGCAAAACATCAAAGCCATCGAAATTCCTAGAAGAAAGGAGGCAAAACCCGCAGGTGAGATTTGAGGTGGAGGTAAACGCCGTAACGGTTGCTCCGGTGGATGATTGGAAATATTCAACGGCATTGGTGGTGAACGGGGGAGGTTGAGAACGATTGCAGAGAGCTCGTGATTGTTCATCTTCACGTGTTCTTCTCATCATCTTTTTTTTATTTTTTATAAATTGGTTGAACATGATTTATTCAATGATTCAATCTGTAATAACGACATTTTTTTTAAATGCTGATTATTTTTCAGTGATGAATATTTGCGAATGTTTGTTTGAATAAGTTCATAATTTGTTCGGTGACTGCTCTTTAATTGCATTTTTTTGAATTGATAGACCTAATAATTTTAAACTTTGGAAGCCGTGAAATAGTTAGTTAGATAAGATGTATGAAATAGAAAAATTAATTTGTGTTTATGCTGTTGATTTGATGTCAATGGATCTGATTTTGTTTTCTACAGAGCAAATGTTTTGTTAACATTGGTGATAGTCTCATTTTGGATGAGAAGAGAGGGGCGGCGGCGGCGGCGGCAGCGGCGGTAGTGGTGGTAGAGAGAGAGGCGATGAGAAGAAGAGAGATGGGTCTGGTGTAACAGTGATGGGGATGATGAGAGGAATAAGATGGATAAGTGTTTATGTTAACCTTTTAATCTCAACCTTTGGATTTATTTTTACTATGTGTCACACATCTATGCATTGAAAAGGAATAAATTGAGGAAGGCTAAATGGAGCAAAGATTGACTCAACAAAAACTAACTCTCATTATATTTCTACACTCCGATTGAACTTGTGCGATAATGATAATCCAACAGTTAATCTCCCAAAATTTAAAAGAAGGGATCACAAAATAAATCAAGTCATTAAGCACACAAAAATTAGGAGAAGCATAAAAATAACCTAAGAGCATCCACAAAGGTGGGTACTTCACCTATTTAACATCGGAATTAATAAGCACCCTCATGTTAAGAAAATGTTTGGTGCTTATAGAGAAGGATGGCTATATAAGCACCCTCTCTCTCTCTTTAATTTTCGTGGGTCATATATGTAATAAATTGTACAAAAATCAATAAACTTTGTTGAAATACAATGACAATGAGTTATTAATAGGATCCATTTTATGAGGTGTTGGGTTGGAGAGATTGGTGCTTATTAAGTAATATCATTGAAAATTAAAAAAATAGATGATGTGTACATGGATGACCCACTTAAGCACCCAAAATGGAGTGCTATGTTGTAGATGATCTAAGTACCGAAGAACATGTTCAATGGTCCACATGCCTGATTTTGGCAGCAGTATTATCCTAGATTTATCCATAGCAAATATTACAACCCTAGATTATGAAAGAAAGCAATATTTTCGATATCCATAGAAAATCATACAACCCTAGATTTATCCTTCCAAATAGTTTCTTGATAAGAATGATTGAGAAAGATCAAGTTAGGTTTGAAATTCTTGAGCTTGCAAATTATCTGAGATGCCATAAGAATACAATTGTTCCTTAGTTCTCTAAACCAATAAAGCTGCATCCACTTGCATGTGAACATCTCCACAAAAAATCTTTTATTCCAAGTCTTGAGTTCACATTTCACTTAAGATACAATTACATAGGAAACCCAATAATAGGCACACTTCGATAATATCCCAAGTTCTGGATGATCAAACAACATTTTAAAATAAAATTAGTCAGTTTCAATGCCTTCTTATAAAGCACTTTGTCTTAGTTGAAGAAAAATTCTTTGACAAAGAACTTGTAAAAACATTTTAACTGAACCTTTAGCTTTAAAATGATTTCAAGTCTTTTCTTAGAACTTTTATTAGTGATCTTTGTTAGAGTGAATATATGTGTAATTTTGTTGGTGTGGTACAAGGATTACATGCATTCTTATATGCCTTATTTTTAATTCCATATGCAAAGAGTTTCATAGAGTTACCGTGTATGTTTGCAAGTATGCCCCTGTTGCCAATGCCTACCACACATGTAGCAGAAGTGAAAACCACACCTGAAAAAGATAAAAGCATTGAGTCGTTATAAATAATTTTTCATCAACATAATAGATATAATTAAACTTAAAATTAGTGAAATTAATTATTAGGGATAAGCTAGAGAAAGTATGATATCATATAACAATACAATACAACCTGCAGTGCATATGCATACATCCACCAGTTTTCTGGACATGCATTGAGCATTTTGGACATCTCTGCCACTTTTCTCTTTTAGCCAACTTCAAAAAATTCTTATCCAACTGGTTTTCAGACATTGACTTCTGAAATTGCCGACAATTCATATCTGTGTGCCATGGAACTTTACATTGCACACAAAATAACCTATGACAAGAAGAGCATTCACAACTTGTAACAGCACATGCCGCGTCATTCACCATCAAAAGAGAACAATTGTTATAAGGACAGTAAATTTTGTCCTTCAAAGAAATAGAATTCTCACAGTTTGCAGATTCCCAATCAACAATGATTTTTTTAGGTAAAATGTATTGCAAATGTTCTGGTTTCAGTTCAACGTACGGAACATTCTGGATCAGGACAATTCAGTTTCACCACTTTTTCTGTTATTTGATTCTTCACATACTTGCATATGCATTTAGTACAAAAGGGATGATTGCAGCCAGTTGAAAACATGTTAGAGTCTGTTACAGAATCAAAGCATATACCACAGAAGATTTTTGAGGATTGACCTTGTTCTATAACTGTCTTTGTTTTCCTCTTCAGAAGAAAAATTATCTTTATTTTGTTTCTGTTTCTTTCTGGCTTGATCTGTACCTGTTTGTTGTTCCCAGTGGTTGCTTTCTTATTCTCCTCGTATTCATCGTCAAGGTCTTGTGAAAGAGAGTTTCTCTTCACTGTGTTTTGAGATCCTTTTGCTGAAAGAGGTTGATGTTGACGATTAGTGGTTGCTTTCATTGGCTTCTTCTTTTCATTGTCTTCTGCAAGAGAGTGTCTGTTCACCGGAATCTTCTTTCCGTATGCTGAAAGGGAAATCGCAGGAAAGACGAGAGGACTGCTTTTGATTTTCAACATGAATTTGTGTGGAGGTTTCTTCTTTTTATCAGCATAGTCTTCTGCAAGAGATTCTCTCTTCATTGAGATATGTGTTCCATTTGCTGAAAGAGAAATAGGTGACATGGGAGAACTCGTTAGGGTTTTTTCTTCAGGAACTGCGTTAGGTTTTCACTTGTGTGGAGGCTTGCTAGGTATTGTTGTTTCTTTTATAGGGATATACTACTAGGTAGTTATATAACCGGTGGTGCAACTTTGATTATAATTTTTTATTTATTTATTGGAAATAATAAATTTGATAGATCTTTGTCAAAAAAATAAATTTGATAGATGATAGATCTATTGAAATATTATTTGATTTAAAAAAATGACTATTATTTATTTTTTTAAAAACTTTTCTCACATCAAATGAATATAGAATATATAGAGTAGATAAAAATTACTAGGAATTCATAAGCACTTGTGACACTGTTTTAGAGAGCTTAAGAAGTAGTTTATGACATATTCATAAGTTGTTTTCAACTTATTTCCATAAGCTCTCCAAGATAGCTTGTGAAAACACCTTATAGCTCTACTTGAATTTTTTTATAGAAGTAGCTTATACCTAAGCACACATATATGATAGACACCATATAAATGCTGTCTTGTTTGCGTATACTTTAGCATTTTCATTAGTGTATACCTTCCAACTAAACAGGATTTACTTTATTAGGAAGTAAATCTGCAATAAAAGAAGTCAAATTCATTTTCAACACGGTTTACTCTTTTGTCAAGTTCTCTGACAAAGATATATACTGTTTTGGAGTTTATGACTGGTTGGGAGCTTTTGGACAAAATTGTGAGTGAATGAAATCTTGTTTTTTTCTTCTTTTCAATTTCAATCAGTTCAAAATGGTGATTAATTGGCCACCTTTGGAGTTCATAAATCATGAGACTAATTTGCTTATTCAATCATCATTTCTTGGCATTCTAAGTGTTGTTGCGTTGGATCAGGATACATGAATTCCATCTTTAACAGTACAAGAAAAAATTTGTCTGTGTCTAATAATTTTTTTGTGGTGAAGGTAAACCATGGACGGATGATTGAACGTGAAGCGCGTAGGTATTTCCACCGGCTTATAAATGTTGTTGATTATTGTAACAGCAGAATTGTTCTATCACAAAGACCTGAAGGTAAGAGCCATTTGTCTGAAATTCATATATGCTGATGATAGCACAATTTATTGATATAATAAAAAAATATAAACTCTTAACATAAATTTCATTGCTATTAGATGCATACTTTAAAGTCTCCGATTTCTTACATATATACCGGTCCTTAATGATAGAGGCAATGATAGAGCAACTACAGAGTTGTGGTCATGTGGAGTGAACCTATTTGTATTGGTTGCAGGTTACTTGCCTTTTGATGATCCTAATCTCATGGAACTGTTAAAAAAAGTGAGCACGCACTATTCAAATATTATTTTTTCAATTTTACTCTTTCATTTGTTTTCATTTTATGATTTTCATTTCTTGATCCACAGATCTCGTCTGCTGAATTTACTTTCCCCCGTGGCTTTCTTTGAGTGCAAGGAAATTGATAACTCAGAAAATAGCGGTTGGTTCAAATTCTGCTACGCAACAGTGCTATAGCATCGCTATTATTTGACAACATTTTGTATTAAATATAGTATCGCGGAATAATATTGACTTGTTCAAATTACACTATGCTATAGCCGCTGTTTAATAATATAGTTGTAGTATAACTAATGTAAGGGCTAATTTGGCCCTCTGTTGTCTGCATCGGTTTGTAAATCACGCTACTAGATCTTTTAGGGTCAGTTTGGTTTAAGAAAACTTTATCTATTTTCATTTTTTTTCACTTTATAAATTGAAAAAATTGCCCTTTATTTTTACTATGTTTCTTGTTTTCAAAGATTTGTAATAGTGAAAACAATAGACAGTAAAAATAAGGGATAGCTTTGCAGTTAAAAGTGAAAACAGTAAATAAAAACAGTATATGTTTTCTCAACCCAAACAGTCGAAGCACATTTAGCTAATCCCCTACTCCAACAAAAGGCTAAAGGCCAACATTAAACTAATGCACAGCTCAAAGATAGAGATGAGAGGAGCTTCTTCTCTCTTGCTTGATAATAATGAGAATTGAATTGTTGGAGTTTATTTATGTTAGTTTTTTTTAGAGTCTTTCTGTCTGTGTATAATCACAGCTGTTAACTTGGACAATCCGTATCATATTAATGATCTCAACTGTTAAAACTTATAGCTTATTATCATTTGCCCCCTCAATTTTACATCTACTATCATAAATTATTAATTAAACAATTATAAGTTTGTTTAAATATTAATTTTATCAAACACTACAAATTCAATCAATTAGTTTATTCATTATAATTTATTAGCTATAAGTTCATCCACGATAAACAAACGGATTACTTTTTGTTCAAACAGTTCCTATGTCTACTTCATGGTGAAATTAATTTCCGAAAAAGAATCAGAAATTAGCCTTTCATTAAAAATAAGTTACTTTAGATACCAAAATTAAAAAATAAATAAATGACCTTATGTAACACCCGGTTACCCAAAAGTAATTAAATAACAATTATTCATCAGAGTTAAGCACCAAACGGGCATGCTACATTGCAAATTCAAAATTCCTTAAATAGAAAATAAAACTATTTAAATCGACATCATTCATAACCTAAAACATTATGCAGCGGAAAGTTTGCATTTCAAATAACCACAACAACGGTTAAAATCCTCCAAATAATATCTTGGCATAAAGCCTAACAACAATATCAACCATCAAAGGGCCACATCATCAAGTTCCAAAAATTGATACATAGGAAGGAAAAACAACAATAATATAAATAGTAATTCCCATCCCACGTATCAGAGCCCTAGACACGACATTGAGCCACCACCGACTACTCAGGATCACATGCAAGTTACCCATAGGAAAGACAACATTTTCAAGCAGAAGGGGTGAGATTCACAACAATAAATATAGATATCAAAATCTTCAATTGAATCTAACACCCTAAACATCAAATACACCATCTTGCAAATATAAACATAATAATTCACAAGCAACAACAACCATCATCAATATCCACACATCACCATATGTATATAAATATTTACATATATTCATCAACAACATCAACAACATCAAGTGGCATCTGCAACCAACAAATAAGACTCATGCAATGGACATGACAACACCGCTAAGACAACACCTTAGACTCCTCAAATATGCAAATATGCATGTGGTACCAACCATCCAGAGTTATGCATAATTAAATATAACTATGCTTAAACAACAACACTCAATCACTACCATTCATGCAAGCAAAACAACACTCAACAATGCACAGCTCGCCTCGCGAGCACATCTGCTCGCTATGACGAGTTCACAAAACCACTTGCTCGCCATGGCGAGTTCAAGGCGAACTCGAGGCGAGTGAAAATTAGGTGCTCTCGGGAAAAATGACATTTTCTCACTCAAACCTCAATTCTAAGCTCCCTATTCATCTTTTTAACCTAAAACTTGTTCCAGTCATCATTAAAATCATCTAGGTACCTTAAACCATCCCCAAAACATCTTATAACAACTTTTCAAAAATCAAGTTTTGTCCAGGCTTGCTCGCCATGGTGAGTTGATCTGCTCGCGAGGGGAGCGATGAAGTTGCTCACTCGCGAGGCGAAACATGGATGCTCGCGAGGCGAGCGATGAACTTCTGTACGGGCAGAAAACTGGTTTTCCCCAAAAATCCCATTTTTCTTCCATTCACTCCCCAAATTGGTTTACAGATGTAAATTAGCTTTCTGTATGCACTTAGAACCTATTTCTAACATCAAATTCACACTCACAACTCCAAAAATCATCATTCCAACATAAAACCCAAAATCTCCAATTTCCACCAAAACCTGTTAAACTCAAAATCAGAAATCAATAACTATACTATTGAAGTAAACCTCACCCTTACCTTAGAATTGCAGAAAGAAATGCACAGCAATTTGATTCCTGGGTTCTACTTGCTTTCTCTCCCTTTTCTCCCAACTTGACAGTTTCACGTAAAAAGCTTCTGACATCTATTTTCCTAACTTCCCTCTTACTTAACTCCCTTTATTTTCATTTAACTCCCTTTAATTTTATTAAATTATATTAACTCCCCAAACACCAAAATAATTATTATTTCACACTTATTCTAATTATTATTAAAATAAACTATATAATAAAATAAACACACCACATAAATCACCAAAAATCATATATATATATATATATATATATATATATATATATATATATATATATATATATATATATATATATATAGACTCCACATAAATCAAATAATTAAATATGACAACTAGGGCGTTACACCTTATGCCTAATTAATCAATGTTTAAAAAAAGAAAAGAGTTTTGACTTAATGATTAAGGAAATTAATTTACTCCCTCCGTCTCAAAATAGGTGTTTCCTTTACTATTTTTCTTTGTCTCAAATTATTTGTCTCTTTTATAATACCAATATAACATTTATTCATCCTTTATAAGATGATGCTTTGATGTGGCTTGCGGACATGAGTGGAGTCTATACTGTTAGGTCGGGGTGCAATTTTGGTATGAGATTAGCAGTGGAGGGTAAGAATCATGTCACCGGGGACTGGAGCAGTCTGTGGCATACTCGTGTACCACCAAAAACCAGGAACCTTGCCTGGAGGATTTGCAGACGATGCCTTCCAACTAGACGTAGGCTGCATGAGCGTCGAGTACAGGGTCCACTAAACTGTGCAGTGTGTGAGGATCAAGTAGATGACGATTGGCACTTATTATTTCACTGCAAAACTATGGCAGAATACTGGGATATTGTAGGATTGGCGCACACTCTGCAGAATCGCACACAGATACTTTCTTCGACTGATCAAGTGATGCTGGACATTTGTTCTAGAGAGACGGAAGATGTTGTTAGTTGTGCATTACTTCTGTAATGTAATAGTAGCAATGCAGCAATTCGATTTATTTTCTTTTCATTTTGTTTATTTAGGTCTTAGGAATAAATACTTACCACTATGAGAGGCTTATTACGAGTACTTTTTTCATCCACCCTATCATTTTTTAATCATACTATTTTGAAAACCTACTTTCATTAAAAGTTCAAAAGTTAGCTGAGTTATTTCTTTGTAATAATAGCATTCTAGGTGTGCTCTCTGTAACTTTTCCACTAACTCTTGCACCTTAAAATATATGAACATGTTTGCAATCAGAATTCAGACACCAATGCAAGATAGTTCATTCTTATTTAGAATAAATCAAACTCATTTCACTAGGAGCAAAACAAATCAATGTAAAGGTACATTTTGGAATGCTTTTCTAGGTCATTTCATAATTTGTGTATGTAAATTCCTTCTAGGTTCTAATGAATGAACTATGAATAAGACCTATGGTCCTTACAGTAATTCTTATGCAATACTTGTCAATCCCTTAATTAAAAGCGAGTCATAAAGATGACTTAGTGATTGGGGGAGTGAGATAAAGGAGCTAGTGTAAAACTCCCACTCTCAACTAACATCTTACAAATCTAATAATTTACCAACATTTGGATTTCCATAAAAAAAAATCCATTACTTATATGTTGTATGGCTCAGTAGGTTAGTTTCTATCTTATAAGAACTTCCCGAGTGAGTTAAGCATTTAGTTCCTAAAGAAAAAACTCTCATAAGTTACAGCTGCTTATGAAGAAGTTAGATAAGACAATTTCAATTTATACAAAAAGTTAGAGACGTTGCAAGAACATTTCAACATTTCTTTTTCTACAAGTTCCTGTTGAAAAATTTATCCAATCTAGCAACAGAAACAAAGCAAATGTGTACATTAACACAAAAATAGTAACAATAATATCGTTTGGTGTTTTGTAGAGCTTATATACATATAAAACAGTACTAACCAATAAGTGTTGGTTATTTCCAGCACAATTCAACAGTTTCAAATTACGAACCTTTCAGTCCAAGATTAATACTTTGTTGATGTCCAAGATTAATACTGTGTTGTTGTCAATACCCAACCCAGCTCGTTCTAGAGGTGGACAGAACAACTTAGAATAATCCGGTAAATCAGACAAATGCGAAATCTGACGATTATCCAAGCAAAAACACAGTATTCTTTTGTAGGTAAACTAGTATGTGCATTCCATGTTTCAGGTATGTAATATAAGCCTGTAGAGACCTAGGTTCTAATGAATGAACTATGACAAAGACCTACGATCCTTACAGTATTCGTATGCAATACTTGTCAATCCCTTATTTATATGTAGTTCAATGAGTTTCCCTTATTTTAAAGGTATTAAAGACCTACCTTCTTTTAATACCTTTAAAACAACTATCACTGACTCCAGCTTCCCCTCGAAGTCAGAGCATCAAATCAAAAGCCCATTTGTAGAAATCTCCGTACAAATTCAATAGTTTTCCATCTTCGTATTACATGCTCACAGATGCACTTACACCTGGATTCTTGTTACAAGTATGGACATTGTAGTCTTTGTGGCAGGATGCACTACTAATGTTAACTTAAGCTTTATGCCAAAAGGCAAGTTAAAGCAGATATCAGAATTGCTCCTAACTCACAGTCTTACTAACATTGCTCTTATCTTTATTACCTGACTGACACCAACAGAGATCAAACCGATCAATAATTTGTAAAGTCATAGACGCTTTCAAAATATTGATACAGCAAGAGAATATATATATATATTTCAGACAATTTTGAATATTTACGTACACGACTTGAATGGATATATTGATTACTTTTAAACTGGTACTATTCTTTTATAATTGCAGATCTGTTCCTTTTGATTATGGTACTAAACATAGTTCTTTGGGCTGGGAGAATGCAAATGGCATAGATCAGCAGATGAAAAGTAGGACGAAGAAGCAAAGCAAAGCAGAAATATTATAAGAGTGAGAGAATAGGAGGTTGGATATGTGTTAAACCTGATCACACTATCAAAAGTAGCAAAAAACAAGGTGGAGCATTAGGCAAATTATTGTGAAGACTAATATATTATATGGTCATTGTAAAACATTTCCATCTGACTCAACTTTGTAGATTTGTATACTCAAAATGTTTTGGTAATTAGATTATTTGGAAAATTTCTTAACCTATAGTCATAAAAATATAGCAACCCATCCCAGTAGAAAATTGTTGTTGTAAGGAGCCATAGAATGATTGTATGGCTATATAAGACTCCTAAGAACTACTTCAGCAACGTTATTTGGCCAGATTGATGTTCCTGCAGAGATTGCAAGTAAATAATATTTTTCAAATGTGGGGAAGCATCTTCTTAGTACCATGGTAAGTTATGCGTATCTAATCAAACTGAGACCTCATGATGTATATGTGTAACTCAGAAATTAGCGTACTTGCATCATAAAGTTTCTTGGGTATTAAATGACATATCTAGAGCATCTCATGCTATTCCAAGGGGGACTTGAAATAATACTAAAGTCCCTAACAATGCACAATGAAGAAAACCTCCAAAAGCTACATATGAAGGATGAACTATCAAAACCTGATCCTAAGTAAACTAGAAACAAAGAGGACGTAGTCAGTCGAAAATAAGTTATTTAGAACAGCATTTTCAAATTGCCTATTCCAACAAAGCAAGCAAGAAACTAAGAGTTTGTCGTCATAATTATGTAACATGTTGGGAAGTCAAACGCATAGAGCCCTTGAAGACAACACATCCTGAAGAGAATAGGATTCCAAAACTGGGAGAGGGTAAATTATATCCCAAAAATTATCTCTCTTAATTATAAAAACGTAAAGTTTGGTAAACGATGGAGCGGTACGTCTAATCCAAGTTTATAATGACCCTTTTAAAATTGGGAAGAGTTAAGAAAACGGCCTTTTAGTACATAGGTATAGAGCAAGTCACGCATTTTAAAGTCATTTGATAGAAAGATTGTAGACAATTAAATATAATATATTGAAACTGTAAATTCACCAGCCAGGATCAAGATTCAGTAAACTTAGTTGAGATATAAGTGTAACTGATGAATAAGTTTCAACTTTACAGCACCATAATAATGCAAGTGGTGAGCTTGAAAATAACATAACAAACACTGAATAATCACAACTTTCTTACAAAGGAGTGTTGAATAATCCATTAGAACGTTTATCCGGCAACTCAATCATTTTCTAGCATCATTACATGTGAACATGTAATTAAGAACTACTAGCTTTTTAGTAAACATATAGCTAATCTCCAAAAGGAATAATAAAATCAAGCCCATCAACATTGATTGTTGCGGCTAGTTTAGAAACTTGAAGTCTTGCACAATGCACAATAAGTACTACAAGTGGAAAATTTTATTCCAATCTAACAACATAAACCAAGCACAATAAAGCTATATCAAATGCAGGTTAACATACTCAGTTACGAATGCAGCTTTTGACGATCCACTCTGGAGGCTGCGGGAACAAGTTGAAATATTCCGGATAATCGGACAAAGGTGAAGGCTGATGTTTATCCAAGTCCAAGATACATCCTGTAGTTGTACTAGTCAAATGCCTTGGGCGATGGACAAATCCGAAGTGTTGAAATGATGGGAAGACATTTTTCAAAAAAGAGGACACAATTACCTTTGGCAACGGACAAATCAGAAGCAGATGCAGAAAAGGAACAGTCAGCCCCTAAGAACAAAACAATATCTCCTAAACTCTTTAACTTCACCCACTCCGTCTCCTTCTCATTAAGCTTAAACAAATGAATCCTTACAGGATTGTGACCAGGGAAGCCGATACGTGTACAATCATAAACATCCACTAACAACAAATCACCCTTGCTCTCCACTAAGAATTTGACGTCTCCACCACCAACCAAAGATTCAGCCACTAACTGAACAGTGGAGCCATACGTTGTACTAGTTCATGCAATTTGCCAAAAAAAAAATAGATAATTCATATAAAATATAAGGTGAGTGTATATATATGGGTGATACGTAGTATTTTCATAAAATGGGAATCAAAAGTTTGAGGAAACTAAACAAAAATGTGGTCCAAAATTCCTTAAATAAAATGTGGTCCAAGTTTAAAGAAGCAAATAGATGAGTTTCACAAGAAATGCAGTCTCTTCTTAGAGTTTTTTTTTATTACAAGTCTTGATAGAACTAATATATAAGAGAAAACTATAGAAAGATATATTACTCATTAGAAAGTTGTAATTTACGTGAAGAGATACAATATGGCATATGGTTTTGAAATGGCTAGATGTGGTTTATGTGAGTCCAGCTATCATTACCGATCAGTTACATCAATTCGGTCAATTAGAAGGATTTTTTAAACATCAGTGGTCAACTCGGCATCTCTTTTGGTTATCTTGTGTTTAAGTAATTTGGAGTGAAAGAAACAATTCAATTTTCAAGCATAAGGAACACTCTTTATTTAAGATGCTTGGCAAAATTAAGCTTCAACGTTTTAGTGGTTGAAAGTGAACTACGCTACTTTCTCTTTTAATTACCATTCTTAGTGGCTTAATCCAAAATTATTCTTGAAAGCAATTACTTAATTTGTATCTATCTTTCTCCTTTTAGCTCCTTTTTGGACTTACTAATTTGTTGACTTAGCCTTATTTTTTGGAACCTTTGTGCTCGAAAATCGAAGCTCTTTGGTAATCTAATTTAAGCTCTTAAAAACCGCTTATATAGCCAATGAGCAACTAACTAGTGTAACTTAACTATCTAGCGTAACAAATTATTGTAACTAATTATATCTTAAATCTTAGTTTTTTTTTAGATGATAAAAAAACTAATGACTTTAACTTTTAGTTAAGTATAGGCGATTTTCATTATGTAAATTGCGTACTTTAATCAATGTACATTTTCCAATAAAGTTTTTTTTATAGAAAAGTCCAAGAAAGTTTAAACTCATAATCACAAAATATATATAAATAATTTTGAGAAATGGTCTCTCAATGCACCTCTTATATACTCAAAAATAGACTATAAAAGCGTGCTTCTCATAAGAGAATTGATTTATGAACATTTTTTTTGACAACCGAAAATGTATTCTACTTTGTTATACAATTTTCCATTTTTTGTATTTTTTGAGCAAACTCAATTGATGTGGAATATTATACGGTATAAGTTTGGTTGTTATATGTGCGGTTATACAATTAACAACCCTCTTCTCATAAATTGCCACATTTTTGGGGAAGTAGATTGAGCAATTATCTTTGGAAAGTTGATGTTATCATTGTAACACAAGCAATCGAGTAGCTGATATTGTGACCAAACCGTTGTTGACACTTGATGTATTCCATAAATCAAGAGATCAACTTAGAGTTTCTGAGGTGCTGCCAAATTAAATTGAATGCATGCATGAATCAGTTTAGGGGAGGAATTGTTGGGATTTATTTTAATGTTGCTATTTATTTGGGTTGAGTTAATAAGTTCCTAGTTTCTAGGTTCCACTAAGTAGAATAAAATTTGTTTTCTTTGTATGATTGAGATTAAGCAATATAAAATAATGAAATTGAAGTTTTATACTTGTTGGATAAAATGATTGAGATTGTCCATGCATGCATGATTGTTTTTACTTGTTGTTGGACAAAAACTTTGCTTTATATAATGTGGATTATGAAATCGAAACTGAATAAAACTGGAAGCTTTGTGGATTAAGGTCTAACAAAGTTAGTTTTTCCATTCCGTAAAACTTAAACAAATTTAAGATGTCTTTGACAGGGGAATAAGGAGATATAACCAAAAGGGTCTTTGACATAGATTGATATGATATAACCAAGCTCATTACAATGTCGTCTTTGTCGTACTCTACATCCGCCACCGCTCCACACCTTTCATGTCTTTTTTAACGCAACATCAATTGGTTATGCTACCTTTTGATGATAAATTTATCATACATCATAGTAGTAGACTAGTAGTATTAAATATCAAACCATCCACAAACCTACCAACTCATGTCTACCTTTTTTTTTTTTATAAACAAAACACGCATGCACGCACTTGCGCGCACGCACACACATATCATGTGTGGTAAAAATCATTTTAGTAAGCTCTTTATGAACACCACGTATTGTTTCTGGTTTGAGGGATTCCAACTCGATAGAAGAGAGTTGAAGATCTTGGCAGAGATTGAAATTGATTCTTAAAGAAACGCAATTGCTCCTCAGGAACTAATTTGTCCTCTAATTAAAATATATGACTTTTTGTTGGTACCAAGTTGGACTACAAGAAATTTTTTAAAGACACAACACCGATTTGAGAAGATAGAGGACGTGTGTATTTTTTCTTCCAAATTGTTATTGTAATAGTATGATATATTGATGCAATTAAAATATAATTTTTTTATATATTACAAAAATAAATTTTTCGACAACTGGTAAAATGTACCCAATTACACATGGCTGTAAAAAAATGAACATGCCCATAAAAAGTCTTCAACTTTTCGAGGTTAGATACCACCAACACCAATGGATGAATCATGAAAAAGAATAGGAAAACATTTATGTGATTTTTTTCACTGTGTGGGGTATAGGTTAAGTTTGTTGCATTTATGTGATTTGAAAGAGAATGAAATGAAGTGATAATGACTTAAAAAGTACACTCTCCAACTTTGGATCTCTTTTTCTCACTCTCAAAATATATTTATATATTTTTCATATATAAATATATTTTTTAGAGATATCCGAATTTTTTCACGAAAGATTATTCCTTTTTTGGGTGGTGTCCTTGTTTATTTGCGAAAATTAGTCATCTTTTTTTCAAGGGAAATTATGTTGGAAAAAATAGGACATAGAATTATCATTAAATATTAAATCAAAAATAAATATTTATACAAATAAATTGAATCTGAATAAAATTAACCAGAGAAAAGAAACTTATTGAATTATTGACTGAGGCATGCAAAATACAATGAGTTTAAGAGTATTTAGGCACCATGGATGGATCACCTGATGTGGTTGGTCTCATAGCTAGTACTCTCCATGATACAGCAGTCACATCTTGCTAGCATCGCACGTGAATTAGAAAAATATCAGGAACAACTTCTTGGATGCTCAAGGGAACTTAGTGTTAATCTTATCAATGGAGTTTGTTGTAAGAAAGAAAGAAAATTAGACATAGTTTATATACAATGCTTCTACCATCTATTTTCATCCTCACTATATTTTCCTATATACATATATATAACCCCTTAATTTAATATCACACGTTGCAATCTTCAAAACCGTTTTTACCTAGTAAATAGAATTGACTAGGTAATGTAACGTTAGGAAAAGAAACGTGCATAGTGTAATATGACTAAGTCAAGATATAAAATAATTAATAAATATAATAATACTTTTTTTTGGTCAAGTAGCCTAGTGGCTAGAGAAATTCACCTTAAAGATGAATAAGGGGGTGTCCGAGGTTCAAACTCCGACCCCTGCACATATTGTGCATTATCCCATAGCAAATGAGCTAAAAACAGTATAATAATATTTAAAATGAATAATTAACCACTTAAAATTCCTACAAATTAATCATCTTTTTTAAGGGAAAAATTAATCATCCTATCCTATAGTGCCAACTCGTACTACTTGGTGTGGTAGAAAACCAATTATTCAAGTTACCATCATATCATATAGTAAAAACAGTATGATATTAATACACTGATTGCTTTGATGATAAATATAGGTGACATTTTTTTTTTCAAAATAAATAAATAAATATAGTTGACATTTTATTTTATTTTTGGCATAGAAAATAAATGACATTTATCTCTTAAAAAATTAACATGTGAGATTTAACATGTACTTCCTCCGTTTTTAAATATAAACAAAAAATAATTTTTTAGGTTCATTCATTTAATGATGTATGTAGTTCATAATATAGACCACATACATCATTAAACGAATGAACTTATAAAATTAATTTTGCTTATATTTAAAGACGGAGGGAGTAACATCTAATTTGTGAGTGATAATTTTTTTTGTCTTTTTGTGTATGATTATTATTATGATTATAATAGAAAACCGCGTTTGGTTGTTGAAAAATATAAAGAAGAAGAATTAATTGCTGCAATACTAGGAGTAGCATTAATAGGAGTAATATTAATTAGGGATAAAGTGTTTTAAAAAGTCAAATAGAACAAAAAAGAAACCTTATATTCATTCATAGTTTTGTGTATATATGCACAAAGAACAAAAATACGTAGTATTCTTCTTCTCTTTAGTTCCATTTACAGAAACACAGCATTGTTAGCAAGCAAGCAACCAGATTATGATTATGAAAGGTCAAGAAAAACAAAACCATTTTTCTTATAAATGCCTGTTTTGGTTGGAACTTGGACGCGCAAGTATAGTGAAATAGTGGTGAAGAAAAACAAAACCACTTTCTCTTATCATTCTCAGGAGGAAAGGGAGGATTTTGGTCCTCCCTCTCCCACCCCGATCGAGTAGACTTGATTGGTTGCTCAATCAAGGTAACAAATTTGTGTACTCGAGGCAAATAAATTTTGTTTTTCTGCTTATATCTTATGTTTAAAGTCTTCTGTTTAAACTTGGAAAAAATGTGGGAGAAAAAAAATGAAGTGTTTAAATTTATATACAAGGATGAAATAGATAGTTCATGCAATTTGCCAAAAAAAATAGATAATTCATATAAAATATAAGGTGAGTGTATATATATGGGTGATACGTAGTATTTTCATAAAATGGGAATCAAAAGTTTTAAATAAAATGTGGTCCAAAAGTTTGAGGAAACTAAACAAAATTCCTTAAACAAAAATGTGGTCCAAAATTCCTTAAATAAAATGTGAGTGTATATATATGGGTGATACGTAGTATTTTTATAAGCAACACACGCATGCACGCACTTGCGCGCACGCACACACATATCATGTGTGGTAAAAATTATTTTAGTAAGCTCTTTATGAACTATTGTTTCTAGTTTGAGGGATTCCAACTCGATAGAAGAGAGTTGAAGATCTTGGCAGAGATTGAAATTGGTTCTTAAAGAAACGCAATTGCTCCTCACGACTACTACCACCACCTGTCCCTATGGAGTAAGTTCTTTATATCATTTAACTATTTTAGTTGTATTTAAGCTTGGACTGAGAATCACTCAATTATTTCAACAATTATCTTCTCTCTAAAACCCTAAAACTTACTCTTAAATATTCATAACAATCGTTGCTAGAATCCATTTTTACCCTTGTTTGATTATGATTGAGCTTAATTTTTGTTTGGTACAGAGACCTCCCACCTTATGATTCTGGATCTCCGAGATCCTCTCCTTCCCTGCCACCTGTTGTCGTGCCGAGGCACCACTACTATCCCTTTCCAATGGGCATGGATGACTTCAACGGGTATGGTTGTTTTTACCAGATTTTTTTTATTTTTATTATTTTCAAAGAAAGAAGAGAATCTTACATTTCTGCGGAGCTTCTCCTTAATCTTCCTGAGCATAACCTCTATGGGGATCGGTGGAGGCGCGCTGGGAAAACAGCTCAGTAGAGTCGGCGGAGGAAGAAGAGAATACGACACATTTTGTGAGGGAGTGAAGAATCAGTGAGTGTGTGTGTGTGTGTGTTGATTTGATTTGCAGAGACTAAGAAGAGAATGGTTAGTGTCTGTGAGAAAGAGAAAGAGAAGTGAAATGAAATGAAGAGAAGAAAATATTACTAATGTTTGTTGGAGCACTTAATTTAAGAAATGTTTCAAATTTCATATGTATGATTAGTAGTGGACTAGTAGTATTAAATACCAAACCATCCACCAACCTACCAACTCATGTCTACTGTTTTTTTTTATATAAACAACACACGCATGCACGCACTTGCACGAACGCACACACATATCATGTGTGGTAAAAATCATTTTAGTAAGCTCTTTATGAACTATTGTTTCTGGTTTGAGGGATTCCAACTCGATAGAAGATAGTTGAAGATCTTGGCAGAGATTGAAACTGATTCTTAAAGAAACGCAATTGCTCCTCACGACTACTACCACCACCTGTTGTTTTCGTTGTCGTTTTATTATTTTTCCCTCCGCCGGATCCCTATGGAGTAAGTTCTTTCTATCATTTAACTATTTTAGTTGTATTTAAGCTTGGACTGAGAATCACTCAATTAGTTCAACAATTATCTTCTCTCTAAAACCCTAAAACTTACTCTTAAATATTCACAACAATCGTTGCTAGAATCCATTTTTACCCTTGTTTGATTATGATTGAGCTTAATTTTTGTTTGGTACAGAGACCTCCCACCTTATGATTCTGGATCTCCGAGATCTCCTTCCCTGCCACCCGTTGTCGTGCCGAGGCACCGCTACTATCACTTTCCAATGGGCATGGATGACTTCAACGTGTATGATTGTTTTTACCAGCTTTTTTTTTTCTTCTCAATTTTGTTGGTAAATCATTCGACTCAGTACTGTTTACTGAACCTCGTCTCTTGTTTGGTGGAGGGAGTACCCTCCAAGATCCTCTCCCTCCCTGCCGCCCATTGTACTGAAACACCACTCGCATTTCTTTCTGCGGGGCACACACCATGACCACCACCAGGGAGTTGTTTTCCCCATCATTTTTGCAGTTGTAGGTGCGATTGGATTTTTGATGTTTCTCTTTTGGGCAGTCCAAAAAGTCATCAAAAGTCTATTTCCCCCCACAACTGCTCCTACCCCACCACCTCCTCCTCTACCCCCCATCGAAATCGAGCTTCAGCGGATTGAGGCTCAGCTGGGCCGTAATGTAAGATGGGTGAAATCTTTCAACTTTTTTTATTTTATTTTTTTATTTTGCTTATAGATTATTAATTTCTTTGTTTTTTTATTTTATTTTGCAGTTTCCACATATTTTTTCAGCCTGGTGATGGAAGATATCTTATGAATTTTTTTTAGTTTCTTATTCTTGTCTGTCATTTCCTTTTAGTCATTGTATTTCTCCACACCCCTTTGATCTTGTATCGTACGTTTTGACATATGATGTCCTCTAAAATCTGTTTATAACAAATGATTTCAATATTTTTTAACTATTATAGATGATCATACTAGAAATGCATGGACTTTTCTTATGCTATTTAATCTGAAACTAGATTCCTTATTTATAATTTAATAACATATGCTTCTACTCAATTTTCATGCAAAAGTAAAACCATTCGTAGTGGTAATGGATCTGAGTTTAATATGCCATCATTTTACTCTTATGTGTACTTTACATCAAACATCTTGTGTGGAAACATTACAACAAAACTCATTAGTTGAAAGAAACCACCATAGACATTTATTAAATGTACACTAGAGCATCTGTGCTTTCATTGGAGTTGTCCTTGACATACTTACTTCTCTTGAGGTTGTTGACTTGATCCGTGGGAAGAAACCATGTTACATTGAGAAAATTGACATCTTTTGGTGTTAATGCTTTGGAAAGTATAATAAACTTCAGATTAATCTATCTTTTATTTTTATTTTTAAATAGGTTGACAAATTTTGAAATATTCGTTCCAATCTGCTTAGTTTTTTGGTAATTGTCAAAAGTGTTTTGATAAGTTACTTATTGAATAGTTTAGGGTGAATTTCAAAAAGCAATGTTTTGATAATTTAAGAAATGTTTCAGATTTCATATGTATGATCAGTAGTGGACTAGTAGTATTAAATACCAAACCATCCACCAACCTACCAACTCATGTCTACTTTTTTTTAATAAGCAACACGCATGCACGCACGCGCGCGCACATATATACGAGAAAGTTACTTATAATTGGTAGCAATATTTAAAAGTTCTAGGAACATTCTCATTTCTAAGTTGGTGAGGATTGAGAATAATTAAGCAACCACCTCTTCCTTGTTTATTCAACTATATCAATTTTGTCATACTAGTACTATCATGGCCATAACATATTCTTTTTCTACTTATTTATTGAATTATATCCTTCTAATTCTTCTAGTAAAAAGAACTATTTTACAAAATTTTAGTAGTGTTTTTCAATATAATAACAAATTCAAAAATGTACAATTCATCAGAAATAAGATGTATGACGGAGGATTGACACAGCATAAATAAAAAAGAAAAGCTGCTTGCATATGGGTTTTTTAGTCGGAAAAAAAGTAAAATTAAAATGAAAATAAAGACCTAATTTCGTCATAACAATTTTCATTAATTTATGTATCTTATATATTTGATGTATTTCATTATAAGTACTATCAAAAAGACAGCACTCACGTGTCCAGTCTTTCCGCTCTTTTTACTGCCCTAAAATTTAAAAATTATGAACTATATTTTTTTTATGAAAATTTGATTTTGATTAAAACTAAAAATATAAATGTTTGTTGCTTTCTAGATACGACATACTAAATTAAACATGATTATCTATTTCAATATATAACACCAAATATAACAAAAAAAATATAGTCTAAATTTTTTTTTTTACACCAACAACAATTTTATTATAGAAAAAGTTGTTTAACGGTATAATTTGAATGATGAAAAAGTAAGTATAAATATACTCATCTAGTTTGTTACACTTTTCAAATGATAAAGGAAAAAAAAACAAAAAAAAATAGATATTCATATCATGTTGGTTACATTTGTTTTGATATTTAAATTTATTCTTATTTATTTGTTACTTGTGTTATTTGTATAAAAAATAGAGGATATTTTTGGAAAGAAAAATCCAACTCAAAAGTGCTGAAAGTGGTAGTTTTTTTTTTTATATATATAGTATAGATGCATTTAAGCCACAAACAATTCGACTAGGTGTGACCATAAAAAACTAAACATAAAAAGAGATGTCAAACCACTAAAATGGTGAAAATTATACTCCATCTGGATCAAAATACATGTCGCAGTCAATCACTTCATATAAATCAATGTACAACTTTGATTATTAATATCTTTAATTATCTAAAGTAAAAAATTATAAAAATTTAATATTTTGAAAATATTTTATCAAGACAAATCAAACATCTTACATGTCAATATTTATATTCTTATATTAGTTAAAATGTATGGTCAAACAAGTTATATGAATAATGCACATTACAAAATTTCGACATATTAAGAGAGTATTGATTAGCACACTTAGAAAAATAATATCCTATATCATTTCCCACCGCCTCCACCTTTAGCCCCTCGATCTGAGCCTCCTCCACCATCATGGTTATTTCCATAGATGTCCACTATTGGTGGTGGTGACCACCTCCACCATGATGCATGGCCATGTATGTCAACCATTCATTGATTCATTCATTCAGTCACTCATTCATTCAAAGTCACTCATTCATTCAAGTATTCATTCATCATTCACTTATTCATTCATTTATTCATCCAGTCAGTCACTCATTCATTCAGCCACTTGATGACAGTCTGAATTATGTATTTTTATTATAAATTGAAGTTCACAAGTAAGTTTAAGCAGCAAGAAAAGCAAGAAAAAACTAAAGAAAGTGAAAAAGGGGATCGTGTCACGATTACTGAAAAACGTGTCACGATTTGGAGCTTTCAAGAAAAATGCATTCGACATTGGTGAAAACGTGTCACGATGGCAAAAAAGTGACACGATTATGAAAACCCTAATTTGGGTGGTTTGTTACACAAGAAGAAACGTGTCACGATTTACTTAAATCGTGCCACAATTTTAGGAGCAGTTGTTGCCTATTTAAGCTGAAGACTATTCTGAAAACAAGGGTTACGAATTGAGAAGAGCAAAGTGTGATTTTGAGACTACAAGACGGCTAGGAGGGCGATTTCTTCAACCTTCTATCAGTTCATGTATGTTTTGATTCCATTATTGATTATGCTATTTGTAAACTCGATTATGAGTAGCTAAATCTCTTAGAGATTAGGTCTGAGATGATTCTTTGTAACTCTAATTGAACCATGTTGCTGTGAAACTCTATTTATTGTGAATGACAATATAGTTTTTATTCAATTCAATTGTTCTTAATGCTTTTTATATCCTGATCAAAATATAAACATGATTTAGTGATAATGAATGACTACTGACCATAGCTTTCTACTTAGACCTAATTGAATTGTTCTAACAAATATGGTCAGTCTAGGAATGGATAATCGTTTGTTAGTGATATTAGGTTAATGTGCTTAAACCTTCAAAGATTATAGACCACTTAAGGAATTAGGGGTTGTAGTTTGAGAAGAGGGTCCTAACTCAAGGGATTGATTATGACTATTTTGTTAACTATCGTGGAATTAGAAAATCATTCATAAGAATAGGTGCAGTATACCAATTAGGGGAACATAGATGATTCGAAAGACCTGATCTCATCACTCTTCATATATTCTAACCAAATCTATATTTTCAAACCGAATCTTTATTTTATGTTATTTAATTTTATGCAATCAAATCAAATCTAAACAAAATAATTTATACATCCTAAATATTTACTCTATTGTTAAATTGAGATTAACACAGTCCTCGTGGATACGAACTTATTTTATTACTTCGATACATTTTTAGTACACATGTTAAAAGTCTATCACGACTCATTCATTCGTTCGTTCATTCACCCACTCATTCATACATTCGTTCATTCTTTCATCATGCACTCATTCATTCATCATTCTTTCAATCATTCAACTACTTATTCATTCACTCATTCATCATTCACTCACTCATTCATTCATTCATTCATTCATTCACTCATACATTCATCCAATCATTCAGCCACTTATTCATTCACTCGTTCATTCATTCTTTCATCATTCACTCACTCACTCATTCATTCATTCATTCATCATTCATTCAATCATTCAACTACTTATTCATTCACTTGTTGAAACTTATGCATTTGTTCTTTATTTTTATTTTTAATGAGTTTACTTGTTTTAAACATATAAAATATTTATAAGTTTCATAAAATCTTTTTTATCAAGTAGTCTGGTGTAAGGGTTCCACACACCAAGGCAAAGGAGAAAATCAATTCAGTTAGAGCAATTCAGGATATTGGTGAAGGAAGAGTGGCAATATCAGAATGAAGGACTAAGTGAGAAGGCAACTTATAGGGTGTATGAATGATATGATTTATTCCCCTCTTTAGACTCTCCCTCTCCCTCTTCCTCTCCCTCTCCCTCTGAGAACTTTCTTTTCTGTTACTAGTAGAATTGTAAGATCACTATTCCTCCTGAGTTCATGTAGTGAGAGTGAATTATCTTTTAATTGAGTTATAATAGCTGGTGTCTAGAATCGCACACTATAAGTATGGAGAAGTGGAAAATATGAAATTCGAACCTCTACCCATACATTTCAATATCCATAGAGCTACCATCTTAGCTACATTTACATGACACTTTCTCGAAATTTTATTGTAAGTCAATTTTGTCATTTTCACACTTATTAAGCAATATAGTTAACTTTGTATTGTAATTTGTAAAAAGAAATTACGTTGTTTTACAAATTTATCCCTAACTAATGACATGGGAAAGACTAAAGAGATATCAGTAAAGAAAAAAAATAAGAAAGAGAGTAATGAATAGTTATGACACAATAGAAAGAGAACAATAATGTTCTATTGAAATTTTGTGAAAAAAAAAAAATAATGTTCTATTGAAATTGTAATACTTTGGGTGGGAAGAAGGATATATGATAGAAAAATCTTTTATATCTAATCCTAGCAAATATGCTTATCCTAATTGCCAAATCCTAAAGTAAAGTATCCATTGTAGGATAATTGCTTGTAATTGTATCCATTGTCCTCGTAGTTTTGTTGTTCTCTTCCCACTATTTAGAACTTGAAACAAGTGGATTCAGTGTTCTTTTCACGTAAACATATGTTAAGCACATTTTATTTCTCCCAATTAGATTCCTGCATAGACGTAAAAAATGTGGGATCAATGTTCCTGAGCCATGTTATGACATAACTCAAACATATGTATAACTTAGCACAAATATGACCACATTTTGCTGTAAAAAAACACGTCATTTTAACTTTTAAATCAGGAGAAATAGTAATATAAAACATTGCACTACAATGAGACCCAAAAATTAATAATGAAACAGAGGTTGATATAAAGACAAAAAAATCAAAATGATATGCTTGACATATTCACTACGTGATAGGAAATGTATATTTCTCTTCACCAAGGACATGTTCATATATGCTCCATTTGTTCAAAATAGCGATTTGTGTATAATTTAGGGTTTGTTTGTTATATATTATAAAAATAGTAACTTTTTCTTAAAAAAAAAAAGTGATTTTGATATTCAATAGTTTATTATCTTTTAAAAAAAAAAAAGATATTCGATAATTTATAACTTCTTCTTTAGAGATTTTAAAATAAGCTTAAGTTTTTTTTTTTTTTTTTGAAGAAAAAATAAGCTTAAGTTATTTTGTGTTTATTTACCATATATAATGGAAATAACTTTAAAAAAAAAATCAGTTATAAAAAGTGATTATTATGTTTAAAAAAAGACTTTTCTTCTTTTTAAAAAATGTGCTTTTGTCGATCATCTAGTTAAACTCGACAAAACTTCACATATGACTTCAAATTTGAAACAATAAATTTTACTTTTGTGTGAGTAAAAGGGAACAAGGCCTTTCATTAATTATAATTGAAATGCTTGCATTTACATTGTGAGACATGTTACAAATCTTGGGGATCACCTAATAAGGACGTTAACGACCTACTTCTTTCCGAATACAACAACTTACCCTATGGTTGGGAGAATTTAGTTTTGTTCAACATATGTATGCATATATAGTAAAATCTATAACCCTGGTCCCTCCTATACATTTTGCATAAAATGTAGATATTGTAAATTGTTGAGTCCTTAACAATTTGATCTCTTAGCTTAATTGCGATATTTTTAGAGTTTTCTCGCTGATAATAAAAGTCAAACACAATTCTAGCTGGGTGTCACTATATTTCTCTCTCTTTGACCATATTTGATCTGTTATTTTCCTTTGAAAGGGACTGAAGTTAATTTGAAAACATGCAAAATAATTCATTAATATACATTTTTGTTATGGACAAATATATTTCTCTAATGGACGAACCAATAAAAATCAATTTTTTATTCATAAATGTATACACTAATATATATATTAGTTACTTTCAATGGGTATAATCACTACTTGGAGGTATATATAATTACTTTTATCAATTTTCTGTTGGGCCTGTATTCATGCTATCTGAAGGTACATTTGTCACTTTCCTTTCAGATTATCTGATTTATTATGTATAGTGTGATATATTTTATAATTTTACTACAAATAATCATTTATGATTTTATTTATTCATAAGGTGTAACTCAATGGTTTTTTTTTTTTTTTTTGCTGAAGAAACCAACATGGACTATATTAATAATAAAACCAAACGCCTTAGCACAAGGTATACCACAGAGGAAGAGTTACGTCAGCAACAGAGTTCGAACAGGGAACCGAAAACAAAAGGAATAAAAAATTTATCAAATATCCAAGCACATAAGAGGATTCATGTGTCACTTGTGATAATCAAAACTCAAAAGCAATGCTTGCAAAATTTTGTCTTTAGCCACACAAAAGACAATAACTTTATATTCTCTAGGAGTTTAGATAGAGAGTTTGTTCTCGCGTGCCCTGCAAAAATTTCATAAATATACGTAATCCGGACCAGATTGACAAGAGGAATGCTGAGAAAAATTTGGGTGGTGAATGGTTTGATTTCGTCATAGACCGCGGCTTACAGGAGAATGACTTATTGATATTTGATTTGGAAGATCCACCGACCAAAATGTATGTCAAGCATGTCCGCATCCAGTAAGCAACAGGAGGGAGTGGTTAGTTTTGGAATTGAAGATGATCACGTAGTTTTGGAAATGTAATTTTGTAATCCGTAGTGCATGAGTACTTTAAAATCTGTGTTGTAGAGCTTGTGTTTTGATCACAAAATCTGAATATTTTGGTTTAGTTTCCAACCATATTTTGTACTCTAAATTAACCATCATGGTGGACACATCTTAAATTTGATATGTTATTATAATGTTACTATTATATTAGTAGTATTCTATTTACAACTAAGTTGATGTGTATAAACATAATAATATAGCTTGTAATTGACATCAAGTTATATACTTCAACTCATAATTTATGGTAAGAGATTATATTTACATTAGTTTCAAATAGAATACTACATATTTTTGTAGAATATGCTTAGCTAATAATTTTCGAAAAAAGGTAATTCGACCCGTGCGAACGGGTTTGTAACTAGTTTAATTCTAGAAAAAAAAACAACTTTAAACCTTCTTTTAGTCAATTTCGACCATAAAACTAAATTTGATTCACACACCTCAAAACAACCAATCCTAAATTTTGTCAAAAAAAAAAAAAAAAAAACCAACCCTAAATTGTGAGTATACCTTACTGTTTGGATCCCCGCATTCGCACCGATTAAACTTTGATTTTTCTTTTGAATTTAATGGACTTTTCTTAGACCAAATATCATAACACTACAATTGAATAAATATTATAACACTACAAATTTTTGTTAAATGTAAAAAACTTCATTGATAACATGATCGGATGGAGTGTCATATTTTTATATTTAGAAGTTATAATTATATATTTGAATGCATGCAACTGGAAAAATAATAAGAACTTTTAACGTTTTAGTTATGTTTAAGTATAATACTTTCCTTAAAAAAGTATAATTCTTGTAAAAAAAAAAAAAACAATATAATAATTAACATTGAGCACTACTTGCACTAAAAATAAATTTCATGCATAATAATAATATAAAATATAAAAAAACAAATAGTGCCCTGAATTAGTTAATTCCTTGTGAAGTATCGGAGAATATATCAAATTTATATTATAAAAATGGACACTTTGCAATACGATGATAAATCACATATTGCAATACTAATTTGTTTTAGAAACCTATTTAATTAAAAAAAGTCGAACGATAGACCACATAAACAAATGAGTACTACATTTTTTTGCTTCACATAAATTGAAGGAAAATTTCACTTTAGATTTTATTTTTGTCATTTGTAGTTTGGAATAGAAGGCTAATATATGGATATATTGAAGCTGATATTCATACAAGCTTAGACCGTTTAACTAAAATAGGTTGCAGCCCTCCTATGCCCCTAGCTTCGATAACATTCTTGTGTTGTGTGACAGCCCTTAACTTTTAAGTAGTTTTACGGAGTATTACAGGATCTGTAAGGAAAAAATAAAAAAAATTACTGATTAGGTTTCTAGCTTGATCCTCCTTTAAGAAATGTGATCTATAATGGATTTATTTTAAGGGCTGCTTATAGAAATCAAACCGCCATTGTCCTAGGGGTTTTGTTGCTTAGTTAAGAGGGCAATGGAGAACAAAGTTTAGTTAATAGGTAACTTTTCTCATAAATATGATTTTCCAACCATGCCAAACACTTCAAAAAGGTTAACACAAAGGAATGATGATAAGAACCAAATTGTTTGATTACAGTAGGAGCAATAATTATCAATGACATGCAGAAAATACAGTGCAAAACCTCTACAAAAAATAAAGAAAAGAAAATATACAAATAGACCAGGACTTTAATTCTACAACCTCGTACAAAACCTCTCTACTTTCTCTATCATATTTTATCTACCTCTTAGCTAGACTTAGTATAATTTAATTCTTGCCGGTACATAGTAATTTTTTTGTCCTTATCACAAACTCTCCTTTTCCTTGATAAGATAGAACTTTCTATGTTAAATTGAGCAATATTCAACAGGACCCCGTGCCTGTGATATTATAGCTAATTATCTTCATGATGATTTTGATTTTTCACCTAACACCTACCTCCTACACTCCTTCAATGGAAACCACCTTCTCCCCCCTTCCTCTCCTATGTGCATAAGAACAGAATCTTTCCACAAATCTCATGCATCTTTAGCAATACTTAATAAGAAGTATAGTAATACATCCATCAACATACATATTTGGTAAGACCAATATTTAACCGTGCGAGGTGTTAGTATTACTCTCTCTATTCATAATCGACTCACAAATTCAATTTCCGATCTAACATACTAGTAATTTTTATTTTTTTTTCATTTTTCAATCTTTTAAATTAACAATGACCCATTTTTATATATGTACCATCCGACCACACCTTTATATTTAAGGAACTTCCATCTTATTATTATTTATTTTTGACAAAAAGGAACTTCCATCTTTCTAATTTATAAGATTCTTGTGATTTCCTCCGGAAAAAAAACATACTTGTAATCTTTTTCTTTTTAATATTCTCACAACCATTTTTTTTTAATCTTTGATTCTAAAAAGAATACTATACCCTCCTAAAAAAAAATATTATAATAATTTAGAGTTTGATGAAAGATAAACAAATTATAGTCAAGAATTATTTCATCCATCAATTAAACATAAGTTGTTCTATACAATTCTTCTTTTTAGAACTGAGCTACATTTTTAAGACATGTATTTTAATTTTAATTTTAATTTTAATCCTTGCATATAGTTTTTGTCCTTATCATAAACGGTCCTTGCTGAAGTGTATTCTGTGGACCCAACACAAGATCATACCAGACTCTAACTAAACCCAGAAAACAAACAAAACAAAGCTCTCACACTCTCAACTTTAGTTTTTCCCATTTCACTTTCATTTTTCCATTTTATTTTCTCATTTCACTCTCCAGAATGCAAATCAAATTATAGAAACTTCTTCTTCACTTGCTCGCTATACTTGTGTAACAATAACATCAACCATTTTATTGTAAGAATCTCAACTTTCTTTATTCTCTTCAAACTTCAAATCTTTATTTATATTTATTTGTATATGTTGAAATGTTAATCCATGTTTCTATTTCCATTCTTCTGTTCTTTATTGCTTCATTTTCATTCTCCAACTGTTATGTGTTTTTGTTTGTTCAAAGTTTACGTTTTTTTACATGGGTATTGTTTTCTGATTAAAACTTCATATGCCTGTCTATTTTCTAGGTTTCTACAATTTCATGCTATTTCTCAACAAGATCAATATCATTCAATGAATGTTAGAGCTACTAAATGTGTTTTTATATGTTTAAACTTAGTAAGTTTGCATTTTTTCACATGGCCATTGTTTTGTGATTAATAGTTGAAATGACTATTTTCTAGGCGTTTTTCGATTGATTGAGATTTTACTTATGGAAATGTAATGTATATTTGATGATTCAGTTTAACCTATAAATATTTCAATTGAAGAAACTTGTTGGTCATTTATTGATTTTTTGTTTTTTTTTTTCCTTTCTTCCCAGGTTTTTATATTGTGTCTGTGATTTTAGAGGCTTTCCAGTTTCCACAGTTGAATAATGGATGTTGAGGCTTCTGATACGCCAAAAATTTGTGGTGGTGGTGATGATGACAACGTGAAGAAGGAACCTGTTTCTTGTCAAGACTTTGAATCAAGTTTCAGAACATGTTGCAGTAAACATGATACGGCTACGCTGCCAGTTAAGAGGCTGTTTGATAACAGCAACTCCTTGCATACTGTTAAAAAATCAAAGGCATCACCATATGATGATCACAGTAAACATGGAGATGGTATTTTGTCGTCGAGTACAGCTAAAAAGCCGAGAAAATCAGCTGATGAATCATTTTCCTCGCTGATGAAAGAACTTCGATTGGTACAAAACTCGTTTAAGAAATGCAAAAGGAAGAGGCGAGTAGAAAAAGAGAGATTGCAGTCTGTAAAGAAAGATATTGAAGAGTGCTGCAAAGAGCTTGAAGATAAGAACAATCAAGTAAGTCGTTTTAATGAAATTCATGATGTAATGAAGGGAAAAGTTGAAATGACGGAAGAGGAACTCAGGGCTCTTTCCCAAAAGGTTGCTGAATGTACTGTGGAACTTCAGGTCAAAGAGAAAGATCTTGATGCGATGAACAAATTAGTTGGTGAAGAAGCGGAGAAATTAGAGTCTGCAAAGAAGAAATCGATGCATATAATATCAGAAATGAAGAATAGCTGTGCTCTAATGAAGGAATTTGAGTCAAAGCAGAAGCAATTTAAAGGTTGGGTTAAGGAACTTGAGTCAAAAGAGAAGCTGTGTCAAGAACGCGTGGAGGAGCTTGAGTCAAAGGAGAAACACTATGAAGAATGGGTAAAGAAGCTGGATTCGAGAGAGAAGCAGCTTGAAGACTGTATGAAGGAATTTGAGTCAAAGGAGAAGGAACTTGAAGGTCGTATGAATGAGCTTGACACAAAAGAGATTCAACTTGAAGGATGAGCAATGGAGCTAGAGTCAAAAGAGATGCAACATGAAGGCCGGGTGAAGGAGTTTGAATCAAAAGAGAAGGATTTTGAAAACCAAATGAAGGAGCATGTATTGAAACAGGAGCATTGAGAAAGCCAAATGAAGGAGCTTCAGTCAAAAGAGAAGCAACTTGAAGGCCGATTGAATGAGCATGAGTCAAAGGAGAAGGAATTTGAAGGCTGTGTGAAGGAGATGGAATATAAAGCGAAGCATTTCGAAAGCATGGTGGAGGAGCTCAAATCAAAATTGAGGTCGTTGAAAGAACAACTTCAAGAACTTGATTCTAAAGAGAAGCAACTTGATGGTCAGGTGAAGGAGCTGGAATCTAAAAAGAACCACTTTGAAAGACAAGTTAAGGAGTTTGAGTCAAAAGAGAGTCAACTTGTAGGCCAACTGAAGGAGTTTAAATTAAAAAAGAAGGAATTTGAAGGCCAACTGAAGGAGTTGGAATCAAAAGATAACGAACTTGTAGGCAAAGTAAAGATGTTTGAATCAAAAGAGAAGGAGTTTGAATGCCAAATGATGGACTTGCTATCAAAACAGAAGCATGTCGAAAACCAAATGAAGGAGCTCGAGTCAAAAGAGGAGAAATTCAAAGGACAAGTGAAGGAGTTTCAATCAAAAGAGGAGGAATTCGAAGAACAAGTGAAGGACATTAAATTAAAGGAGGAAGAACTCGAATCAAAAGAGAAGCATTTTGCAAGACAAGTTGAGGACTTCAAATCAAAACAGAACCAATTTCAGGTACGATGGAATGAACTGGAGTCGAAAGAGTACAAGTTCGATGAAAAGGTGAAGGAGCTCAGCTTAAAAGTAAAGCAGTGTGAAGGACAAGGCAAGGATCCTATGTCAAAACGGAGTAAATTTGATGGACAACTAAAGGAGCCAGAGTTCAGGAAAAAATGCATTGATAAGGAAAAAGAATCCGGTAAATGTTCTTCTTCATCTAGTTTATTGAAAGAATTTTATTATAAGTGTTCCTCTCAGTGATGATGATGATTTTTTGTTATATCCTGATCTACTTAATCCTTTAAACACATTTTTAATCATGTTAATGTTTGTATGTCTTGGTCAATTTGAAAAGCTTTTACTGATTTCATATCACACCCACAGACTTTCAGACTAATCTGGATTATATTTTCACCCTTGAACATTTTATGTATCTCTTAAGTGAAAAATCTCGTGTTTTTATCCATGGCTAAGGTTTTATTATAAATTTTATGACTTCTGTTTATGTCTAGACTCTAAGTCTCAAGTAACAAGCAATATAAGCAGTACTTATATTGCACAACAAAAACATAGAAGGGTGTGTAAAATTTGCCATTGTTTAACAAGTGGAAGATATAAAGCCTAGATTGCACAAAAACATAAAAGGGTGTGTAAAATTCGCCATTGTTTTACAAGTGGAAGATATAAAGCCTAGATTGCAGTGAAAACATAAAAGGGTGTGTAAAATTCGCCATTGTTTTACAAGTGGAAGATATAAAGCCTAGATTGCAGTGAAAAAGGATTTTAGAGAAAATGCTATCTAGTTTTGTATAACATGGCAGATTGGTCATATAAAATTGTCCCATGAAGAGCTTGTTTAGCAACGACCAGCATCCAGCATTAGAGCTTGTTCCATGACTTTCCCTAGATTATCTGTAAAACTCAACACCAGCATCCAACATCTTTACTCGCCAAGATCTAGTTCATTCCAATATTTAGTATTAATGCAGCCTTAACTCATCAATGTCATTCTTGCATACTATATTTTTTTATTTTCTTAATTCTTACTGTCACTATCATTTACTGATGTTTCTATAAATATGAAGAGCTTAAATATCTACTATCTAAATATGCAGTTGCATCTTACATGGATGGTCAATCAAGTCGTGCCTTTGGTAGTACAAGTTTGCAGTTGGACACAAGTGAGAAAACTGATGGAGTTGAGTCACTTTACAATGGTATTTTAGCTAATCTGCAAGAATCATCAGATCCATCAAAACTTGTTTTGGAAATGATACTGAACCCCATCTTTCCACTGTGTCAAAAGGGAGACAATGTTGTCATTATTGTTGATTACCAAATCTATCTTCTGGAACAACTGATGAGAATCTCACCAGATATTGAACCTTGTGTGAGAAAAGAAGCATTGAAGCTAGCATTTGATTTGAAAGCTAACATGAAAGAAAATACTGAATTTTTTTTGGCGGTTCTTGGTTTTCTGATGCTTTTGTCAATTTATAAATTGCTTGATTCTTTTGATGAAGATGAAGTTTTGGAGCTTTTTGCATTTGTTGCTCTGCACAAAATTGCCGTGGAGCTGTTTGAAAGCCTGGGTTTTGCAAACAGAGTTTCTGGTATGTTAATTTAGATAAGCTTTAGATATTTTATCATGATTATCAAATGAGTTTGTGTCTGTTGTTAATTTCCCTACCATTCCTATCTGCGGTCATGAGGTGGTTATACCTATTCATGATGAAAAACCTTAAGTTTCTAGTTTTTTAGATAGTGCAGAATTCTAAATAGGGACTAGTTTTACCCAGTTTATCATTTCTGGTGGATGTAGTTTGGAGAAATTTATGTTTTAAATTCAAATTATATTGAAAATGACATAGAAAAAGTAAATATTAAGATTCATGAAGTGTAAAATCTATTTTTTACCTTGTTTTTGTCCTACAGTTTTATGGATCACAGTTCACCACATTTATACATATCAAAATAATTAGTAGAAACCAAATCACCTATATATCTTTCTTGACATGTCAGTAATAAAGACTAACAATTTAGAGAAAGGCAGTTGGCATTTCAAAGCTTTTTTTTTGTTTTGTTGCCAGAATGCCTCCATTTATTAATTGGAGGAGCAAAAATGGAATAGTTTAAAGGCAATAGGTGAAATAAATCCTTTTAAGAAATTGGTAAACGATATGAAATTGAACTGATATGTAATTGGCTTCATTTTGTTTCACCAACAGATCTCACATTTGTTAAGAGAAAATTGACATCTTGATTTTAAACTTAATGCTTTGAAAATGAAATAGACTTGAAATTTATCTCTCATTTTATGTATCTCTTCTATTTTCTAAATGGTTTGACAAATTGTGAAATGGTCAGTTCAATCTGCTCAGTTTTTTTTTTTTTTTTTTTAATATTGATGTCTGCTCTAGTATGTTTTGATGAAGTGAAATTTCTTGCATCTTGCAGATTTTGTTAAGCATCTTATCAACAGGAAGCAAATTGTTGCAGCTGTTAGATTCAGTTGTGCGTATGACTTGGATGATGAGGATCAGTTAGTTGATATGTTGCGAGAGCACGTCCAGAATGCCAAACTGATTTGTGAGAGCTTTTGCAAGAAAACCAACTCCATTGAAATCAAGGTTCTTCCGTTTTTCTTATTGAAATTCTATTTTAACAAACATTCCATTCCATTCCATTTCCACACATACCCTTGCATGATAGTTATAAATAACTGTTACTGTGTACTTGAATTCAGGATAAGGCCAGAGATCAAGAAATTGCTAGTCTCGGGACTGTTTTACAATGCATTTCAGAGAACAGACTAGAATCTGCGGATCTGCTTCATAAGGAGATTGACCATCGCATTCTTGTGCTAAAATCACATAAAGGCAATTAGTTTTTGGAGTGGAACAACCTAATGTAAAGAAATGGGGTAATCGAAACGTGCTAACTTACACACTACTATTGTTGGGGTAGTGTAAGTTCAAGTGACTCTCTCTCTTACTATGTGTAAAAGGTGTAAATGGAAAGAATGAAAACTCATGATATAGTTAACAGGGTTACCTTTATTTCTTAGCTTTCTTTCTGGTGTTTTTTATTTATTTAATTTTAGAGGCGTAATTTTGTTATTATGTTGAAATGTAGTTTGAACAGGTGCCTATTTGTTGTTCTTGTTGTTGTGATGAACTGAATTAGAAAACCTTATGTTTAGGTGTGTAACTGTGTATTGTTGATCAATTTGATCAATTAGGAGCTATTTTTATTTTCTTTGTTTTCTATTCTATCTATACTTGGGCATGGTTTTTTCTATCCTTGTATTTTCATATGAAAGGCAATGCATTAAATTTAGATTGTTCAGAAAGAACCTTTGTTTGATTTTGGTGGTTGTTCATTGGATCTGAGTTGCAATGGCTGCACATGATGAAAATGATAAAAGCTAAACATGTCGTCAAAGCGGAGTCTGATATATAATACATCTGTGTTGCTCGAGTATTGTTGGCCACGGATGGATTCATTTCTCCATGTGCAAATTTGTATGCTAGAATAATAATTGGTCATGTGCATTTGGTGGAACTTGATGTTTGTATGCTTAAGATGGTTTTGAAATAGTCCTGTTGAGTTATGCTATAGTCTGCAAATTGTTGTTTCTGTCTAGTCTTAATTAACTGCAACAATGTGATGGTTTTATGAACATTAAGTTTGTTTATTTGTGTATACTTGTTTTAGCACATGATAGAATTATCCCTCAAGTATATATAGTTTGTTTACTCTACGTTGATTTTGTTTATTTAGTCAATTATTAATACAATATTTTGAGATCTACATGGATACAGATACTTCAGTGCTTTTCATTTCACTTTGTTTGTAGGTTTACATTACTTATTACTTATTTTTCTGGACTGTTTGAAATGATTGTACATTATTTATTATCTTGTTTATTGCATATAATCTGTCAATGAACTAGTTTTAATTTAATCAATATTTTTCCATAGATGAAATTTATTTGAGATCTATAAGTTTGAAGTTTGAACCACCAAAGCTACCTATAACTGTGAACTTCAAAATAGGAAACAAGCACGCTTTGTCTGTACTTAATATTTAGAACATTTCCTTATATCTTAAGATAAAGATCTCTGTTGTCTTGTTTATATTGTAATCGATTTTGTTTTGTTTTGTTTTTGTTTTTTAGATTAAGATGAAGGCAATAAGGAAGAATGCAGTTACTGAAGCGATGATGTATCAAGATGTGGCTGAATTGTAAGATTGCAATTTTAGTTGTAGTTTATTTTATGAGTTAGTTTTTACACTTTATGGATTATTGCTTCATAGACATACAATTGACTTGACTGCAGCAAATTTGAATATTCTAATTACGTGTAAGATTATGATGATTAATAGTATTAAATAATTTATGACAATTTTCATTTTTTTTCCAGCTAATTTTCATAAGTTCTTTAACATTGGAAAGCTTAAACATGATAACAAATATTTGATGAATAATGTAATGAAAAAGAACAATTGTTCACCAAAAGACTAGCAAAACAATGTTACCCTTCAGCTTAGATACTTGAAGCTTTAGATAATAGTAATGTGTAGCTCCATCAAGTCAAGAATGTCTTATATTAGATCAAAGTGAGCAAAGATTCATACTCTCATATTGTAAATCAGAAAGTTAGATTCCGCACCCTAAACTCTTTTATAAGCCTCCTCCATGAACAATTGCAACCTTATATGAACTAGTTACATTGCTTAGACACTTACTTATTTCAGTTGCATAAGTTTCTCTGAGCTAGATACTAATTCAGCCTAGTCTTAATTACAAGCAATCCAAACCTAGCTATAGATCATCAACTTGAGACTTCATACAATCATGTTGGTGAACAATTTCAAAGTGTAAATTGATACACTCAAACCCATCAAATCTGGTCTAAATGTTTGAAAGGCTGCCCCTGTTTTGTTTCAAATGTGGACTGGTAGGACATGCGGCGAACAACTGTAGAAGTCCTCTAAAGTAAACGCTTCTAGTCAAGATGATGCTCGCTGCTTGTGGTCAAATCAGTTAGACCAAATAGTGATAGATCCGAAGTCGGTTTTTTTTCCTTCATAAACCCAGCAAAATTTAGTCACTTTGGTCAGCTCTGTCCGACTGTTTCGGTTAGCATTCAGGCCAAATTCGCTCAAATTTATGTTGTGAACATCATTATTTCAGACCCTAAACTCCAGGACAGCATGGAATCCAATGAAGGAGAAGATTGCTTAGAATGCAACGAAGAACGCTGCTCAATTAAAAGACAAAGAATAGAACTCAGGGGAGAAAGCTCCTAGGCTGGAACAAAGTTACACATTGCATCAAAACAGCAGGCCCTTTGGACTCAGAATCCATGGACTTTGGCTGAAAATTGATGAATACATAGAAATATTTGTGGTCTCAGGACAAAACAGTATCCCCATGTATTTCTAACTTATCTTAATCTATTTCTGTTGCAGTTACAAGTTTTTGGGCTGATTTAAGCTTCCACCTGCTATTTGCTTATCCAACTCCTTAACCTCCAACACCAAGTTTTGTTTCATATTGCTTTCAATAGTGTTGCATTGGAAGTTTTACATAATTCTCTTACAAGTTTTTGGGATGATTTGAGCTTCCTCCTGCTAATTATTTTTGTATTTTGAATGGACAAACAAAATTGCATTTGCTTCTGTATTATAGCAACAAAATTCAACTTGACTATACATAATCCCCTCTAATCAAACTCCATATATATCAGAAATAAAAGGATCAAAGAGATGTAGATTAGCTTCATAGGAGAAGTATGATTGATAAGAAGAAATATAGGGAAAACCATTAGAATTCATATTGAATTGAATTGAAAAAGATTAAAGAGTAATGAGTACATGGATGGTCTTTTATAGACCTAAATTACACTTAACCACATGTGTAACTAACTATAGTTCTAACTAACATTTAACTAACTCTAACTAGCTTTACCAACTATAGTTATCTTGACACAAACTATAGTTATCTCAACAATATAAGACGATCACAATACTAACCAAAGGCATGCATCATATTCCACTTCTCCTTGCAAACAGTTGAGAAACAGTCGCACTTAAGCACCAGAGTGCCTTAACATGACTAAACTAACTAACAAAAAACATATTTGACCACTAAAAAAATTAACGAAAGACAAATTTAAAGAGTAGTGATATATGAACAACCATTTGATACAACTTTTGTGACAATTTCTTTTTTCTCTCTTTTCATTGGTCAAAAACAATGGAGAGAGAATAAGAGAATAATGTGAGTATGAGAGAGAAAGTTGTCACAAAGTGGTTGTACAAATATCATTTGTCTTTTTGTAATTTTAAATACAACGCCTCCCACAAATGTGTTTTTAATCAACTTGGCCCTTGAATGTGTCTTCTGTTAGTTTATCTTGAATGTATCTTATGTTAGCCAATTTGGTCCATTAAATTAGTAACAAAAGACACACTTGTAATTTTGATACATTCAAAAACTACATTGATAGCACCTTCACACATTTAAGTATCAAAAAGAGAAGAACAACCTATGTGTACAATACGATATAGTGCGAGTTTACTCAAAATCTAAGTCTTATTTAATAATTAAACACACCTCATCGTAAGATTATACAAGTTTCATATTGCAAGTTTTTCTTCTTTTGGTACAATGTGTGATCAGTGATTGAGTTTGTTGATTAAACGAGCTAAACTTGAACCATATATAATTCGGCTTGATTAAAGTTGGCTCAATTATATATATATATACACACACACGTGTTTGTATGCGCACGAGCGCGTGCATGCGTGTGCGGGGAATTCCATGAATTGTTAGCCATTTGCGCGCAAGCAAATGACTCTCTTCTTCACCAAAACATATGTTGAATGAGTCAAGTATATTTTTTTTAAAAGGAAATAAATTCAGCAAATCTCTTCTTCTATATGGTTTCAATTTTTTTATTATTTTTTTTTAAATTATAAACATTTCTTTTTGTCTAGAGTACCAAACGCATTTAGCATTTGGAACAATTGTAAACTTCAATATTCATTTTTTGGCACCATCATTTTCTATTTGTTATTAGATTTTTTAACCTTTTGTTTCAGAAAATTATACCCTATACCCCCAATAACTATACTTTTACCCCTACAAATCATTAAAAATATCAATTTTAACCTTTTTCAAAATCACACCCACTCACCCTACCTTCAACTTTTCTGGATTTCTCTTTCTCATTTTCTTGCTATCTTTTCCCCTCAATCAAAACTCATTTCCTCAATCAAAACTCATCAATATTCCTGAAACAATATTTCTTAGTTGTTTTCAATGTAGGTTCCCATCAATATTCCTTTAATATGTATAGAATTAAATAAATGAGTCTATTACATGTTGCAAAAACTGAACCAAAATAATTTTTGAGCAATTACAAGTTTTACAATCAATCTATAAGAATAAATAGGAAGGCTCAAATTTTAAAGCACGTTGAGTTTTCAGCACAGCATATTTTCAACACAACATATTTTCACGTAACCAAATGGCCTCTAATACCCCCATCTCCGCCTCTTCACCCTCCACGGCCACCGTTACCCCCAAAATACAAATCCCAATTCTTGGAGGACTCGGATTACAATACACATAATTCCAAAATGACGTACCTTTTGGTCCCATGAGAATCGATAGATGATAATATTATTAGGGTATGAGTGGTAAATCACTCTCATCGCCGCTTAGGTTTGCATATTAGGTTAATAACATCACATGTTCAAGGTGTTAACCATGTGATGAAATGACATTTAAATATAGTCAAATGGTTGAGAACAGAGACCTTTAATTGAATTTAACAAAATGAAACAATTCATCACGGTCTATTCAGAATGAGAGGCTAGCACAAACATATTCATCAAATAACTTTTGCTTAACACAATAGATCGTAATTCATAATAAAATAATTTAGGCAAAATTACACAATTCGTTCCTTATAACTTCAATAATTTCAGGTAACACTTTCGTACTTTATCTTCTTTTTTTTTATCATGATTTAATCATTTATGTTATAAAATGACAATATCTTATCATTTTTAATGAGATTTTTTCAATGAAATGAGTTTCTTGATTTGTATGATGAATATTTGAGTTTGTTTATATGGATTTTTTTGATAAGAAATGATAATTTTGTTGACATTTTATAATATAAAGAACTAAATCAGAACTAAAAAAAGACAAAAGTGTAGCTAAAATTAAATTAAATGCCAATTTGTGTAATTTTATCAATAATTTATAATAATTGATTATTTTTTTTAAAATGCTTACGATAATTAATTATTCTCAATCCATAATTTATTAATCATATAATTAAGGCAGATGCTACTCACACCCCAAAAAACATAAGATACACCCCAAACTGACTAATATACCCTTTAACTAAAATAAAAATTTCAAATTAATCTAAAATCCTTTCATCCATCGCTTAATCACTGAAACTTAATGTAAACCTAATTCACATATTCCTCCTTCCAAACACACACACACACACTGTGTTTTTTAAACTTCCAAACCTCATTCACATATTGGCTAATCCGTAAACTTAATTTACATTAACCTAATTTCACATATTGCTTGCACAGAGTCTCTCTGAAATCAACTATCTTGGCTAATCCGTAAACTTAATTTACATTAACCTCTTTAATTGTACATTTGTAAGCTAAATTTACACTAACCCTCTTATATATATATATATATATATATATATATATATACACGTAAACTTAATTTACATTAACCTAAATTGAACATAAGTAAACTGAATTGACACTAACCTCTTATATACACACGTAAACTTAATTTACATTAACCTAAATTGAACATAAGTAAACTGAATTTACATTAACCTAAATTGAACATACATAAACTGAATTTACATTAACCTACACTAACCTCTCATATAGATACGTAAACTTAATTTACACTAACCTCTCACTAAGTGAAATCAAATTGCGGTTAACACATGCATATCTCATACCAAAACAAACCATAAACAAATAGAAACTCTTAGAAAATAAAATTCATGAAATTTATGAATAGATTACAGATCAATGACAAAGATGTTGATTCAGATCTTGGTTGCACAATTTGTGGATAAAAGGGGGTGAGAATTCAGAATGATCATAAAAGGTGGGTTTTTAGAAATTTACATGAACATGACAATTTTGGTATTATTGTAAAATTTTAAATAAATTTGGGTGTAACTAGAATCATATGGGTGAGACTAGTAAGAGTGTATAATTAATCCTACAAAATTAACTCTAATCAAGACTTGATTATTTTCAAGCCTCTCTACAATTTCAAGGTCGCGACGCACTTGTTATTTAGACTAGACTTTCCACCCGTGCGGCAATACATTGTAGATATAGTAGACAAAAACAAATCTCAATGCATACCAAAGAGAATGAAATATGTGGTCCCAAATATATGCAGATGTTGGAATTCGAACCTCAGACACCACGCTTATTCACCAAAAAAATATTAATTTTTATCAATCGTGTGTTACTTCATTCTTTTGTTAAAATTATATGTCAATATTATATTATTGGTATGTTACTTCATATTTTTTTATTTTTTTTTTGAAAAAATGTTACTTCATTCTTTTGTAAAAATTATATGTTAATGTTATATTATGTACCTAAAAATAGTTCATTCTTAACCTGAACATGTAAAATGTTTTATTTAAATAATTTTCCTTTTATCGAATATTTGGCCTTTACCGTAAATGATACCCTTTAACTGTTTGTTGAAATGTTTCTTCCACCTGTTTATATAGATTGCAAAATTCAGGTGCATTTTGTGGTAAATATTTAACAAAGAGAGTTCAGTTCTAATTTGGATGAAAAGTGTAATATTAACAAAAAAAAATGTTGCTATAATCTTTCAAAACCCTTTTATTCCAATAGGGCGATTTGTTTTGTTGAAGAAATAGGGCGATTTGTTTTGAAGAAATAGGGGAAATAAAGCGATGCCGATTTGCTTTGTTCATGAAAATAGGAGATTAGGTGTGAGCATTAGCGTTGTTCATGAAAATAGAAGATTAGGTGTGAGCATTAGGGTTAAAATGGTAAAATTATGCAACAGGGTTTAGGTTAAAATTAGGGCTCATGAAAATATGAGATTAGGTGTGAGCATTAGGGTTGTTCATGAAAATATAAGATTAGGTGTGAGCATTAGGGTTAAAACGGTAAAATTATGCAACAGGGTTTAGGTTAAAATTAGGGCTCATGAAAATATGAGATTAGGTGTGAGCATTATGGTTGTTCATGAAAATATAAGATTAGGTGTGAGCATTAGGGTTAAAACGGTAAAATTATGCAATAGGATTTAGGTTAAAATTAGGGCTTACGGGTTACCTTTAATATATAAGAAGATTAGGTGAGAGCAATAGGATTGTTCATGAAAATAGGAGATTAGGTGTGAACATTAGGGTTAAAACAGTAAAATTATGCAATAGGGTTTAGGTTAAAATTAGGGCTTACTTGTTAACTTTAATATATAAGAAGATTAGAAGAGAGCATTAGGATTGTTCATGAAAATAGGAGATTAGGTGTGAACATTAGGGTTAAAACAGTAAAATTATGCAATAGGGTTTAGGTTAAAATTAGGGCTTACATGTTAACTTTAATATATAAGAAGATTGTTCATGAAAATAGGAGATTAGGTGTGAACATTAGGGTTAAAACAGTAAAATTATGCAATAGGATTTAGGTTAAAATTAGGGCTTACTTGTTAACTTTAATATATAAGAAGATTAGGAGAGAGCATTAGGATTGTTCATGAAAATAGGAGATTAGGTGTGAACATTAGGGTTAAAACAGTAAAATTATGCAATAGGGTTTAGGTTAAAATTAGGGCTTACTTGTTAACTTTAATATATAAGAAGATTAGGAGAGAGCATTAGGATTGTTCATGAAAATAGGAGATTAGGTGTGAACATTAGGGTTAAAACAGTAAAATTATGCAATAGGGTTTAGGTTAAAATTAGGGCTTACATGTTAACTTTAATATATAAGAAGATTGTTCATGAAAATAGGAGATTAGGTGTGAACATTAGGGTTAAAACAGTAAAATTATGCAATAGGATTTAGGTTAAAATTAGGGCTTACTTGTTAACTTTAATATATAAGAAGATTAGGAGAGACCATTAGGATTGTTCATGAAAATAGGAGATTAGGTGTGAACATTAGGGTTAAAACAGTAAAATTATGCAATAGGGTTTAGGTTAAAATTAGGGCTTACTTGTTAACTTTAATATATAAGAAGATAATAAGTATATATGGATCTTTAATAATAAAAGGTCTAAGATGTATTTTAAGGGCCAATATACTTAAAATAAATCTTTTGCAAACTAAAGAACATATTTGGTAGCGTAGCATATTTAAGCTAAAAATAAAGCATATTATTAAAGAAATTGTTCTAACCATTGATGCAAATATAATTTTATTTATTTTTAAATTTCAGCTCAAGTTTATAAAAATATGAATTAATTCTAACAACTACCACCGGCGGGTCCTCCAAATTGGAGAGAATATCCAACCTCTCCTCTTAGATCTCCATAGTATTCGACAGAATAACACTTAGTACCAGAGTAATAATCTTTAGGTCCAGGTCCATAGTCCTCTATGGACCCATTTTGATATGTCATATGTATAAAAAAACTGGCATGATCAAATACTTTATTGGGAAAAACCTGGACATTGTAAATTGTAGTATCCAGTCTTCTTCAAATTACTTGTCTGTCAATTTAATTTCAACATCACATTATAGATTCAAGAAAGGAAACTTTTTTTTTAGTATTAACCTTAAATGCAAATAAACATTGAAAGAAAGCATGAAAATATTCTCACTGACTGTATAAATTTATAAACTCAAAATTGTGAGAAGAAATAAAAGGGTAACAACAATTCTTACCGACCATACTGCATACAAATGAGTTGCATCATCGTTGTATAGTTTTGGAGCCACTTAAATTGACAAATCATAAATAAATAATTTTTTGTGTGAAAACCATATTTTATGATAAAAAAAATTAAATATAAATCAACAATATGAAACTCACATGCCATCAATTCCAATCAAATCTGGTCTATCTGGTCCATTTTGAATCCATAACATAGCTTCACTTGATTGATACTTCTGAACCTTAAAATTATAAACACTACTTGTTCCACCAACTCCGTAATAAACATATACGCGCGCGCATATATATATATATATATATATATATATATATATATATATATATATATATATATAGGGGATGTATCAAATGAGAGGACATTTTAAAATGAGAGGCTGAGAGGAATTAATTTAGACCGTTAGATCAAAATCAACGCCTCAGATTTAATTGTTCTTTCAAAAGGGTCAAATACTGTAACCTATCTTTCCTCTTCTCCACTTCGTCTTCTCTCTTCTGTTGCTCTCATCTCATGTGATTTTCTTAACGTTATTCTCAGACCTTTCCATCTCAACAAAAAATAATACCCTTAATTAACACATGAAAAAATAATTAATCAACACTAAAATTCAGCAATTTACCATTAATTTTAATTTTTAAGAAAATTGGATAATCTTGTTTGAGAACATTCCACCATTAACGTGAATCTTCCTTTAACAAGCCATAAATGTAAGTATTTTAAGGTGCAATCCCTGATTATTCCGTCGTGGTTACCGGCGAAAGGGAAACGTTTGGTGAATGCTTTGGCGACGGCGAAAAAACGGTTGTCTGAGGATACGTCGCTGTTACGGCGGAGTCAAGGCTTCCAAAAGGGATCCTTTCTTCTCTGCGCTTTTTTCCTCTATATTACCAGTCCATGTTGCTAAAATCTAATCTATGCATCTTTTTCCAAACGAAGATCAAGAGGAGAGTGACAATAAAGAAAGAATCTGAGCGCAAGAGAGAAGCCATGGATACAGGGAGAAGGAAGCCAACGTTTCAGTTTCAGCTAGGGATAAGGAAAAGAGAGTATCATACGAGTCATAGAAGTGACATTTAATCACAGCCATCTAATTTAATCTAAGGGTCATTATTTCATCCTCTCACCCTCTCATTTTAAAAGTCCTCTCACTTGATATGCCCTATATATATATATATATATATATATATATATATATATATATATATATATAGGGATGTATCAAGTGAGAGGACATTTTAGAATGAGAGGGTGAGAGGATTAAATTATAACCTTTAGATCAATCTTTACCATGATCTCTAGTTTTCTGATGACATTCTGTCATTACTCTTTTAGTAGAAATTTTTCATGTAATTTTAAGGGTTATTTATTGTAATTCATGGAGTTGCAAGCTACAAAAGAAGAAGAAATTAAAGTTTTCAAGATTGGAAATCGGCCACCGATTTTTGCTGCAATTTTGAGCTTTGGCCTCGTGAAAAATCGGCCACCGATTTGGTACTTTCTAGGCACGCGTTCTGTTGAAATCGGCCACCGATTTTGACTTGCTTATAAATATAAAAAGGCGTTTTCAGATGAAAGGTTCACGAATTTTGAGACCTAAAAGCATAATTTGGAGCAGAGACTTGGAGATCTGGTGGGAAACCATCAAAACTAAGAGTCAATCATCCTTCACATGTATGAATCCTTTTTCTTATGTTAGTTAGCTTATACTTTAGCTATGAGTAACTAATTCTTTTGTGGTTAATTCCTGAGATGAATCTGATGTAACCCTATGGGAACCCTAATTTGTTGAACTCCTTTGAACATCAATGAAAGTTTAGTTTTTATTCATATTACCTTGTGTTTAATGCCTTATGTATGTTTATGATAGACTATTAACCCTAGCTTTATGAATATGCATATTGATCATAGAAATTGAATGACCACTAACCCTAACTTTTAACTCTGAATTAGGTAATAGGTTTAACCTAAGTAATCAAGCTAGAGATAGATCATTATTAGGTTATGATATAGGGATTAACATTCGTTTAATACCTCCAATGGTTTCGAATTCACTTAAGAGATTAAGGGGTTGTCACTTGCGGGGAGAATTCTAGATCAAGAGATTGGGTAGAATTACTAAGTTAATCCGTCGTGAAACTAAATAATCATTGATTGTAATTAGGAGTGCAAATTACCATAGGAGAGCTTCGGAGGATTCGAAGGACTTAACCATACTTCTCTCAATTTTCTAAAAACCAATTCTTTATTGTTTTTAATCAGTTTATGTTACTAAATCAACTCAACTGCCTAGGGCACCAATATAAATTTATACATCCTTTTTAATAATAAAATTGCTAAATAGAAGTTAAATACAGTCCTCGTGAAAACGAATTTTTTATTACTTCGATTGAATTTGGTTCACTTGCCAAATTTCTACAAATCTTATCTTGTAAATAGTTTTCTTTTGTTATTATTGTGTGTGTAGGAAGCAGTTCATAGGGCCATCATTGCACGGAGGTTTATACCATTATTCATGGGCAGTGCTCTCAAATATAAGGTAAGCGTTAAATTAACTTGAATTCCATGTTTTATGGTCTTGACTCGTTACTATGATTATGATTTAATTTAGATTTGGTCTTCCAGAGATTTCGCTTTGGAAATCGAATTCACCTGTAGCATTCTTAGTACGATGATGGCTACTAGTGGTACACTAAGCACAAATTTTGGGTCTGATCAAATCTTATGTCATATAATTAATAGAAGAGCAATCATACTCATATAAATCTACTTAGAATAGTGTAAATCTAGTAAGAATCCTGCTGTTTTAAAAGCTAGCTACTGGTATTTTAAGCTTCTGCCTTATTGATGCAGACCTCAAAACAGAGAAGTAGTAAACAAGCAATAAACACAAATGAGTAGAAAAGGTGTTGGTATTATTGAATTAGAAAATGAAAATGCAAATGGGAACACACTCCCAATCCACCCTAGAGCTGAGCTCCGCAGAGAGATTACAATTCTCCGCCTAACAAACAGCAGACAAATTTCTGCATAACCAACCTCCCCCCTTTTTCGGATCACTCCTTAATAACAGAAATCATAAATAAACCACACCTTCTCGCACTGACCCTACTGCCACATCAGTAGTGCTACTTCCTATTTCTCCTCACATAGACTTTCAGACTTTCCACACCGTAGGCCCACTTTGCTGGCTCAATATCATTACGTCCCTATCACATAAGAATTTTTTAATTAATAGACTTATATATATATCATACGACTTTATTTTATTTGAAAGGACTTTATGGATTTATATGATTTGAAAGAACATGTCTTGTAAGTATGATTCATCAACATATCTAAATATATGCCAGCCCTCCATTGCCCAAGTCCATATGGTCTATGGTAGCTACCAAAAATATTTGAAATGTGAAAACACGAAGTGGTCAGTTTTACTTCCTAGTTCACATTGGATTTGTGTGGTGGACTCACTAGCGTTGAAGCTAGTTATGGTTAATGGAGTAGTGAAATTGGTAATGATAACTAAATTTTGTGTTGCGAAAATCCTCCTATATATTAAAATAAATAACGATTTTTTTCAAAAGAAAAAAAATTTGACAAGAAAATCATGGTTCACCGTATAAATATGGTGTACAGTTTAAATGCCTCATTGTTTTTTTATTTTTTTTGAGGGGTAAATGTCTCATTGTTGTCAAAGTGGTATGTTCCACTAGCATAAGTCAAAGTAGTTTATGAAATTTAAGTTTCAGAAGACCGTTAACAACATAAGTATTTTTGTTATGGTTAATGCAGTTATAAAATTGGTTAGGGACACATTTTAACGTGTGTTACAAACATTACCACCAACATGGCTTGTTTCTCCTCCATGTCGCTCCTCCTCTCCTCCTCAACATTCCACCTCCGTCGCTTCTCAACAGTGGAGTCAGCGGAGCTGCTGCACAACATCTGGATATTGGGGCTCATCGACCCTGCCAAGGTAAACTGGGAAGAGAGGTTCATGTTATACACAAGTAAGATCAAAAGAGTTGAACGAGGCTGGGAGGATATTTGCGAGGAAACAAAAGGAGCGTCAGGATTTATACTTAGAGAAAAGTTCTTACAGAGAAAATGCTCGAGATCAAGAATGTGTAGTGGGGGAAATTGTTTATGTTTCAGATGTAAGTTAGACAGATTATTTCCGAAACCACGTTCTAATTCGATCGCGGCTGATATCACTTTCTTCAACTGGAAACACTACAAGGTAATAATATTATTCTTTTCTTGCCTGCATTATTCATTCCGTAACTGATATACTCTTCGGTAAATATTGTTTTTTATGTTATTTCTTTCTTTAAAATTTGTCCTTGCAGATTAGCATAATTGACACACCTGGTCGTGGCGTTGATAATTTCACTGCTGGGGTGAAGTGTGCTTTGCGTGCCTTTGACAGTGGTTGCCATTAATGTTCTTTGTAGTGTTGGTGGGGTGCAAAGCCACTCCCTAGTTGTTGATATAAACTACCAAGACTTAAATTTATCAACAATGTTGACCACAAGGGAGCAAATCCGTGGGAAGTTTTGAATCAGGTAAAATTTAGATTAATGGATTGGAGGTCATCATAAATTCTTATGTTGTTAATCCCAAATAGCTGTACTACACAAAATGCTAGAGGTATATAGTCGATAGTAGGATAGCCACTATTGTGATTACATGTGATTACAAGAGAAAATGCTCAAGATCAAGAATGTGCAGTGGCTTGTCTTGATCGCGGCTGATATCACTTTCTTCAACTGGAAACACTACAAGGTAATAATATTATTCTTTTCTTACCTGCATTATTCATTCCGTAAGTAAACTGATATATTCTTCGGTTAATATTGTTTTTTATGTTATTTCTTTCTTTAAAATTTGTCCTTGCAGATTAGCGTAATTGACACACCTGGTCGTGGCGTTGATAATTTCACTGCTGGGGTGAAGTGTGCTTTGCGTGCCTTTGACAGTGGTTGCCATTAATGTTCTTTGTAGTGTTGGTGGGGTGCAAAGCCACTCCCTAGTTGTTGATATAAACTACCAAGACTTGAATTTATCAACAATGTTGACCACAAGGGAGCAAATCCGTGGGAAGTTTTGAATCAGGTAAAATTTAGATTAATGGATTGGAGGTCATCATAAATTCTTATGTTGTTAATCCCAGATAGCCGTACTACACAAAATGCTAGAGGCATATAGTCGATAGTAGGATAGCCGCTATTGCGAAGACTAAAATGCAGTGGACAAAGTAAACATAAATTCCAACAAGATACATAAATACTAAAAAATAGTTAGCAATCGCAACCAACACTCCCACTATGGTTGGGAGGAGCCGTTGTTTCGGCATTGTAATCGCGCTGCTACAAACTGCTATGGATTACATGGGTTTTGTAGTCTACTGCTATTAAAACAATTTTGTTTAGTTTATAAAGAGATCTAAAGTAACATCATTATAGAAAAAAAATTGAATTCAAAACTCTTTCAATGCTACTTTAAATATAAATTGTCTTTAATAATAATATTTTGTGAGTTTGTCTCTAGTCTATACACCTGAGAGTCTAACTTACATTTAAATTTAGAAACCTATAATATTTAATTATTATTGACCTTGGACATTTATATAATTATTTTTTAGTGTTACTGTATTATTTCAATTCAAACTATTGTTTTATCAAACATTCTTTGCATGTGTATCAAATGGGTCTTATACACTAGTATAAACTTCGGATATAACTATGAAAAAACTAAGAATTGGTGTCTCCCTCTTGATCCATTTTGATTGCGAACGTTGGGACAAAGATGCATCTTTACTCTTGTTAAGCTTCCATAACTCACTAAACCACACTCTTGTGTAGATAAAGGAATAACCTCCCCCTTGACATCTAGCTCCGAAATATCTTGTGTAGACCGAAATTCTATAAAGTATGTCAATTATAACTAACTACAGTATTGCTAAGTTAGTTGGTAATTTATGTTGAGTTTGTTGATTATTCTCTATTTATTAGCATTGATATGATTTTCTTATTTTTATTTTTCCTTTCTCGCGAGATTCTCTCTTATATATTAATATGCACAACCTCACTGTGAAACACAAGTTGACCATTCTATATTATTCAACTTGGTACTAGATCTCTCTGGTTTTTGTCCTTTCCTCTGTTTTGATTGTAAGGTTTCAGTCGCTCCGAGCACTCACACAGCGTGTTCTTTGAAACTCGGTCAAAATCATTGCGCCTCCGCTGGAGACATGCACACCATTGTCAGATTCTCTCTTTTCATCACTGTCTTACCCCCCACCCCAGTCAGCATCACAGTAGACATGTTGAGAGTTTGTGAATGATTTGCTAGGATGAAGATGTAACCCACTCACCCCAATTCAGTCATTCAGAAATAGAAAATATCAATACTTATATGTGAAATAGCATTATAGGTATCTAGCCGATGTATGTAAACCACTATCATGGTAATTGACAAATTACTTTAAAATTTGATGACATAAATCACAACTTATATGTTAATAACAAAAATCATGATAATGTTGTCTTTACTCTACCAAAGGTATATCTACCTATTTCAAAGGGATCCTATGTTGTCTCATTTTGGTTCACATACTACATGGAATATCTTGCAGTATGTGACCATAACTAGACTAGAAATTGGATATGTTGTTAATAAAGTGTGCCAGTTTGTGTCTCAAACCCTGCAGAATCACTCAATTGCACGAAAGATAACTATGAAATATCTGAAAGCAATGGCTCTGGATCATGATTTAGTTTTGCAAGATGCTTCTCCTTTGTCTCCCTCAAGTTTGCAGGCCTATTGTGATGTTGATTAGACGTCTGATGTGGAAAACGTGAGATCTAAATCCGGGTCATTCTTATGTCATGATCCTAACTTGGTGCTTCATAGCCCTAGCTACTTCTACGGTGTTGGCCTTACTTCATGAACTGCGAGTTCTCATCGCCACGCTAATGATCTATTGCATCCGTCAAAGCACTTTCGCTTCGAGTCATAATCTGAATCAAACAATTTCAAATCTGTACCAAAGCCTGAAATTTGCAAAGAACGCCAATAATAAATTTCAAATCTGAAGTATAACAGGATGCAAATTCACTGCCAATTTTTCAAATCCACTAACTAAACAATTTTTCATCTCTATCATCAAAGACTAAATTTGCACAGAATGCCATTAATTATTTCAAATTTTAAGCATAACAGGATGCAAATTTACTGCCAACTTTTCAAATCCACTACACTAGTACAAGAAAAATATCACCAGAAGCAAACCAGCTGATAAGGTTGACATTAAATCTTAGAAACCGACAGAAAAGACATTTTATGACTGTAATTGGACATATAGAATATCAGGCAAGTGGTAACGATTATAGGCGGTGGGAGTGCAAGTGAAAAGGTATAACTCAGACAACACAAAAGACCCATCAGCGACTAATTTGGACGGCATATTAATACATATTTGATTCATATACCATAACAAGCGATTTGTATTTTGGATTCAAAATTAGCAACTGTATTTGCAGTCTAATGATGTAGGCTACAAGCAATAGATCAATCAAAAGCCAAAAGAAGTAAAAGTCATTCAAAGTTATGCTGAACAACCTTGAATTATCGCATCCCAGACCGTGAGCGCTTTCCGCCCACCTTAAAAAGTCCTTTTGGTATCCCAAATACAACAACTATCAGATCAACTAGTGCATCGACGACACTTTTAGGAAGCCATTCCACATCGATAGGAGGTGGTGCTAAATGAAGTAATTGGAGTACCATTTATTTTAGCAAACTAGAGCATTGCACACATGCAACATGAGTGAAAAGAAGTAAAATTGTCATAATAGAAGCAGGTATAAAAGATGAAAGTGATGAGTTAAGAATAAGGGAAGGAAAGAAGAAAGGGGAATTTATTCGTTTCAAATTTTCAATTTAGTTTTAATTGTATTTAAGTTATAAAATTCATTAAATTTTTTATTTAAAAGGTTATTTTAAAGATAAAGCTTCCAGAAGGTTCTACCAATTAGTTGTAAGAATTAAGTGAACTAATGAATCGGATGCAAAGAGCAGAGAAGGGAGCAAAGGAGATGTCTTTTCTTGAAACCTTTCAAAACTAACCTGCAAATCTGGGTAGTGTACTTCAGCAGCACAGGCATATCCACATTCTAAGGCGGAGACTTAACCTCGGTAGTCTCCTTCAATTGACAAAGCCTTTGCAAGCTGTGAGTTGAAGTTACAAGACCACAACTTCGTTGAAATCCTTCAACAAAATAAACAAAAAACTAAGAATATGTAGTAGAAGCAGCATTAGCTAGTAAGATTTGCATGCAATGCAGTCAAATTGATATTTAGGTCTCATGTGGAAAAAGTAAAAGGTGATTTTCAGGCAGGAAATGTAGGTATAGCTGTATAGGTAGGTATACATGTTTTGATATTTAGTAGTATGAGACCAATGGTACAAATATGTGAAAAGAGGGAAAAGCATAAATGGTATAAGATATGGTAAAACAAAAACGGCAAACATTTCCTTTACAGTTTACACTTGGTGTGAAAGTTACAATTTACTACTGTTTTTACACACACACACACACACACACTAGAGCATACAACTATCATTTACAATCTATAGCTCTACTGTGCTAGCAGACCTCAGTTAAAAAGCGTGGCAGTTATGGTTAGTTAATGTGTGTGTGTGAGAGAGAGAGAGGGGATTAGGAAGGGACATTTTTTTATAAAAGGGCGATGTTAGTATTTAGTTGTTAGGCTAGTATTTTTCTCCCTCACCATGGTTTGAACCAGGTCCTCCAATTCCAACAAGATGATAACACTTCAACTCAAAACAAGACGGTATAGCCTTCAACAATAATTACTACAAAAAAAAAAAAAAAAAACATCATTAAACAAGCAACAAATTGTTTTGGAACAAGGGTTTGAGGAGGAAGATACTAACACAGCGTAATGGGAATGATGAAGAAGGATTGTGGCGATTCGAAGACGAGTTTTGACTTCCACCATTGCTTCTAGACATTTTACTGCCTTTGCTTCCATTCTTGTTTCTTCATTATTTATTTGTTTTTGTTTTCTCGTAATTTATTTTTTTTTTCTTTATTTGAGACTAGGTAATGAAGTCAATAGTAAAGTGTGGTAAAAAAAGAAGAAAAGGAAAGGAAAATTGTTTGAGCTTGAAGTACTTGTTTTGGTGGATTTGTCCTTCGTGGAAAGTAGTATTATCCTTTGTCAAATCAATGATAACCACCTTTGAAAACCGCTCACTACTCATTAAAACATGGCACTATGTATGTGACATTTATTCATTTTGTTAAACCAATGAACATAGCAACGGTACTTTTGGAATGTAAAAAATAAACTTGACATTTCAGTTAGATTTCTTGATCGGCATTTGCTAGAAATGACATATAATTTAGGACGGAAAGAGTATTAATCTTATTGTGCCTAAGAGATTAATCAAATTACAAATTTCAAGTTAGCTAAAACTTCATATTATCATTATTGACTTTAGACAAGGTTCTATCACATAAACATGCATAATTTTAGTCATACTCTAGTGGCATGTAACCGAATGTGCCTTGTCACATATTAGTGGGAACTGATGAAATTCCATCATCAATCATATGAAGTGACTAGTTGTTCATATGAAAATTCCCCTGATTTTTCCACCCTAATGCCAATGATATGAGCAGGACTCACAGAATCTGAAGTTCCATATGTAGCATTACCAGAGATTTCATCTAAAAGAAGATGATAAATAAGAGTAAATATAGGCTATATCCATGATCAACTATATTTTAATTTTTTATCTATATCAATCTACTGACCACTCTTAACTTGAGTGAAGATCGCACTGGATTCTTCTGATAGCAGTTCTTGCTTCCGTGCCTCCTTATACTTTGAAAAAGAATACAGTAACTTAGCATTTGAATATATTCTAACTGAAATTAAATGGTTCAATTTGAGTGATTAATGATGAGGTTCGGGAAAGGTCAAGTCAATTGGAAGTACCAAGTACAAATCCTGGTTGAAATAATTATTGACTAAATTTTACTTACCTCCTGTCTGAACTACGAATCATAAAAGTTCATTTTCCGAAGAACAAAACGGCTGGCACTAATTTTTTTTTTTTTTTATCTAGCTCGTACTTATACAAGTAATTTTGACAAGAATCACTAATCTCATTGAAGACTTACCCAAGCTAAAATTATGAAAAATATAATTGAAACATTAAATTATAAGTTGAAAATGTGAATTTCAATGTTTTATAAAAAAATCATGTGAATTATTGTGACCTTCTGCAATTGAATTTAATATAAAAAATATGAAGCAAAAAGTATCACAATTGAGTGAATGAATGGTGTGGTAGTAGTGCATTTCACATTTTCAGTTGTAGTTGCCTGTTTGATTCCCTCGCTTAGGAAAAATGGAATTTATTTTTTGAAAAATATAGCAAGACCCCTGTTTCTTGTAAAAAAAAAACCAAACAAGTGTTGACCCGACCAACCTTCGAGTCGACAATTTATTCCAGTTTTGGTCGAGTTGTACTAGTACTTATAATGGCTCAATAACATAACTGATCCAATAAGTGGACCGAATATAAAATGATATCAGAATGATATTTATTTTTTTTAATTAAGATTTCAGGGGTAAAATTGAGATAAATGACAATTGTTGTCAATGCTACTCGCTCCATATTTCATTACAAGTCCATTTTAACATTTTGTATTGGAAAGAAAAATTATGAGTGATTTTACAAAAATTATCATTTATTATTGACATGAAAAAAGAGATTAAAATAATAAAAAGAAAAGAGGGTAGTAAATAGTATACGATAGTCCTTCCATCTCTATATATAAGCTCCATTTATCTTTTTCACATTTCTTAAAAAAAGTTGTTAATGTTATCAATGCGACTATTTTGTGTGTTAATATTACTAAATTATCCTTTATTTAAACGTGTATTAAATTTGATTTTACATTTTTTAAGACAAGTTATTAAAATTTGACTTTTCAAATTTCAAGATTAGTGTCTTGTAAGGGCATGTTTAAGAAAATAATAATAAATGCATCTAATAATTTAAAAAAGAATTTATATTTAAGAACAAATTTTTAATCAAATATTAGATGTTTATATGTAGTTCCCCGTGAGTTTAGCTCAGTTGATATGAACAATGTATAATATATGGAAAATGCTAGATATCAAGAATGATTTTATAAGAAAAATTCAAGAATGACATGGCACAATAATCACCTTTAGATTTCAGTCTCATTTATTAATCTTTCATAAAAAAAAGATACATAACACCCACCACCCCATGATTTCCGGCCAGGCTGAGATTTTATTGGTTAACATTAATTTCAGGACTATTTCTTGATAAAATTTAAGGGTGATTATTCTGCCATGTCATTCTTAAAATTTTCTTGAAAAAATCTTTCTTGATATATAGCATTGCTCATAATATATACAAGGTTTAGATTCAAATCCCAGGCCATCACAAAAAAAAAAAAAAAATGTTAACTAATGTCCTCGGGACACTAGTTAAGGAAACCAAGTATCTTGAAACTTTTGTAGTTAAAGTTTAAAAAGTGTAAAGAATAATATTTTCAATGCAAATATTTCTTTTCTTGTTTCCTTAACTAGTGTTCGGGGCGGAGCACCGAAGAAAAAAAAAAAGTTTATACATAGAAAAGAAGGGATTTCATACCATGATGGAACTCATTGACCATCTTATAGGTTAGACTACATTCTCTAATTTCTCGTTGACCTCCACCTCACTGATTCCATTTCCTTTGTTACCAAGTCCCTTTAATGAGCAAAGAGATATCCCAGCATCATCGTTCATTAATTCCCCATCACACACCTTATTACTATTATTCAATACTCACTTTCACCTTATTTCTTGACTTCATTATATTGGCGATGCATACAATTACTGCTAAACTTATTACTCTATCTGTTTTAAAATAAGTGTCGCTTTAACCAATTGCACGGATTAAGAAACGGAATAAAATAGTCAAATGTCATAACAATTTTACTAAAATAACCTTACTTTACATGAACAAGACAAACTTAAAGTTGCATTGAAAATTGTGTGAGACAGAAAAGTTGGAGTATTTATTGAAGGTAAAGTTGGAAGAAAAAAATTAAAGTTGTATTGAAAATGTAAAGTGACGTTCATTTTAAAACAATTTTTTTTATCTAAAGTGACACTCATTTTGAAACGGATGGATTACTATTCAATATTCACTTTAACCGTACTCTTCCTCATTAATTCTAGTTCCTTTAATTATGCAAAGATATTTCACATTACTATTCTTCATTAGTTCCCCATCACACACCTTGATTTCTTGCCTTTGTTAACCCTAAAAAAATCGGATTTAAAACGAAAAAAAAAAAAAAAAAACTATAAAAGAGAGACTACTTAACTATTATTCACCATTGAGTCACTTTGTTTTACAACATAATTACAAAATAATGGAAAAAATGATCAATATACTATTCTTTTTCATTTATTTGGTGGCTGGCATTACTGGCCATCGAATTGATAGTATGCGAAGCAAGGTGAAAGAGGATTTGGATATCGAGAGAGAGCTCAAGCTTATTAATAAAGCTCCTATCAAGAGTATTCATGTATTCCATACTCTTCTTATATGTCACTATTATATCATAATTTTTGTTGAAATTGATCTTACTACATGACTTGGTAATTCCTCTTTTGTTTGATTATGGTTTCTATAGACAAAATTTGGAGACTTAGTTGATTGCATTGATATCAAGAAGCAACCAGTCTTTGATCATCCTTTACTCACGAATCATAAGTTGCAGGTATTAACACAATTAATTCTATAGAAAAAAGTAGGAAGACATTTTATTTATTCTAGTGTGTATTTATTTTTCGTTTATTAACTACAGACAAAACCCAGCTTTGAAAATATAATTAAAAAAACTAATGTGAAGAATTCGTCAACTAAGGCTATATTTGGGATTGAGAGGGAACAATGTCCATCAGGAACCGTTCCTATTAAGAGGACAACCCACGATGACCTCATCCGCGCCAAATCATATTATAGCAATTTTTCTGAACTCACTCCCGGTACTCATGTAAGTTTTATGCTATATCTATCAATTTTAAATGCTTTAATTTATGTTATAATTTTTTCAACTATAGAGTAGTTATATGAATATCTTGTATTTATTTATAGATTGCACAAGTAACTCTCGTTTCGGATCCTGATTTTGGTCCTTATTATGGAGTTGAGGGAACAAATAGTGTTTATAGTGTAAAAGTTGAGAAGGATCAATCAAGTACATCTATGATTTGGGTTCAAAATGGACCTAACGGTGACAGAAGTTTGATTGGCATTGGATGGCACGTGAGTTGCATTTTATTGATTTATATATATATATATATATATATATATATATATATTGACAGAATCTATTGACATTAGGTGTCAACAAATTCGTTGACACTAAATTTTAATCGTCTATTTTATTTGACCAAATAGTTGTATTTATCCACGTAAAATCTCACATGAACAAATTTTTACCGACAATACACTGTATCTTTTTTTCCTCAAATCCCTAGTTTTGTGTCTCTCTCTCAGCCCTCGGGTTAATTTGTATTTCCTCTTGTTTCAAAAAACATTAATTATTGTATTCAATCAATAAAAATTTGGAATTGAAAACATGGTGCATCATGATACTCCTCTTTATTCTTTGCTTGAAAATTTGTTATTCTTTATCTACGGCTCTATTCCCTATTTGTTAATTTCTCGTATCAATAACAGCTCATGAGTACAATTTATGCTAATATTATGGAAAATATCGCAATTGCAGAAAAAGATAATGAATTTAGGGGTATTTCGATGGTTTGCTATGAGAATATTATGTTTAAATTGATTTGGATATATTAGTTTGTAAATCATTAAAAATAATTACACATTTGGATTGCTTCCAATTCTAAGTGTTTGTTACATACGGGAATTAGGATTTTCATATGTTTTTAGTGGTCAGCTCTTATCTCGGTTTGGCTTTCGTGCATTTGGGTGGTTTTGAAAGATCGAATTAACAAGATATTTAATAATAAGGCAATATCTGTTTCTTATTTAGCATAAACAACGTGGTTTTAATATAAGTTTCTTTTTGGTTTGTTCAAAAAAAGAACGACAATCCTATACATGAGAGAAATGATGAGTTAGTTTAGAAACTATTATGAGTCTTTGATAAAATAAAATAGAAGGTTAAAATTTGGTGTCAACGGATCTTGACTCATATATATAACTTTAATTATTAAAAAAATATAATTTTCACACCAAAACTTATTTGTGTATGATTTGTCAATTATATCGTGCATTGACGTTAGGTGGTTCCAATATTATACAACGATGATGCAACTCATCTGTTTGCAGTATGGACGGTAGGAATTTCCATTACTTTTTATTTATTTATTTATTCTTACAATTTAGAGTTTATAAATTTCCGCACATACCTTTTTCAATATGAAGTGTATGATTTATGATACTCCCTCCGTTTTAAAATACATGTCTAAGTCAATCACTTCACACATGCCAATGCACAATTTTTACTGTTAATATCTTTAATTATCTAAAGTAAAAAATTATAAAAATTTAATATTTTGAAAATATTTGTTGAGACAAATCAAACAACATCTTACATGTTAATATTTGTATTTATAGATTAGTTAAAAAATATGGTCAAAGTAAGTCAAATGAATAATGCACATTGCAAAAATTGGACATGTATTTTGAAACAGATGGAGTATTATTTTCATGTTTTCTTTCAATCTTTATTTTCATTTAAGGTTACTTACAAAAATACAAGTTTTGTTTCTTTTATATATAATGTAATGTTGAATAATGACAGACGGGTGGTTCCAAAAAGGGTGGATGTTACAATTTACAATGTTCAGGTTTTGTTCAAACTAGCAAAAAAATTTATCTTGGTGTTCCATTAAGCAATACATCTATCATCAATGGAAGGATGCTTGAAATCAAGTTATCTATTAATCAGGTAATTTATATACCACAAAATTTCAACAATAATGAAAAAATATTAAACTTATTTATAGGAAAAAATGTCATCATTTATTTTTGCATCCATGTTTTTCATGTAAAGATAACTAATGAATATGCGTGAAAATGTGTAAAGTCAGTCTAGCTATGTTTATATTCACTTATAACCATTGGTGACGTCTCCAGGATCCTACAACAAAAAATTGGTGGCTAAGTAATGAAAATGAGCATATTGGATATTATCCAGCATCTTTATTCTCCAACTTACCATATGCCGATCAAGTAGGGTGGGGAGGTAGGACAACAACTTCAGTGGGTGCTCCTAATCCTCCGATGGGTTCTGGATTGTTTCCTGATAATATATTTACCCATGCATGTTATTTTAAAAATGTTACTTATCGTAATAAGTTTGGACAAAGCTTTGGTCCTCCAGATGTTTTGACAAAAGCATTCTTTGACGAGCCTCATTGCTATTCAGCTGAATATTATGGTGATGAGGATAAATTAGTTGGATATTCACTCCAATTTGGAGGACCCGGGGGTGAGTGTGGGGGTTAATTCATGTTTTGCTCAAATTTTAAAATAAAATATAAAATAATTTTTTTAGAACAGTTTTTTTTTGTAATCTTATTTATTTTTAGCTTAAATGTGCTACAACTATGTTATTTAGTTTGCAAAGTATTTGTTTAGAATTATTTGGTTGTTAAATTATATCTTCCACTTTTTATTAGTAAAGATCCATATATATTTATTTAAATATATTAAATTATTTAAATAACAAGTATGTGGTGGCCTAATACTCGAGGTTACTTTAAAATAATAAAGTTGTCAATGAAATTTTTAAGCAGAGAATTCAAGATTGACCCATAAAAAAATAGGGATTTAAGGAATCGATATAGAAAATGAAGATATTAGCCCTCTACAACATCCGTTAAAAAATAATTAACTCTTATTAATTGTGAAATTTTTTGTTAACTTTAATATTTTATTTTTCTTCTTAGGTTAAAATAAACAAAAACAAGCTAAGATATCTTATTAGCTATAGACTAAACTAACTCATAATAAAATATTTTCTATAAGTTCATCCTCTATAAACTAATTTTTCATTTATCTGCTATTATTTTTTTTTAATTAGAGCTGCAACTTAAGAAGAAAAACGTTATCTAGATGCTAAAGATTTTTTCACTCTTTGAAAATCTTCTTTTCTTTGACAAACAACTTATATTATTTCATTTCTCACAATATATGAAATCAAATTGAAAACATGGCGACGATCATACAATTTTGATACCCTTTTGATACCCTTGCTAAGTTATGGGGGACATAATTTGCTTGTCTCCTAACAAAACTTAACTTAAATTGAAAATTGTTGTCATAGAGATCTACATCCAAATATGATAGTACCAAATTCTGACCGCCTATTAGGTCTCTATTAAGACATTTCATAGTTCATAGGATAACAGAAATTATTAGGCAATGGATAGTTTCTATGTATGACAATTCTGATTTTTCCACCATAATTCTTGTGATGTTGGAACCAATTTGAGCCGAGTTCATCTTGGAATCATCCAAAATTTTCTCCCATGTCTTCTTCTTCTTTAGGTAATATTTAATATACACAAAAAATGACAATAAGAAAAGCCCTGCTAGTACTCAATCAGATATTCCTAGCTAGACCTGCTCATGTAGAAACAGGTCTTCTGTTGTGAAGCCAGAGCTTTATTAAGGTGTAGGAAGGAAGGTAGAGCTTGATTAAAACCTTTGTCACACTTTGACTCTTCTGTTGTGAATAAGCCAGTAATAAGATAAAATGTGTGAAGCTGAATATGAATTTCATTGGGTTGATGGAAAGAAGAAAATGGTTTTGGAAGAGAAAGAAGAAAAGTTTGTATTATCTTTTGTTAAGTTTGGAAAAAGAAAAGCCAGATTTAGGTTCGACAATGCCATATTGGTGTGGAAAAGGGACCCACATCACATCCTTTTTGCCTTTGACTGTGACAATGCCATATTGGTGTGGAAAAGTTTGTATTATTAGAATTCGGGTCTCGTTAACGAGTGCCCCGGTGTGCTCTTTAAATATTCTAAATTAATAAATTATTCTTTTAAAAAATTAAATAGTTCAATTTCCAATACATTAAATACAAATATTTTATAAAAGTTATTATTTATGATGCTTAAAAAGTGCTCTAGGAACACTCGTTAACATTTCTCATACAATATTTATGGTTTTTTAAATTATCTTATATTTTTTTTAAGGAATAAATTTATCTTATACTTATATTATGTTTTTATTTTTTCTCTTTATTTTTCTCTATTATTTTCATTAATAAAAAGAGAAAAATATAGTTATCATAAATAATTGTATAAATATCATCATTAAAAAAATGTAGAGTTTTATTTCAAAAAAGATAGACACAAAAATAGTTATTAATTTCCACCATCATTAAAAAAATTCCGTTGAAACCTTTTTTTTATAACATTTTCTTTATAAATATACCTTTTATCACGTGAAATTTACGTGTATCTCACATTTTTTATTTGTTTGGGAGTTTATAAGGATGATAGGGTTTTTTTGACAATATAAAGATGACAGGGTTCTTGATAAAAATTTATAAAGAGACATTTTTCATTTTACATGTTGGTTTTGGAAGGATAGTTAGACACAATTTCAACATAATATTGAAGCCTATCAATTCGGGTCATCCACCATATACACACACCAAGCTCAGTGGTCATGGACATAAGGGATGTATTGGAAGAGAAAAAAAACTCATCTCATATTAAATATATAAGACTTTTTATAAAAGTTTATAAAGAAGAGAATTCATCAATCCTCACCGTAGTAAAGATGAGTTAAATTCAATTTAAACATAAGCATAATTCCAATAACCTAGGGATTGGAAGTTATCAAAGTTGTTTATGTCATTCTTAAAATTCAAAATCACATTAACTACTTTTTATGTATACTCTCACAGTCATAACGCAATCATACAAACCAAAAAAGGATTGTTTTAAAATTCGGTTCGGTCATCAATTCGGTAGAGGTACTGGGTCATTGGTCGAACCACTGAATCGTTAGTCGAACCGCATGAAAGAATCGGATGACTTGGTTATCACCGGTCTCCATAATTTTTATCTTTGTATTAAATAAGACGACTCAGGCTATACAAAAAACATAACACTAATAAATGTTTGAAAAAATCACCAGATAAATTAAAATAATTTCTCAAATTTGTTCTTTAAATTCAAGTCCATCTACTTTGATATTACTACATGATCAAACACATAAGACTGGTGCTAGTCACACCCAAAAAAAAACAAGTTACACTCCAGAATGACTAATACACCCTTTAACTAAAATAAAAATTTCAAATTAACTAAATTTACATTAACGTAGATTGAACATAAGTAAACTTAATTTACATTAACCTAAATTGAACATAAGTAAACTTAATTTACATTAACTTAGATTGAACGTAAGTAAACTGAATTTACAAACTTAATTTACATTAACCTAGATTGAACGTAAGTAAACTTAATTTACATTAACCTAGATTGAACGTAAGTAAACTGAATTTACATTAACCTAGACGAATATACGTAAACAAACAATAAACAAATAGAAACTCATCGAAAATGAAATTCAATAACCTTTATGAATATAGTACTGATCAATAACAAAGATGTTGATTCAGATATTGGTTGCACATCTATGGTGATTTGTGGATGAAAGGGGGTAAGGATTCAGAATGATCATAAAAGATGGGTTTTTAAAAATTTACATGAAGAGGGCAATTTTGGTATTATTGTAAAATTTTAAATAAATTTAGGTGTAACTTGTTTTTTTTATGGTGTGACTAGCACCAGTCAACACATAATATATTATGAGTATAGTAAATTTGAAACACTTTAAAAAAAAAAATAGAAACGTTTACTTATACAATATATTATGAAGTTAAAATAAAAAATAAAAAAAGAATACATTGTTTCTTTTTTTTCTTAAGAAAGACAAAATAAAAGTTATGCAAAAAAAATGACGAAATACAAATTCTGAAGGAAAAAAAAAATGACAAGATACAAGTTAAAATGCGAATATATAATTAATATGAATCAGAAAGTTATCACAACAAACAGCAGTAGCGCAGTGGTTTTCAATGCATATGATAATTGTTACTTAAAAAAAAAAATGGGCATTGCTTAACAATTATTTATGAAAATAATGGATTTGGATTGTTTGGAGTCGCAAACATCGCACTTTCACAAAGTCAACACATCGGTGACCGTTGGACTAAAATTTATGCATATCTCAATCTAATTATGAAGACCAACGATAAACTGATATTGTGAACTTATGAGTAAATCTAAATCCATGAATACAACTATTAGTCTTACTTCCTTTGTCTCAAATTATAACATTATAATAAAATAAAAAGACAAAATTCTTACTTTCTTCTTCTCAAATTATATGTCATTATAATAAGTAAAAAATTGTCTTAAATTATACATCGTTTTGTGATATCAATAAAATTTTGCACTATTTTTCCCATTTTGTCTCTTCTTTAATTACTACTACTATTATGTATTCCTTTGTTTTATCAATGTTATTAAACAATTATTTCATTCATTCATTTTATTTGCTCACGGGTGCGTTGTACTTGTAATGGATATTTATGCTTTTGCTAAATCAATGATAACCCCTTTGAAAACCACTCACAACTTATTAAAACATTGCACTATTTATGCGACATTTATTCATTTTGCTCCCCTCAAAAAAATTTATTCATTTTGTTAAACCAATGAATATACCAATGAGGGTACTTCTGGAATGTAAAAAATAAACTTCAATTAGATTTCTTAAATTGCTAGAATGTCGTATAATTTGGGAGGGAAAGAGTATTAATCTTATTGTGCAATTATTAGTGTGCCTAATAGATTAATCAAATTGCAAATTTCAAGTTAGCTACAAATTTATATTATCATTATTGACCTCAAACAAGGTACTATTACATAAAACAAACATCATAATTTTAGTCATACTCTGGTGGCATGTAACCAAATGTGCTTTGTCATATTAGCAGTGGGAACTGATGAAATTCTATCATCAATCAGCTTGCTTAATCCAAAGTCTGCAACCTGAAAACAAAATAATATAAGGTCTCAGAATCATCCCAAAAGAGAGAAAACAAGGTCAAGAAAGTTATTGAATAGGATTGTACCTTTGCACAGAAGTTTTTGTCTGATAAATATTTTCAAGACTTTTAACCCTGATAGATCATGACAAAGGTTCTCCATCTGTAAACATTTAGTTTATCATTATATAGTCATCACTCACTATAATACATTAATTAATGCATCAGAACTGAACATAGATACCTGACATGTGCTTATAAGACATATACATATTAAAAATGGACAACATGTGAAAACTATAAACAAAATCAATTGCAGATTTATCCTTACAGCATTATCATATCTAACATTATCAAACATCAAAATTAACACCACAGATTACAAACCTCGCCATTCAGTTCTGCATAATAGACTTCACCGAAACCACCTTGGCCGAATTTGTTAGCCATATTAAAGTTATTTGTGGCATTGACTAGTTGTTCATATGAAAATTCCCCTGATTTTTCCACCCTAATGCCAATGATATGAGCAGGACTCACAGAATCTGAAGTTCCATATGTAGCATTACCAGAGATTTCATCTAAAAGAAGATGATAAATAAGAGTAAATATAGGCTATATTCCATGATCAACTATAATTTAATTTTTTATCTATATCAATCTACTGACCACTCTTAACTTGAGTGAAGATCGCGCTGGATTTTCTGATAGCAGTTCTTGCTTCGGTGCCTGCTTCTTTTTGTAACATGCAACATAAATACAAAATGCTAATAGCACTAGTCCTGCTACTGCTCCAAGAGATATTCCAGTGATAACCTCGCCTGATAGACCTGATTATGCAGAAAAAGTTATATATGAGATGGAAGTACGTAGATTAGCACTCTAGTTTAAGGATATCTTTACCTTGCATCTCATATATGAATGTCAAACTAACCTCGAGTGCTGGAAAGGAAAATGAAAACAAGGGCATCCAGATTAGCATGTTTTAGAATGAAAAACTACTTAACTTTGTGTGCAAAGAAAAAAAGAAAAATAATTACCTTGTGTGAAGAGGCACGTAGTTACCATTTTGGTCTGGAAATTGAAGAGAAAATAAAATATGAGGCTAAGTTTCAAAGCTTAATATAGAACTTGAATAAACAGGCGAACAACTACAAACATGATGTTACACACTCTTCAATGCATTTCTTACCATACAAACACCTCGAATACAGCACTAATCAGATGAACAGAACTCATTAACTTTTCTTCATACCAAGATTTATGCAAACCAAGAAATTAGAAAGCTCAAGTTTAAGAGAGAAAAATCAAGATTTCTCAAGTATATGGGAATGGTCTACTTTAAGTTATATCCAAGGTTTTAAATCGAAGTCTTGGTCATATCATGATCATTGATCAATACGCTTGAAGTGAGAGTGCAGTTCACGTCAAGGATTTCAAAGTATCTTGAACGGGTTTCGTGTTTAACGCTACTGCAACCTGTTTGCATAAACTCATATGGGTGAATCGAACCTACTTTATTTATTTTTTTGAATAACAAATGTTACTATGTTAATTTTTTGAAGAAAATGTTACTATGTTAATTGTTATGTTACTATTTTTTTCTCCTTGCAAACAGCTACAGATTATATTTTGCAAGCTTTTTCCAAAACAGAAATAATTTTGCTTGCTAGTTATTTAGAGTTATGTTCTCAAAATAACACTCGTTATTTGCTTTGTAGTTGAATGATGATTCTTCAAATCATATTATAAAAATGATTGATTATCTTACCTAAATATAACATGTATGGCTTAAGATGTTGAAGGGTATACCGTATTCAAGTAGAACATGTGTTAAGACCTTCAACTCACAAAGAAAATCTATTGATGCTTGTACATCCATCTTCTTAACTGCTATTTTCTGCATAGAATAAATTGTATGAGAGGAAATCCAACTCGAAAAGAGTGAAAAAAATTGTTATTATAAGTGAGGAGAAAAACAGAAACTCGGAAACTTTCGAATTCATCCTTAAGTAAACAGTGTTACATAATTTACAAAACTGTTACTTAATTTCTTGTTTTCTTAAAACTGAAAAACCAAAACAGGTAATACTTGTTTGAAAAAATAAGATTGTAAGAGTTTGACTTTGTAAACGATCATTAGTGTCACTTTAATAGTATTTTCCTCTTCCACAATTTAAAACAAAAAACAGTTTATAAACATTTTCAAGATTAAAAAACTCAAACACAATCAAACAAGATATCTGTAGCCTTGGCTAATTCTTGATATGAAAACCCTGTTGACTTTGCCACCAGAATACCTGTAAGGCCAGCATCACTACCAGTGGCATGCCCACAGGATCCTGAAGTTTCATATTCTCCACTACCTGAGGCTTCAGTAGAAACAGTAACGAAAATCAGCTAGGTAGTAAGTTGTTTTCATAAGGGAAGATTACTGAAATAAATAAAAAACTTATAAACATGTCAAACTATTTTTGTAAGATTTCTCAAGTACCATACAAGTGCTTATATCATAAGTTCAAATAAGTTGTCAGTAAAAAGTTAGATGAAATGTGAGTATGAAAAAATTTACCATTACCATCTTGAGTTGAAACTGCCATAGAAATTCGTGTGAGTTTAGTTTTCTCTTCTTCCTTCTTTTGGAAGTATTTGGCATATATATAGATAACAAATACTTAGCTGAACCCTTAGCAAGACCTGCTTAAATTTAAGCTCACAAGAAGCATTGACCTTTGGTCTATTTGCATAGTTTTGTGAACAATTATCTTAATAGCACAAGGAAAACCTGTTCTGCAAGAGGGGAAAATAAAAATAAAATGAAAGTTAGAAAAATAGAACCAAATTATATGAAGCAATATTTACTTCTTATATAATGCACTCAAAGTCCAAATTGAGACAATCAATGTTACTTACCTAGGATACAAGGGAACATCATCTCCATTTTGATCTGCAAAGTAAAAAATAAACACCTAAAACTTTTAGCATTTGAATATACTCTAACTGAAATTAAATGGTTCTATTCAAGTGATTAATGAGGTTCGGTGAAGGTCAAGTCGATTGCAAGTACCAAGTTCGAACCCTGGTTGTAACAATCATTGACTAGATTTTACTTACCTCCCGTCCGAACTATGGATTATCATAGTTCATTTCCCGAAGAACAAAATGGCTGACACTATAAAAAAATTATCTAGCTCGTATACTCATACAAGTAATTTTGACCAGAATCACTAACCTCATTGAAGACTTACCCAAGTCACAACGAATGTGACGGAAGTTCCAATCATCTATGCCAATCACAGTTGGCGGATTAATTTATTCTTTGAATTTACTCTAACTTATATTATTTATACCAAATGCATTTATCTGATTATCAAAAGGTGATAGAAGAAAATGAGAAAATACATACCTCTTCCTGGAATGAACACTATCCCACTTCCTTTGCTGAAATTAGCATCATGATTACATTAACCTTAGCCTTAACAGGTATATGTTTTGGATTATAACTGTTGAACTTTTTCAAAACCTCAACAGTTGTCAAACTTGCATAATAAGTATTTGCAATTAAATCATATACGTATCTCCTTCTTTTGCTTAGTATTTAAAAAGGTACACAAATAAATGCACAATAAGATTAATACACAAAACTTCAAGCAAATTCATTAAAATGCTAAGACAAGAACAAGACAAATGAAATAAATGATCCAAGATAATATAGTTCTAGCTAAGTTCTACACTTTTTCGTAACTAAAAACAAATGCAGCAACTTCCCAGCTACTCAGGCGAGCCTGGAGAGGATGGACCTGGGTCTTGTCTTTCCTCCTGCGCTGGCAAATGTCCCAGCTCCAAACCAGCCGCCCCTTGATCAGGAACAGCACTGCACTTCTTCACCACCTTCCAGACGATGATAAAGAGGATCAGAAGGAAAAAGAAGGTGGCCACGGCTATGATGACCGCTGTCAAGACTCGGTGTGAGTGGTGAGGCTTGTTGAAGTCATCCTTGCCCGGTGGAAAGCGGTAGTAGTGGTGCTTTGGCACCGCGGAGGGAGGGGAAGCAGAGGGGTGAGGGGAGGATGAAAGATAAGGCGGGAGGTCCCTGAAAAAAAACAAAAACTTGCGTATAAAGTTAAGCCTGAAAGTTATATAATCATTGCAATGCGATATCCTTACAAATTATTGCGACAATTAATTTTGACTTATGACTCAAAATCAAATCAGTTTTAGAGTATTTGTTTGTCAATGGTAACATCCACCATAAATTCAAGTATTTTCACCATACATAAATTCAGTTTTGATGATTTTTTTTCATGAAACTTTTTGTAAGGACATGCGGCAACAAAATCAATAAATCAACGATAATTTGCCTTCTTTTTCTTTTGGGGAGGGAAGCAAAAACAAGTATATTAGATTAGCTAGCAACAAATGCACCTAAGAAAGACCTAAACAGTCTCCATACAATACAAAAAAGAAAGAAGTAAAGCAAAACCGAAAACAAACAGCTTCGTCCAATGATGCTTCTAAAATGTAATGCAGCAAAACATGACATTATACAAATAATTAGGAAAAAGAGGAAACAAAATGGACTTACTCCATAACAATGATTCAGATCTGTCTTTTTTCCCCGGAAAATTTGTAATCGACGAGCACAAGAGGACAGCAGTGGCGGTGTATTAAGTAAGTGCAATGTATACACGCGTGACTCCCATATGCACCATTGCCAGCCATTGCCATTTTTGTCTGAAAATGCTTCTTTTGGTTTCATTTTCATTATAGCCAAGGAGAACCTAGCTTTCTACAAATGCTTCTTTTTTCTTATTTCAAATTTTCAATAAATAAATAAACTCTATCATTATATATAGCAATAACTCAGGTTGTTCACCTAAATTAAATGCTAATTAAACACTCTTTGAGTTTAATTTTCTCTACACATTATCGTTATCCAATAATAATAAGCCGGAGAATTTTACAAAATTAAAAGGGGATAAAAATTAGTATGATCCCTGAATGTGTAACGAAAAGTCATAATAATTCCATCAATGTATCAAAACCCCATAATATAATGTGATTGTGTAATTCGTTAGTCAAAAAATGTTCCCACTCGTCAATGTTGATATTAACTCGTTTTATATAATATCAGGTATAATAGTAGAAAGTCTTTATATTACAATAAGTAAATATATTCAATAACTAATGTGACAATATTAAAGAAACATTTTAATATAAGAAATTATTTTGACTAATATAGTGTATAATCAACGACTATTTTAAAATTTTGATACATTACAAGTTTATTATGCCTATTCATTACAAGTTTAATTTTCCTAAATTAAAATGAGTAAATGATAATTTTAATCCTCGAATGTGTGAAACATTAAATAACATACTCTCTTTATTCACATTTATAAATAGCTTTTTTTTATATTCATTAAATAACTCATGTATGTAAACTATATTGTAATTTAGATACATCAGATATCTAACGAATATGAAAAAAGAAAGGTGATCATAAATATGACTTGAAGGAGTGTATACTTTCAAGAAATCCACAATTGTATGTAAATTTAGTCAATGGTAATTTTTTAGTCATTTTAATTTTCAAATGTATTTTTTTAATCAAATTCGTTCATAAAATTATATCCGTTTTAAAATGAGTATTACTTTAGTAAATAAAATAATTTGGTAAAATGTAATTTCCCTTTTTTTTAATTATTGATTTTTTTAATATATGTTTAAATCTTAGACAATATTTATTTTAAAACAGACGAGTAAACAAAATACAATTGAGGACGTATTTGCAAATTTGATACACAAAACGAAGATTCAAAATACATGTGTAGGCTAGGAAATAAATTAAGAGAAATGATATTTGTACATGTATTTTTGATAATTTTTGTGATAACTTTCTTTCTCATACTCACATTATGTTTTTACTTTTTCTCTCTATTGCTTTAATTTTGTGTCAATATCTCTTTTTCTTTGTAAATTTATAGTTGTCATAAAAATTATCATATAAATGGTTGTTCAAATAATGCAACTCATAAATTAAGACAACTACTAATTAAGCTTTATTTGGAATTTCTTGAACAATACAACTAACTCCTCCTTTAATTAATGCACATTACCAACTTATTACAAGCAGAATTTACTAGTACATCATAAACTCAACAACAAAATTATTATACATTCTCTTAAAAAAAACAAAATTATTATATTATTTCGTTAAAAAAAATAATATTATATTATTATTATTAAGGGAAACAACATTTAACACAATAATAATAAGGTCCAATGGGGGAAATCCACAAATTGGCAAAGAAGCTTTATGATGTTCCTGGTCAAGTATGGCTTTAACAATGGTACTTCTTTTTATCCCCTCAAAAAAAAAAAAAAATGGTACTTCTTTTTCATGTGCCCAAGTTATAGTTTACATATCACACTATTTTATTCTTCAATTTCTTGCACGTTGCCCTGTTCTTGTTTGTAAATATTGTTTAGGAGTGCCTTGTATGGAATTTCTCTCTCAACTTCGTGGACTGATTGTTAATCTCTAATTTAGTATAACTGCTTGTTAATTTATCTTGTGCCCTTCAAAGTCAGGATTTCATCATGTGAACTGGATTAACTGAATTGGTATTGGCAATATGATGTAGGATTCCATTTGTAAGCCTTAGTACTTAGTAGTGTATGAAGTTAAAGTTATCAAGTTGAGAGGTCAAGGAAATAGTGTCTAAATGTTTGAGAACTACATGGTAAATAATTTTACAAAACATAATATTAAAAACAAGGGTAAAGAGTTCCTGTGAGCATTGCTCAGTTGGCAGAAACATGCATTATTATATATAGGAGTTGGGGTTCGAATCCCGGACATCCCACTTATTCACCTTAAAAAAGGTAAATTCCAGCCACTGGAAATACGTCTAGGTGCTCACGAGCAGAAATTGACTCTCGGTAGCATTGATTGAACTAATCAAAGACTGAATTTTTAAGAGAAATTCAGATACAGAATTCTTCTAGGTTTCAAGCACGGTGCTTCACAAATCAGAACAAAGCTGGCAGAGTTTGGCATGACTATGTTGCTGAAAGTATGCATGAACTTTATCCCAAAGTATTTAAGAGTGCTTTCACCCAGTAATACACATAAGCATCTCCTTCTTGATAGTAGATTGGAGCCAAGACAAAACAATTTGGTCCTGTTGCTCCCAAGCATCAAGTTCTGGCGTAACGCAATTTGCGTCCACATCTTCAAGAGTTCTGAATTTGGAAGGATTTGAAGGATTGATCAAGAAATGATGCAACTTATGTGCTTTACTCATAGGTTCAACTTGTTGCGTCCATATCAGATAGTTTTGAGTCAAGTTTCTCAGAGATTGCACAGAAAGAGTTCTTGTTCGTTGAAGAAGACGGTACAAGACTGAGAAGCAGTGATGGTGCCACAATAACTGTCACCGGGAAAGCTGCAACTGTTGCCGAGGCAGCCATAACTGTTGCCGGAGCAACTGCAACTGTCCCCAGAGCTTTAATCACCAGCGAGGCAATCGCAGAGGTCGGAGGCTCGACGTGAACGTCTGAAACCTCAAAGATTCTGGAGTAACTGAATTCAGAGAGGATTGTAGAATTTCTAAACTGAATTTCTTTGATTATGAATTGTGATTACTATAAACAATGTGGAATGATCTATTTGTACAGCATCCTATGACTGGCCACTGCCAGTTACACCTTGGCAGTGACTGACTGGTGTGAGTCAGTCAGTTATGCCAGTAACTGATTCAACTGAGTCAGTTAGAGGTGGTGTGCTAATCTGTGGCTAGACCACAGTTAGCTAGCCTAGGTTCTTTCCTCTATTAATAACAAAGGATAAGAGCATTTTCTCTCAAGCAATAAAAATAATCTCATTCAATTGTTTCTTTGAATTTGGTACCTTTTCCTCATTCTTAGATTGGATGAGAGCATAATTAGTTGCTTCAGTTGGACACGGCAAATTATTAAGCACACCATCCAAAAGTGGTTGTAGCCCCTGGACCAGAAACAACAAAAAATAAAAATATAAGCTTGTATAGTTGTATTGTATGTATTATTCATGCAAAAATCAATGATATCAATTTGTGAAGGATGGTAGCACGATGGTGTTTTATGGTGGAAAAAGCGGCTAAAAAATGGAGGATTTTATGCCTTCTTTTATGGTTCACCGTCTGTAATCGTTAACTCCATCCAAAATAGAGTTAGCGGTTATAAAGAAGTGACCCTTAGTAAAGTCACAAAGCTCCTTTGATTCTTTGTCAACAAACTAATGACACAATTATGGCCTTCACTCTCCCCCAGTCCTAACTACCCATAGCTAGGCGTAACTAACTGGCCAACAAACCCAACCCAACAACTAACTCTCCTCCCTAGCCCACCTTTCTCTCTCTTTTTACTAGTATATATCAAACACATAAAAGGTATATTTAGGCTTGAATCCAACATATGATCCAAGTCATGTTCAACCTCATTATCTCACTTAGGCCAAGAACATAGGATGGGTGTATCGCATTGGGATTTTAAAAGACTTGTTTGTGATAAAAAAATTGTTAAAGTCTTTTCAAGCAGGTGTATAAATCTAGTGGCATTCAAATACTTTTTACAAATTACAAAGAGTCATGTGGTATTTAAAAACTTTTTAATATCAGTGAATTGTTTTATAAATTAAATTTGGTTGGACATTGTAGTGACTTTTTAATTTCTTGTCACAAAAAACCTTACCTTATAACATGAGATTTCTTAGGATTTTATTCTTATTTCTTTTAGTCGTATGCCTTGACATTTGTCTTTTTATTTTAACAAAAATTGGAGTATCAAAGCATCACTATGATAACTAAATTCCCTTTGTTATCAACCTAACATAAATTATCAACCAACTTAGTCCTATTGTAGTTGGCTATAATTGACATACTTTATGTAATTTTGGTTTATCCCCGTTTAAGATATAACTAGCAAATTTGTGATGAAACACTTCTTTTTCATATAATCATCTCAAATAACTTAATAGAGAAAATGAAAACAACAATTGGATGTGCTTGGGTTGAAAATCATTTTAATTTGGTGCATGTAATATTGGTGATGATGGATATTGATAGGCAGACAACCGGCAATTTGAACCGGGGAGGTTTAATCGCAATAAGGAAAATCTTTTGCACTAAAAGCAAGCCAACCAGAACCAGCTTCAGCGCTAGTGATTCCACCACACAAATCTAATTTGAACTAGGAAGTAAAACTGGCCACTTCGTGTTTTCACATTTCAAATATTTTTGGTAGCTGCCATATGGACTTAGGCAATGGAGGGCTAGCATAGATTTAGATATGTTGATGAATCCTACTTACAAGACATGTTCTCTCAAATCATATAAATCCATAAGTATAAAGATATCCTAGATGGATTAATTTAACGCTTACCTTATACGTATTTGAAAGCACTGCCCATGCCCATGAATAATGGTATAAACTTCCGTGCTATGGTGGCCCTACAAACTGCTTCCTACACACACAATAATAACAAAAAGAAAACTATTTACAAGATAAGATTTGTAGATGGCGGGTGGGGGCGAAGTAACAACTGGTTTTCATATATCATACTATATCAAAATTCCTTGAATTGCAACAAATAAACAAAACTACATTAAAATAAAATTCCAGAACAAGATCAATATCATTATAAAAAGTAACTACCTACCTTATAGTGTTTGTCTCGAGTTGAAGAAAGTGAGATCTGAGGGATAGAATTGGAAATGGGATCTGTATTTCTCAGTAACACGGAGCTTGAATGGTTACTGTTGCGTTTCTACTTCTACTTCTAGGGTTTGTTTTCGATAGCGTGTGTGTGAGGCTGAATCGTACTATCATCATCATCTTCATACTTGATCATTCATTCATTTCCAAAACACTTCTTCATTCTCTCATCTCACCTCTCTTTCTCTTTCTGTCAAACGCTGCCGTATCCAACACGCATTGTTAATTACTATACTTTACTAACTTTTTTAATTTTCCCAATAATTACAATCAATAAAAATATTTAATTTAAATACTTTACTTGAGAACACTTTCTTTTATAAAATCTGATCAGATACCGAATTTCAAAACTCAAACATTTCACTAGTAATTTTGTAATTTATGTGGCATTTTTTTTATTTAGTAATTCAACATGTCGCATACCATATAGGATTGATCTGATTAAAATTGCTAAAAATGATTACCGTTGCAAATGGGTTAATTTATTTTCATTTTAAACTTAAATCTCAACATTTTAAAATTTATGGGGCGAAAAATACATTTTAATCTAATTTTTATTCATAATCTATTGGTGGTTTGAATTATTTTTTAAATCAAAATTATATATGTATATAATAAAAATTCATTGATTAATTATTAAAAAAATATATATAAAAGAAGAGAATCACATTGGAATAATAACCTAATTTCTAAAATTCACGGTCTTCATTTATTTTCCTCTTGTTTTCTTTTCGATCAAACCCAATAAGACAAAAGTTTATAATTGAAAAAGAAGATGAATGGAGATTGAGATTGAGATTTTAAAAATTAGAGTTCATAGTTCCCTAAATCGGATTTACTTTCTCTTTAAGCTGAAATACATTTTTGATCCCTTAACTTTACAAAAGTTGCAATTTTGACCCATGTTAAAAAAAATAGTAGCAATTTTGTCTCTAAACTTGGCCTTTTTTTTCGCAAATCATTGATTTTGACCAAACCAATGCATACAGACATTTCACTAAACTGAGTCGGACGCTACCTATGCAATTTTTCTATTTAAAAATTAAAAAGTCATGTAATTAAGTTGGGAAATAAATAAATTGGAAAAGGAAAATGGAAAAATATGCAATTTGATGATATTGTGGTATAATAGGTATTTTGGCCTATAGTTGTTGGCGCACACAAAATCTGTCATGCCATAACGCCATTGAATGCATAAACTCGTGTTATTTACTATTTTTTGTTTACTTTTCTTATTTTGGAAAATTTATTACCATTAAACAAATAGAAATGCAGAGGGAAACATTTTGCCTTAGAAGATGTCTGATAAATCTAGTTAGAAAAACTGTTATTGAGTTGTTTCATTTTGGTTTCGGTTAGCTTCTACATGAAGGGTTATTTTGTCATCTATTTGAAAGAAATGAGTCAGACACTTCTCGTCACTTAGTTTCTGACTCAAACGAAATAGTCTTGTAATACTAATCAACAATATAAAACAAGTTTCTTAACTAATGAAATTGGAAATGAAAGAGGAGAACATAACTTATTCTTATGTTTGTATCTTCAGATATTTATAGTTAGCTTATTAATTTGACTTTTCTATTACCTTTTACTCTGTTTATTGGTTTCTATACATTACTACTTGAGATAGTTTCTTCTGACAAACTTTTGGTTTGGTCTAAAATGTGATGCAGTAAATCAATATATTTATGTCTTAATTTACTTGATTTTTTAGCATACTGTTTCAATGGTGCGCTTGGGTGCAGTCCCTTGCAGAGGCACATATAGAGGCCACTTGTTTGTCCCTTTCAGTGGTATGACTCAAACCCCTCTCACTAGCAACCGAACACTCATGTCACACCATGTGAGTTGTTTCATGTGGACAATTGCATTTGAATTTTGGCAAGTTACAGCAAGCAAAACTTTCTTGGTGGCTCGGGGATGCACTTTGGGGGAAGGGGTTTCGAAAGAAGGAAGTCACTGTCAAGATTTTTGTCCAAACTATGCTCACGAAGGGGATGTATCCATGCCGTTTTTTGGTAGTTTTTTCTTCTCCTTCTCTCAGTTGGTTCTTCGGCGGCCATTTACACATCTAGAAATGCTTGCATCCAACCTTGTTTTCTCCTTTTTTTTTATTGTATTGTTTTCTTCTTGCACTTTTTTGAGTTTTTCTTCTTTCAAACTCAGAAGAATACCTAGAAATGTTGTCTTATTAAAATGCTTCCAATAATCAATAGTAATAGTCAATCCATTGTTATCCTTCATATATCTGAGCCAGGATCAATTTAATATTGCATAGTTTAAATCAAAGAGTGAGTTACTTTGAGTTGATTTTCAATTACATGTTTTTCTCCTAGGAGTTTTACAGTATGGTAGGTATTTGATTTAACACAAATAACTTCAGGGAGAAACAATAAATTTTCTCTTTCGGGTTAGACATCAACATTTAGATTATACTATTTCTGTAGAAAATTTATAGCAAAGATTTTCACCCTCCAAAATATGGCTTTAGATTTATATAAAATTGAAAACATGCTGTCCATATAATAGAAGTGTTGCACCACTGTATCCTATCAGAATTTGAACAAAACACTGTTTTCTGGTATCTGCGACTGACAACACTTTTTAGCACTCAAATTTCCATTGGTTGCGGTCAACATGATCTCTGCTATCTTTTTAATTTATTATTAGTGTTAATTATTAACCTATTTATTCTACCTTCCAGTTTATAATATTCTGACAGGATGTTTTTTGTCAGTCTCTAATGAGCAGGTTCAATGTTCTAAGATTCCCAACAATCTTGGTATTTGGTGGTGATAAAGATACTCCAATTCCTTGTGAGGGTGCAAGAACTGCCTCAGCTATCGAATCATTTGCATCAGAGTAGATGGAAATAAATGCTGCTCCTCCAGAAGTGACAGAGCTACATGGTCCAGGATATTAACATAAGTGTTGTCTATAGGATATTATGGAAGTGAAATCCGGCTCTGCCACCATCTGTTTTGTTGCCTTCCTTCCCGACATTTCGGGAAGGAGGACAATATTATTTAATTTTCAATGTTCAAGGTACATTTGTACTCAATCTTATTTCATTTTCAATGATCAATATGACTTTAAAGTAATATGCACATAATCATGTATAATCATCACCATTGTACAAGGGACTTAAACCTTGATGATTTGATCCCGGAAAAAGGGTGTTTTGTTTCAATTACTTTCACAGCAAAGCAGAGTTGTTTTCTACTTTTTGATTTGACAATCAAACTATCTAATTATTACATGGAAATAATAAGAATTAGAACACTGGTAACTTTTACAAGCCTCAAAATAAGTTGTTGGATGAAATAATGATTAGGAAGTGCATTAGTTGAGAAAGGAAAAAGTTAAAACTTTGTATTGAAAATGACAAATTGTAAACTTGAAAGAAGTTGAATACGGATTACACCACTTTTCAACTCAATATTTCTATATTGATAAAAAAAAAAAGCTTAAAATTTTTATATTTGTTTCAATGTCCTAAGAGCGCTCTTTAACATTTTCCTAAAACCTAATCAAGGATCCGCTCTCGCCCATCTCTAGAATCAATTTAGATTTTGAGTTTACTTAGTTTGCCAATTATATTCATCACGTTGAAATTAAATAACTACCTGAATGCGATGAATAAGACCATACTACTAAATCTTGTTTCTAATATAAACTCCTTTGGAATTTTTGTTTGGAGAAAAAACCGTTGTGATGCATTTAAATTTAACAACAGATTACAGGTAACACATGAGGGAAGGGTTTCTGGGAAAGTGTGGAAGTCTATCAAGCAAGATGCGTTTTATGTGGCAAAGCTTGTGGAGTTGGATGGTAAAGACCATGAAAGGAAATCCAAGAATGCAGAATCAGCACCAAAGCAATGAATGTCTTAGGGTTCGGCGAAAGAGAAAATTTATAAAGGTTGAAGGTGCTCATCGCTTCAGGTAACTTTCATGCATGTTTCTGTTTATTCCAAGAAACAAATTGTAGATTCCAATCTTCTTTCCAAGATTTGGGTAAGAATCGATTTCGACTATCAGAGGAGCTGTCTGGGGGATTGGTAGGTATGTGAAAATCTAGCGTACTGTCTATTAAATCCTCATTTTATGGAGCGGGTTTTGTGGGATTCTCAGACCTATCGTAAGTGTATATTTACCATGCGAAATCAGCAGATAGAGGTGATTATGGGCAAAAATATTAGAACTAAAAGAATCCTTTGAAGATGGTGAATGGTGCCTAGTAGGGGATTTCAATTCTGTATTGTCTCCAACTGAAAAGAAAGAAGGTCAATAATGTGATCTTATTCCGGGGCTTCAGAGTTTGGAGAATTTGTGGCAAGAATGGGATTAACTGATCTCCCTCTTCTAGGCTAGAAGTTTACATGGTTTAATTCCGCAGGTACGGCATTGAGCAGACTTGATAGGTTTCTCTTGGCAGAGGGTATCATTGAGATGTAGAAGGTTAATGCACAATGGGTCAGCGATAGAAACATATCTGATAATTGCCCGAATTGGTTGAAAGGTGAAGAGGTAAATTTTGGGGTCCTGAGCCTTTTAGATTCCTTAATTGTTGGCGCGAGCACCCTGGTTTCATGTAATTCGTCGAGGAAAATTGGAAGTCTTTTCATGTGGAAATCATATGCAATATCGGAAAAACTCAGACTTCTAAAATAAAAGCTCAAGGTCTGGGATAAGGAAGTGTTTGGTTATAATGATACATCTATCAATAAAGCTGAGGCTAAGTTCAAAGAATTTGATGCTATTGTCATGGATGGAGGAAGTCCAGATTTGCAGCAAAGAGCAACAGCCGGCAAAGCATTTTGGAGGAACTTGAGGTTAAAATAAAAGTATTTTGGCGCAAAAATCTAGTACTAAGTAAGTGGATGGTTGAATTTGACTTGAACACGAATTTTTCATGTACAATTCGGGCAGATCAAAGGAGGGATAATCTCGCGCCTTTCCGTGTTGGAAACAATTCAAGAAAATTTATATTTATTGGTACTGCCTCTTTGGCTGTCGATAGCCTCTTAATGCTCAGTTCTCTTCCTTATGTATGGCCATTTTTAAGGCTGCATGTTAGTTTTAGAGTTTTGCTTTAATTTAATTTCGGTTTTAGCTCGGATGGAACATCATAGACCGAAGTCAAGCTGGAAGTAATTAATAAAAGACACACTATGTAGTCTGCAAATTCAATTTAGAGTACACATGGTGGAGAAAATGGTAGGGAGCGAGCGGTGCCTAGGTTCTTAAATTCCAGTTCAGCAATGCACTGAACCTGAAAATCAGTTTAATTTGGTTCTTGTAAATTTAAACTAGTTTGGTTCAGTTCATCAAAATTGTTATTTGAGTTCAGTTAGTTGGGTTCAGCTGGGTTCTTCTTACTAACTGAACCATGACCAAAACCTATTCATAGTATATTCTCTTTTGTTCGATCAAGGAGTGAACGAAGAATGCATTCTAAAACGCGGTGTCCCCATTCTCAATCTCAAGTGAGCCACAAAAACAAACATCTACCTAATAGATTATCCATCCAACCTTAAAACAGAGACACAAAAAATAGACATTGAACAAATGTTAAGTGATTTTGACATGTTTGGTTGGTCTCAAAGTAGAATTGGTTTTGCCTTGAGAATTGATTCTAACTTGAAGCTAGAAGTTGGAGTTTTTCATTCTAGAATGGATTTTTACAGTTAAATTCATAGTTCAACTCACTTTTACATGAATAATGTATGAAAACATATGAACTAAATTTTGGGCGGAATGAATTGAGTCAAGATCAATTGTTGTGATTGAAATGCAGTGTGGACATTGTGAATCTCAAGTAAATTGAAAAAGAGTGGAGTAGCTTGAGGTACAAAGAATGTGATTGTGCAATCAATAATACTTGAATAACATTTATACTCAACAGAATTGCAATTAAGTGATGATGAAATCAAGAATTCGACTCTGGTGGAAATTGAATGGTTTTTATAACTTAACCGAAGATTTCTAGAGGATTTTCTAACTATGCCATATCCAAGAGGTTATGTTGCTGAGCAACTTGGAAATTGCCTCATATATGATGAACTCACTTACAACGTTGCTGAATTACAACAAGAGTTCAAAATATTGTTCAATTCTCTCACAGGTTTTTATCTTTTTCTATTAGTAAATCATTGTTTGCTTTCACCAACAAGAGTCAAATGTATTTTAAGTCAAATGTTGTTTCAAAGGTATGATCTTCCAACCTGAAACATGATTTACAGTCACTATCAGGGATTAACAATTTACAATTGCCGTATTGAAACCAGCAACAAATTAGCTCTTCAACCCTTACATACTTTAAGTTGCATTTATATTACAACAATATGCTTCAGTACCTTTAACTTCATATTTTTTACGCAAATATATTTCATTTCTTTTGTGAAGTGATATTAGCAATAACACACTTTTTCTAACTCGTTGTTTGAAGTGTTTCACGACAACTTTTTGAGTTTGTTGATCGTGGAAATACACATATTGTCACCCACAATGTATAATTCATTCACTTTTTTTAGAGGAAGGACGGTATCTCAAGTTAACTTGTCTAAAGTAATACAATGTATAAATAGCATAGCTTATCGTATGTGTTTGTATTAAGAGATTGATTGAATAAATAAAGTTTACATAAAGATGAGAGTAAATTTATGTATGACTACCTATTAGCATCCCTATCTTAAATTTTTTGAGAATGTTATAATATTAATCGATCATCATTTTTAAAAACACCTTCGAATAAAATTCTCATATTTATTCCAAAGAAAGTTATTTATAGAAATAAATCCAGTAAACTTAAAATGTTTTTTTTTGTGTTGACAAAAGTAAACTTGAAATGTTATAATTGTAAAATTTATTTTTAAAGCCCTTATGTTTTTATTGCAAAGTATTATTTAATTTGATTAAGAAATGATATAATTATAAAATTGATAACATAAGTACTCGGTAAAACTTGTTTTTTTGTGCAAAAGAGGAAAAACTAGAGAATTAAAAATGTCATTCTTAGACATGGAAATCTCTTAGAAATCTCAGAGATGTCATTAAACAAAAAGACTTTGAAGCACATCCTGGAGAAAGCATGAAAATATATAAAATTCGTTGAAATGCTAAAATTATGTATGATTTTTTTTATTATTATTAATATGAAAAATAGTTTGCTTTTATCATAAGAAATCTAACAATTAAGAGTTACATTGATCGGAAAATTTATTTTTTTGGTTACGGAAACAGTTGATTAGAAAAATTTATTTGAACAAACAAAGTTTTTCCTTTTTTAGGCAAATTGAACTAATGGATTGAACTAATATTTTTGTTTTCTTTTATTAAAATAATCATTAATAATAAGACTAAAAAATCAACATTTTTCACTTGACAAGAGTATTCCCTTTGTCCTACCTGTCTCCGAGTACAATGAAGAAATGAAAAACTCCATAGTATTTGGATAAAAATTGTTTGATGGTTGGCTTATTTTAAATTATGAAGCAGATTTTTAAGTTTAAATAACGACCTAATAAAAATTGGTTTAATGTTATCATTTTATTGATACTTTTCAGTTTATATTTTATCTAAAACTAATTACAAATCCGTGCTGGTTCAATAACGTATTCGATAAAAAAAATTCTTTGAAAGAATAGATGTTAAAACGACGGAACATTGTGATTCGTCATAAAATACGTATGAGCTGATTAAGAGAGCATATAATCAGTTTATGAGATTAGGAATTGACATAATATTTAAGATGAAAACAATTGGAACCAATAAAGGAACCAATGATGTGTGAATTTACATATTATCCAAAATTATAAAAAAGAGTGTTGTTGTAATACCCATATTTACATCAAATGAAATCAAGCAAAGAAGTAGCATCAATGAGTGAATATAATCTAGTCTAGGATTAGAGTTAAGGTGATCTGTTGAAAGTGCGGATTATGAACACCAAATCTTTATTTGGAAACGACTTCAACGTGCATATTTTTATGTGGCTTCTCTAGATCAAAAATTAACTTATCACCTACCTCTAACATATGTTCTCGGCAAAATTTGAACCATTGGCCGCCTAAGTATTTTTTGTAACTTGCTCTCTTTGCCGTTATCAAGCGACACTTATACCTTTTTTGAGCTTGTTTGTCGATGAGTATGATTGTTTTCCGTGTTTCTTTTAGAAATGTCATTCATATCTCATTTGAGAAATGCTAGGTACAAAACAAATTGCAGTGTTAATTAGAAGTTATATATATGTACATTTCTAAAACATTTACCAAAGCATTATAAAGATTTACTGTAGGAAAATAGCATATTTTATTTTTCTCAAGAAATTAGGAAAACAACATTACAATTAACATGATACTAATTGGAACCAATGAAGGAACCAACAATGTGCAGATTAACGTTACATAATAGTTAGGTTTATAAAAGAGATTGCAAGTTTCATAGACTAACCAAAAAGGAATTTTTGCCAATACTTACATCAGACAAAATGAAAAGAACAAATGACATTCCAAAGTCAAGATAGTTTACGACTACAGTCCAAAGCGATACATCAAAATATTAGAAGTTAAAATAGTTCAACAACAAAGATCTACTTTGGAACAACTCGAATTTGCAAGTTCTTCTGTGACTTTTCGAGATCAAAGATGAGCTTACCACCTTCTTCCATCACTCGTTATCTACAGAAATTGAACCACTGCCCATCCAAGTAATTTTCATAGCTTGCTCTATTGGTGGTAATGAGATGACAGTTATACTGTCTCTGTGTCTGGTCATCAATGAGAGTGATTGTTTTGCGCTTTCCTTTCAGAATTGTTTTTGACACCTCGTTTGGGAAATGCTAAATATGAAAATAACTGCAATATTAGTATAATGCATATTTACATGGATAAGATGTATGCGAATATAGTTACATATAATTTATAAAATAAAGGTAGCATAACTGATTTTAAGCTAAAGAAAATGTAACACGACTTCTAATTTATCATCCTATTATCTTCCTATAAAGTCTAGATAAATGCAAGCATGTACATTATATGTACCCCGTTGACCAATTAACATTGTTGAAACAAATAGAAATTAAGCATCACTTCCGCATGTGCATATATAGCTAGCACCATTTGACATTGATGTCTTCGAACATTTGGTGCAACTCTCATAATACAATCCAAACTGGTTAGGATTGAATTTAGTTGTTTTCCAAATAGTGATGCAATATGTTTCCTAACACAAATTATGCACATGAAATAAATAATAATGCAATATGTATTTTTAATTTGTGCGTAAAAAAATTCAAAGCATGTTTGTGCATAAAAAAGCAGACATTGGCTAAGTTTATAAATTCAGCAATTGGCCTAACCTGAGACAGTTTGTAAAAATCGTTGTACAAAGTACGTTGAGAAGAAGTTAAACTCTGACTTAAGTTCTAACTAAAGTTTTGACTCTTAGCTTGAGAAGTGTAAAAGTCACGACAACAATTCAAGAAACATGGTCAAAAAACAATCAAATCGGATTGTGAAATAATAAGTTACTCTAACACTGTATTGTGAAATCATAATGCAAACTTACTAAGTTTTAAACTTCTCAACAACCGGATGATGTAGGTTGATGAGCAACCTCGAACCTTACCAATTGTTATATATATTTGGGTTGCCATTGACTACAAAATGGAAGCAAGAAACTCAAGGTAAATAGATGGTAAATGATAAAGCTACGGAGTATTTTTTTCCATAGTGTTACATCAACTATATTCCCACTACATAAGGAAAGACATTTTTCGGGTCATTATCAAACTTATTCAAAATTCTATCATCTGATGTTGACAAAATAGAAAATAATACATTTTCTATTTAGCACTGTTTAGTTTTTTTGAATAAGAAAAAGATATGTATAGTTTGTCACGATATAAAGGTGCAATATATATATATAAAAGATAAGTATAATTTTTTTAGGCATCTATACCTTTTATGTGTGTATATATATATAAGATAAGCATAATTTTTTTAGGCATCTATACCTTTTTTGAAGAAAAGACATCTACAATTTTACTTTTAATTAAAATCAAAATTTTATAAAAATTATACGCATTAGCGTAACAAAAAAACAGACACACATAAAGTATTACTCTAAACGCTAATATGTGTGTCTGTATATTTGCGAGGTTGAATAAAGGAAATAAAAATATTTGGTATCATTAAATGACAGCGTGAATAAAAATATTTGTGAGGTTGTGATGATTAAAAAATATTGAAATTAAATATATAAGTGATAAAAAAGATAATAAATTTTTTTTGAAAAAAGATAATAAAATTAAATGGAACTGTTCAAAAAAATAAAATAAAATAAAGTTAAATGAAAAGAAAACATATTGAAATATAATATTAAAAAATAAAAGAAAAGGTTTCCATCGTGAGTTGAAAAGAGGTGCTTGTGAAATATATTGTTGAGAAGTAGTTTTTTAAAGTAGCATTCAACAACTTTTGGCTAAAGCTCATTCCATTCCATTCTATGCATTAAAAAATGTTCCCTTTCTAGTAAGTACTTAATTGATATTGTGTTTGACCTAACTTCTCTTTAAAAATGTAGAGAAGTAAAAAAAAACCGGGTCAGACGGTATCTTAATCTCCCACAATGGCAGTGTAGAAGCAATTGAATTTGGGAGAAAAAATTGGAAAATAGTTAAAAATAAAAAAATTGGAAAATAGTTAAAAGTTTTTAAAAATATAAAAATTGAAAAATAGTTAAAAAAAAATCGGTGAGGTAGCACTCAACCAAGCAACACTAAAAAAAATTATATGCATCAGCGTAACAAAAACACAGACAGATGGACATAAAATATTACTCTAAACGTTAATGTTTGTGTGTAAATATTTGCGAGGTTGAAGAAAGGAAATAAAAGTATTTGGTATCATTAAATGACAGTGTGAATAAAAATATTTGTGAGGTTGTGATGATTAAACAATATTGAAATTAAAATAATTGATAGTGTGTTTGACCTAACTTCTCCTTAAAAATGTAGAGAAGTTGGGAAAAAAGCCGGGTCAAGCGATACCTTACTCTCCCACAACGGCAATTTAGAAGCAACTGAATTTGGGTGAAAAAATTGAAAAATAGTTAAAAAAAATAAAAATTATAAAAGTTATTAAAAATATAAAAATTATAAAATAATTAGAAAAAATGGTAAAGGGCAAAATGGGAAATTCACCCTAAAAATGATGAGGTGGCACTAACCACACCCCATCAATAGGAAATTACTAAAATACCCATCCTAAGAACAAAATGGTAAAATCCTAAGGACTTATCTTTATAATACAGTAAGTAGATGCTTGTGGTTACTATATCTCAAGAGCTAAGAATCTAGATTTTGGTTTTATTGTGGATAAAGTAAAGAACAAATTGAAAGGATGGAAAGAGAAAAATTTATCCTTTGCATGAAGACAAAACCTTATTAATGAAGTAGCCCAAGCCATTCTGGTGTACTCTTTGAGCTTTGTCATGCTCCCCCATGGTATTTGTGAAAAATTTGGAAAAGCTAGATGTAGCAACCAATTACTAGCACTCAAGATTTCGGGTTCCGATCAATTATGAGCACCATACGACCATAAATATATGAATAAGTTAATCATTGTCTTAACCACATACGAGAGACACAAATTACACCAACAATAATTTCGACTTACAAAATATGCAAGACCACAATTCACGCATAAAAACAACAAATTATACTCACAACCAAACAATACAAAATCAAGTTCATATAGTACGTGCACTATAATACATTACATAAACAAGCTCAAAACATAATCATGTTATCAACAAGTAGATATATATAAAAAATAAATAATGGAGTGCCCTTTTCCTTACCTTAGCAGATAGTCGCTATTAAGATTTCAACCCATGGTCTTTGCTCCACCAAACCCAAATCTACACCTTCACAGATAAATTTACTAACTTAGGTTCCAATTTCTCTTGCTCCCTAATTCTTACCCAAGGCTTGACTTTGGTTAGCATCCCTATCTTAAAATTTTTGAGAATGTTATAATATTAATCGATCATCATTTTTAAAAACACCTTCAAATAAAACTCTCATCTTTATTCAAAAGAAAGTTATTTATAAAAATAAATCCAGTAAACTTGAAATGTTTTTTTTTTTGTGTCGACAAAAGTAAACTTGAAATGTTATAATTGTAAAATTTATTTTTAAAGCCCTTATGTTTTTATTGCAAAGTATTATTTAATTTGATTAAGAAATAATATAATTATAAAATTGATAACATAAGTACTCGGTAAAACTTGTTTTTTTGTGCAAAAGAGGAAAAACTAGAGAATTAAAAATGTCATTCTTAGACATGGAAATCTCTTAGAAATCTCAGAGATGTCATTAAACAAAAAGACTTTGAAGCACATCCTGCAGAAAGCATGAAAATATATAAAATTCGTTGAAATGCTAAAATTATGTATTATTTTTTATTATTATTATTAATATGAAAAATAGTTTGCTTTTATCATAAGAAATCTAACAATTAGGAGTTACATTGATCGGAAAATTTATTTTTTTGGTACCCAAACAGTTGATTAGAAAAATTTATTTGAACAAACAAAGTTTTTCCTTTTTTAGGCAAATTGAACTAATGGATTGTTTTGTCCATTTTATAAAAGAAATTTATGCCAATATTTGGTAAGCATAATAAAATTATGGATGATAACGTGAAATCGTGAATGAAGACAAAAAAGGAACGATATCATTTTTACATTATTGAAAATTACATCCAACTAAAATCCTACAATGTTGATTATATAAAAAAATATATAAAAATAATTGGAAGAAATAGCGTCAAATGATTTTTTTAATTATCACTGGAGACATGTTAATTGATTGGACATGTAAATAAAATCATTGTTTCTAAATGAATTTTATAGAAAAGGGTATTCTTGTTTTTGTTGGAATTCCCTGTTGAGTAAGTTATTATCTTATGTTAATTGGTGTATACTTTTATCTATTCCATGAGATATGTGCTTGAATTGTATTCCACATACATGTGAAATGGGTATATGTACTGACCTCCTATATGTTGCATTTTTTATGCTTATAGAGATGAATATGATGAAGAGTGCAAGGAATAGTCTATTGGAGATTCACTAAAAGTTGGGGACTTATTTATTAGTTTATGTTTAGATAAGTTTGACTTTTATATTGACCTTTTTATTGGATTAATGTATCACATTGGTTACTTTGACATATATATGAACCAATTACTAACCAAACCTGCAAATGCAAACAACATGGAAAATAATTAAGAAATAGCTAATGAGGAATACCTCATAAATGCGCGCGCGCATATACATATATATTTACTTTAACACTTGAATTATATTAGCACATGAAGACCATACATATATTGTAACAAATAAAGAGTAGGGTAACCAACAATACTTCATCAAAAAAGAGTTCAAGGAATTGGTGTAACTTATCAATAGAAATATGGAAAAATACAATGAAGAGCTTTGCCAAGATCATTAGTTATATTACTAGGTTACAAACTCATAACTCTTGAAGATTACCCTCAAACGAGAGGTAGCTTCAAAATGAGCTATGTACCACAAAGCATATCTCTGCCTGATGATATAAATTAGAACATAATCTCATCTCGTGTAGTTTATTTATTAGGTTATGGTTACACCTTTTCCATTGATGCTTTTGAATTGAATCAACCATTGTAAATTCCATATAAGCCTTCAGAGAATATGTTCCATAAAATTAACATTTGAAGTAGAAAAGTGCACAATTCGGAAGGAAAACAATACGAAACTTGAAGGAATGTTCAAATGTTTCAAAATATGATAACAAAATAAGGAGACCAGTAACATTACTTACGTGAGAATCTTCGAGGATTGAAAAACCTTTGAGACTTTGAACACGAATTTTGGCAGCAGAACTTTATCCTCTGATTCTTTTTCAATTGGAAGACTAATCAAATATGTTAACATGATTTAGTAATCGAAGTAGCCTTTTACAATGCTTTTTTCGGTCCACTCTTTAGGTCATCATGCAATTGATTTGTGCAGAAGTAAGTATGTAACTGAATTTCTTACTCTATTCCACATCTATATAATTTAGGAACTAGATTTAAAATTAAATAATAAGTTAAGTACTAAATTGATGATTTATTCGAGAGATTTGAGTAACAAAATATTTTACGTACCCTAGAAATGCAAGTAACAATCCAGAAGTCCTAGCTCAACTGGTAAAATGCCGACATTGTTAGGCCGGATGCTATGATTGGGGTTCGAACCCCGGTATCTCCACTTGTGTGTGTGAGTTTATTATGGCTTTGCCATTTCGTCTATCTACCAAAAAAAAAAAAAAAAGAAATGCAAGTAACAAAATACTCCACTTTTTCCCTAACAAAAATCTCATTGCAAATGTGGGTTGATGTTACTCTAGAAATGTGTGGGTAGAAGACTCATTCAACTTAAGTTGATTAGTTCATTAAAAAAAAAAAAAAAAGTGTGGGTAGAAGATGGACTCAAATGTAAAATTCATACAAAAACCCATACCACCTTCATTGGTAAACTATTTTTATAACATGAATTTATGTGATATTATAACATTTTTTAAACCTTTCACCCTAAATTAGACTAATTTTTCCAAAATTTGGTTCGTCACGTCACGGATAAAAAATATATCTAGTCTCTACAATTCATATTTGGTTTTTTCTAAATTACCTTTGAAAAATGGTGGGTAATTTACCCACCAACCAATGAATATGAGCAATTTATTGGTGGGGTCAAGATAGTTCATGAATATGTGCTTATGTGGCTAATGTGTATTGGTTGGGGTAAATTACTCACCATTCTTCCATGAGTACCCTAGTTGTCACCTTCATATTTGTGATCCATGAATGGAGACTATTTCATTACAAGCCAAATATTGAATTTAATGTCCAATTGCTTATGACTTTTTTGAGCTACGTAAAGGCAGGGAGAGTATTCCAGCTTACGTCCAAACCGTTCATGGTGCTTTTATCATTCAACATCGTCCGGGTCAATTTCCATCTCCTAAACCCTACAAAGAAAATGGGTTGGGAGAGATTTGGTGTGTTGTTGAGATGTATGTATGTAGGGTATGAAAATGTTGGAGGAAGAAAAGGAGACATGGAATGGAACATGCACAACGTTTCACGTTGAGAGTTTTCTAAGGATGATGAATTGAGTCTCTATGATGGGTTTGTGATCACTGGTAGTTGCAGTGATGCCTATGGAAATAAGAAATTGATATGTGACCTTGTCACATTGATTAAGTAATTAGACTTCAAGCACACAAAAATCCTTGGCATTGGTTTTGGCCACCGGGTAATTTGTTCAAAAAGTTAGTCTTAGTCTTGGTGACATTATAAAAAGTCTACCTCTTAGTCTAATAAAATGATTTTATAAAAGTTGGTTAAACTTAATATACAAAATATAATATGATATCTATTCATAATAATTTAGTTGATAGGGACATGATAATATACAAAAGTCCTCATTTGAATCTCCTTTACTCCACTTGTTCAAGGGATGAATTTATAGCCATTACTCCACTTTCAAAAACAAAAGGTTCAAGTAACACCTTAAAAAATGGAAGAATGTGAGACGTTTTAACATTTAATTACAACAATTAGATATCTAGCTATGATAATTTTTTCACTCGAAAAGAATCAGAAGAGAAACTCTAAATCAAATAAATCTTAGAGATGAAAGCTCATTATAGCTGAGTTTACGAATAATGATAAGAAGTTTCATAGTCGCGAGTAAGAATCATCATTTGAGTAAACTTGTATTAGGTTCCATGTGTCTAAGATGAACACCTTGTGGAATAAGGATATTCAGCTCTTCAAATGTTCATCTTCCCTATCAATATCAAAAAAAAAAAAACTAAATAAATTTCATTCAAAACATGAACGGTAAAGTATAAAGCAGAAAAAAAGGTAAGAACCTATTAAAAAAACATTCAAGGTATAAATTCAACACTCACCACTGATATCAAATAAGAGCAACAACACTACATACCATAACCAATTGTTCCAAGTAAAGATGCAAAAAAAAAAAAAAAAATGAATATTATATTTTCAATAAATTTGGTAATATTAAAGCATCCCAAAGAACAATTTGAATGAGATTAATTTTTCTTCTCCTTTGTTGTCGAGCAGAGAAAAAGAGAGAATGAAATAAGAACAAAAACATACTAAAAAAGTTATATAAAATTGAATCAAAAGAGTGATTGGCATGAACAGAGAAATGCACACAAAAATCTGAGAATTAACTTTTAAAAGAATGAGCACAAAAGAGATTAATAGAGATATAAAAAAAAAACTCACTGCACTAACTTTCAGCCTTATCCTCCCATCAACTACAACATGGTACATGATGGATTCTAAAACCTATAGTAGAAACAAATCAAAAGCTGAATTTCTCACCGAAATCAAAATATAATTGGAATAGTATAAATAACACTGGAATTGTCGGTGAAATTGTAAGTCAAAATCGATATCAAATTGAGAAAGAATTGCATACCTCCATCGAAGGTGGTCTTTAGATGATGATGCCGGAGGGGGAGGCGATGAGGGTTTTAACAACTTGGGTGAATGAAATTGTTGTGCTTACTCGTTATAGAGATTAGGTTTCTATTGAGAAATGATATTGAAAGGAGGTGATGAGGGGAAATGAGAGAAGGAGAAAGAGAAAGCTTAATCTGAAGAAACATGAGCCATCGGTACAGCCATAAGGGGAACATGAGCAATGCTGATTAGGATCAGCAATTAGAAGAAGTTAATGCTTGCAAAAGTGGAGGAAAAAATTAGGGGAAAAATTAAGGTAAACAATTAGCTTGACAGGATAAGCTTTAGTAAGAAAGTAGATAATATCTTTTATTCATAATTTTAAGTTTCATGCTTATGTAATTAAATTGTCATTCTTTCTTTTTCTGTTAAAAAAAAAAAGATAATTAAGTTTTTAGTCCCTATAAATATTCACAGTTTTGTTTTTAGTCCCTATAAAATAAAATCACACTTTTTAGTCCCTGTGACATTTTCCTTAAGCATTTTAGGGACTAAAAATGCTGATGGAAAAATTTTATAGAGACTAAAAATGCTTATGAAAAATTTTATAAGGACTAAAAATGTTGATGAAAAATTTTATAGAGATTAAAAAGTGTGATTTTATTTTGTAGAGACTAAAAACAAAATTTTAAATATTTATAGGGATTAAAAACTTAATTAACCCAAAAAAGAATTATTCGTGTTTTCACAGTCAAATGAGCGCATTCACTTAGCTGAGAAACATCAATAAATCTCTGGTTGATTTCTTTTTCATAATCAACATTTTTAGTCCGTTAGTGATTGAATCACATCCTGACATTAAAAATTTAATAAGTTATATAATTTCCAAAAAAAAAAGTCCACATATATAAAGTTGTACGATATAAAAATAAAAAGATTTGAGTGTGTAAAAAAAAAAAAAAAAAAAAAGATTTGAGTATAAGCGTACATGTAATTTTTTCTTCAAAGGGAAATATGAGGGCGTAGTAACAAGTCAATTATGTTACCCTTTACAAACAAATAAATAAATAAATATCAATAATTCTTTCAATTTTTTTTATCAATAATCAGTAACATTGATAAACAACATTTACAAACAACAACCATACATAAACATAAAATGCATTTACAAAAAATAAAAGGATAATGAATAAAGAGAAATGATATTTGAATATCCATTTAGTGACAACTTTTGCAACAATTTTTTCTCTCATACTTATATTATTTTTTACTTTATCTCTCTATTGCTATGGTTTCCGTGTCAATACCACTTTTTTCTTTGTAAAGTATGGTTGTTAAATAAGTTGTCACTAAATTGGTTGTTCAAATAACATTCCTCATAAATAAATGTGACATTGTATGATTCTATCTTTTTTTACACGATTTACATCATAACCAAAATAAATAAAACGGAAAAATAATTTACATAGAGATGTATTCATCTCAACCATATCTAGGGAGGATGAGTGTATGTCAAGGTTTATATAAAAGAAAAATCAAACACGTAGAATTTACACGACTATACATCATGATTGTTTGACTGAGTTGGGTTCAAATTTTTTTTTGAAATGAGGTGTTTTCGCGTGTTGGGTTCACATAAAGAAAAAGAAGAAGGTGTTTTTGTGTTGTATGAAAGTTGGCAACACTGTATGATGGAAAAAGGGAGATGAAAGACGGATTGACTATATATAAGAAAATGGTTCAATTCTCTTATTTGGCTGGCCTACCGCGCTGTAATCACTTTCTTTTGAAAGGTGTCTAGTTTGCTTGTGTTTGAATTACATGGAAGGGTCGGAATGACCGTCTCTTTAATATGCGGCTTCAAATTCTTATGCTCTTTTTGAGAAAGTTAAGTTACACTCATTTTTGTGGGTAAAGGCAAAACACCTGGTGGACATATCTGTTGCTATGTATGGGTGTTCACCATTAATTATTTATGACTATGTAAACTTGGATCGGTGAATCACTTTTCGCACGCCTTATGCAGGATGCATCATCGTTGTTATTAATATACATCATTTTTGTTTGTGAAAAAAAAAAGGAAAAAAACCCCCAAAATTTTATGTTATGAATGCTAAAACCTATGATGCAAGCACGACAACAATATTTGATTGGTTGATGCAAAATTTAATTGGCTAGCAATTGTCACGGTGACACATTAGAGTAAATAGCAAAGTTTGACTAATGATAAAAATTGTGATGTTTATCTAATGTAAAATGAGAATACATCTAAGTATGATCTAAAATCCAAGAAGTGTTTTATAGAGTTTTAGTGAAGCTACTCCCTCCTTGTATGATAAGTGACTCAATGGAAAAAAAAAAAAAATTTGTCCCAAAAGGTATGACCTATTCCAACATTTTATGCAATACCAATTCCTTTTTCTTCTTCCAAATGTACTATCTTTTTTTTTTTTTGGTGTACTTCCAAATGAACTAACGAATTAATAATATCTTCATCATTTCTAATTTAATATAGTTCACACTATATATTTATGATAATAGTGAATACATTAAATCCTTGAAAAAGGTACTTTAATAAAAATATTTTTCTCTCTCATTAATTTATATGAAATGCTTAAATAAGTCACTTATTATAGAATGGATGTAGTATTATTAATTGGGGAAAGGAGAATAGTCATTTGCATTGATAAAGAATAGAAAATATTAAAATAAAAGTGAAAATTAATAAAGGTTTTGGAAGTGGGTACAACTAACTAGTCTTGATAATATTTGAGGGGTTATGTAAAAGTAAAAGGTCTAGACATTTAATCAAATTAAAATTGAGGCGAAACATTGCACTGATGGAAATGAAAGTTGGGCAAAACAAAAGCCAACTAGGGGTCAGAAACAAAAATTTGTCTAATAATAGAATGGAGTATAAAACCACATAAAGTACAAAATGAGTATTCTTTTGGACCGGCCAAAAGGATCTTTGACCCATTTACTTAAGCCCAATACAATCCAAAGCCCAAACATCATGTTTGGCAAAATTACTCGCGACACACCCCTTCCACGTGAGGGGGTGCACAGAACGAAAGAGACTGGTTTAAACGAACCCCAACGTCTCTTTCTACGTTCCAGCAATAAACTCACAGGCGGTTACACTTCCCAGGATTTCGTAACCACCGTCAGAGTAAGGTGTGTAATTACAACGGCTCTGCAGCCCTCCACCTCTATAAATAGGGGACTCAATGCAGTCCCTAAGATAGAATATTTCTTCCTCTCAAACCCTCATTATATGATCTCTACTGACTTGAGCGTCGGAGTGTCTGCAAGTACACACCCCCCATCCGCTTCAAGAAGCATTCTGACGTATTCAACCACCGTCACAACCACCACATTACGACACCGACAGTCACCTTTTGATCAGGTACGATCAAGTATGACTTCCAAAATTCAAAATATTTAAAGTGGGTGCATTAGTTGAAGAGGGTGCATGATAGTTGAATATATTTATTAAATAATCTTCTTATAAACATAAATGAAGTCTCACATGTGGTGAATAAGAGACAGATGAAAGCATAATACTCACAAACCTCTGCCATCCCTCAAACCAGGGTCGGCCCAATGTATTTTATGTCTAAAGCGAAATTTAAATAAAGATTTTTTAAGTGCGTTTAGAGAGAATAAGACAAAATTAACAAAAAAAATTCATAAATTTCCTCAATCAAAAGTAATTATATATGATGTACGTTTGACACTAAATAAATATGAGTATTTTGTCAGTTAAAAATCAAATTTTGGCTCTTCACATTGTGAGAGTATATCCTCTAACGTTATAATTAACTCTGTTAGTAGGCGACCTTTTAATATATCAGTGGGTGCACGCGTGCGTGCGCGCGCACGCGCTTGCTTGTTGAATGCAAAGTCAAAATGTTACATTAATGATAATTTGGTGTGTCAAAAAAAGAAAGTAATTTGGTAAATTCTTCGTGGCGCAATGAAACATAGACATGTGAGAAATATACACGCGAATGACACACGAAACATTTTTTTTTTTTTTAAGGAAATGACACATGAAACATGGATGGTAGTTGTATTATATTTTCAAAATAAATAAAAGTCAAAGTAAATGCCAATTCAATCCATATTCTAAGGCTTCCGTTTGTTCGTTGCTTTTCATTGCCATGTTGTCGCAATATCAATCTTTTTCCTTTTTGTCTTTTAGTACACAATGATTTTTTCAAAGTGTGCCACTATCTTGTTTCACACAAACACCCATTGAATGAATTTTAACCATACCTAAAGTGTATCTTTCACACAAACATGACCCCTAACCTGGACTAAAAAAAGAAGTATGAGATGATAGGCTGGTACCAAAGAAGTGTTCCGTCTAGAAGGGGGCCATGATTAAGGAGTTTAATAGGGACTAAGTAAAAATGAAGCGTAGTGGTTTTTAACTTATTTTACAGCTCTAAGTAGAAGCGTTCACTATGATACTTAAGCTATGAAGAGTTTCCATCTAGTAGACTAATATTTTTATGTAAGTGACAATTAGGGTATCCATTGAAAAATGGTGGATAATTTACCCCAACCGATACACATTAGCCACATAAGCACATACCCATGAATTATTTTGATCCCACAAATAAATTGCTCATTTTCATTGGTTGGTGGGTAAATTATCTACCATTATTCAAAGGTAATTTAGAAGGAAAAAAAAACCTTTTATGTTTTACTCTTCTCATGAACATAAGTCGTAACTATTGATGTTTTCATTGATGGAAGGCGAAAAAGAATATCTATAAGCTGGATTAAGGCGCTTCACCGAATACTCGTAGGTCGTTGAAGCCACAAAATATAAAAGAGCTGACATCTGAATAATGTTGATGGAGTGAATTTGATCATGGGTGTCAACTCTAAAATGATGCGATAATATTAAAAGTCTGACATTAAATGCATAAACATCTTCAATGTAGTACATAAACCAAAGACTTAGATGTTTATGTAATACTTAAATTAAATAATTTTTCAAGAGGAAGCAAAGTTAGTCCATAATTCTTCATCGAATAAATAAATAAAGGTGGGTTTGGGTGACATGTAAGAGGGGGAAACTTGGGGAGCCACTTCAATGACTTTTGAACGCCAAAGGCATGTGCCTTTACCCCAATAATCACCTGCCATGTGTCCCTGCCTTTTTTTTTATATATATAAAAACTGTGAAAGAGAAATAGGTGAACGGGCATTGCAGATTTGAAGATACAGGAGCATAACCCAACTTCAGTTAAACCACCACTCACCACCAACAAGTACACCGCAGTCGTCTCTCTCTGACGTGAATAAGATAAGACACAGATGAAAGCATAATACTCACAATTCACAAACCTCCGTCAACCCTCAATTTGCCGTCCCTCAAACCGCCGTCCAACATGGCTTCCCCACCGCCTAACGAACCACCCTATCACATTTACCACTATGACAATCCGGACTTCAACACACCACCCCACCATGCCAGTTGTCACAAATGGATCATCCCCGTTGTGATCGCCGCCACCATTCTTCTTCTGGTGACTACCGTTATCTTTGTGCTTCTGTTCATGCACTACCGCCGCCGCCGCAAACAACCAGCATCATCCACACCCATGGCCACTACTAGTTGGTTCTCTCTTCGTCCCCTCCCCTCCGCTCCCCCGCTCCCATGAGGTACTGTTCTCTAACTTAATTCCTTGTTTAATTCCAAAATTCAAAATATTCAAAGTGGGTGTATTAGTTGAAGAGGGTGCATGGTAGTTGAATATACTTATTAAATGATCTTCTTATAAACATAAATGAAGTCTCACATGTGGTGAATAAGAGACTGATGAAAGCATAATACTCACAAACCTCTGTCGTCCCTCAAACCAGGGTCGGCCCAATGTATTTTATGTCTAAAGCGAAATTTAAATAAAGATTTTTTAAGTGCGTTTAGAGAGAATAAGACAAAATTAACAAAAAAAATTCATAAGTTTCCTCAATCAAAAGTAATTATATATGATGTACGTTAGACACTAAATAAATATGAGTATTTTGTCAGTTAAAAATCAAATTTTGGTTCTTCACATTGTGAGAGTATATCCTCTAACGTTATAATTAACTCTGTTAGTAGGCGACCTTTTAATATATCAGTGGGTGCACGCGTGCGTGCGCGCGCACGCGCTTGCTTGTTGAATGCAAAGTCAAAATGTTATATTAATGATAATTTGGTGTGTCAAAAAAAGAAAGTAATTTGGGAAATTCTTCGTGGCGCAATGAAACATAGACATATGAGAAATATACACGCGAATGACACACGAAACATTTTTTTTTATTGAAATGACACACGAAACATGGAAGGTAGTTGTATTATATTTTCAAAATAAATAAAAGTCAAAGTAAATGCCAATCCAATCCATATCCTACGGCTTCCGTTTGTTCGTTGCTTTTCGTTGCCATGTTGTCGCACTATCAATCTTTTTCCTTTGTCTTTTAGTACACAATGATTTTTTTCAAAGTGTGCCACTATCTTGTTTCACACAAACACCCATTGAATGAATTTTAACCATACCTAAAGTGTATCTTTCACACAAACATGACCCCTAAAATCAAATATTGATATATTTAGGAGGATCATTTACTTATTTAACCCTTTTTATTTTTTAAATAGGCAGGGACATGTGGTAAGTGATTATTGGGGCAAAGGCACATGCCTTTGGCGCCCAAAAGTCACTGAAGTGGCTCCTGAAACATTGGTGTTATGTGGTGTCCAAAAAGAAAAACTTGTTTGTTAGTTTTTCCATTTCATCCAAACCAAATGTCCATTTCCAATTTAACCGGTAAAATAGCAAAACCCAGAAGACGGAACACCCCAAAGAAAATCCATACACCTTAGACATCAAAACACCAATAAAGACACATCATAACACCAAAAAAATTGATTTGGGATTCTCTCTAAAAAAAAAAATTATTTGAAGGAATTCTCTCTAATTTTAAATCACAAATAAAAAATCATTTAACAATTGTTGCGTATTGTGCGAGATCGAATCAGATCCTTATTGGGTCATCGTATCTTGATCCATGTGTATACAGGAGAAGACGATAAACAACAAGAAAAATAAAGAGTTGTGATATTTGTACAACCATATCTAACAACTTTAATGACAACTTTTATTTACTCTCTTCCTATTAGTCTAAAACAATAGAGAGAGAAAAAGGAAGAGAGGGATTAAAAATATAATGTGAGTATGAGAGAGAAAGTTGTCAAAAAATAAATGTACAACGTTGGATTATCTTAGATTTTACACGTCGAAATTCTTGACTAAGGTTATCTCAAATTTTACCATGAGTCTACGACTGGCAAGTTTTATGTCTTCATGTCATTGTGTTAGATCTTTATACTGCATCATTTCTTAAGTGTCATTTTGTGAGAGAGCATTTTCATAATTTCATCTGAATCATGGATTGCGACTTACATTCGTAACTTATAAACTTATATTTTCTCCAACAATTTCATCTAGAGGGTTATTCGAATAGAAAATCACCCACCTTAACAAGATCCTTTTTTGGGGGTAGATCCATCAAGTCTTCTAACTTATATGGTAATGCATAAGAGAAATGAAGACTCTAACAACTCTTCTTTCTAACTTAACGTGTGTATATTTTTCCGAAGGAACTTAATCATGTAATTTAGTAAAACTGTACTCGTTTACTTGGTTCCGGTTGACATGTAAAGTTTAAGAAATTTATAAATAAAAAGAGTATTTACATGAATAATGAAAATATTTACATGTGACATTAGCTATTCACATACAATGTAGTCAATTCCAACTCGCAGATCTCTTTCTAAATAAATAGATGAGACTTCATTTTTCACAAACTTGTACTCTTGTCATTGATCCCTTCTCCAAACAAATATCCAGGTAACGTATAAAGCCTTATGATACCTCCATAGAGCCAGTTTGCAAACTTGTTGAAGACAAAAAAAAAAAATTCAAGACACACACGTGCTAAGTAGCAAATTTATATAGTTCACAAAAAGGGAATATTAAGTAAATCATTGTGTATGCTGCAAGAGATGAACTTTGTCGAAAATAATCTTTAAGATCAAATACTTAGCAAATTTTTTGTGGATAATTTGTTATGATTATATGGAGATATGTGAATGCCCTCTAAGTGTTGAATATGTGTTTATCATAGTGTGTTGTATTTTCTCCTTTACTTGTATTATGAAAAATTGTATGGAGTTGTTGAACTATATGATATAGTTGAAGTTGATTAATAAATACATGTTGATGAATTGTGATATTTTGGTGATGACTCTTAATTGAATAATGACATGTTGACTGTGTGGACGTAAATACTGGATAATGCAATTGTGGTTGAAGTTGATCAATGTAAATGGAGGTGTACTTTTACAAAGTTGATTGTAAGAGGATGTGTACTCTTACATAAGATGTGTGGTTGGCATCTTGTTGTTGTTGATAGATACCACATGCATCTACATGAGTCTAGAACATTGCATATATATGTTTAGAAAATTGATGGATGGTGTCATAAGTGCATATGTGATGTTGTTGATTTATGCATTTATGTGATTGTGGAATGTTGTGACTATGTGATTGAATGTAGTATACGTATTTGTTGTTGATTATCTATAATGATATGGATTAACATGCTCACTTTCCATACTTGTTATTTGGATTATGATTGATGTAAAGCTTATCTTCAGTGGTTTTGACCGTCTACCTATTTGTATAAATGGGTAGACGAAGTGCAGGATTAGTTTGTTTTTGGTGAATTGTTTGGTGATTGCTTGGATAGCGGGAGTTATCTCCGTTATTGGTTCCTTTTGAGTCTTATGGTAGGCTCTGATCTAAGATGTCTGTCTTTATGATTATTCTAGATTGTTTATGCTGGATTTGTATTATGGAGATTTTGCCTATATGTCGGGCTTTGGAGATTTCATGTATTGATGGTTTTTTGGAGATGTCTGATTTATATCCGCTGCGAGTGTTGAGGATTTTATATATGCATGTATGTTTGGTTTTTGTTGAAGACTCTTTACTTCTGATGGACCATGAGTTTTGGTCTGTCAAGACAATCCTATATGTGAAGGGTTACTTACTACGTCTCGCTGACTCCCGCCTCGCCTATCTCTCATCAAAGAGTATCAGAAAAGTTACTATTCGTCCTACTTAACTGCAGGAATGCTAACCTCTGACCCATCCGCCGCTTCTCACTTCCATTCCTCTCCCTTACGATCGCTCACCTTCTTCTTTCTTTGCTTGCAGAGAGGGAAGGTTCTATTTCCTCGGTTGCATGTCATGACTTTATGAGCTTCTTTCCTTATATCCTTTACTATAGCGTCTATTTCTTGAATATATGTTTTATTCATGTGTTTTATCGCTTTAATAGAAATAGGGCGTTATAGATGTCATCTATATCTATACTATTATATCTTATATATATATATATATATATATATATATATATATAAAGAAAATTACCTCTTTCAGAACTTTTGGGCTGAAATTTTCTTTCCAAAAATACCCTCAATTTTCAATAAAAATAACACATGTAACAAGAACAAATTTAAATATTAAAAAAAATGTAACAAACCCGATATGAATATATATATATATATATATATATATATATATATATATATATATATATATGTCTGTTTTTTTTCCTTTATCGTTTAAAAAATGTAACAGACTAGATGAATATATTTATACTTACTTTTTTATTATATCAATTATATCCTTAACCAACTTTTTTTTTTAATAAAGATTGTTGTTGGTGTCATTAGAAAAAAGAATAGATTATACTTTTTTGTTATATTATTGGTGTCATTAAAATAGATAATCATGATTCGTTTAGTTTGTTATAACTTGAAAGCAACAAACATTTATATTTTTCATTTTAATCAAAGGAGAAAACTTAGGTACAATTCCTTATGTGCTTTTGGTATGGTTCTTAACTAAATTCACTATGATTTTCTCAAATCCATAATTTTCTCAAAGTTTGTTATATCCAAAAAATATATATATTTTTAGTTAAGAATCATACGAAAAACATCTAAGGAATTGTACCTAAATTTTCTCCTTAATGAAAATCAAAATTTCATAAAAAAAATAATATCATTCATAATTTTCAAACATTAACGCAATAAAAAGAGTGGAAAGACGGACACTTGAGTGCCCTTCTTTTTGCTAGTATATATAACACTATCGATATTGATTTAGAATATTTTTAAAATCTGATTTTTATTTTATTTTATATTTGAGGAACAATTTGATATTTATTTAAATACACCCTCCGTCGCAAATTGTATGACGTTTTGGTCATTTCACACGTATTAAGAAATGAAATTAATATTGTGTGGGGAAGAGAAATTATGAGTTGTTTTACAAAATTATCCTTAATAAATGGTATGGAAAAGATAAATGAAATAATTGAAAGAATAGAGAGTAATTAATAGTTAAGGATATAATAGGAAAAGTAACATTAATATTTTATTGGTATTATTGTAAAGCGACATATAATTTGGGACAAATTTTTTTTCCAGAACGACATACAATTTGGGACTGAGGGAGTATATGTTTTAGAAATAGGTTTTATAAAAACAAAACGATATACATTCTTAAAAATAAAAATAAAAAATAAAAAAACTAACTCCTAGATTTCTTCCTTGGGAAAAGGGTTTTCTCCACATAATTAGGAAAAGGCTTTCTTCACATAAAAACCGCATCGCAAGAAACCCTTCACTTATTTATTATAACAAGGATTGAACCCTAAGTGTGATAGAAGAAAGATGAAGGTGAGGTGCTGTGACGGCGTTGTGTTCGAGCTTGAAGATGCTCTGGTGTATTCATCTTCGACAGTCAAAAAATTGATAGTGGAAAATATATCTAGCAGAGGATGCTTTGGTGGATGCCTCTTCGGCAGCGGCCAGGGCGAGAATATTGAGATCAGTTTTGTTGAAGAGATATCTAGTGAAACTCTGTTGAAAATCAATGAGTATGTGAAGAAACATGCAGAAGCTGGAGATAATGAAAAAAGTCTCCGTAATTGGGACCTTGAGTTCATAGAAGTTGATCGCCACGCATTGTTTGCCCTAGTCTTAGTAAGTTATTTTTGCTTTTCTCATGTCACAGTCATACTTATATTTTTACATGTAACATCAACATGTTAGTTTGATTATTTTGGAGTTAAAATTTGAGATTCTGTTTGCTATGTGAAATTTATGTTGTTGAGATAGAATCAATATCGTAACTTGGTTGTTTGGTTGAAGGAATTAGTATTAACGTATTTTGGCAATGATACTCACTCATGATATTACAAACAATTAGTGTCTTTTGGTATTTAACCCTTTAGTTCTCTGATGAGCTGTATTTTATTCTGTCAGATTGTGTCAATGAGGTCAATGAATTAGACTTATTCTGATTTATTTATTTTGATTTACTGTATTTGATTGTATAGTCAATTAGATTTTAATGACTTCCTAAATAGAGCCATGACCTGGCTATATAATCATTGTAAATATACAGAGAAAATCAATTGAATAGAATTTTTTTTACCTAAGTCTCTGTCATTTCAATTTTCTCAACGCACAAAATAATAAAAAAGACCATTGAAAATGCATAGTTTGGTCATAAGCTAAATAAAGTTAACCAGATATTGTTATAAGCCAGGATTAAACTTGGATACCACGAGTTTAATTTTCATAATCGAACATCTCAAGTAGGTAGCTAGATTGGTGAACTAGGGGACCATAAAGAAATTTTAAGCAAAGGAGGTACAAAGTTCAAACCCTAAAAACTAGCATCATAATTCATAACAGTAAACTTGTTTGCCCATCCAAAAATTTCACTAGCATATGTTGAGAAATTTTATTCAAAGTAAACACAAACAGTACATGAATTTGCAACATGGGATTGGAGGTTGCAAATGTTGAAAGTTATGTAGCTTTTTAAATGTGTCTAGACTCTAGTGTTGGTGTTGTTGTGGCTCCGGTGCTTGCAGCAAGACTGGTTAAATTCAAAGTAGCAAGTGTTTTTTGAGGTTTACGGAGACTTGGTTTCGTGAATTCGTGAGTTTGTGTGTTTGCTAGCTTTTAGAGACTATGCTATCTCTAGTTGGCTTTATTAATTATTGTTTTTGTGTAATTTGCATACTGTTATAATTCATTGCTCTTTTCTGGTTTTTCATACTGTCTTATCATTTGACTTTCTCTGGTTTTTCAGGCAGCACACTATCTCAAAATTAGGGATCTTCTGGATTTGTCATGCGAGGCTGTGATGACAGAGAATGCTACGACTCCTGAGGAAGAAGAGGAGTATCAAGGCACAACAATAGGGAAAGAAAAAGGAAAAAATATAATAAGTGAAGTGTTGGTCCAGCAGTGTAGTATGGAAAAAAGAGGAGGGATCGATACAGTAAATCTGATAAAAGGAGGGAGCTCAAAATGGGGTAATGCAAGAGCTTACTTAAAATTCTATGTAGAAAACATTAGTGTTAAAAGACTCTCTGATGAAGAAGTGGCCAATCTGGCAGAAGACTATAGAGCTTGCAAAATCCAACAATGTCTGGCAACAGTCCTCAAGCCAATGAAGTACAAAACGAGGCATAGTAGAGGGGGTGTGCAAACAGTAACAAACCATAACAAGGAGCAAGGGATATATCGATTTGTGAAGGCTGCAAGATTTTAAGCTTATCGTTTTTTTTTTTTTTTTTCTTTTTCTTATTGTCATGGTACAATGCATTGGATGGATGGTATTTGCTAAAGATTTATTAATATCTGCAATTTCATTCATTACTTTCCTTTTGTTTTTTAAATTCTGCATTGATGTCCTTTTAGTTATGATTTTCAATGCTTTACAGTATAGAAGAATGCAATTTTGCAGAAATTTTGTATGAATTCATTGAGATTGAATATTACGTATGTTGGCATTATGTGCTTAAGATATACCTTGTTAGTTTAAATATAATATAACATTAAAAACAAGGCCAAGAAAAGAGAAGATACAATTAAGATATGATAATGCAATTGAGTTTAGCAGAGAAGTCTTGTTATTTTTTGTACGCATAACACAAGATGCTTCCTCCTTTGCATTTACATGACAGTGATACAAAGTAGAATGAAAGCAAATGATAATCATAATTCATGGTGGTATGGTATTGACCCACGAACAAATTATTGCATAATCATACTTTATTGATTAACATCACATTGAGTTTGTTTTGGAAAAGAGTAGTAAATCAATGTGTTAATGGGAAACATGAGATGTCTTCTTCTTCTTAAAAAGAGGAAATATGAGATGTGGAGTATCATCAATTGCGTGCCAAACCTTTTATTTTAAGCATATAATTAGCAGCAACATTAAATTTGCATAGGATTTTTCTTTCAAAAAAAAAATTGCTTAGGATTTTATTTATCCATCTACAAGTTCTAAAAACAACAGAAACAGAAATGGCATATAGGATTATATTCAATTCTAATACATGTTCATCTATTGGTCAATTGGAGCAAGAGGGTCTCATTGTATCAATATGGATTTTCTTATTGTTTGATGAATGAGACAAATCAGACCCTTTGGTTTATATGTTCGACGCATCTTTATAATAGAGACTTTGTTATATCTCGACACATCTTTTGATCTCAAAATATTGGTCCATTAACTTGTTATGCCTTTATCTCAAAATGTTAGGCTTGGAAAATGCTCATGTGCACGAAACATGTCGTCGTGTAAATCCCACAAACAATTGCTATTCTCTTGTATTTTATTCTATTTAAAATGACTAGTGATCAATTTAATTCTGTAGATTCAAATACCACCTCTGATGCTTTAAAATCTTTCTCAATCAGTATAATAATACACTTACGTCTATATATAATCCAATTATCCATGCAAATTGTTAAAAGGGCTACACAAAATGTTATTAGAGTTTTGTCAAAAAATAAATAAATTGTTAGTAGAGTCCATGCGAATGATAATCTTTGGTGTAGTAAGGACAATGTTGTAATAATAAACAGAAAAAAAAACGTTACATCTGCCCTAAATCCCGTCATAGAACACTCAAAGTTACTATTCCATTTGGGTTAATCTAAGCATGTTGTTTCCAATCATCTCATTGCGGATTACATTAAAAATATTCCTTTGGCATGATAAATCAAGTAGTGGTTCAGTCTAATCATTTCTTCTTTTTTTCTATAACGGAAATAAATTTTCATTCAACGATAAACGGAAGATTCGGTACAAACAATCTTTGCCACAGGGTCAGGGACGCAGTACACCCATGATTTGGCACCTGGATTTCTAGCAATAGAGACTAGCTTATGAGCAGCCGCATTTTGGCTTCTTCGAAGAGACTTAACAGTTACATTTGGCAGACTAGAAAGAAAATCCTTACAATCTTGTTCTCCAATTGAGCCTCACAAACACTTCCTTCTAAGCATTTGACAGTGACTTCCGAATCTGATTCAATGGTAATTTCTTTCAAGTGATTTGAAGCTAGGATCCTGCTAAACCATCTTAGTACCATAGACTCAGCCAATGTTGGAGAAACTTTGATCTTCTCTTGTATGTAACAGCAAACTCGGCTATTCCAAGGTGATTTCTCATGATCAAACCCCAACATGTAGTGCCATTTGAGAAGCAACCCGCATCAATGTAAACTTTAGTATTGAATTTCTCCGGAGGTTCCCAACCGGCAGGGCTCTCTCTCACAGTCTGGATTGGATTTGCACAGTTTGCAGAGTTAAAATCTGCAGCAGCATTAGAAATTGGGCAAAATTTCTCATTTTTAAAAATAAGCTGGTTTCTTCCTTCCCAAAGCTTCCCTAAGTTAACGCTGAATAAACAAATGTTCTTGGCATTCTACATCATTATAGCAAAGGGGACATGTTGTATCAATAGTCGGCTCTTTCTTTTCCAGTCTACCTCTAGTTGGAATAACTTGCTTCGCTAACCTCTGTAGGGTTTTATTTGACACAATTGGGCACTTTTACCTTCAGATCGCCTTCCACAACTCTTGATCTCTGGATGAGGATGCTTCAGGGCTGCTTCTGTTTCTTTCTTCAGATAGAAAGAATGTAATAAGCTGACCTTACAGAATTTTCCTTCCTTTTCCCAATGCCAAATTAACTTATCAGGTGGTAATCTCCAGGATAGCGGGATGTTGAGGATTTGTTGAGCTTCATATGTGTTGACTCTAATCATTTCGTCGGTCAAATGATTCTCAACTTCCCCCAGATAACCACCACAGCTGCAAAATTCAATTAACTTTTGAATATTCTATCACGAAAATAAAGGCAATAAACAAAAGTAGAAACTCAAACAGCAAGTCAAAAACAGGTCACAGGTGAAAGCCCTAGTAACATCTTTATATTCCGACACTGAAATACTCATTTGATTGAGTCTATCCACACACAAAAATGGTGCTCATAGGGCTTGATATTCACTGTCAAGACAGTAAGACTTCGGCCTCTTAAGTCCATACTTACAATATAATAAATCTCAGAATATCCATGTCTACGCTAAGAAACAGTAGCAGAACACCTAAAACACACAGAGCAAGTTTTGAAATAAATATCGTATATGCTCTCGAATATAACATGCACAGTGCAAATGAAATGAATATAATGCATGAGACAGTACTTATCCAATACGCGCCGAACTTGAGACGTTGAGCTCATAAGGATTGATTCCCAATCACGCTCATTAGGCAACAGTGGCAGGACCACCCTGAATGCAAAATGACTTACGTTTTGGCCCTGTGCCGTCAAACCTAGAAATTATTAACTGAACAAAGAGAGAAATAAAAAGAGATTCAAAACAAGTGATAAAAGAACTTACAAAAGGCGAGCCTCCAAGTGATTCCAAAAGCTCAATCATGTGAGTCCTTTTAGATCCTTCTGCATCAAGCAAAGACTGTAACTGCATGGTCTGCAAAATTAGTCCTTCAACGCCACAGACACACAAATCAATAAGTGAGCTACATTTTGCTAGTTATTAACTAGATAACTGCTTTAAAAAAAATATACTTAGATAATGTGCACTATCAAATGTTAACATCACACCACAACAAAATTTAAATGACATTTTCTCATAAGACAAACTGCATTCAAAGGAAGCAAAAGAAAGTATCACATGCCAAAAGGTGAGAACAGTGTACAGAATAGTGGAATTTACCTTATCTTGACTGTACAATTGCATAGTTGCATAGCTTGGTTCAAGTAGCTAACTTGCTACTGCTGAATGCTCTTCAAATTGTTTCCTCATTATCTCTTCAAGAGACTCATTCAACTTTTGTTCCTTTATATACTGCCCATAACCCTGTAAATAAAACATAGCAAAATCTGCAGTCAATAAATTCACAATGGTGCACAGGTGCAGTATATAATTCCACATCTTCTAAAATAGTACAAGCCTTGAGAATGAGTTCTGAAACAGTAGCATCTTAGCCAAAGAACCTCACGATCATTTTCCCTCTTGAAACCACCATAGTGAACTAGGATCTCACATTTTTGGCTACCATTTTGTCTCATTACCAAACATTATAGACGTCTTGAGATCAAAACTGAATGAGGGTGTTGCGCACCCAATCTTTTTGCAGTTTTTTGACATCTGTTTTCATTACAGACGTCTTCAGAACAAAACTGGTTTTTGATAATATTTAGGCGCAACAATTATAACAAACACACACCAACATCTGCACTAAATTTGACAACACCGAAATTTAGTGCAATCCAAACCGAGTCAATGTAATTGAATATAAATTTGAATTCCATATGGAAAAGGAAACTCCGTGATAAAGTAAAGGATACTTCTAAACTGAACACAATAAAACATCCAAATATTCAGCGATAAAACATACGAGAACATGCTCAAACTCAATCTACTCTAGCAGCGCTATCACCCTGTGATACACACCTAGTAGTCAATGAAGTACAGGTTGAGCATAAATCCTAGGCTAGCACTACTCATGCTGTCAAATTTTATGATTTAGTCAATGCTTAATTAGAACATGACAGAACTAGCACTAGAAGAGTACTTCAACGAGTAATCTCCGTTGTTTCAATTGAAACTGTTCTGAAATTAGGCTTGTAAAACTGACCATTGTTGTTGTAAAATTCAGTAATGGTCGTACTTGTAAAAGGGGTTTATGGGTTTACTAGAGGCACCTATCACGTAATAACATCAAATAAGGTTGTTCTATCACAAACCATATTTCGGTCTAAATCATTAATCTTTAAATCTTTCTTAATAAATATTCCCAAGATATTTAAATTGTGTAACTTTTGGAATGATATCATCTCAAACTTCCCCTCTTTAATATAGAAATAAACCATAAACTAGCCTACTGAAAATTATTGCAAACCTCCTACAACATACATGCACTTAATTTATTTTTTTACTTTACATAAATAGCACACATTTGATACCTGATAAGTCCAGGCCACAGTTATCTTGACTCCCACAATCAACCTTGACTAAATAGTACTATTAACTTATAACTCAAAAGTCTTAAAATTAGTTTGATGTTTGGATCTGTGTTTGCCTTTGATTTATCACGTCCCAGTGTCCTTTTGCCGTGCTTTTACCGAAGCTACAAATTGTAGCGTAAAACACTGCCTCACCGCACATACAAACACATACTCAGATCATATGTATGCCACAGGTTACATTAATCATAATTTACAAATAAATCAAAAATGATCCAAGAGCACAAATCACACACCAGTATCTATCCAACGCAAAGAAAAGTAGCAACGATAACTAAAACTCAAATGGGCCCAATGAAATCTCACAACCAGGCTACATTTCCTCAATCTGGTAATCAATTTGCATCAATACCACCTCTGATGCTTTAAAACCACTTGTCAGACTCCACTACTTCCACACAGTGTATGCATTTATAGTTACTAATTACTGTAACTTATTTCACTCGCCAAGATGCTGTACCTACTTAACAAACCATAGGAGATGCCAACTCTCATCAAGAAACTACTGATTCCCCAATTCTCCAACCAAGTGTAATGTAACAATCAACTTCGATAATGGTTTCATAAATTAAATCATATACAATTCAACACAAGACCATAAATGATGAGAACAAATTCAGCCAAACCTGATATACTCAACCCTGCAACATTATTACAGAAACAATATAATCTGCAAAAATCTGCATAATTCCCATGTTCCCTCCCAAACAGCTCTGCCACTATTAGATCATATATGCCCATTCAACACATACACATCGATCCAGGTCTAAAACGTAATTCGATTATCTCCGCTTAATATCAAATTTTATAAAACACCCCCCACCCGATTTGAATGAACTTCACCCACCACATCCAAGACATTCCAACAGATGTAACAGACAGAAGAGTTTGATCAATTTGTTCCTATGTTCATAATACAATCAACATTAAATTAATGATATCTTATAAGCTGAGGAAGGGATATTAAGAAGTATTGAAAAGTTAGCATCTATGATATGAAATTGATATTACATCTAAAAATTTAAATTATTTACAACCTTCATTGTGATTCTGAAACAGACTATTACTAATACTACCATCCAAACTAGCTAATCCAGATTGTTCTACAAACATAATAGTAGTCACGGAGGAATGTTATAAGGACAAGAGAAAGTGCAAAAGTAATGTAAATGTTGACAGCGAAATGGTAAAAGATGATGATGAGGGAGCAGCCAAGGACAAGCACAAAAGCACAAAGAATCATTCCCAACAGTATGATGTAGCGGTTGATCTTGTTTTGCAAACGGATCATGGCTAGCTTGATGGCGAGGGAGAGGAAAGTGGTGAATACAAAACAAAAGAGTGACCACTTTAATGGGGTTTGTTCGAGAGTAAAAGTCACTACCAAGCTTACAACCTCTCTGATGTAGAGAGATAGAGCCGTAAATATTATAAAGAAGATGTTGACAATCATCATCATGTCTAAGGCCTTTATTTGTTTTTCTGAGAAATCCATAGTTTGTTGACGGTCTTTTGCTTGCACGAATAGCTGCTCATGAAATCAATAAACAAAAGCAAGAAAAATATCAAATTCACTAACTAGAGTATACATAGGTATGCATTTTGATTTAATGTCAAGAGTCAAGACCCAGAACAACAAAATAGTGTCATCTGATGCATTGAAAGCTCAAAACATTTCCAATAGTTCATATCACTTGTACTATTATGAAAACATCAGAAAGCAAGACAAAAATGAACATTCATCCTAACCCTTCTTAAACCATCATAACTCTTCTCCCAAAAACAACATAAATCATGAAAAATCACAGACCCAAACCCAGAAAAACTCACATTGCAAAAAAGAAACAAATTCACAACTCAAAGAAGAGGATAACAAAATAAAAAAATATAAGGAAGAAAAATTGACATACATAAGAGGAATTAAGGAGGCAAATGACACGGAGAACAACTGGGTTTTTGAAAGGAGCTTCTTCTCTGTTCCGTTAGAAACGTTTTGATAGTAGTGAGTGTGAGTAGTACTGAGTAGTGGAGATGGCGCTTTTTTGTTGTGAAAGAAATGAGAATTGAAATGTTGGAGTTAACGAAATATATGGCAAAAATAGATATTTTTTGTAAAGAAAAGTGAGTTGGGTTTGTAATACTCATCTTTTTTACTCTTAAAACCGGATATAATCTAATCGGTGGGAACTAATCTCATCAGTTTTATGAGACTCAAATGGACAACAAATTCCCTAAATTTTAATATTGTTGTATGCTCAAGGCGGGTCAAGACTCTCTTCATTTATTAATCTAATCATTTTTTACATTTAAAGAGATAAAGACTCAGAGAAAAATTGTACCAAAAAAAAAAGACGTAGAGAAATTTAAAAATAATTAATACGTCCCTAATTATAAGACTTTTTTGAGAATTTTTTTTGTCCCGTTTTATAAGACTCATTTACTATTTTCAACTACATTAATTATTTTTCTACATATATGCCCCTATTTATTATACATCTTTTTTTTCAATCAGCAATAAATAGCATATGGAAAACATAAACTAACTTTATCTCTTAAGGATAAAATTGTAAAAACAATAGTAATTACAAACAACTTTAATATAAATATCCACTTTTTTAATTCCCGTGATTTTGGCAAAAGGATCTTGTATATAGGGATGGAGGTAGTAATAGTAATGAGACTCATTTAGTGGTAGGATCCATTACATACTTTTTCGTATTTATCTCTTGCCAAATAACATTATTCATTTGCTTTTAGAAAATGAAGAGGATCTTAACTCGCTTAAGACTGGATTCGAATCCGGACCTTAGTTTCAAATACTAAGCTGAGAATATTAAGTTTTTATGAAAATTTGCGTATTTAATACATTGTAAATTAAAATATTTGATTATTTTAAAATATAATTTATTAATTTGAAATTCTTAAAAAAGTATATAGAACATTCATTAACAAGACCCTCTTGTAAAAATGTTTTTGACTTAGATTTCATACCAATTTGGTCAATTTTAGCTAACATAACATGACACATGATTAATGTATTTTTTTTTTGTGTGATTCACATGATTGTATTAATGATATTGATTGTGCACTTTTTAATTATTAAAAATAAAAAAAATCATTAATTCATTTATTAACCGGTCTTGATTGATTTCCCTTCCTTTAGCTATATGTTTCAGTTCACTAAGTTTGAAAAATCCAAAAAACATTCAAAAGTTCCATTAAGTTATCACGATTATACCGTGCACGCAAGAGTGTTTGTCTACTCTGCAACGAGACCTCAAAAGATCCAACTTTAAAAACTCAAAACTTAATAAAAATAATCCAAAAATTTGTTTTAACTCAAAATTAGAAAATACAAAGAACTTTGTCATGCTCCACCAAAAACATTATATCAACAAACATAATTTTAGCAACTTTTTTTAGAATTTTTTTGAATTTTGTATAGGTATATGTCATAATAATTTTACCGGGATCAAAACCCAAACCGACAAAATTTACAATGACCAAAAACATATTTAAGCATTTTTATTTATTTATCAAGCTAGTAATTAATACTTATGAGTGTCTTTAATTTGATGGATGAATTGGTGGTGAGGACTAAGATAGATAATGATGAGTGAGAGAATAGTGAAGAGGTCAGTTTGTGAAAGGAAATGCCCTTGTCACAAAATGTTGGTATAATCTCAGTAGTTAACTATTACAATCGGCCTCACTTTTAATCCACAATATTTTGTACAAACTTTTTTTTTATACAATACGACCTAAGTCTAAAAGTTAAGATAAACTACAAAGTAGATAAGCAAGGTGTAGAAATATCTCTAAAATCATCGAACCATGTTGAGGAGCGTGATTATAGATTTTAATCACAACCTATATTGGCAAAAATATATTGCTCATCTATTAGACATGAATGATGATTGATGGTATGGTACCATACCTTCAAAATGGTCCAACCTCACCATGCATAAACCCCAAAGCACAACCATATATATATGAAGATGTGTTGCCAAGATTTTTCCTATCAATTAACCATGCTCATCTCGTATTTAGACATGTATATCCAAACCATGCAAAGGCACCTTTCCAATTCACATGAACATATTTCTCATTTGTATAATTATTTTCACTTGTTGCAACGTTATTATAATCAAATTTTAGAAGACCATAAAGGAGGGTCCATGAATTTAAAGCTTCTTGTGAAGATCATTATCCTAGTACTTTTAAATGTGTATTCCCCACCAACATTCTTGAGGCCCTGAATATGCGAACTACAACTAAAGTTTCATTATTATTGGCCCTACCGTATAACCTAGTGTCAATTTTCATTTCATTGGATGGTACTCAAGTTGTGTATTTATACTCCTAGCTAAAGTAACTAACTAGAGTTTTTAACTACTAAAATACAATTAATTGAGAAGTGATAACTCTGGTAGCCTCCCTTAATTAAGTTGGCAAATAGATATCCAAAATGTCTATTAAGGAATGGAACTGAGGCAAAAATTTAGTGAAGGTATCTGCTAGTTGGTTTATTAAGGAGACATGGACCAACTTTAGAAAATTAAACTTGTTTGATCATATTCACAAATATGGGCGGAGGCCAGCGTGAGCGACCAAAACAGGTCTCTCACGATGCAAATTGAATTTTCACCATTGGATATATTAATTATTTATTATGTGGTCAAGATGATTCTTTTGAAGAATAAGTATCCCATTTGGGTGAATGCTATGGTGAGGCAGGGGTCATGTACTTCACATGTGAGAACAAAATATAACCGCAAGATATGATCAATTGTTAGCTTCTGATGAAATTAATAGTGAGAACACATATATTTTCTTTTCAAACACAATTAATCAAAAATTGATTTTCAAATTAAAATAATTTATTTTCTCTCTTTATTTTTTCTTTTCACGGGTGTATTTAGTAGGTGTTGCCTAGGTTAGACATACTCAAGAAGACCAAAAAATTCAATGTATGGTATCCACAAATAAAATTTATCACGGGTTGGTATGGGTTGAATATCTTAATATGTACACACGAATAGAATAAAATAAATCATATTATAAGTACTCGTAAATTTATAGATACACGGACATATGAAATTAACTGAATTTAGTAAAAATATTAACACATAGGATAAATTTAATTTTTTTTTAAGTTTCTAGACTCGCATAAATCCGTACCCGTTGTTAAATTAATAAAAATATACAATTGTTGTGGTACTTGAAAAATAATCTTCTCTTCATGAAATAAAATATAACTGGATTTTCTAATTAATGATTTTTGTTTGATTAGTAATTTGTGAATACCTGGTTTGGATTTGTTGAACTTCAGAAAAAACATCGTTAATTATTAGTTTTGAATTATTATAGGGTGCGTTTGATATTCCGATTTTTCCTAAAAGTCCAAAATATAAAAAAATAAAAAATAAACATTTTCAAACAATTTTTAATATACACAATAAACTTTAATTTGAAACACTTAAGAATTTCTTAAGAAAAATACCTCTATATAAATTAAACTTATCCAATTGCAATATCAAAATAATTGGTACATTTGGATTTTTAGACGTAAAGCCAATAAGTTGATTTGCATATTCTTCCTATGGTGTGCACCTGAGTTTCTCCCCTCCTCTACAAATAAATTAAATTATAAATCACATAAGTTTATCAATGTGGGACAAAAACATTAAATAATATTTTTTCAAGATCATCAAACTTCATAAGTATATAATTGGTTGATTGAACATCACTTTTGTATTTTTTTTTTTTTGAGAAGATCACTTTTGTATTTTGTGAGTTCACCCTTTGCGGCTAATACTCTAGTAATATCTTAAAAAAATATGAAAGGAGAACTTAATATCCAATGCAATAAAAAAAACTATAGCAAATAAATAGGCAATAGATATAAAAATTAACTCCTTAAAAAATACCAATTAGGCGTGAATCTTAATTCTTAGCTTTAAAAATTTCATCATAAGATGTGAATTTGATTGCATCAAAAATAACAATTAAATAATCAACCGGCTCCATGGTGATCATATCCTTAAAAAAATAGTCTATAGTCATGACAAGTTGGTTTAAATTTAAAATTGTTCTTAGAAACTGAGATATTTGTTATCTCGTAACACATTCCCTCAATCAACATAAATTGATATTTTAAATAATGTAAAGTCATATTAGCTTGTAAAAGTTAACAAAAATTGTGAATAACTATACAATCAAATGTTCTAAAAACAATAATAAAACATAACAAATAAAAATTGTAAAGAACAATTATCATAAAATAATTTTAAATAGTATAAAGTCATATTAGCTTGTAAAAGTTAACAAATAAAAAGAACTGATGTATATTTTTGATAGAATGTTAACTAGATTTCGATCATGTTAATTGGATTTCTAAAAGGATAGTGTGTCGAATTGACTTATATCGAAAATTTCAATCGTCGAAATTTTCGTTACTACTTTGTTCTTAGTTTAGTTAGATCATATCCAACAGTCGAAATTATTTTATTTGATACCATTTGTCAGTTAGGTCTGTTTTGGTCGTCAAACGAATATCCTTTCATATTGACTAGGTTTTTCGATGGATAGTTTGACGGATTGACTTATACTGAAGATTCCGATCGTCAAAATTTCAGTTCCTACTTCGTTCTTAGTTCAATTAGGTCACATCTAACGGTCATAATAGTTTTATTTGATACTATTAGTCGGTTAGGTCTGTTTTGATTATCAGAGGAATGTCCTTCTATGGCCCAACCTATTAACGGTGTCAAAATGAACATGACCTAATTGAACTAAGAACTAAGTAGGAACTGAAATTTCGGCAATCGAAATCTTTCATATAAATTAATCTAACAACTTTTGTGACAATTTTTTCTCTAACACTCACATAATATTTTTACTTTCTCTCTATTACTTTCTTAACTCCCACATTCATCATCATCGCCATCCAGTCACCAACAACAACAACTAGCACCATCTTCATCATCAATAATTAATTGAAATTATAAGTTGGAATTTAAGATATTTTTTTTTACAAAAATGAAATTGAGGAAATCAGAAACGCAGAAGTGTCCCTTCATCATATACGTTTATTTAAAAACAATAAGAAAAGTTTGAACCCAGATTCACACCCGTTTGCCCATCATTGTTCAGAACAATTCACATTTTCAGATTCGTAAACTCAGATTCCAAATCAATTCCAAAAGTTTGATTCCCAATTCATTGAATCCGACGAAAAAAAATCAAAGATAGAGTTTTGAACCTGCAATCGATTGCGACCGTGTTAGATCCTTCACGATTTACGAGATCCTTCAAAATAGTGAATTTTAAGTTTGTCTTGTTGATGGTGTTGAATGACTACAAATGGATCTGAAAATGGTTGTGGTGGAAGAGTAAAATGGGTAAAGGAGTTTGATGTTTATGGGATCCTTTTCCTCTTTGCATCTTCATCTTCAACCTCTCAAAAATTTGGAAACTATCGGTTTCTAACAACACCATCCTTTTATTGTTCTTTTCCTTCATCTTTATTATTTTTTCATCCTGATCTAAACTTGCTTTCTTACTCACACACCCAAAACTCATTTCAAAACTCTCCAGACACAATAGAATAATAATCAATATCATCCGTCATCATTAATACCATCAAATACAAAACTTTATTCATTGTAGCTCAATTTTAAGGTTGGATGCGAAATAGGTTTCACTTCAAATATCGAAATATTGCTTCACGTGTCTTAGATCTACATCTCCATTAATAAAAGTATGTTGTGTTGTTAAGTCAAAATCAATTGAACGCTAGTTTCCTAATATAAAAAGCTTATGTAGAACCATTAACATAATGGAAATCACATGATGCAGTAACTCTTAATTTTTCTTTATAGAATAAATAAAATAGTTTGTGATGAACATTAATATTTTTTTGTTAGGAAATCTTCTTGGTAGTTTTGAGGTACGAGGAAGAAAGGAATCAATTCTCATCAGAATTGATGTTGATAGTGGATTAATGTTCCTTATGTTTAAGTTGAACTCATCTAGACCATAGATCTAATCCAAGGGTAATATTTATTGCCTTGGTGAAGTACCTTACCATTACCTTATGTTAGCAGCCACCATAAATGCAGGTAACTTATTGTAAACAAAAAAAATCAACTTTAACTTGCAAATGCAGGTAAAAAACCCCAAACCATCGTGAGAGATATATAATGGCCTCTCACGATAGCACCCGCCATGAATTGAATATCAATGTTCCCATGTTTGTATAATTCATGACTAAGTGGATCATTGGCACTTGGCAAGTTGACTTTGGAATCACACAAACTCATGTTTTTTTTACTGTGTATATGATAACCGATACCTAACATGAGATGAACTAGAGAAAAGGTATTTTTTTTTTTTTGAATAAAAAATGTTGTTTTGTTATTAGGTAATGAAAAATAACTTTTTTAAACGTTGTATGTCTATGTTGTGATCAAAACACAAGTTCGTTGATTAACTGTAATATATGGCTCCATGTATTGACTACAATAGTGGCTCCAAGAGCTATTGTTAATCCGATGCGATGAGTATTGTTGTAGTTATTTGTACTTTGAGTTCTCTTTTTTTTTTGTTACAATAGGAAAATATTTGTACTTTGAGTTCCAACAAATGCATGCTTCTGATCCATTTAATAGGTAATATAAACTTATCTAGTGTTCCTTCAAAAAAAAAAAAACTTATCTAGTGTATAGTCACATACTAACATTTTTTTTTTTTTTTTGTGGTGGTTGGGTTCGAACCCCGACCTTGCATATATTATACATTGTCCATACCAACTGAGTTAAGCTCACGAGGACACATGCTAACATATTCTAAAACAAATCAATAGGATCTCCATAAAAATCAAATTGTGCCAACCTAATGATCATGAAGACTTAAGCAACGAATTCTTGTCACATTTTACCAAACACCATGCGTACAAATTCTAAATCATTTGTTTTTTTTTTTAGCAAAGGCAAACTTAGGTCATTTCATTAATGATTAAAGAGTACAAGTAATCGGGTACATCATATAAAATATTGGGGATAGGGTGAGATAAGGAAGCTCTTGTTAATGAATGGGCAACCTTCTTTGCTTGTCCCCTAACATGATTCACAACTAAACTAGTGTGAGATGATAATAAATCCTTACACTTATAGATAACGTCTCCAAGCTCATTTCGAGGCACTTGATGGAAATTAACTATGTCAACAACAACTTTGAAATCGAACTCAAATATGACAAAGGGCATGTCATTATCTAAGGCAAATTTCATGGCCTCAAATAAGCCCCAAACTTCAGCTTCAGCAGGGAGTAAATTGCAGTGAGTAAAATTCGACATACCGGACACAAAATGACCATTTGAATTGCGGAAGCAAAAGTCATAACCTGCTACTGAGTTGTTGTTGAACAACGCACAATCTACATTGCATTTCAAGTGCGAGGGTGGAGGCTTGGACCAAGAAACCGTGTGCTGCATAATCTGACCATGGTGCTTGTGTTGTTGCATATACCGCTATTCGTTGAGGGAGTCTTTCGCTCTTTGAATAATGATTGAGGGGGGCAGTTAGAATTTTCCCATTGCTTAGAGTTACGATTCTTCCACAAACTCCAAAGAACCATTGACGCCATAAATTGATTTTCGGTATTCAGCATGTCAAAGAAATGAAATAAGAGTGTAGAAAAATCATTATGTGGGAAGCATATTTCAGATAGTGACATCAAGTTGCAGCAGCTTCCAACAAGCAACAACTTTAGCACACACAAAGAAGAGGTGTGTATGCATTTCAGCCGAAACATCGCAATGCACACATGATTAAGAACAAGGAATCCCCCTTTGAATTAAGTGAGACCGAGTGGGGAGGCAATTGTGAGATGCACGCCAAAGGAAAGATTGAACTTTAGGATGGACTTTTTGCTTCCAGATAATGTCCCAGTTCTGATCCGGAACAGCAGCAACCGTCACATTTGCTGCAAGAGACATACAATGAGTATAAGCCGATTTAACGGAGTAGAAACCGTCAACCGTAAATTGTCAAACATAAGAATCTACCAGATTTCTGTTCCGAAGGGGAATAGCAAGAATTGTTGCATTGTAGTTGAAGATAGCATGAACAAGAACATTGTTCCAAGAGATCCGGTCCGAATTAAGTAAATTCTAGACAAGGAGCTCGCCCATGTAAGGAGGAGGAATAGCGGAGGGTCCGAGTGTGAAGAGAGAACGAATCCAAGGAGCGTTCCAAGCGTTGATATGAGAACCATCGTCAATCCTCCATCTATAACCCGATTTAATAAGGTCATGAGAATTCCATATGCTCCTCCAAGTATAGCTTAGATTGTGACCAATATTGGCTACCAAGTTTTATGAGTGCATTTACTCATGCACATAAATTATAAATATAAAGCTAAATTGTTTGAAATTATATTTGTAATAGACAAGCCAACATTTCTTCAAGTTGACAAATTGCATATGATATTAAATTATTACCACATGAAGTGGGACTAGAAATATATAAAATAAATCCATTGAAGTTAAAATGACAACAACTATCTCGCTAATAATTAGTAGACAAATGTTATTTGAACAACCATTTTTAAAAAAAAATTGTGACAACTATCTCTCATACTCACATTGTACTTTTATTCTCTCTCTCTCTCTCTCTCTCTCTCTCTCTATATATATATATATATATATATATATATATATATATATATTGTTATTATCCAATAAGAAGAGAAGAAAAAAAGTTGTCACTAAAGTTGTTTTCTTGTTCAAATATCATTCCTTTAATTAGTCACACACAAACTTTTTTTTACACACAAACTAACATCACAAAGAATATAGAAAATTAGCCAACGTCTTTAAAATAAGTTTTTATGAGAGTCTTAAAATATGTTTGTAATTTTTTTTTTACACACAAACTAACATCACAAGAAATACACGAACTAACATCACAAGGAATAATACAACCATCTTGAAGGATAAGCATGACATTGACATCCCAAACAGAGATGGTGTTGTAACATGTAAGCATAAGATGTTGACACGGGATGATTGTACACCCTTCTGAACATGCACAATCATCATACAAATGATTGCCAATACTTGTAACATGTAGCTATCCAATTTGATGTGTGTTAGTAAGAACATTTGATCCAAGAATGTCACTATCCAATTATTATTTTCTGAACAACATTATTTTTTTTTTATCCAACATCTTCGAACTTCAGCGGGTGTCTTTAATTAAGATATCCCGATGACAACAACATTAGTATTCAAATTACGATACAACAATATTTTAATTACAAACGTCATTTTTTTTTTAAATGAGTGATTTACAAACGTCGTTAACGTTGTTGTTTAATACTGCATCCAACAAATCGCAAATTGTAATTTCATGTATTCCCATATGTGAAATCATTTTCTTGGGTACACCCCATTTTAACCCATATCATTAGTTACCTTCATTATGGCGAAGATTACATAGGATAAAATTGGTTAGCTATTCATGATAGATTACCTATTTGTGATAGGTTGAACAAAGTTGGTATTATTGGGCATAGTATTCATGAGGTATACTTATAGTTAGTTATAAATATTATATCGATTGATATATTCTATAAAATAAAATGATTTTTTATCTGCAAAAATAAGTTTGGGTTCATAAATCATCTTCACGATATTAAAATACTTGTGTTAAGTTGTTGGTTGTCTGCGACTAGTTCTATTGTCTTTTTGTCTCTTCAAACAATTTCGCGAGCGATAGGTCATTAATATTGTTTTTTAAGAAAATGGATGGTTGATGTTCACAAAATTAGAGAGGGTGTAATTTGGTAAAATTGTTACCCTCATCAAACTATTTATATTTTTCATAATTTTATGAAGAAAACGTCACCCACATTCAATGTGAAATTCAAAGTATGACGATTTTACATTAATAGGCATTAATGAATTAGCACTCACCCCCAAAATGAAAAGATTAATTGGGTAGGTTACTCATAAAATGAGTTTTAGATAACTTCTTCATATATATATATATATATATATATATATATATATATATATATATATATATATATATATATATATATAGGGTAGGTTACTTTGATATAAAATGTTTATTTTATGGTTAAAAATGTGTTTTTTACCTTTGTAAAAAAAAAGTGTTTTTTACCCTTTACCTTTAAATCTTTTCTCTTCTCTCACTATAAACATTTGTTAGGTCAAGCCATTGGTTAACCTTAATTACAAAAGCTACTTTTTCCCTCCCTAAAACATAAATTATTCTCATAAACCATACACCATGCAATTTATTGAGTAACATCAACACGAAATACAAAATTTATAGTGATGTACAACATGAACAATGGTATGCACTAGTTAAGTAGAATTTTTGTCCGTGTGTGGTTCAATATTTGATTTAGAAGGAGAGTAATAGTAGAAGATTTCAAACCTGTATCTTGAAGGATACAGAGGTGGTGTTGTCATCTCCACATCCGTCCGTCGTTGTGGAACAACGGCGACGACAGATGAAAACAACGACCATAACAATGATAATGGTTAGGAGTAGGACAATTGTTGCTTCCACCACCATAGGTAAAATCCATTTGTGGTGGTGGTCGTTTTAATCAGGATTCTCGTAATGGTGGGTAGGTTAACGTGGTTCAATAATGGCCATTTTAAATGGAGGGTGGTAGTCGTTAATCGGGCTGCTTGTAATGGTGGTTGAACGTGGTTTAAAACATGATGGTAAGATGTATTTATAGACAAATAGATAGAGAGAGAATCGTAGATATGTGGTGACTAGTGATAGATATTTAAAATTTGTAGTTGTGGCAATTCAATGAAAACAAGGTGTATCAAGTGGAGAACAATAAGTCTTATTGTGTTTTCAAAATTTGATGTCAAGTGTGAGTGTGGGTGTGCTCGTGGTCAGGTTTATGGGTTTGTTCGATTTATGAATGTTAAAAATAGAGACAAACTAGGGCAAGCATTGAATAATATTTGGATAGGAGATTGTCGAGTATGGGCTAGGGAAGCAAGGTTTGATAGATTTGCGCAATTTGATGAGGTTGATAGGTTTGATAGGAATGATGGAAGTGGTGTTGGGAAGGACGTGGTGGTGATTACATGAGGAGCGGGGGTGAAGAATGTGAGGGTAGGCTCGAAGAAGGTGGAGGAGAGAGTTGATGAGGGAGAAAAAATTGTTAAGGTAGGAACGGTGGATGTTAATGTAGAGTCGAAGAAGAAAAAAAAATAAGTCGAAAATTGAAAAGAAAAAAAAAAGAGTGAGGATGAGGGTGTGTCGAGGAAGGAGGAGGATGATATTCAAGGTGAGGGAAGGGAGGGGGCGGCCATAGATAGATGGTTTGATAACAATATTAGGCGGGTGGTTGGAGATGGGCGGAAAACATTCTTTTGGACTGATAATTGGTTGGGTGAAGTACCTTTATATATTCGATTCAGTCGGCTCTATGAGTTATCAGTCAAAAAGGATTGTTTGGTGGAGGAGATGGCGCGTTTGGGGTGGGAGGTAGGCGGTTTTGGGTGGGTGTGGAGGCGCCGTTTGATGGTGTGGGAGGAAGATAGTGTGAGGGAGTGTGTTTCTCTGTTAAATAACGTTGTTTTGCAGAAAAACATTCAGGACTGGTGGCGGTGGTTGCTTGATCCGCTTCATGGCTGTACGGTTAGTGGGACTTATCGTTTTCTAACCACTACAAATGATCAAGTGGCGACCGGTGTTCTTAAGGATGTGTGGCACAAACTAGTCCCTTCAAAAGTATCTTTGTTTGCTTGGCGTCTTCTTCAAGACAGAATTTCAACACGTTCAAATTTAGTTCGTCGACATGTTCTTCAACCTTCCGACAATGTTTGTGTTGGTGGATGTGGTTCCTCAAAGACGGTGAATCACCTCTTCATCCGTTGTGGTATGTTTGGGAGTGTCTGGTACTCTGTCTGTCATTGGATTGGTATCCCTTGCGTTCTTCCTGGCTCGGTAACGGATCATTACTTTCAATTTATTCACATGGCAGGTTTACCGCGCTCTTCTCATTATTACTTTAAGGTTATCTGACTTGCTTGTATTTGGGCAATTTGGAAGGAGAGAAACAACTGCATTTTAAAAAATGCGGTTATTGATCCTTTCAGTATTGTTGAAAGAGTGAAGCTGAATTTTTTTTTATGGCTTTCTTCGAATGTTATTCCATTATCGTTTGGTTTTCATGATTGGTGGAGATACCCATTTTTATGTATGAGTATCATGTAATTATTTTTTATGTTGCTGGTGGCATCTTCTTTAGGTGCTTGTGTCTTGTATCTGATATTGGGTGATTCATCACTTTTAACACACCTTGTGCAGGATGAATCATTCTGCTTTTGAGCTTATATTGATTTGTTCAAAAAAAAAAGTATTTAAATATCTTTGTACAAAAAAAAAAAAAAAAAAAAAACTATTTTCACGGTAAAAAAAAAAGTAATTAACGGTCTATTTTCGTTCATAACTTATTTCTTATTCATGTTTTTTATTATTCCAACCAAACATGAAAGTCGCTTTTTTTACAGAATTAAAGCCACTAATTTCTCAACAATATTGCTAAATGAACGTTTTGTAAAATGCATACATTATGGATCTAAAGAAAACTAAGCTCTGCTACTAATAGATACACATTCCAGTGCTGAAAGAACTTTTTTGAAACTTAATGATTTCCAGCTTCCACTTCCCTTTCGAGCCATCATCTTTGATCGTGCTTCTGTCTTTGTTGGAGATGGTGGTTTTTCACATAGCACAAATTTTCTTGTCCCAAAAGATCCTATAGGTTCCGATGGGCTTAGAGCTGTAAAAAATTGTTCCAACAAATAAACCCAAAATAAATCTTAGCTTATAATTAGTCTCCAAAAAAAGCAAACTTCCAAACTTTTTTTATTCATTTATAGAAAAGTAGAAAACCATACACTGTTTGCTTATTTTTTGCATTTTATTCCCTGCATAGTAAAATAGAAGCTAAAATTTGACCAAAAAAATATAAGCTTGTTTTTATGGTAGTGTAAAAAAAAAAAAAAAAAAACTTAGTCAAATGTATTCGGTCAAGAATTTAGACCAACAAATCAATTGTAAATTTATTCATTTTAAAAGTATGAGAAATGTTAGGGTCACACCCTCCAACATACTTTTCTAATGCACACTAATAATTGATGTGTGTTGAATAATGTAGTCCTAGCATTTTTCATTCACAATATATATTTTTTTGAAAGAAGGATGCGCATTAATAGACACATTAATTTTTTGAAAGAAGGACTCACATTAATATGAGCATTAATTTTTATTGAAAGGTAGGATAGACGCACGCATTAACTGTTTCTACCATTAGAATGAGAGTAAACCAGAGATGAAAACAGCCACCTATACCAAGAAGTTATCTCATAAAATGAGTTTTTGCCCCTTCCAAATAGATCCATGGTACAAGATATACACCCACCGATCACATATATAAGAAAAAATTCATGTTTTAGATCCATTCAATAAATGATGTATGTGATATTTATTGTAGAATCATTTATTAAATAAATCTAAAATATTAATTTTTGCTTATATTTATGACTAGAGGGTGTTTGTGCATGCTCCGATCAATATTATAAACAAAAATTTACATTCTATGTTCATTTAATAAATTATGTATGTGGTTTATAATATAGATCACATACATCATCAATTTATTAAATAAATTTAAAATATATATTTTTATTTATAATAGTGATCGGATGGTGTATAAGCTATAAATCGTACAAAGACATAATATAAGCTATAAATAAATATACAAGTAAAACTATACATACAAATATTTTTTTTCTTTCAAATCAATACAAATAAGTTACTATTATAACCCTCCAATCACTATTATAAATAAAAATTAATATTTTTTATTCATTCATTAAATGATATATATGGTCTATAATAAATATCATAGATATCAATAATTGAATGAATATATCTAAAATACTATATTTTTGCTTATAATTAATAGTGATTATATGGTGTATTAAAAAATGACATATATTGTACAAAGACACATGTATTAATTATAAATAAATATACATCTAGAATAAATAAATAGTCAAACAAAATAAATAAATATACATCTAGAATAAATATTGATTTATTAATTGAGAAAGAAAAAAGGAATAAAAATAAACTTTAAATAAAACTATGACATCATATTTTTTAGAGGTTTACAGTTCATATCCTCCATGATGAATATAAGTAAAAATATTCAACAAGTCTAATGTATTTGGTCCAAAATTTAGACCAAACACATTTGACTAAAAATCAATTGTAAATTTGGACCAAATATATGCATTGATTGTTTTTACCTTTAGAATGAGAGTAAAGCACAAATGAAAACAACCTATATCAATATGTTATCTCATAAAATGAGCATTGTTAGATAGATGAAATCACATTATCTATTGAAAATTCATACACACAATTGCAGTAGTTTTGATTCAAACTTCAGTCACAACATTCGACATGATAATTTCTAACACTTTTATCAATTGAACTAGGACATAAAATAAGTTTTTTAATAACCCCCAAAATAAGTTAAAACAACATATAAGATATCATAAAAAAAAAAATGAATGATTGTATAATGATAATTTTAGGGACATAAAATGTCCGATAAATGTAGTTCAATTCGTAGCTATCAACTATATTATTTGTATGAGTCGGTTTTCGAATCTTGAATTCTCCATTTCTCCACACATAAAGTGTGTGAATTTAGTCACTAAACAATTTAAAAAAAAAAATCTTAAACAATCAATGTGATGGAGAATAATCAATTTAAAAAATGATTTCAGCATTTTGCTAATTCCAACTATTTAAAAATCAATTTGGGATTTCAAGATCCGAAATGACCGAGAAACAAAACCAATTATACGTAATTATATAATAAAACTACATGCATCAAATCTAATATCTCAAATCAACCATGAGTTTAAGTAAATATCGAATAGATTGAAAGCATCAAAATTTGATTCTTGATTGATTGAAACACTTACTGATCAACTTAAATTATTGAATAATGAATATCAAAGTGTGAAAATTGAAAATTGAAGGAAAAAAAAAAAGAAGAAAAGTAAATCATAAAGGACAAACTTACCATCAGAGACATCATTTGAGCAGTAAATATCAAAATTTGTGACATCAGATCCTAAAATGGGTAATCTCCCTTGACGTGCATAAGATTTGAGACTTTTCTCAATAACATCACAAACAGCATCATCCTCATTCACCACCATTGTTAACGGTCCCGAGCTACCCACAATATTGATCGATATCAAGATCCTATTGATGTTGTTTTTGTTGTTGTTCTTCTTCTTCTTACTTTTCACCTCATCATCATCAATTCTCCAATTTTTGTTCTTGCACACCACAACTTTCTCAAGCTTGCGTAATTTATTCACCATATCTCGGCGTTTCTTAGTTGACATGGGAATAATGAAAATCATGTTTGTGTGTGTGATGATTGTTCACTAACCTATAGTTTATATAGTAGAATAGTGCATGAACATTGATAAAAAAAATAAGATGCACCTCCCCCTTTTCAGTTTAATTTTCCAAATATTTTTAATAGGGGAATTTAATAAATTTTGAAAAAAATAATCTTGTAATATTCTTCGCTCCCTTGTTTTAAAAGGAAAATTTATTGGATTTGAATATTTAATACAAAAGTAGGGGAAAATAAATTGTGGGATAAATGAAAGCTTTTATGCTACTCTCGCAGATTGAATTGTGCATGTGTCATCGTGAGCTTAACTCAGTTGGTAGGGACAATGCATAATATATGCAAGGTCAGAGTATAAACCACGGACACCACAAAAAAATTTGAAGTGTACATGTGCATTTTTTTTTAGTAAAGTGTACATGTACACTTGTTATATAAATTATTAAATTAACGATTATTTTTATGAAATAAAGAGTTATTTGTTGACTTTTATATTTTAAAAAATTATTTCATAAGCAAAAACATTATTTCATATTGTTTATAAGGATCATAATAATTATTTTTTCCATTTTATCAATGAAAATACTCGGTGTTCATTTTTTTTTACAAGAAACTCAATATTCATTATTATTAGCAATAAAAATTAAAAAAAATATTTCGTCAACACTTTTGATAAATAATAAGATTTAGGTATTGTATATATTTTTTAAAAAGTTATTTTTATATTATAAATGATAGAAACTATTTTTTTTTCTTCAAAACACAACACATTAAACTATTAATTTAAAGAAAACAATATACTCAAATTTTTTAGTCTACTATAAAAACTGTTAGATAACTTCGGAATTATCAAAGAGTTGTGTTATTTGAATAACTATTTTTATGATAACTTTTGGTACAACCATAAATTTATAAAGAAAATGAGGTATTTGATACAAAAACCAAAACAATATAATGAGAAAATAAAAACATAATGTAAGAATAAGATAAAAAATTGCCAGAATAATTATCAAAAAATGGTCGTACAACTATCATTTCTTTTATTAAATGAGTAATCTCATATCCTATTGTGATAGAATTCGTGACAAACTAAACTGCAACAACTTCTCAACAAAAAAAAAACAAAAACTAAAGGGAGTGTATTAGATTAGGATTTTAAAGGACAATTTTTGTTTAAAAAAGTCTTGAGGATTTTAAAAGACTTTGCAAGATTTTGATGACTTTGATGATTTTAAAAGACTATTAAGGATTTCAATGGATTTAATTCATAAGATTTTAAAGGATTTGAAATGATTTTATGGATTTTAAGAGATTTCAACAGATTTTATGAATTTTAAGAAATAATTGAAAAAAAATATCATAACACACTCTCTTTCACAAAATCTTAATAAAGACTCTTTTATTTATTTTATTTTATTTTTTACGGGAGAGCTAGAGCTAGAGAGAGAGAGAGAGAGAGAGAGTGAAGGAATCAGAGAGAGAGAGAGGTTTTTTACGGGAGAGCTAGAGAGATGTTTTTTACGAGAGAGAGAGAGAGAGAGAGAGAGAGAGAGAGGAGGAGAGAGAGAGATAGTAAAATCTTAAAAGAAAAAACAATCCTAAGAAATCTCATATTTTCATGAAAGACTTTTTCATGCTAAAATTTCACTAGAAAATCCCACAAAATCCATCAAAATCTGATTTATTAAACAATCCTTCGAAATTTGAATGATTTTGAATACCATTAGATTTTTTTTAAGTGATTAAGAGTCTTGATTGAATACCACAAGACTTTTTTTAAATGACAAAAAGAATCTTGATTGAATAACACAAGACTTTTTTTAAATTGAAAAGAGTCTTGATTGAATACCACAAGACTTTTTCATGATAAAAAAATCTTTTAAAATCCCTTAAAATCATGATCCAATACACCCTCCTAAATTGCAACAAGAATACACACTGAGTTTTTTCACAAAGAGAAGCCACACCATTTCTGATTTTATTTTTTTGTTGATGAAATAACGGGTCAAACATCCAATCACACGATCTTAATTTTTTACCAATTCGTACCATCACATTTGATTTTTTTTTTCTTTCGGGAACCATCGCATTTGATAATGATGAGCATTTTTCATATCAAACATGTGGTGCCATTTTTTTTAAGCAATGCGTGCGCTCAATTCTTTTTTACATAATGTTGGTTTTTTTTCTTTACGATGTTTTAATGTCATAACTCTAAGGGTATATATGGTTTAGAAGAGAAGTTGTGAAAAAAGAAATAGGTAAGAGAGAGTATGAAAGAAAGAGGTGAGAAATAGAGTAGATTTGAAGAACTGTTTGGTATAAGAGAAAGATAAAAGAAATAGAGAAGAGATAAGTTTTGATTATATCTAAAAGTACAAAAATAGCCATGTGATAAAAAATCCCATAAAAATAATTTAATTAATTTAATCACTTGAGATAATTTAGAATAATTTAAATAACTAGATTAATTTGACTACCTATTATATTACTTATTAATTATTAGTTTAAATAGTTTAGTTATTTTAATTATTAACTAATTTGACTAATTTAATGTGTAATAAAAAAATGAACTCACGTAGCTTCAAAAGAAAAAAATAACTCACGCCTTCGAGAAAAATATGAAAGGAACTCACACCTTGAAAAAGAAAATATGAAAGGAGAAAAAAGCTCCCTAAATAAAAAGGTAGGAAAAAAAGGAAGAAAAAAATGCTCAGTACTACCATTACCAATCAAATCACCCACCCTCGTAATTAAATAGGAGAAGTGTCTGGAATTAAAGTTTCAAGGGGGATGCAATCTTAAATTTTATGCAATTTTTGAGAAGTTTGAAACAAGGAAGAAGATAAGGGCAAATATGGAATTTTGAAAAATATACCCATTTCTCAACTATTTCTTCGCTCCTGTGAAGAGAAATAAAAAACATGTGGGTCCCACGTGTTTTAACTCTCTCCCCCCTATTTCTTTAGCTTTCAAACAAGAGAAATAACCAACTTCGCTTCAATCTCTCCCCTCAACTTCTCTCTTCCCTATTTCTTCTCTACCAAACACAGTGTAAACATGCAAAGGGCTTCATAAATCTCTCCCACATTCAATGTCTCTAGAGCAAAGAATACACTCTATGAATGAAGTTGTATGCAAAGGCTAAACCTCTGTCACAAAACTCCAATCACCAAATCACTTAGGTGAAACCTGCTACAGACGTCCTAAATTGTAACGTTGGTGCAACAATTTTCAACAACAACACCATGGCAAGTTATGGCATGTGCTTCCGAAATTCTATGGGACATTTTGTATTGGGGAAGTCAACGCACCTTTCATATGGTTTTGTTCTTGAAGCTGAAGTATTTTCAATGCTAGACTCAATTCGTACGCTCATCTCAACTGGTATGCACTCAGTTGTGTTTGAAACAGAGTGTAAAACCCTTGCTCACTCCATTAACTCTACACATGTCCACAACAACGAGTTTGGTGACATTGTATCTCAGTGCCATATGTCTTACTTAGCAATTCCAACTTTGCAGTGTCATACATTCAAAAACAAGTAAATAGAGTCGCTCACAATATACCTCGAGCATCCGTGTCACATACTATCCCGCATATCTTCTATAGTGTACCTCATGATGATATGTACTCTTTAATTATTAATGAAATACATTGATTTTGCTTTTACTAAAAAAAAATATATTACACATTTTGGGAGATATTCCTTCGCTTTAAACTTTCAATATTTGTTTTTTAAGTAGATATTAAATTTAACCAAAAAAATAAACAAACAAAACTAACATATTTATTCAAACAAAATTTCGACATTATCTTAAATGTGAGGACGCATGGCCATATATCTCCCATAATTCTTGCACAACAGATGGAGACCTTCATATTTGACTATGAAACTATCTATCATGAATCCATAACTGGCCAATAATTGATAGATTCAAATCAATCTCGACATATATTCTTGCAAACCTTCCACAATACACATCCATTGTTTGAATATCAACTTTAATTGGTTGATCTAATGTTTCTCCTAACACAAATAAAACACTCTCGCCGTAGTACTCCATACCGAGTTCGACCAGTAATAAGAATCCAAATCGATGTGCAGTCGATATTATCTACCGCTTAATCAAAATCTGGAGACCACAAAGCGCCAAATAATAATCAAATGTCATATAACAACGATATATAGTCCACCTGAAGGTTTCCAAATAACTTCAGTTTATCCATCAACTCAAAATAACCAATGGACTTACCCAAGAGCTTGATAATCACTGCCTCTTTGAAGCGGCTTTCATAACCCTTCTACGACCCATTCATCCAAGAAACACCTAGGTTTCAAATGATTACCATCAATTTTTTTTTTTTTTTTTAAGGAAGCAATCACCATCTTGTAATTTAATCTTAAAAATATTATTTTTTAAGGTTAATAGGTCTTTACCCCCCTGTAATATAGGTCATTTCCGGTTTTCCCCCCTGTAAAATATTTTTTTTGATTTACCCCCCTGTAATTATTTTTTGTTTTGATTTACCCCCCTAATAGGCCAAACAAAAACGAAAAATTCTTAAAAAATAAAATAAAATTGGTTTTTGTTTGGCTTATTAGGGGGTAAATCAAAACAAAACAAAATTACAGGGGGGTAAATCAAAAAAAATATTTTACAGGGGGAAAACCGGAAATGACCTATATTACAAGGGGGTAAATACCTATTAACCCTATTTTTTAATAGGTTCATCCTTTTCAACCTTGGAAGAAGAACTTGGCCTCTTATGAGTTTGTCACAAAAAGAGACACCATTTTGAGTAGTATTGTCCGATGGTTTTTGTTGATTTATTGAGAACTCAATAAACCTTAATAGAGCTCAAAAGATTTTTTTTTTCTTCTTTAAATAGGTGCACAAGATGTGTGACTGTTGCAAACTATGAGACTCATGATTAAATTAAAAAATAATTAAATGTTAATATTACAATACTCCAACCAATATATGACATATCATTAACGATCAATATTGTAATGAATTGATATCTTCATCACAGTTTTAAAAATTAGTCAAATATGTATCAACTTCTATATATATGAGGAACTTAATATTACAAAACTAAATTCTTACTTTTAAAAATCGTGATTGAACCTAACACTTATCATCAAATAGGAGGATGAGTAGTTCAGTTGAACTTAACATGCTAACATTTACCATTAAAAAAAGTTGTTACCAAAAAAATAAAAACTTCTTTTGGGAATCAAATTAACAACTTAAGTAAGTATTGAAAAATGTGAAATAAAAAACTTCTACAATTTAAAATGATAACCCATATTCAACTTTCTCATCTATATCGATTTTCATGCTATCCATTATTCTATACATACTTTAAATCCAAATTAAATTTTACCTTCATTAAACTAAGTTCAAAAGTTCAATGAATACCATGCAAAAGACCAATACATTTTCTTTCATAAACTTGGAGTCCAAAAGAGTTACAGTAAAATATAATTTTGAATAAACATCATCTCTCATCTAAAAAACCAGGGTTCGTTTATTATAGTTTTTTTTTTAATTATTTCAATAGTGTTTCATATTTTTGTTATAAATATCTTTTCAGAAAATTTTTCAAATGAAAAATTGGTTTAAACAACTTATCTTAAAAAGTAATTTCAAGTGTTTCATCTTTTTGCTACATCTTTTTTGGATGATAAAATTTTTACAAAAAAGAGAAGAAAATTTGAATAGCTTCTCATAAAAATCATATTTGAAACACATATTTTGAAAGAATATGCAATTTTTATCATGCCAATTATGCTAAATGGCTAACAATGAATGTCTAAGTTTCTGAATGTCAAACTTACCCTTTTTAACTTATACCAAATAAGTTCAAAACAACTTCTATTATTTCTGAGCAAGTTCCCATAAAAATCATTCTAAAAATACAAAGTTAAAATAATTATTTTTAAATCTATAACCCAATACCAAAGTTCATTCACCTAGCCTGATACATCCTTAAGAATAGTTCTTAAATAAGATCAAAATCTCTCTTATCATTGAGTTTCGCCAAAACTTGAAGTATTCTAATAAGTGTAAAAAATGGTCACATCAATGAAAATTGCTCTTTAGACAATCATTGTTTGCTCTCAACCATTCTAATCTGACAAAAATATCCCAAACGACAATTAACTATCATTCAACAGCAAACGATAGCTAACTTTCATTCACCTATGTACAATAGTCAGGAACCGTTGGAACTCAACATGTATATTAATGATAGTTAACTATCGTTCGTTCAGTGAGCACGAGAGCAAATTATAAGTGTCTAAAGAACAATTTTCTACATCGATTTAGTAAAAAATAAAATGGGCTTGTGACAAAGACTGACCCAAGAAATAACCCAGGCCCAAAAAAGACCCAACCAAACTCTTCTCACAGAACCCTGTAAAACCCTACGCGCGTTTCTGCAACGAATTATCGAAGCTTAAGAAGAAAACCATGGAATCTCCAATGAAGAAAACGAAGAAGATGAAGAAGAAAACACCAAAACAACACAGCATAACTGAAATCAAAACCCTAGGTCAAGAACTTCTCTCCTCTGCCTCACACATCAACAACCTCCCTCTCCTTCTCACCTTCATCTCCCCTTCTTCTCCACCTCACCACATCCTCGAATCGATTCTCTCTCTTCACTCCTTCTTCCTCCCTCTCCTCCCTCAACTCCCTTCCTCCGCCGCCACCAGCAGCAGTTCCTCCGCTGACTCCGATCAATCCGAATTCATTTACCTCACGTGGCTCCGTTCGAAATTCGATGAGTTTCTCAAATTGCTTATCGATGTTCTCGTTGCGGATGAATCCGATGAAACGATTAAGGAAGTTGTGCTTGATACGTTGATGGAGTTTGTTAAGGTTGCTAATGGTGGAGCGTTTCATTCTTCATTGTATAACAGAATTCTTCGTAGTATTGTAAGTTATTATTATTTATTTTAATTGTAATGCTAATTTTGTTTATTTTTGTGATATAGTTTGATTAATGTTGATTGTTTTTGACTAATTTGTTGGTTATTGATTTTTATTTTTTTTGTTGCAGATTCACTCCACTAGTAATGCTGAATTTTTGATTGATTTACTAATATCGAAGTATTTCAAGTATATTGATGTTCGGTATGATTATTATTCTTCCTTTGATTTTTTATATGCCAGCTGTTTCGTTTCTTTCATATGTTTTACATGATTTTATTTTTACCTAGAATTTGTATTTTGCTTAGCGCCTTTTATAAGTTCTTAGGATGAATTTGTCATCGTCAATGTTGTTAAATAGTGGTTATAGCTTAGTAAGGCTGTAGCGTAACGGAATTTGAACAAAATTACTATTGTTCCGCTATCCGTGATATGCTATTTAGTACTGTACAAAGTGTTGTTAAATGGAGGTGCTATAGCACTGTTGCATAAGGGAATTTGAATGAACAGCTATTTTCTGCAATTTGTGTTTGACAACACTGGTGGTTTTATTTCCCTATTTTACTTTTGTTTTGTGCATGTGTGTGTTGAGTTAATGAATTATGAGTCATGTCATATGCGGGGTTTATCTTTTTTACTGAATTAGTTTGTTACTTGGTGCAGTTATTTTACATTCATAAGCCTAGAAAAGCTCACAAGAAATCTGGATGGCAAAGATGCTTCAGGTGATTTTCATCCTTAGCTTGCTTTTCTTAATCTTTCAAGTTTTGACATGCAAAATTGCAGACAAGAAATTTATGTGTTCTTTTCAATTCCAAATATTTGGTTATTCTCATTGGATAACACGTTTCCTTATCATTGTTAGATGATAAAACTGCAAGCGCAGATGGCACCGATGAAAGTCAATTAAGCTCAAGGTTAGTAAGACTGTAGCCACTGGTTAATTTTATTCTTGCTCATGTCCTTTATAAAGAGATCAAGATGACCATAGCTGGTCGACTATAAGTAGTATTAAAAGGTTATGTTCTTTGGTCTTAAATGATCTGTATCTCATATTTTTATAGACAAAAATTACGTGCCATGTCATACAATATAGTATAAGCAATATGTTTAGCTTTGCAGCTCAATGTATAATGTAAGAAAACATCACTACCTTTTCTGCTAGGCAGACCTGGTCCTAGTTTTGAAACTAGATGTATAATTTTTTAGAAAATGTATTTATTTAGTTCTATTGATAACTTGTAAATGTATCTTTTGCAGTACCGAGTTCATCATCCACAATATGTACTACACCATATCACATATTCCCCCTCTTGAAAAATCAGACGATACATCTCATTTAGAAATGTGGAGTTTAACAGGTGACTGCTTACTTGTCACTTTTAGACTCGAAATTTTTTACAAAATTATATTTCATAATCAATTGGCGATCTTGACTTGATCCTTATGAGCTCTATATTTTATGCATGTAATGCACTATTTAGTATTTTGCTCTACTTTTCTTTAGGAAATTGCGTAAAATACTTCTGTTTAGATCAAGTAAGAAGTATTTTTGGAACCAATAAATGCCAGCTTTATAGCTTTGATCGATCCATATAACTGATCCCACTTAAACAGGCTTTTGGTTATTCTTGTTGTTCTAGGGAAAAATTGAAGTGTGCATTTATATTTTGTAATTTGGTTATAGCTTTGATCGATCCATATAACTGATCCCACTTAAACAGGCTTTTGGTTATTCTTGTTGTTCTAAGGAAAAATTGAAGTGTACATTTATATTTTGTAATTTGGTCATAGCTGATCCCAATGAAAGAGGCTTTTGGTTATTGTTGTTGTTCTAAGGAAAAATCAAAGTGTACATTTATATTTTGTAATTTGGTTAATTTTCCATAGAAAATGATCATAAAATGCTTTCTGTAAATGTGGATGCAGATGATAAGCAGCTTAAGTCCAAGAAACGTAACAATAATGTAAGTATTATCCCATACTCGTTAATATTTTGCTTCCCATTTTTTTTCCCATTAATGAGGACCTCTTATCCTTTGATTTCATTGTAATTTTCTTCTGTTAAATTTATCTGTTCTTACATAAAAAAACTTTTCATTTCAGAACTGCTGTAATTATCTGTCTGCACCTTCACTTTTCTATATCCATTACATCATTGTTATGCATACAGGTATTGTCTGCAGCCAGAATTGCGAAGAAGATGAAGTTAAAATTTACTAAAGCTTGGATTGCGTATCTTAGGTTGCCACTTCCATTGGATTTGTTCAAAGAGGTATTTTGCAAGTGTATGTGTTTGAAATATGGTTGCCATTATATTCTGGAAATTGATGTTCATGTTTTAATTATGCTATAAGATATAATATGTTTATTAATATGTTTTAATTGATGTTCATGTTTTAATTATGCTATGGTAATGGTAATATTTTATAGATATGCTATTTCTGGGTAGTGTAAGTTATGAACTGTATATCTAAGTATTTGTTTGGTTTGGGAAATTGTTCTGTGTTCATTTCCTATTTTAATATATGCTACCTTGTTTTCATTTCATTTCATTTCCTAATCAAATCTTTGAAAATAAGAAATCAAGTCAAATCAATGTGGCAATTTTGTCATTAAAAGTGTAAACAGGAATGAATGTATGAAAAATTTCTCAAGCTATTTCCACTTGAATACAACTGTACATACATGTATATATGTGGTTGTGTGAACAAGAGTCTTGATATAACATTTTGGTAGTAGTCCTGAAATGTGGACATCTTTTTGCTATTAAAGCCCCTGTCATGGCAGGGTTCAAGGGTCAAAGTTAAATCCATTGTCTATAGTAGGAAGCCTTATCTTGCATTTGCTAGACTTTTGCTTTAATGGCTCAAACCTGTGACCTTCTGGTCACACAATAGCAATTCCAACCATTGCACCAAGGCCCCCGTTCGACTTTTTTGTTTTAAACATAAATTATCGATAAGCATGTCAATAGACTCATTAGAACACTAACCGAACATTTCTCCACTTGGCGGGTTTGGCTACATGGATCAATCGATGTCGTAAATCCCCATCATGTATTTTGTCTAAGGATATACCATTTATCTTTTCTTCTTTCTTAACAATACACAAACTTTTTTCTTCTCTAAAGCCTTAAACAAACCCTCTGTAGACTTCATTATACATTTTTTTTCTTATTCAATGAAAATTATTTGTACTTCTTTTTTTCTTTTCATGTATCTTTTAATCAATCTTTATAGTAGGTATGTTACTTTTATAGCTGATCTCCATTACATAACACCAAATTGATTTTCTGTGATGTGTGGCTTCTTGTCTTAATCTCTGCCTAATCACACTCCCCCAGATTCGTTGTATCCCTTAAGTTCATTTTTTTTTAATTACAAAGAAGGCTTAACGCCCATCCCTTAAGTTCAATTTTATATAATGTGAAAAGTTTTGTATCTACTAGAAATCAATGGACTAACAAAGAACCCTTTGACTAGATTCATTTTATGAATGTTTGATATAAAGTGAATTCTATTTGTTTTAGGGGTGATTGTAAATTAACATTCTTGTTTTTATGTTCTGTTTAATATGAATGGAACTACATTATCATACTTATAAGTTTCTTCCCCTTTTTGATTTTGCATTTTCTTTTTTACTAGGTTCTTGTAAACCTTCACCAAGCAGTGATTCCTCATCTGTCCAATCCCATCATGTTATGGTAAACACCTGTGCTACAGAAATTGACATTTTATTATGGTAACTAGATTTTGAATCTGATGTGTTGCTTTTTTGTGTGCAGTGATTTCTTGACAAGGTCGTATGATGTAGGTGGTGTAGTCAGCGTGATGGCTCTTAATAGTCTTTTTATCCTAATGACCCAGCATGGATTGGAATACCCAAAATTTTATGAAAAACTCTATGCACTATTAGTTCCATCTATCTTCATGGCAAAACATCGTGCAAGGTTTTTCCAGGTAAAGCTTATAAAATGACTTTGTTACATGTAAAACTAACCAAAGGGGAATATCAAGCAAAAATAATGCCATCAGCTCAGTTATACAAAGATATGTTGCTTAGTTATTAAGTTATTATATTTTAAATGTAACATTAATATGCCAGTTTGGATAAAACGATTTAAGCATGCTGGCGTGCCAAATTTGTAGATGATTAAGTTTCAACAAGGCAACAAGAATAGGACTATAGTATAATTTGCACTTCTAGAACTCTGACTCAACACAGCATCGATAATATGAAACGGAAGAAGTATAAAACTTTTTTTTCAACAATGATCAGGTCCAATTAGAACCCATCAAGAATAAATCTGCTGTGAGTGATGCTGCGTGTTTTACATCTGCACTCCGCAACGAGTCTAGTTTGATTAGAGAGAAATTTTGAACATTGATGCTGCAAAATTAATTTATCAGTTAAATGATTAATCTGTTTGAATGTCATGTTTTTTGTTTGGGTGGGGGTTAAAAGAAAAACTATTCTATTTGGCGCATAGATGTATATGGAATACGATTGAGGGATCCTCTATTGCAATACAGAAAGAGCTAAGACAGTAAGCTGGCAAAAATCAAGGACACAACAGTACACCCTCTAATCTATGCGCCAAATAGAATAGTTTTTCTTTTAACCCAAACAAAAAACATGACACATTCAACAGTACACCCTCTAATCTCTTTTTTGCACACTAATAAACCTAGAGTACTCCTTTATCCAGTGTTCCTGATGGCCCATGAAAATACAGTAAAATCAAGATTGTATAATTATGTGACATAGGCCTAAATATAACCAAATATCATGATAAGATAATCTTGTTCTATATTGGAATAAGATAATGCGATACAGGATAGCCAGCCGATATTATACCTCTCTTCGCTAAGTGGACAAGGAAAACCCAAAGAAATAGTCAATTAGGCTAACTGAGTAGTTTCTGTAATGGGAAAACTAAAGCATTGAATGTTATTGAGTGATGATGAAAAGATATTCAAATGATAGAGTACTAGAGTGAATGTTACGAAAAATATTCCCCATATTATACCTCTCTTTTCAAAGTGGCAAGGAAACCCCAAATAAATAGTGAATTAGGCTAATTGAGTGGTTTCTGTCATGGAAAACCAAAGCATTGAATGTTATCGAGTGATGATGAAAAGATATTCAAATGAAAGAGTACTGGAGTGAATGTCACGAAAAATATTCACATATGCAAGTCTTTCATTTTCTGACAATATGCAATTTGCTTTTTGCAGCTTCTTGATTCTTGCCTAAAGTCACCCCTTCTTCCAGCTTACCTGGCTGCCTCATTTGCAAAGAAATTGAGTAGGCTGTTGCTTTCAGTTCCACCTTCTGGTGCATTGGTTATTACATCTCTGGTTCACAATATTTTGCGTAGACATCCTTCGATCAACTGTTTGGTGCATCGGGTAAAGATAGTCTTGTGTCTATATTTTGTTTTTGCAATCACTTCATTAGTAAATTTTGTTTCCTGGATTACTATATCTTGGATGTGCTAATTGAGATCACATGAATATATACGGAGTCAAGAGAACGGAGGACTGATCTTGAAATCATAATCTGTTGTTCTTTGTAAACTTTTCCATTTAGAAAATGATCTATGCTGTGTTCAGGAAATACTTTTCTATTCATCTTATTCAGTATCATTGCAGTAGCAGTTAAAGTAATACTTATTTACTACACTCAATGGATAATATAAATATTAAATAGTTGCATACTTGCATGTTTCTAATATGGCTGTATAGTGAATTATTGCCATTTTGTATCTATGTTTGGTAAGAGTAGACAGTAGAGAATTAGAAATGACAACATTAACGAGAGTTGGGGTAGCACCTATAGTAGAAAAGATGGTAGAAACTAGACTTAGGTGGTTTGGGCATGTAGAGAGAAGACCTGTGGATTATGGCCCCGTTTGGTATGAGCTTATTTTGAGCTTATGAAAAATAACTTATGTAAATAAATTAGCTTTTATTTTAATTTATAAGCTCCCACTTGCGAAAATCGTATCTTCATATACTATTTTGTCATAAACTACCTTAAAAACTTGTAAATAATACATAAAAACTTATTTATTTGCATAAGCTGTTTTATATAAGCTCTAAAATAAGCTAATCCAAACGGGCCCTATGTGGTAAAGAGAGTAGATCAGATTAGGTCAAATCACTAGATGTAGGGGAAGACCTAGAAAAACTATAAGAGAAGTTATTAAGAAGGATCTAGAGATTAATGAGTTGGAGAAAGACATGGTTTTTGATAGAACACTTTGGCGTTGTTTGATTCGTGTAGCCAACCCCACTTATTGGGATAAGGCTTGGTTGTTGTTTGCTGTATCTATGTTTCTCAAATTAGTTTTCTATTGGTAGAGCCAGGAGATTGATTTGATTCCTGGTTCAAGGATGGTCTAAGGTGGCTCACCTGTTGGATTGCAGATTTGTGTAGGCCAGACAAAAATCTGCAATATAATTATGGCATAGGAGGAAACATGGCGGATGTAATAGGCTCTGTGGCCTGTAGCAGCTGTAAATCTGGCGCAGAATCAGCACTGCCATAATCCATGGTGCCATGCCACCACGGCTGCAATTTGTCAACATTTACTATGATCAGAGAAATGCAGGGATTGGAAGAAAGATTTGTTAACTTAAATGGCCTACAAAATACTACTGTCCGATCTCTTGTATGGAAAGACATTAAACACATGAAGTTACAACTTCTTTTTTACTCTAGTGGTCATACTGTCCGATGTCACTTTTGGGTTCTGTTTGGGAACTTTTTAATTAGCAAACATCTGCTTCATTCTACATTTAGATACAATTTACAGAACTGCAATTGAAAACCAAATACAGGCGTTAGTTAGTTCCTTATTATCCCTAATCAAGTTGCATGTTTGCGATTGCGTTAAATTTCAAAAATTGTTGCCCTGGCAAATTTGTACGATGTATGTTGCTCTGATAACTGCCTTCTTTCTGTTTAATTGGAGAGCTAATTTCTGATATTTTAACAGGAAGAAGTTAATGAAGACAGTGAACATAGAACAGACGAAGAGACCAATTCTAACTTGGATAATGCTCATAATGTTGCAAAGCCCTGCCAGAAATCAGGCCTTGACCATTTTAACATTGAGGAATCTGATCCTATGAAGTCAGGCGCCATGAGTAAGCATCTCTTTTGTTGTCTATTGCCCAATATAACCTGAAGTCTGTTATTTTTCCTAAACCAGACCTGGAGAAAATTGGGAAACTGTATAATTGTGATTTTTTATCTCATTAATTTGTGTACTATACATACATATTGCATGAGGTAAGAGGAGCTAATTTTTACCATTTAGTTTTACATGTATTGTTAATGTTATATGGTCAAGGTCAGCTCTTTTTATGCTCTTGATATGCTCCCTTACATGAAAAATTAGATGAACAAATAAATTTTAAAATATATATTTTAAAATGCTTGAGTATCACATAAATTAGTTGCATTCATTTTTATTGTCAGGAAGGTTAAAAATATATAGGTTAACAGCTTCTTGTCACAAAATATATAGGTTAACTTTATCACATGACTATATTAATGAGTTAACCTTCCTATTCGTTTTTAAAATATATAGGTTAACTTTATCACATAAATTTTGCAAATTTTCCTCTTATTCCCAAAATTTTTGTTTGTTTCTTTCTTTTCAAATGACCCAAACACATGAGCCAAATAAGATGCAATGTCGATCTAACTTGCTCTGAGAATCCTCCTAAATAACCAAATTGTATACGGTGATCCAAGATGTATCCCGGGTTCACCGTGTCAAAACCTAACCAAGTGAATGCCTGCTCGGTTGGAACTTAATGATCATTATAAATTTAACATGCATGTATTTAATAGTGTAAATAAAATATGTATGCACCGCATGTCCTGTTCTATATTGCGTCTTATAGCTTACAATATTGGATCACATAGTATATCTCGAGTCAACTATTTTTGTTCCATATTTGTTTTGCTGATGAAGATTTCTTGATCAGGAAGCTCTCTTTGGGAAATTGATACTGCTCTTCACCACTACTGTCCTCCTGTCTCACGGTAAGTGATTTGATCTTTGGCGCATTGCTCCTTGTTTTCCTTTTCTTCATTGTTTTATTTAATCTTTGATTGTGGATCTTGACATAATACCTTAAACATTATATGCTTTTACTTGTGCTTTTAGGTTTGCTTTGTCTCTTGGGACTGATTTGACAGTCAGAGCAAAAACAAGTGAAGTTAATATTGGTGATTTTAGTGCTGGTTCTTATGCAACAATACTTGGAGCGGAGGTGAATTACCTTTATTTTTTTCGTCCTTTACAGTAATGTGCCTTATATTCCACCAAATTTGCATAATAAGAGAAAGGTTTAAAAAGTTCTTTTTCTTTGTTACAAGAAATATGTTTCTAATTTTTATAAAACTGGCAATGTTTTTCTTTTTTTCTTTCTAGTCCACACATTTGACATAAATAATGTGTTTTTAGCCGTTCACCGTGCCTTATTAATAACTAAAAACACAATTTTTGTACTCCATCCATCCCAAAATGTAAGCAAAAATGGGTCAACATAAGTTAGTGTATCTGGTACAAATTTTAAACCAAATACATTAACTTTTTTTGACCAATTTTTGCTTACATTTTGGGACGGATGGAGTATTTTGTATACTGTCAAATAACTTTTCTCCTTTCCTTCAAAAAAAAAGAAAATTTCTCCTTGTGGGACAAAAATCAAATTTCATGAATTGTATAGAGATGAAAAAAATATATTTAATCTTAAAAAGATAAGAGATGTTCATACTCATCCTTGCATCTTCTGGTGACGACATGCACCATTGCAGATTACACGGAGGGTGAAGCAGGTTCCTCTAGCATTCTACAAAACAACTCCATCCTCTCTCTTTTCAGAGAATGATTTTGCTGGTTGGACTTTCAAATGTGAAGAAAATTCTGAAACGATCATCGACAATAACGAGAATGGGGCTAAAGATTTATTGGACCAGGAACACAGTCCCGCTAAAAGACAACGAATTGAGTGTCAGTGAATCTGATTCATGTTTTGATCACCTGTGAAATTAATGTTTGTTCGGTAAAGATATGGTATTTGTATTTTATATTTTTCTTTTGGGAAAGAAAAAAGGCATGCCCCCGTTGAAAATTTTGATGTTCTTCAATTAAGCTGCAGATACTTGAGGTATATGGTAAATTTGGAAGTGTTTTTAGAGAAAAGAAGTAATACGTCTAGCGAAGGGTAGTTTATGTTGGAAGTTATACCTAAATCCATACTCCTGTTATAGTGATGACTATTGGAGCATAAGCATAACATATTATTTATTTATAGTTTATCTATGGGGGCGATAAGTGTTTACCCAAACTACCAGTTTTGTAGTCTTTACTCCTTATTAATTCTCCATGAGAAATTTTGAGTTTGTTGTCTTAGATTTTTTTATTTATATTGATTAAGAAGAAAAAAGACAATGAGAGAATATTTTGGATTGAAAGTAAGTACAAATATTTAGTGTCCTGTTTAGTATATTTACTTGTATTATACTAACAAGTCCCAACACTCAGGATGGTGAAAATCGTCGTGGATGTTTGTTGTACATAAACCACACGAGAACTCTTCTAACACTCCAAGACTTGGTTAAATAATATCAAGCGATCATGTGAACTATCAAAACTAGGGTTCTACCTCTAACATTTGTGATAACGTAAATCTGAATGTGTTTAGCTCTATGAAATATTGAAAGAGACAGTCGTTATGCATTGTATTTAATTATTACAAATGAGTACACCATGTAGGTAACCCCTTAAATCAAAACTGGTGAAGTAATTTTTCTAGTTCTATGTTCTCACAAATTGCTAATGTAATGACTTATTACACTTTTGAGTTTGACACTCATAATTCTTTCTTTTCTAGGTGATAAAATCGGCTCCAATGAATGTACAATACTTAAAAGATGATCTTTTAGAAGGAAAATCTATTCTATCAACATTTGAATATCGTACAACTCGTGCGCTCCTTTTCTTTATTTTAGAGAAGACATCATTTTAGAGCTATATCAATATACTTGCACACACAAATTTCTATTGTCCTTCAAACAGTGAGTTCAAATCAAATTTTAATTGTATATTGATTTAGGTTTTTATTTGAAAATGAATTTATTTTACTTGATCTGATTTCTATGATTGTAATTCTTGTTTTGTAGGGATAAAATTAAAACTCCATGCCTCTTTATGATTGAATGATCTTAATCCTTAAAAAAAAAAATGATTGAATGATCTTTATGTTGATCTTTTATTTTCTTTAACTAAGTGATTAGGGCACATAAATGGAGGTACGAGGGTACGTAAGTTGGCGAGCTATTCAGCCAATCTTAGATCAGGCTAATCCCCCTCTCTCTCACACACACAAAAAACCTATAACTTGGTTTCTATTAAGTTCTTCATTCTTGTGATAGCCTAACTTTTTTGTTTGTTTGTTGGCATAAGGCATTAGATAATTTGAAAATATTAAAGGAGATACATTCTAGAGTTTTAGAACATGATCCATTTAGTTTCCTAAAATTTTCTCCATAAAGGCTAACCGGACATTTTAAACCTGCACTTTTATAAGAATGTCTTTTGATAGAGTTTTGGATAGAAAATAGTTGTGCTTGTACTTCGAGAGGAGTCAGTGGTGGACAAAGTTAAACTCTTAGCTTGGAAGTGGTTTCAGGCTCTGTTGTCAGTAGCGGCCTAACGCGGCGCGATCGCTGCTGAAAACAGCCTAGCGCGTCAGAACGCGACCGCATCGCGCGTTAGGCAAAAGCGGCTGAAAACCGGGTTTCGCGGCCGCTTTTTGTTAGAGCGGGAGTGGGTCTAACGCGGCGCGTTTCCGGGTTGAAGCGAAATTACATAATTACCCCTCACTAAGTGACATTAGAAGGGTTAATTTTGTAATTTTCAAAGCCCTATTTCTTCACTTCATTCCATCGTACAGAGAACAGCCGCTTCTTCTCCTCTTCTCCCAATTCAATCGTACAACACAAAGTTTTTCTCCTCTTCTCCCAATTCAATCGTACAACACTATTAGGTTTTCACTTCATCTCTTCACTTCATTCCATCATCTCTTCACTTCATCTCTCAGCTGCTCAGATCTTTCACCTCATCCATCATTCCATATCTCAGCTGCTCATGATTATTGAATTCGAAGTTTTATTTCATGTTTAGTACTTTTGTTACTTTAAGCTTTAGAGGCTTAAAGTGTTTGCTACCTTGAATTTTATTAGTATTTCTTGCAAGTATGTCCTTATGTTTTGCCTAAGACATGTTTTATTTCAAATTATGAATTGAGTAATATTTAAGTTGTTTTAGTATTTCTTTTTCAACATTATAGTATTTTAGTATTAAATATATTAGTGTCCGCGTCATATAATAGTGTCCGCGTCGCGCCCGCATACCGCGCCGCGTCAATTTTTGGGGTGGCCGCGTCGCGCCGCGTTTCTGCTTTGACAACAGAGGTTTCAGGCTAAGTGCCCTGCTAGTTCCTCTCTATGAGTGGGAGGTGCAACCCGTCCCGTGTTTGAGTCGGTAGGGGTTTGTGGTGGTTGGATTTCCTGGGGTTGCCTCTGGGGTTGGTTGGGGTAGTATCCCCCCTTCCTTCTCGGTGTGGCTTTTGGGTTTTTCTTGTTGTTCTTTGTGCTTGCAGGTGTTTGCTGGGCTTGTGCTGCCGTTGCTTCTCGGCTTTTGTGCTCTCCTTTTTGTTTCTTTAGGTGTTTTTGGCTCCTTTTGGGGCTTTTCGTGGGTGTTTCTCAGGCCTCGCATGTGGGGTCTTGAGGTGCTCCTCTTGGTGGCGCTTTGGTGGAGTAGCGCTTGTTGACTCTCCATGTGTATATAGTTCTATCTTTTGTATTCGAATCTTCTTTATATATATATATATATATATATATATATATATATATATATATATATTTTGCCTTTAAAAAAAAAAAGTTGTGCTTGTACTCCATCTACAAGCAACCGTATAGAAAAGTGCATATATGCTCAATATTTGTACAACATATGTAATTTTTTTTTTTTTTTTTTTATAATTAAGTCTGGTTTAGTAAATTTTAATAAAACTTAGAAAACTTGAGGAATACATATAGTAAAAACTTGATGTCAAACAAGAAGTGTCCTTTCTATTTTTAGAATCTTGATCCTTATAGCTGATTTTTCTATCAACAAAAACACTTTTCTTCACTTCTATATGCTCAATACTTTTTTTTAATAAATATATATGCTCAATACGTGTACCATTATTGTCTAAGCAACTTATTACGACTTATCAAATTAAGTTTTATGATACGTGTTTACGCACAATATTTTTATTAGACTTTTTTTTGGGTGAGATTCTTATTAAATTTTTATTATATGAATCCAGGAATTTCTCTCCAGAGTGACAACTGACATATGATTGAAATCATATAGAGTGATAGTGTTGTGTTGTTTCAATTTAATCATGTTGTCACAAGACAAATACTTTTGAATGAAGCAAAAATCTCAATAAGTCTAACGAACATCAACGAAAAAATGATCTTCAATTTAATTTCTTGCAATGCAACATGGTCCCAGTGTTTCTTCTGAAACAGTCCTTTTCACTAGAAATAGTCGACAAATTTCTCACCCATATAAAATCAAATGTCTTGAAAGTAATTGCAAGCATTGTCAACATCCCACATGTAGCATAACTTGATTATTTTATTTTCAATTTATTTTAAAACGCAACAAGTTACTTTGTACTTGTTTATAAAACTACAAATAGAATTAAAAGGTTCTCCCCAACGAGTATCTCTAATTAGTTTTAAAGTACATTGATCTTACGATTTAGTTAGCGTATGTTCGGCATTTTAAAATAAACATGAGGGTAATTTTGTCAAAGTAATTAATACTGTAATAACTCATCTCCCTCGAAAAAAACTTCAATTTGTGGGGAGCAAAAAATCGAGGAATTTGACTCACATTCCCTCCCCTCCCCTCATAAACCAAACATAAAATATACTCTCTCTCCTCCTCTTCCCTCCAAAAAACCCAAACCAACAAACCTTTAGAGTGGAGAGTGCTTCTATTATTTATTTTTTGATAAATGGAACAATGTTTTGCTACAACCTACAACATTATTGTGAGCAAGCTCTCTACCCATTTTCTAAGAAGAGTTGTAGAAAGCACACTCAATCATTTGCTAGAAAGCTAGATTAAAACTAATATACATTATCCATGGCTAATGCAGTTATGATTATGATACATGAAATCAAAGTAAAAAAACAACTAATTGCAACGACGAACACACCTTATAGTGTGGGCAGGCAAGTGCTCCCACTTAGTTCTGATATTTTTTTCTTGGTTCAAGTTAATGGATAAGAAGTTGGAGGTTCTTAGTTTAAATATGGACGAATAAGAAAAAATTAATCTAACAACTAATTACTAACATTTAACATTCAAAAACAAAAGTGTGAGGATATGCCACAATAGTTAATGCATCAAAACCGCAAAACTATATTTAAATATATTTTTTGTTATTTATTTTGAATTTTAAATGAATTTTTTTAAGTTAATGTAGTCTTCAAATGCATTTTTGTCCATAAAATTACAAACAAATGTTAAGTTATATATCTTTTCTATGTCGGACTTGAGCTTCTTTTAACAACAAATAACACACTTTGAAGATTGTTTATAATTTGGGTAAATTTCACTAACCGTCCTCAAAGGTCTTCTAAAATAAATAGATAACTCATTTAAAAAATTTAAAGCCAAATAGCTATAAGGACGTAATCCTTTTGGTCTAAATGAATAGATTAATCCCTAAAAAAAAAATCTATTTGGTCTATTTCCCAGGGTTTTTCCGTACTTTTTAATTCCTCTATCTCTACGTGGACAATTCATATTTTTTTTTTTAATAACTGTCGTACCAAAGACGAAAATCAACACCTTGTATATATGCTTCAATTTTGAAATTTGAGGAAAAATTGTTCCTTCTTCATTTGAAGGATTAACCTAAAATAGTAAAATTCAATGTATCTCTGTACACCAGATGAGGTAAAAGAACGTGGGAAACGTTTGCTTGTAACAACAAAATAATGTTGCCTTCATCTCATTAAAACATTTGTCTTTTTTAAGCTAAAATAATTTATCAAATTATCAATCATTTAGGCAGTAATAAAGTCGATTGTTTGTACATATGATGTTAATGTTATGTGGGACATGTAATGTAATGTTAGACTCTAGACAGTAATGGATGGACGTGAGTGTGCCTGCATGGCTGCATGCTTTTGGTTGGAGGGTCCGGGTCGATTTTCGATCACTGTTGAACAAAGTGCAAGGACAGTTGGATAAATGTCACTCACTCATCACATGATTGACGTGTAAGAAATAGAAATTACGAACACGTGAACCAATATAAGGAAAGGAGTTAATATTATTTGGGTCGTGTTAACAAATATCTAAAGTACATTGTTTAACGAATATTTAAAATAAAACTTTGTCTTCAAAATATAAATCAAAGTTATAATTACATGATTTTGTGTGTAAAAATTATTTTATTTGAATCCTTAAACAATGTCCTTATGATATTTGGTAACATTTTTTTTATTATTATTTTAAGGATCTTGCTAACCAATATGTAAAGATATTGATTAAGGATTCCTTTAACAATTGTTCCTTAGTAATGCGTAAAAATCGTGTGGTCAAATTTCTAAAATTGCAAAAAAAAAAAAACTATTTTCAATATTAAATTTACTTTTTTTTCTTCTTCTTAAAGGGACATTAACTAGCATAATTCTCATATATAAATGAACACATTTTTTTTTTTTTTTTTTACAATATGAACACTTTTTTTTTTTTTTATCATTTATTCAACATTTTTTTTTATCAAATAGTCTATTAATGTTTAACATTTGTTCAACACTCTTTATCACTCTCTTTATATCACATCATTATATATCAATCACATGACTCTTTTTTATTCACTCCCTCTCTTTATATATGCACACACTCATGTTAGTATATATGAAATAACTTTGAGAAAATCATCATATATTAATAGATTCATAATTACTTTTCTGGTTACATTTTCTTTTTTCTTTGGTTATAGATTAAAAAGAAACAATTAGTGAACAACCAATTTGGTCAATATATTTGTAAGTTATTCTTAAATTAATCTATAACTTTATTAATATTTTAAAATAATCACTGTTTTTATCAAAAGTTTTTTCAATTAGATCACTAAATCTATGTTTTTGTCACCAGACGAGCTACACACTTATTAATTGAGAAACTTTTAACAAAAATAGAGACTATTTTAAAATATATCAAAAGTATTTTAATTAAATCTCTGTCTCTATGTTTTTGTCACATGATGAAATACTTAATTGAATTTTTTTTGACAAAGACAATAATTATTTTGAAATAATAATAAAATTAAAGATCAACTTAAAAATTACTTACAAAGACATGTATCAGCACAGCGGTTTACTCAAGAAACAATCCACCATGTTGACATTATTTTTTTTTGTTTTGTTTGTATATGATGTCATGTGGGTTGGGGTCAGTGCAGAGGTAGAATGCGTTACATAGACAACAAAAATATGGCAATGCTCATTTCAAGAACATTAATTACACGTATGGTCTTTTTAAAATAGAGCACTGTGCATGACGTAGTATAAAAAGTGATCAACCGTCTAAAAAAAATCTTTATCATTATCATATAAATAAACAAATGTTTTTGTTTTAAATCAATTGAATAATTAATATATCTAATTAATAATATAAGTCAGATACGTACTTCCTCCGTCTTTAAATATAAGTAAAATTGAATTTTTAGATTCATTTATTTAATGATGTTTGTGGTTCATAGTAAGTAATATAGACCACATACAACAATGAATTTAAAAAGTCAATTTTGCTTATATTAAAAAACTACTAAACAAACTTGAGTTTCCATCAATTACTAGGAAATAGGTTATGAAATTCGTAAATAGCAATAATTATGTTAAGAAATCAATAATTTTTAACATTTTGAAAAATGTATTTAATTGTTAAAAAATTGACAAACTAGTTCTTAACCGTTAAAAACCAACAAATTAGTTTTTAACGTTAAAGAAGTTAGTCTCTTAACTGTTAAAAATTTAATCTCTTCAAAAATCAACAAATTAGTCTCTTATGCCTTAAAAATTTAGTCTCTTAAAAAGTTGACAAATTAGTTTTTAACCGTTAAAAATTAACTAAATAACAGTCCACAAACAAGGAAAATACATAATTTAGTCTCTAAACCATCATAAAAATCAACAAATTAGTTCTTAACCGTTAAAAAATGTAGTAGTAGTTGTTTTTGCACATTTGAAAACAAATTATTCCCCAAACAACAATTTATCACGATTCATCAACAACAAATTTTAAATGTTTAAGAACTAATTTGTTAATTTTGATGACATCAACAAAAATGCGTTCAATACAAAATTTCTACTCATTTGTTAAAAAATTGACAAACTAGTTCTTAACCTTTCAAAATCTACAAATTAGTTTTTAACCGTTAAAAAAGTTAGCCTCTTAACCGTTAAAAATTTAGTCTCTTAAAAAATTGACAAATTAGTCTCTTAATCGTTAAAAATTTAGTCTCTTATAAATAGTTGACAAATTAGTTCTTAACCGTTAAAAATCAACTAAATAGTGCACGAATAAGGAAAATACACAATTTAGTCTCTAAACCATCATAAAAATCAACAAATTAGTTCTTAAGCGTTAAAAAAGGCAAATTCTATGGTACACCCACTATATTTGAGTGTACCGGTACACTCACTCTTTAAATTCATAGTTAAATGAGTTATTTTTTGAAAAAAAATATTATTTTTTTTATCATTTATAATTATAATAACTAAATCTTATTCATCAAAAGTGTCAACGAAATAATTTTTTATTTTTTTAGATTTTTATCACTCATAATTGAGAACATTCATTATTTTTTACGGTAATATGTAAAAAAAGTTACTATGATTCTTATAAATAATTAAATGATGTTTTTTCTTATAAAATGTTGTTCTATAAAATATAAATATTGACAAATAATTATTTACTACATAAAAAATGATCATTCATTTATAAAATTAAGAAGCAGGAGTACCGATACACCTCATTTTGTGAGTGTACCATAGAAGTTCCCGTTAAAAAATGTATTAGTTGTTTTTGTTGCATCTTTGAAAACAAATGATTCCCCAAACAATAATTTATCACAATTCATCAACAACAAATTTTAAACGTTTAAGAACTAATTTGTTGATTTTGATGACGGTCTATGACAAAATTTCTTGAGACATTTGTTAAGAAACTATATAAGAAAACATAATATAAATAGTCTATTCAATACCTTGAAGTTTTTAAAATTGATATTTTCCACATGAAAATTTTCTTTTATTTCTTTTTTTTTTCCCTTAGCAATCGTGCACTTGTTAGCAAGATCCAAAAAATAAATACGTGAGATAACTTCTTTTAAGTTACATGAAATAAATTGTAAGATCCATTTTGAGATGTTATGGAATTCATCATTAAAATAAAAATTAAATGAGTTGCTTTAAACTAACGGAACTTTATAAAATGAAGGATTTTGCTAACGAATATCCTAAGAACACCATTTTAAAATTTTAAGTTATGAAATTATTCATTTAAAAAATCAAACTTTTTAATTTTCAATGAATCAAATACATTTTTATAAAAGTGTTCTTAAAACAATCGATAGCATTTCCATAAAATGAATTATACTAAGCACACAGTCTCTAACTAAAACAATAATCTTAATAGATTGATATTTAAATAGATCCAACTAAATTTACATGAAACTTATTTAATTTAGTGGGATCCATTTAAATTCACTTAAACAATCTTAACATTTTACTCCATTAAAGGCATTCTAAAATTTATTTGCAGGCTTATAGGTGAAAAACTAATTAAAGACCCCAGAGGAATTATTGATATCACAAAGGTTGAAATCCCAAAAGGAATCACTGGCAGTGGAGCCATTAGTAAAAAATTCCTCCACATTCGAAAACTCCAAAGTGAAATTCTCCTCTTGTAATAAAGAGCAAGAGCCATTTTTCTCATTATTTCTTTCTTCATCCACATTTAACAAACTCTCCCACCACATAGTAGAAAGTGGGACATTACCAACACATGGTTGTGCATCACCTATATTTGGGAGTGTTGTCTTATCACACTCTCTTGGAACATTGCCATCTTCACTTGAAATCACTAGTTTTGTTGCACTACCATCACTCACAAAATTACGTTTCTTCTTCAACCATAGTGAATGAGTTGAAAAAGTTCGAGGTCGAGGCTTGATAACTTCATGAGATTTGATCATGCTTTCTTTAGATTTCTCTTTTTCTTCATTTTCTTCTTTTCTTGGAATCACTTTCTTGCGCAAATTTGTGTGCCAATAATTCTTCACATCATTAGCTGTTCTACCCGGAAGCCTCGCAGCAATCAATGACCATCTATACATATATATTATAAATAGTTAAGAAATTCAAGCATCTAGCATTTATGCCATACCGTGTTGATATTTGCAAGCATATGTGAAAATACTACTATTTGCTTGCATAATTAATTAATTCTAGATTACATATACACTAGATCTAAATTAACAAAGATATCCCCTCCCCTAATATGCACAAATAACAATTTAATTATAACTTGCACTGATAACATACCTGTTCCCCAAGAGTTTGTGTAGCCTTAGAATCATATCAATTTCATCATGGGAGAAACTTTCTCTATTGATTGCAGGGTTTAAATAATTCACCCACCTCAATCTACAACTTTTCCGGCATCTATTCAAACCTGCGCATATAGTTTAATAAATTTTGACATAAGTTAATTAGTTTTAACTATAGAATAAAAAAGTAGATAGTTCTATAGAATAAATAAGCTAGGTGGATATAGAGTTGTATAATGTTCGTATTAACAAATCAATTAAATAAATACAAGTACCTGCTCTTTTAGGAACTAAATGCCATTTCCCTTCACCATATTTTTGAATACAGTCCTTGAGTAGATTGTCCTCCTCATATGTCCATGCACCTTTTCTCAAACCTCTGGTCTTTTCCATATGCACTTGCTATTTAGACACTTTCCTTATTTGTCCACAGAAAAATAAAGGCATAATCTCTTGCCCTCATAATATATATTATGTATACATGTGCTTTAAAAGGAAGTGTGCGTGAGAGAGAGACAAAGAAATTGTCTTATTATTACTTAGAGACAAAGAAATTGTCTTATTATACTTACTTTACCCAAAAAAGAAAGAAACAAAAAGAGGGTAATTTCCTCACAAAATAAAGAGGAAATTTGAAAATTTTGACTTGTGTTAGTAAAAAAGGCTGAGATATTGTGTTTCTGCAAGAAAAATTTGATTGTGGTGGTTTTTAAGGAAAATAAAATTGTGGAAATTTGAAATGGAGTTGTTTTTTTTATTTTTTTTAAACTTATCCAGGGTTTTTGTTAAATAACACCAAGAAATAAATTGCAACTTGAGAGAAATAAAAAATGTTTTTTTAGTGTTTAATATTGTTTCTACCGTTGTAAATTGTTTCTTCTATTGTTGTGGATTTTTCATATTTTAATGAGATTTATCTGATTATTTAAAGGAGAATGCTAATGAGTGCCTCCCTTGTTTGACTGCTATCTATAATAGAAAAACCAAAGCATTGAATGCAATCGAGTGATGATGAAAAGATATTCAAATGACAGAGTATTAGAGTAAAAAAGTTACGAAAAATATTCACATATGCAAGTCCTTCATTTTCTGGCAATATGCAATTTGCTTTTTGCAGCTTCTTGATTTTTGCCTAAAGTCACCCCTTCTCCCAGCTTACCTTGCTGCCTCATTTGCAAAGAAATTGAGTAGGCTGTTGCTCTCAGTTCCACCTTCTGGTGCATTGGTTATTACATCTCCGGTTCACAATATTTTGCGTAGACATCCTTCGATCAAACTGTTTGGTGCACCGGGTAAATTAAGATATTCTATTTTCTATATTTTGTTTTTGCAATTACTTCAATAGTAAAATTTGTTTCCTGGATTACTTTATCATTGGAAATGTTAATGGAGATCACATGAAAATATATGGAGTTGAGATAACGGAGGAGTACTGATCTTGAAATCATAATCTGTTGGTCACTATAAACTTTTCCATTTAGAAAATGATATATGTTGTGTTGAGGAAATACTTTTCAATTCATCTTATATTTAGAATTATTGCAGTTTAAAGTAATACTTATTTATTACACTCAATAGATAGTATAAATATTAAATAGTTGCATACTTGCGTGTTTGTGTATTTTGAATTGTTTCCATTTTGTATCTATGTTTCTCAAATTAGTTTTCTATTGATAGAGCCAGGAGATTGATTGGATCCTGGTTCAAGGATGGTCGTCTAATGTGGTTTTACTTTGAAACTCAGAGCTGGTCTGATAGTATATATGATAAGGTTTTCCAATGTTGGATTGCAGATTTGTGTAGGCCAAAAAAAATCTACTATATATTTATGAGAGGAAGAAACATGGCATAGCAGATATAATAGGCTTTGTGGCCTATGCCAGCTGGCAGCCTGGCACATAATCAATGTTGTGAAGAAAATTCTCCCCGATAGTAATTTTGATGGACTAATTTAGCTTCTTAAAAAAACTTCATCCTCTCTCTTTTAGAATGATTTTGCTGATGGACGTTTAAATGTGAAGAAAATTCTGGAACAATCATCGATAATAACAAGAATGAGTGTCTAATTCATGTATGACCACCTCTTAAATTATAATGCTTGTCTGTTCGGTAAAAATATGTTACTCGTATTTTATATTTTTCTCTTGGGAACCAAAAAATGCTTGCTCCCGATGAAAATTTTGTAAAGCTTTGTTTACGAGTTTGGAGGGAAAGGGAGGGGAGTGGTTTGAAAAAAAAAAAAAAAGGAAGGAAGAAATAGATGACATTGAGAGGGGAATTACTTTGGGGGGGGGGGGGGGGGGGGGGGGGGAGTTTAGAGGGTTTATATGAATTCTTCAAATTTAATCTACGTAAATATAATATTCTAAAAATTTAAAATATATTAATTATAAGCATTAATTTTTCATTTTCTAAAAAATTACTCTATAAAAAAATGTGAAAGATTTTACCATTTTCTTCTATATTTCCGACCCTCCAAAGTGTCTTCCCTTCCCATCCCCTCCCCTCCAAACTCCCAAAAAAAGCCTAAGGATTTTTTGCGGCTTTCAGTTTTTTTCGATTGGTTTGCCGTTTAATTTTCGATCGGTTAGAATTTGAACACCCCTACAGTGAACAGTTCTGAAGCATAATAAGCATAACATTTTATATTTATTCATAGTCTATCTATAGGGGCGATAAGTGTTTACTTAAACTACCAATTTTGCGTCCTCGTGAGCTTAACTTCATTGGTAGGGACAATACATAATATTAGCGAGATTCAAGATTCAAACCCGTTGAACAGAAAAAACTACCAGTTTTGCATTGTTTACTGTTTGTCCGGCCATGGGAAATTGTGAGGTGTTGTCTTAGATTTTTCTTATTTTATATTGTTAAGTAAGAAGAAAAAGGACAGACCAATGCATTTTTTGGATTGAAAATAATACCAGTATTAACTTTGTCCGGTTCAGTATATTTACTTGTAGGCTCAGGCTAGTGTGGGAGACCAAATCAGGTCTCTCACGATAGGAAGGGAGAAAATACCTGCAATTGCAGGTCACCATTAGTTTTAATAGTTTTATATTATTTTTGCTATTTATACTTTTGACCCACCTAAGTTAATTATAAATATTCCACTCGAGTTTTTTTATTTATGAAATTGGCATGTCCCTTTTTTTTTTTTGTTATTATTATTTAAAAAACAAAATAAGTTACTACCATTAATTATTATTTTCTTTCTTCTTTATTCTCTCCTTGTTCTGATTTCCCTGCATCTCTTTCGAGCACCATCATCACAACAATAGTGCTCATGGCACTGGTAAAAACTATTTTTTCTGATATTCATCCTTGTTACTACATGACCAACATCACCATCCCACAAGTTACTACCACCACCATCATCGGTATCATCAATATTCATTAAACAACAACAACCACCGCAACAAGTCAATTTTTTTTATTTAAATAACCATTTATAAATTAAAAGAGCTTTATTTCCCATGACTGAGGTTGGGTATTTTGTTGGAAAACAAAAATATTTCAGTTTTGAGTGTTTAAAGATGCAGAAAATTGCTTGAAATCACAAGGAATTGTTATTTGATTCATGATTCTAGGTTAAAATTGAGATTTCTAAAATGGCATAAAGTTATAGCTTTTTTATTCCGGGTCGCGAGGATTTTCGACTGGGTCGTTTTGACCCTTCTTGAGGTTGAAGATGCAGTAGTAAAAACAAATAAAAAAAATAACTCATACAACGCAGGCAATGGGTATCGAACCGACGACAATTTTTTTCATCAACAGAAACTAATCAAACCAACTGTACCATTAATTCCGTAAAAGGTTAAGCAATAAAAGATTCATATGATTAATTCAATATATTAATTAAGCAATAAAGGAGTCCTATGATTAATGCAATATATTACATCAAATGCTCGCAGCTATACACCATCCGGTAACTATTATAAGCAATAATTCATATTTTAGGTTCATTTAATAATTGTTGTATGTGGTATTTAATAAAGACCATATACATTATTTATTAAATTAAATGAATTTAAAATGTAAATTTTTGCTTATAATAGTGACCTAAGGGTGTGTGTGTGATATTAAAAATTTATACAAAAGATTTCGACCAAGTTGACTACTTTTCTGAAGGAATAGTTTGTCGGATTAACTTATATGAAATATTTAGATTGCCGAAATTTTAATTCTTACTTCGTTCTTAATTTATTTAGATCATATCAAACTAACCGTTAGTTAATTAAGTCCGTCTTGATCGTCGGAGGAATGTCATTTTTAACTAGGTTTCTAAAGTGAAAGTTTGTCAGATTGACTTGTGCCAAAAGAAAAAAAATTTACAAAGTGCTTAAAATTAGATTATTTTTACAAGATATGAAATAAATGTGAATTTCCAAGCGCTTAAAATTTAAAATTCATATAAAATTCATCCCTTTTAAAAAAAAATTAAACTATTGCAGGAGATAATTTTATAATGTATTAAATAAGAGTTCAAAAAATAATTTTAAATTTTGAATGATACACATGAGTTTGCTAAATATGCAGGGATAAAAAATGCAGGGTCTCAATTTACATTAAGTTTACGGATTAAATATGAATTGATTTGAAATCAATTGGTATCAATAAAAATGCTTGGCACAGTTGGTGTAAATTGGATACTTTGATGATTAAGGTTGCCTGTTCGATACTTTTGTTGCATCATTGTCTTTTTATTAATTTTTTTACCTGCATCTTCAACCTCTAGACGGGTCGAAACGACCCGGTTTATGATCCGGAAGAGAAAACCATAACTTTAAGCCATTTTAACACCAAAAACTCAATTTTAACCTAGACTCACGAACCAAATACCATTTCTTTGTGATTTCAAGCAATTTTCTGCATCTTTAAACACTAAAAATTGAAATAATTTTGATTAGTTTCAACAAAACCCAACTTCAGTTATGGATAAAAACCCTCTTGATTTAAAAATGGTTCTGGAAATAAAAAATTGATTTATTGCCGTTGTTGTTGTTATGAATACTAGATATCAGAAAAATATTTTTTAAGTTGTTGTTGTTCTTCAATGAATACTAGATATCAGCAAAATATTTTTTAATGGTGCCATGAACACTGGTGTTGGGTGTAAAGAACTCATGATGCTGGACATGTTGGTAGTAAGGATGGTAATGGGAAGGAAACCAGAAAAAGGAGAGAGGATAAAGAAGAAAGAAAAGAGTGGTCAAGAAATTGTGTGTGAAAAGATTACCATGACCATTGATCATGTCTCACGTTATATTTTGTTAAGTCTAATTTTTTTTTTTAAGTTGTTAAATAAATTTATCTGTAAAATAAAGGTTATAAATAATAATAAAAAAAGAGTTATATCACGTTTACTTTAAATATTTAAGACCGGAGGTATTTATAAATATTATATCCATTAGGGCAAGTTGTGTAATTCTCAAATTTTAGTTATGGGTAAAATCACATGCAAAATAGTACAATTTGCAATTCACCTACTAGGTACTGTAGCAACAGGTCCCTGGTAAGCAATCTGGACCGCATGTTAGTTTTGAGGCACATCCAACGGTTTAAACACGGTCACTCATGGTGAGAGACCTGATTTGGTCTCCCACGCTAGAAGCCGCCTTACTTGTAGGTGGTGTTTAATATGGGGTAGTAGAGTTTTTTTCCCACCATGTAAAAGTTGATTATGTCCATTAGATTAAATGAAGAATATAGTATTATCATGGACTCTTAACACAAGATATTTTCACACTCTTCTCTCTTCTCTATCCCCACTCTCCACCGTAAACAACATCAAACCAACCTCTTTCTCAAATCAAAAATATTTTTTTTCCCTTTCCTTTCTTTTTTCCAAAATCATTTACTAAAAGAAATAAAAGTTAACAATCTTATATTCCGCTCACTAACAGTTAAGCTTTTTTGACTTAAGATCCATTTCCATAATTATTCTCATTTCTTCAAATTTATTTTCAATTTTCCTTTTTATGTTTTCTTAATTTACTTGATGATCTCTGTCTTTGAATTGGTGATTTAATTTGATTTCATTCATTGCTTTGTGCTTATGCTATGAAATGTGGATGATGATGATGGTGGGTACCTGCAAATTAGAAGACAACAATACACCAATAAATAACACATTTACACATAAGGATTAATTCAACAATGATACATCTTAAAGAATAACCCATTTTACAACAAAAAAAAAAGAATGATCTTTACTGGAAAAAAAGGAGGATTGTGATGTTGCTCGTGGTGGGTGGCATGGAGGAGAGACAAAGTGAGAAAATATATTATGTGGGCAGACTATAATATGATTGGTGTTCCTTTTTATCTAATAGTTTTAAGGGTTAAATATGTTTTTGATCCCTATAAATATACCAACTTTTCGTTTTAGTCCCTCTAAAATTTTCCTTCAACTTTTAGTCTCTATAAAATTTTCAATCACTACTTTAAGTCCCTATTTTTAAGTAAATTTTTATATTTTTTAATGAAATTGACCAGAAATTTATGGAATATTGTAAAAAACACTCACAAAAAAAATTAGAATTCTTTAACAAAACATGAATTAAATGAGTTTTTTACCGTCAAAAATATAAAAATTCATATTTAATTCATGTTTTGGTAAAAAATTCTAAATTTTTTTGGGAGCGATCCTTATAATATTATAAATGTTTCTGAAAAATATTTTTTAAAAATATGAATTCTACATATGATTTTACTTTAAATGATGGACCAAAAATAAAGATTGAAAATTTATAGGGACTAAAAGTTGAAGGAAAATTTTAGAGGGACTAAAACGAAAAGTTGGTATATTTATAGGGACCAAAAACATATTTAACCTTAGTTTTAAAGAAACTTTCCCATGATGGGAAAAAACTCTACTATCCCATGTTAAACGCCACCTTACTTGTATTATACTCAACAAACAATATTTTGTTTAAATCATTTCGAAAACTCTTTCAAGATAGTGAAAATCCTCGTGTAGGTAGCTTTTTGTTTATATATTAAGTATACGAGAAATCTTCTAACACTTAAAGACTTGGTTAAATAATATCAAACGATCATTCAAACTATAAAAACTAGGGTAGTACCTTTCTTCAAAAAAATAATAAAAAAACTAGAGTAGTACCTCTAACATTTGTGACAATGTAACAATCTATCTCAATGTGTTCTCATAAAACATCGAAATAGACATAGTCACTATGCATTGTAGTTTAAGAATCAAAATTGAGTCTATGTAGCCGTAGGCACCCCCTCAAATCATTTAATCATTCTAGTTTTTTTTTTTTTTTTTTAGCAAAAAAAGGAAACATTCTAGTTGTATATATGAGCTCACAAAGTTGCTAATGTGATGACGTATTGTACTCTTGGGCATTGCATCATTTTTTTTTTTTTGATTCATTCTTTCTTTTCTAGGTGATGAAATTGTCTCCAAAGAAAATAAAATACTTAAAATATGATCTGTTAGAAGGAAAATATATTCCGTTAGCATCTGAATATCCTAGAATTCAAGTGTGCTCCTTTTCTTTATTATGGGTAGTGATACATAAATCATCTTAGGTGGCATATACCACTTGTACATCCATATATAATTGTGACATGTGTCCATGTGATCTCTACACACACAAGAAACTCATCTTTTGTGTCTCTCAAACACTCTCAGATAAAAGTGGTACAATATGTATATAGAGAAAAGGGAGTTCATGAAACATTATCCAATATTTATAGATAGGACTTATTTAGAGCTACATCAATATACTTACAAAATTATATAGCATTCGATTGTCAACATTGCTTTAAAATCAATTTTAACTATATATCTTAACTATAGCATTCTTATAACTCTTGTTAGCATATAAAAAACTTGATAAGAGTCAGAGTAGAATATTTTAATAGAAATTAGAAAACTTGATGAATGTATATGGAAAAAACTTGATGTCAAACAAGAAGTTAATTCAGTTTCTAGAATCTTTATCGTTAGATGATATTTCTATCAACAAAAACACGTTTCTTCACTTATGCTCAATATTAGAGTATAGTTAGTGATTAAACCATAGTTAGTTAATATGTAAATTATGGTTGGTTAGTTGGTTAGGTATTTAAGAGTTACTAAGACTAACCCACCTCTATTAATAGCTCTCACCATTGTATTCTCTTGTTATCTTTTATCAAATCTAATTCATTCTGTTATGAGTCTTTGAGTATCTCCAACATGAATACTCACTCTTTCTTGCGGATCACTATGACCTTTACCCTTGGGATTTCATGATTCATAACATGGTATTAGAGCGATACCTAGGGATGAAGATGAAAAATATGATGATGTAGCTTCTCCGATTAAGGAACCTTCAGCTTCTCACGATCCCATTGTTTTTGGCAGTTTCGAGTCTCCAATTACTCTGATTTCTAATCCTTTAATCAAACCAGAATTTGATGGATTCTCCATCAAAATTGGGGAAATTTCATGTGTTCTTATTACTTCTTCCAGTAATATTGTTTATGATGATGATTTTGTGTTCGCTATGCACAAAGACGAGAAATTGCAGTTTCTTGAACCAAACATGAAGATCTGCGACTATGTTTTCAATGTCTCTGAAGCATCGGAAAAATTATTCATTCACACACTTCCGGTGAAATTGTGTGGCAGCGAACACCGTCGTGAGGCCGTTCGTCATTCACCACAACAACACATTGTATTCACATTCAACAATCATCCCCTGTTTTTCAAGTTTCATGACGAATCAATAGTCGATTTCAATCCCGGCGGAAGAAATGGTTCGTGTTCGTTGCTCTCCGTCTTTGATGTTCTATGTCTCACCTCTTTCCGTCTGTGGTGGATGTCTTGGGACAAAGGGAGAAAAATGGTTATTCACGGTGGCACTTTTTTGACACAGGTTTCACCTTTTCTGATTAACACCATACCAAGCCTTATGCTTTATCGCGATCATCTCCTTCAGTTTTTCAACAAGGTGATTGTGTTTTCTGCTTGAGATTCCTTGTTTATCAATTTTGATTCCGAATCTCAAAATATCAAGGAAATAATAATGCATGATTTTAGGTTCTCTTTCTTCATTTCAGTTCCATATCAGAGATCATCCATTGTGTTTACGGAAGCATTTTTCAATTCGTACATTGATTCGTTTCCCATAATTTACTGAAAAGCACGTTTTGACAAAGCTGTTTTGGGTTAGACGCGTTTTTGGTCATGAACACGTAATCAATTTAAAGAGTCGTGTTTTGGCAAATGCTATTTTTTGGTTCAGTATTTTTGGATAGTTATGCTTGTGTTGCAGAATCGATTTTCTAGATAAGCCGTGTCTTGAAGAAGCGTGTTTGCAGAAAGCCTATATGGCTTAGAAAAGCATGTTTGCAATAAGTTTTTATGTTTGAAGAAAGTGCATTCCAGTAGCGCGTTTCAGAATAAGCTATTTTTGTAAAGCGCGTTTGGAATAAGCTGTTTTGCAAAAGCATTTATTAAGTGGTTGATTACAGAAGTTAGGGATCAAGAAGGAGAAGAAAACGAAATTGATTCAGACTTCTCATAAGAATTCTCAAAATCCTTGGTTTTCTCACTGATGGGCTTGGCCTTCGGCTTCATGAAGATTGGGGTTGTGTTATAAAATTGTTTTACTTAGTTTACCCTGCATTTACTTAGTTCACAATATAGTGAATAATTTGTCATTTTCATTGTGTTTCAAACTCAAATTGGTGAATTTCCCCATTTTGAGTTTGAGGGGACTATTAGAGTATAATGATTAAACCATAGTTAGTTAATAAGTAAACTATGGATAATTGGTTAGTTAGGTAGTTAAGAGTCAATTAGACTAACTTGCCCTTATAAATAGCTCTCACTATTGTACTATTTTGTTATCTTTTATCAAATCTAATTCACTCTATTATGAGTCTCTATGGGTATCTCCCACATGAATACTCTTGGAGAAATGGTAACTGAGCACACAAAAACAAAACACAATACATACACTGAGTTACTGTTGTTTTATACCCTTCAACCCATCTATCTCGGCCATCCCTCTTTATATCCTTGTCATCCTCTATCACACTCGTTACCACCCACGCCGTCCACACTCTATCTTACAACCACCGGTGACGTCCTCACCGACGTCATTTCACCGGTATGAAGAGAAGATGAAGGGAAGGCGGTGTTTTCGTCTCCGACGTCGTATTTTCTCGATCTGGTCCTTACCGACATCGTCACTTACAGGTCTGCAAATAAGATGAATGGAAGGAGGTCGTCACCGGTGTTGCAGCGGTGATCTAAACGGTCATCTGCGGTGTAAAGGAAAATAGTTCTGAACGAACTCATGGTGGTGAGGGTGATGGTGAGGACGACGGTGCGGGAGGGCGGTGGTGGTGGGGAGGACGGTTGTGTGAGCAAGATGGGATGAGGGGATTTACAAAAGTACCCCTGTTTTATAGTTGAAATGTCAAAATTGTCTATGATATTGTATTTGTATCAAATATTTTATCTAATTATCATTACTCATACTCTTATACACTCTTTCTTATCGATCACTATGACTTTTATCCTTAGATTTCCATGATTCATAACACTCATTAATTTTTTTAACGAATACATATGCTCAATAGTCAATACGTGTACATTTATTGTTTAAACACTTATTACAATTTATTACCTTAAGTTTTATGACATGTGTTTACACAGACATTCTTAGACTTTTGTTACGTGAATCCAGGGATTTCTCATAAGAATGACAGCTGACAAATGATTGAAATCATATAATGTGGTCCTACTGTGTTTCAATCAAGTTGCGCAAGACAAGTAGTTTTGAACGAAGCAAAAATCTCTATCTATAAGTCCATTGAACGTCAACTAAAAATGGATCTTCAAATCCTTCAGAAAAAAAAAAAAGGATCTTCAATTTAATGTCTAGCCATGCAATATGGTCCTAGTGTTTTTTCCGAAACGGTCCTTTTCACAAGAAATAGTCCCCCAGACAACTCTTGCGGATATACAAACAATAATTTGATGTCTTTTAAACAATAATTGATGATATTTTTACCTCAAGAAATTGATGATATTTTTACATGTTTTTAATTTGTTTTTGAGTGCACATTGCTCAAATTTTCAAGTTGTATAAATGTGTTTGATATCCTCATTTAATGAACTAACTTTTATGATAAAATTTAAGTCTATTTAACATGATATTATATTATATGTTAAACGTGAGGACATACAATTGTTTGAAGTCTCATATAACTTAAATTATGAAGCTATTAGATGTATAAACGTATTTGACACTCTCACTCTTTGAACTAACTTTTTTTAAATAAATTTCAAATCTATTTATCAAATTAATTAGTATCCATTGTTTAATCGACACATGTTGGGTAAGAATTGCTCAAATTTCATGTCCCATTCAATGCCCAAAATTTCCAATGTACTTTTGTTTCCATTTTTCTCCCATCAAACGAAAACGTCATTTTCATGTCATTTCACCTCCTTCCATGCTCCATGGAACACTCTCAATCTCCCATTTCTTCTGCTCATGGAAATTCTGGCTGAACTAACATTTATGGAAGCTGTTAGTTCATGTTTTCTAACAACCGAATGGATCATGTAGTTAACAGTAAATTTTATTGTTTGATGTGGGAAGACTTTTTACGATAACGAATTGAAAGATGTACTAGGGTTTGATATTCACGTCAGTCGTCAGTATATCATTCACGAAATAGTTCGGATAATTCATTAAAATAAATTACAAGTGAAGAAGGAGGCGCTTGCGAACTTTCTGACTGACCCCTAGATAGAAGATCGACACTTAAGCCTGCAAATGTTATGGTGTACGGATGGGTTGGAGGAAAACATGCATGTGTGGACTTGACTGAGGTTTCACCACTTGTGGGTTTAGGGGTCGGGGCTTTTACGGTAGGACAGGCAGGCCTAAAAGCTGCGTCAAGCAAAGTGGCCAAACATGACAAAACGTGTTATGACAATCAACATGCTTTTGTACCATTTGCTTTTGACACTTTCGGCTTCTTAGCATCAGAGACTGTTGACCTTCTACATAGTGTCCAAAGGGTATGCATAACAATGTTATGTCTCATAGGTTCATGAATGTTCTGTTTACGATTTGGTTTTTCCATCCAAAAAGATCTAGCGGCGCAGCTTGTTGCCTGCTTGCCTCCTATTCATGTGTAAGTAATATTGATATACCAATTAAAACATTTATAAATCAAATATACAAATTATATTTATTATATATATAAAAAAATAGTTGTAATAAACGTAAAATTGATCATCAAAAGATAAATTACATGACTTTTGTTAAACTATTGGTATATGATCATGGATGAAGTCTAAAATTAATAGTTTTTCTTACGATTACTATTGATTGAACATTCAAAAATTAAGAGTGAAAGCTACTAGTCATTACTGATTATGCAACAAATACAAAAAAGTGTATTTGTACCATGATCAGAGTAACTCCTTAACAAGAAAATTCTTGAAATTTTAAGAACCATTGTGAAAAGATTTTTGGCAATCAACATCGTCTGAGCTATTAATTATATCCTAAGACGTGGTTCCTTTATAAAATGCAAAAAGTGCTAAAAATACTATTTTATTAAATAAAACATTATTGAAAATACTATAAAATATTGGGTTGTCAATCAACATAAAATCAACCATCTTTTTTTTTTCTTCAAGAAGCTTTAGTCCACTCAAATTGACGGGTGAAGATCCTCTCCAAATTGACACTGAAAAGAATCGATCTTGAGAATGAACACTCACAGATCCCAAATCAATACCACTGAACCAACTCAAGTTGATTATCAACCATATTAATATAGACCATGCTAACAAGTGTCTTAAAAATACTTTGTTAAGAAGTCAATTAAAAGAAAATATATTGTTAGAATATATTTATTTATTTTTTTGACAGAAAAAAGTATATTCATTTATTCCACTAGAAAATATATTTATTTATTTTTGAATAACAAATGTTAGTTGTTGGATGTTAGATTAATTATTTATTTATTTATTATTTAATTATTTGGAGATTTCACCGATTTGATCTCCAATACATTTCTTATTTTTATTTTTTAATTTGATGAATCGTAAAACGTAAAACATTGATGCACATTACTAATTTTGATTGTTCGTACATGATGTCATGTGGGATGGGTCATAACATGTACGATAGGGCTGGACAAGAATCCAAAACCCGACCGTAACCCGAAAAACCGAGTTGAAAAATGGATAAACGGTTGGGTTTGAACGGGTCGGCGGGTTATCGGGTGAACAATCACGGTTTTGTGTGAGTATAAATGGACGGTCTCGGATATCAAAAACCAATCCATTGAAATCCGAAACCCGACCGCTAGCAATGCCCATTGTATACATATCTGATTTTTTCAGAGACGTGACATGAAAACAGTGTCTTAAGACCCACACTTTGAAAAAAAGTAACAATATCTTCTTGGAAAGCGTATCAATAGTTCATTACAGCAGCAAGTAACCAACTTACTAATTATTCTTATTTTAATTTTTTGTATGATCTTGTAAAATGAAAATACTCACTCATTCTTGCCAATTGTTCATTAGTTCCTCCATTTTAAAATAAGTGTCTCTTTAGCCAAAAATATTTATTTTAAAATAAATGTCACTTTACATTTTTAATATCACTTTAATTTTTTTCTTCCAATTTTACCTTCCTCAACTTTTTTCTCACACAATTTTCAATGCAACTTTAAGCTTATTATTTTTTTATAAAATAAGGGCAGTTAGTAAAAGTGTTACGTCTAATGATTATTTCATTGCATTCTTTAATATATGTGTAATTGGCTAAAACGACACTTATTTTAAAACGGAAGGAGTATTTTCTCTCACCGTCTCTAAAATTAATTTCTTTATGTAATTGTAAACTAAACCCTTTAAGATTGAGACCTTGCTTCTCCCTTCTTCTCTCTCAAGACAAACCACCCACGTCCCCACCTGCCTTACTTTTCTTATATCTTTTATTATGATTCATGAGACTATGAGATTCACTTCCTCATACTATTGTAGTACCAATCACACTGTTTGAATTTATTTTCGATTTTGCATCTCTTTGTTATCTCTTCATATGTTGTGCAACAGCAATCTTCTCTCTTCATCTCTTTTTTACTCTCTGTCAATTTTTATTATCTTTTCTTCTGTGATGGATTTTTGGTTACAAATAATAATGAAGATAATGACTCAATGAAGTATCCGAAGTAACCCACCCAACATAACCGTCACCCGTCGAAACCGAAATCCGAAAAAAACCGAAGCTGCTAACGGACGAAAATGGGTCTGGAAAGCTCAACCGTGGGTTTGAACGGATTGGCATTTTCGGTCCGTTGCCGACCGAAACCGACCGTTTGTCCACCCCTAATGTACGAAGTGAAAAGATGTGATTCAATTCAAGGGGATAGATGACAAAAGGAGGGTAATGCTCATTTCAGGAACATTAATTGCACGTATACTTTATAAAACACAACGTTATAAATGAAGAATGAATTCTGCAGAGGTCTGTTTGGTAAGGCCAACAAATTAACTTATAGCGGATAATGGATAGTTTATAAATTTATATGTCTAAAAAAATTCTGTTTGGGAATAGTTTTTTACCACGAGCTTATAATTTATTTTACAAGTTTATAAGTTATTTTTCAGACGTTATTCGAAGTAGCGTTTGAGTCTGTAGCTTATAACTTATTGCTTTTTCTTTCACTTTTACCCTTACTATTTTAATCAAAATCCATATTTACCCTTTATAATATTTAATTACGTAGAAACAAAGGTTTACATTTAATTAAACTTCATATTTTAAAGTGGCTAATAAATTAATATCGTAGTTGTGTTTTCCTTAAAAAAAAAAAAAGAGCCTATATGGGGCAGGGGTAATTGTACTAAAATAAAATGAAAATAACTTAAAAAAGTTTTTTTTTATATTATTTTACATTAATTATACTAAAATAAAATGAAAATAAATACTGAAATATAAAATAAAAGATATTCTAAATAATATATAAAAAGATATATTAAATTAATAAATTTAAATTATTAAATTGTAAATACTTAAATATTAATGGATGTTAATTTTTTTATGAAATAAAAATGTCATTTTGCGTCATTTTACATTTATCAGCTAATTAAACCACTAATTTTACCAAACACTTCAACTAGCTTATCAACTATAAGTCATCATTCATCGACTATAAACTATAAATTATCAACTACCAGTCATCCGCTATAAACTATCAGCTAGCTTATCAACTATCCGCTATTTTTACCAAGCAGAGCGTGTATGTAAATTACACATGAGAGTGCACCAAAAAATAAAAATTACACACGAGAAAAAAATATGATCTATTCATTAAGGGAAATACATGAATAATTTTGATGGAGTGAATTTTAACGGTTAGAGATTACACTTTAATATGTAAATAATTTCCTGAAAACAACATTTTCTCTGATCACTGAAATAAATAAAAAAATATTTCAATTTTTAATCAACATTATAAATAAAATTTAACCAATTTTGACCTATTTAATTATGTCATTTCTAATATAAACTTCATTCAATTAAAACCATTCAGTTTGAGCAGTTGAACAAGATTTTCCACTAAAAATAAAAAGGACAGTTTAGTAAAATAATTGCGTTGAACTAAATTTCTAAATAATTGTGAAGATAGTTTTTTTTTGACAAAGATAGTTCTTTTTTTTTGTTATTTACAACTGTTATTTCTTTTGTTTATGTAAAATTTGACATATGTATTCTTTCATTCAACTATTTAGTCCCTTGATCATAGGGGTTGTTTGATGATCAACATAGAGAGACAATATATGATATATATATATATATATATATATATATATATATGGGTTTGCTAGAACAAACTCACTAGTTTTTATGTGGTTGTGTTTTAACAAGCTACACCTTAAGGTGTATTTAACTACTTTTTAGTTATAACATGCTAAAACATAACTTCTAAAAAATAAGTGGGTGTATTCTAGCAAATGCCTATAGGAGTTGCTAACATACACCCACTTATATTTTAGAAGGTGTGTTTTAGCTACATTCACCATAAGGTGTATTTAACAACTTTTTAGTTATATCTTTGTTAAAACACACCTTAATAAAAACTAGTGGGTGTATCCTAACAAATCCCATATATATATATATATATATATATATATATATATATATATATATATATATATATATATATTATATCTTGCTATAATATTTTGTTTGATGCAACAATAAAATTGGATAAATTATTTATTTTCTCAATCATATCTTGTTTGTCAAAAAAAATAATCCTATCATGTTAGTCCTTTGTAATTTTTATCTAAGTTTAGGTTTGATTTGTCAAAACAAAATCAGATCTATTTTTTGGAAATATTAGAAACACCGTAAAAACTCCCCATATCTATCTTTGCGGAAATATAAATTTTCATTGATATATATTTTTTGTTTTCTACAACTAACAGCCGTTAGGCTTAAAGTAAATACTCTCTCCGTCTCAAAATATAAATAAATTTTACTTTTTAGGTTTATTCAATTAATGATGTATGTATGGACCACGTACATCATTAATTGAATGAATGGACCACATACATCATTAATTGAATGAACCTAAAAAGTAAAATTTGCTTATATTTTGAAACGGAGGGAGTATAAGTTATACGTTTTATTTTTTTGTTGTTGTGGAAATGTAAGTTTTCGTTGGTTTCAGAAAATCACAAGTATGGGTTCAGAGTATAGTGGTTTGTTTCATATAAATTGAAAATCGTTTTTAATTTAGTGAGATGTAGATTGGTGTGCGACTAGGAGAAAAATCTAGACTTATCATTTTTGATGCGGAAAGCGAATCGTCCTAGCTTTATTTATTTTTATCATTTTTGGTGGTTGAATCCTTTATCTTGTTTGGGAATTTACCTGTATTAGGGGTCTTGGCACTTTGCCCCATTTTTTGTTTTATTACCTTCTTATTCCGATGTAAATTAATACTCTTTCAACTGATTTTTTTTTTTGCACTTCTTATACTGATTTTTTTACAGGTTTTCAGTAATATATTTCATGGTTAGTTTGCTTTGTTATAACTTGAAAACAACAAACATTTATATTTTTAGTTTTAATCAAAATCAAAATTTAAAAAAAAAATACCGTTCATAATTTTCAAAAGTTAACGCAAAAAAAAAAAGAGCGGAAAGTGATCATTAGTAATCCATAAACAATGAAATTAAAATACATAAATGTTTATCATCTGTGCATCAAACACACATGATAAATGTTTATCCTTTCATGTTCTCATCCAACTCAATTACCATACCTTCAAATGAGTTCCTAAAGTGATCATGAGTAGTCCATAAACATTAAAATTAAATACATAAATTTAGTCCCTACACTATCATGAAAGTCAACAAATTAGCTCTTAAATGTTAAAATTTTGTTGTTGTTGCCATCTTTGAAATCAAATTATTCTCCAAGCAATGATTCATCACGATTCATCAAATTAAAATATAAACATGTGAGATATATAACTCATTTTAAGATATGCATGGAATAATTGTAGGATCCATTTTGAGATGTTATGAAATTCATCATTAAAGTAAAAATTAAAAGAGATGCTTTAAACTAAATGACTTTATTAAAAGAATTATGCTAGCAACATAATCTCTAGCACACTGTTTTTAACACATTAAAATTTAAATAGATCCCACTAAATATAAGTATGAAACTTTAAAGTATATAATTTAGTTGGATCCATTTAAATTCTCTTAAACAATCTTAACTTTTATACGCCATTAGAACTAATTAAAGACCCCAAAGAAATTGAAATCATAAAGATTGGAATCCCAATCGGAATCACTGACCGTGGGACCATTATTAAAAAAATCCTCCACATTTGAAAACTCCAAAGTGAAATTCTCCTTTGGTAATAAAGAGGAAGAATCAATTTTCTCATTGCTTCTTTCTTCATCCATGTTCAACAAACTCTCCCACCATGTTGTAGATGATGGGTCATTGCCAACACATGTTTGTGCATCACCAACATTTGGGAGTGTAGTCTTGTCACACTCTCTTGGAATATTAACATCTTCTCTTGAAGCCATTAGTGTTGTTGGAAGACTATGATTCTTCTTCAACCATGGTGAATGACTTGAAGAAGAATCAATGAGATTTGGGAGTGTAGTCTTGTCACACTCTCTTGGAACATTGCCATCTTCACTTGAAATCACTAGTTTTGTTGCACTACCATTACTCACGAAATTATGTTTCTTCTTCAACCATAGTGAATGAGTTGAAAAAGTTCGAGGTCGAGGCTTGATAACTTCATGAGATTTGATCATGCTTTCTTTAGATTTCTCTTTTTCTTCCTTTTCTTCTTTTCTTGGAATCACTTTTTTGCGCAAATTTGTGTGCCAATAATTCTTCACATCATTAGCTGTCCTACCCGGAAGCCTTGCAGCAATCAAAGACCATCTATACATACATACATACATATATTATACTCTTACTTAGGTCACCAAAAGTTTAACTTGATAGGTAACCAAAACAAAATTAACTTGATAGCTTACTTGTTCCCTAGAAGTTTGTGTAACCTTAGAATCATATCAATTTCATCCTCGGCGAAACTTTCTCTGTTGATTGCGGGGTTTAAATAATTCAACCACCTCAATCTACAACTTTTCCGACACCTATTCAAACCTGTATATATGTAACAAATTTTGACAAACTATACATAATATGATTAAGCATGGTTTCTCATGAGTTACTTCTAGCTAAATACAAATACCTGTTCGTTTAGGAACTAAATGCCATTTTCCTTCACCATACTTGTGGATGCAAGCCTTGAGTAGATTATCTTCCTCATATGTCCATGCACCTTTTCTCAAACCTCTAGCCTTCTCCATATGCACTTTCCTTATTTGTCCACAGAAAAATATAGGCATAATCTCTCTATAACCCGCATGATATATATGTGTGCGCTTTAGAAGAAAGTGTGGGTGAGAGAGACACACACAAATATACCGTCTTATTATTTACCAGAAAAGGAAAGAGACAAAAAGAGGGTAACCCACAATTGATCCTATTATATTCACGTTCGAATAGTCTTGTTTCCCATACTCAAATTCTTTTAAAAAAATAGGCTAAATTGCATTTATGGTCCCTTAACTATTTAGGTAGTATCGTTTTGGTCCTTTAACTAAAATTCGGTTTATTTTGGTCCCTTAACTTCTCTCTGTTACACATTTTGGTCCTTTCCGTTAGTTTTAATTCAAAAACGTTAGTTCTAAATCACTTTTTTGGCCAAATATTTTGAGGTCTAAAGTCCTAAATTGGCTTTTGGGCTGACCTAGGGTGTACTCATTTATCCTATGTAGGCACCTTATAAATTTGACATATGAGGAAGGAGTTTGAATTATATTCGCTTGAAATTTTCGGCTGCTACTTAAACCTTGAGAAGATGTTCAGATATGATGATCTGAAGTTTGTATCAAAATAAATTTGATACAAGAAGAGATTGGTTTAATGTGTTTGCTTCTGAACTATCAAATATAAAGTTAAGGGATAAAGAAGATGACACAAATATATTATATAGGTTCACCCTAACTAGGCTAGTATGGTCTCCACTAACTGTGAGATTTTCCAATATGGTGTCTGAGATACCCTCTCAGATTCTGCACACTTTCTCTTATTTTCTAGTCTAACCAACCTTACAAATTTTGGGCAGCCTCTTCAGACTTTAGCTGCTACACAATCCACCTTTATACCCTAAAGAGGATTAGTGAAGCTTTACAATTGATGACTCAATTGTTCTTGTGATCTTGATCTTACAATAGATCAAGAGTTGTGTTATATGTACAACCAAAATTGAACAACTAATGCAACACCCTTTGATAATGTGAGAAGCACGCAAATCAAAATCATTAAAAATATATTAAAAAATTGCAAAAGAGTTGTTGGTTGTACCAAAATGATGTTCATATATCATTACTCATAGATCAATTTGATCTTATAATAAACTTTCTCTTTCTCTTTCATTTCCCCCATCTCTCTCTCTCTCTCTCTCTCTCTCTCTCTCTCTCTCTATATATATATATATATATATATATATATATATATATAGACACACACCTATCTATGTTCAATCGATCACACTAAGATGAATATGAACTTTTGTTCTCTAAGTTCAACCTGATCAGACCCAGGTGAATCTGAACTTTTTAAATACACTAAAAGGACATTTCAAAGATATAATGGAGACTTTGGTGTATATGTGATTTGTATCTAATGTTTGAGAAGTGAATCTCAAGTTTGAAGACGAATTTAATATTTTTCAAGCAATTTATACTTGTATGTTTTTTATCTTTTTGAGATCTTGTGATTATCTGACAGAAAAGGTTTTTGATGAGATACTGCTTTGTTGATAGTTGTGTTCTTGTTTGAATAATACTGCCATATATAGAGCTTCAATCTTGGTGAGCAAGCTAGGAACTTGCAGTTAGAAACTAACCGTTATTTTGTCGTTTTTTGCTCTGCCTTGTTGACCAAGAAAAACATGAAACTAGTTGTTGTGCACCACTTCTTAGCTTTTGATCTTCTTGTGTACCTTTGATTCTATTTATGTCATCATTGTTTTTTGGTTTCTTGTGAAATTCTCATTCTTAAATCCTTTTTGATCAGCTTCTAATATTTGGGTTTTGAATCTCATGTATCCCTTGACTTGCAATTATGATCTACTTAATTTGCAATCTCGAGTATAGTTGATCTTCATTCCTTTCTTCAAAAGTTTTGATCCTAACTTTTGAGATGAGAAATCTGTCTGAGGAGAATTAATTATGAATTTTCTTGTTTAATTAGTTGTTCTAAAGTGCATCTGATACACCTTAAAGTTCAACATTGCTTGATAATCATGGTTAATGGTAGTTTGTAAACAACTGATGAGTCATTTAATATCTATTTTTATATGTTATTTAGTTTAGTTTTAAATTTATTTTATTTTATATTAGTATTATTTCTTTTTTGAGATAGTTTACTACAAATTGCATTTTATTATATTTCAGGAACGAATATTGGATGGATTGAGTCTTGGAGCAAAAGAAAGGGACTTGGAGCTGATTTAGTACGAAAATACGAAGATTCAGAGACAAAAATATGTCTCCCCAAAGTCAGAAGCTTGGCACGGCCCGTGCTAGCATTGGCACGGCAGTGCCACCCTCCAGAGTCACTTTTGCTGTTTTTGCTTAGATTTTAAGCTACTCTATTTTAGCCCGTAGTTTCTTGTGGAACATTCCAGTAATGTAATTGCTTAGATTTTAAGTCGAATGTATGCTATAAATAGAGTAGCTATCCATCACAAATATTCATCTTTTCTTGGAATTCAATAAGTGACAATTGTCTTTCTAATAAAAATTCTTTTCTTTTCTTTTACTTTCTTGTCATTTACTTTTATGCTTTCTCTCTTCTTCCCCATGTCTACGATGAACATGAGTGAGTAGACTTCTCTTTGTCTTGGGATTGTTGGATAAGTCTAAATGACATAATCCTAATCAAGCCAAGCTCTAAGCGTTAATCTTATGTAACCCTAATTTCTTATCTAAATTCACCGCTTTAACATGGATCAACCATTATCAAACTGTGGAAACGAAAGTGGAGGGTTTGATAATTGTTTATCCATTATCTCAAATATCAATTCATAAAACGAAAGTGGAGCTTTGATATTCGAACAAGTGAATTTAGACAAGGATTGCAAAGGCAGCGAAATAGTCTTTGCAATCTTTGAGACACATAGTTTCGATCTTCAAGGGAACTAATAATGATCAAGTCAGCGAAATAGGCTTGGTTGTTAGAGGAACCAAAATCTAATAGTAATCAAGTCAGCGAAATAGGCTTGGTTGCTAGAGGAACAAAAGAGAAATTGTCTTGAGAAATTAGGTCTAACATAAAGTTATAAGCTTATAGTTTGGTTTGTGAAGGACTTGTTATTTAGATGAACCAATGATCCCAAGGCTCCTTTTATTATATTATCTTTCAATCGCTTGAAAACCCCAACTTACAACTCGTTTCTCTTCTAATCATCATCAAAGGTTAATTGAATTAAACTACTCCCTGTCGGAACGATACTCTTTTCATACTACTTCAGTAAGACCGTGTACTTGCGATTTTATCTCATCAACAACACTCACACTCCTAAATCGAACGAGACACATTTTTATGAAGAAAGAAACCAGGAAGGGGTTGCACTCATTACACACAATACCTCAAAAGGTAATGTGAACTGCGAAGTATAGTTGAGTTGGAATGGAATATTAACATTATGTGCGAAACAAACCTACGAGTTCCCTTAGCCTCAACAAATATTATTTTTACTCTATGATAGATGATGTAAGTTTAGTTGGTGGACGCTATATATTTTTTTTAATAACAAATGTTATGTTATTTATTATGTTCATTTCTCTTTCCTTTTAGTAAAAAACGTCAAGCTTTTTATTTTTTATTTTTTATTATTTATTTTTATTTTATAAAATGTCAAACTTTGGCCGAGTGTCGGTGTCTAGAAATGGGAACCTTATTTTTAGCGGTTATAACCGTTATTTCCTTCTGGGGCTATATTTTAACAATGCACTTTTTTAGATTTGGTGTTCAGACTTTAGCTTGTACATTTTTCAGAGTACTGTTTGTACTCAACAGAAGAAACGATTACTGTCTGTTACATTAAAAATATGTAGAAATAATATTTCTTTCAAGACATTTTTCTTTTGCTAATGTAATGATGTGTCACAAATCATTTTCGTTTTTAAAATTTTTGTGGGACGTGTTCTTCCTTGAACCACACCCCCCTTTAGATTTTCACTTGACTTGGAAATTTGGCCCATGATTACGAATGTTGTGATTGTGTCTCTTTTGTTTGTTTCACGAAATAATAGAAGTGCTCAAGCTCAGAGGAGAAGAAAACGAATACTACTTTTTCCTTATTTTGTCTCATTAATTTGGCTACAATCAGAAACAAACACAAATGCTATGTTTCAATGCAGAAATGGCCTCAGGCGCACGTCTACTTGAAAAATTAGGGATATTTTCTGTTATAAGGACTTATTGTCTTTTTTAATTATTGTCAAATATGAAAATGTTTATTTTTAATTGACACCGGAAAGAGAACCGAACCTGCGGCGTTGTTGTTAGTAGTAGCATTTCCGTTAAATTAATTCTCACTATCTTTTTTTTTTTTTTTTTGAGATAAAGGGACACATCCGATATATATAAGAATCATACACATAACTGTAAGGTCCAAAATCAAACTTGAATGAACGTGTTCAACCTAATAATATCTCAATGTAATTTAAAGAATTGACTGCATTTAGCGCTCCAATGTATCCCATGAACTAAATCATTTGGACTAGCTATGAAATCAAGGGGTCGTTTGTTTGGGAATTTTTTTGAGAAAAAAATCTACATTTCAAACCAAAAAATCACTTTTATCATTTTAATAATATTTGTTTTAGATTAAAAAGGTTGTTTAGAAAATCTTTCTTAACCTTGAAGTATAACTAATTAACTACACCTGCCCTTTAGATTTTCGTTGATGTGGTTGATTATGTATCCTTTGTTTGTTTGCAAAATAATACTAGAGGTTCTCAAGTTCAGGTGAGGAAAAAAACGATTGCATTGGTTTTTCCTTATCTTGTCCCACTCACTTAGCTGCATTGAGAAAAACAAAGAAAATTAAAAGGAAAAATTGGAGAAAAAAAGGACAAATCATTAAAACGTCAATTTATCATTTGACTTTTCCTGCAAATTGATCAATTCTTTTTTTAATGGTCGTGTTGTGTCTATCAAACACTTATTTCTTCACGTGCTCAAATTTTGTTTCCATAACCAATTTTGTGTCCATAACCAATTATTCAGCCCCGTCCATAACCAATTTTGTGTCTATCAAACACTTATTTATTTATTTTATTTTTTTTGCGTTAATCCAACCACCGGTTCTTAAGGGAAAGGGCTCCAATAATTCGGAGTTCGACCGTGAGGTAAGAGTAATCTGACCAATAATTGTTTAACCTAAAACCAAACTCAGGTTTTCACAAACGATTCGTCTTTGATGAAGCTCATTTACCACTTGAGCTCAATTGCTTGGTTTATGATTTCTTGTTTTACAAGTAATAGTGAGAATGAATGAAATTGAAAGGAAGAAGAAGGGAATTTGGAATAAGGAGGTTAGAGAAGAATGAGAGAGTTTTTTTTTTTGCAAGTTTGTTATTTGTTGGTTGATAAAAATATAACAATACAACTATATATATACACCTAACTTATAATTAGGTAACTAACTCACAAAGTTAAAAACTAACTAATGTGACAAACTTATCACTTCTACCTCCACACCAATATGATTATGGATTAGTCATTTAATACAACCCCTTTAATCCATAATCTTACAAGCTTATGAGACCTAACTTGTCCCTTAAGTATAATTGTTTATCCTATCCCTTCTATCTCCACACCAATCTAAGTCAGAATAGCCTACTAGATCAGCTTTTGTCTCTTTGTTCTCAGTGGGAAATAACAATCCTAACTTCATAGTCCCTTTTATGTATTTGAGGATCCTCTTAGCTGCAATAAGATGAGATTTTCACGGATCACTGGTGAAGCACGGGTTTGAATAACGTATTTTTTAAAAATTTAGTTTCGAATGAAAAATCTTATAAATTATAGAAAATTATCGTTCTTTATAAATGTAAAAGTCAAAGCTGCGTAAACCAAAATTTTGCAACAGAGAGTCTAAAGCACTACATAAAAAATAACATAACAACTATTGTAATCTCTTATTCCTTAAAGTTAACCCGAACGCAAAATTTTGCCCTAGATTTAACCTAACTTCTTTGCTTAATTTTACTGTATTAACCCTATTTAATTTAATCAAAATGTTAACGTTAATTGTTAGGGAAATCAAAATAAACAAATCGCTCCTAATTTTTCTCCTTAATTTTACTAAACAAATTATATTAACCCTAGATTTAATTTATGCAAAATGTCATCTCTTATTTTTAAATGTTAACTCGTGACGCAATATTAACCCTAGATTTAACCTAATTTTTTCGTGTGACTTTACTATATTAACCCTAGATTTAATTTATGCAAAATGTCATCTCTTATTTCTAAATGTTAATCCTTGACGCAATATTAACCCTAGATTTAACCTATTTTTTCGCGTGACTTTACTATATTAACCCTAGATTTAATTTATGCAAAATATCATCTCTAATTTTAACCTAATTTTTCCCTCCACACTTTTGCATTTAATGTTTATCTAAAGTAAAATAAAATGATGTTCCCAATTATATGCTGTTTTTTTGGAAAGGAATAACCGTTAACCCGTTTCGCTATACTTAACCTAATCCCTTACTTATAAATGTTAACCCGTCTTTCTATACTTAACCTATTTTATTTCTTAAAGTTAACCCGAACGTAAAATTTTTCCATAGATTAAACCTAACTTCTTTGCTTAATTTTACTGTATTAACCCTATTTAAATAACCATGTTTAATTTAATCAAAATGTAAACGTTAATTGTTAGGGAAATCAAAATAAACAAATCGCTCCTAATTTTTCTCTTTAATTTTACTAAACAAATTATATTAACCTTATATTTAATTTATGCAAAATGGCATCTCTTATTTCTAAATATTAACCCGTGACGCAATATTAACCCTAGATTTAACCTAATTTTTTCGTGACTTTACTATATTAACCCTAGATTTAATTTATGCAAAATGACATCTCTTATTTCTAAATGTTAACCTGTGACGCAATATTAACCCTAGATTTAACCTATTTTTTCGCGTGACTTTACTATATTAACTCTAGATTTAATTTATGCAAAATGTCAGCTCTAATTTTAACCTAATTTTTCCTCCACACTTTTACATTTAATGTTTATCTAAGGTAAAATAATAACCTTAGATAATCACGGCATAAAAAAAATTCTTCGAAAGAAAAGATGTTAAAACGACGGAACATTGTGATTCATCATAAAATATGTATGAGCTGATTTAGAGATCATATAATCAGTTTATGAGATTAGGAATTGAGATAATATTTAGGATGAAAACAATTGGAACAAAAAAGGAACCAATGATGTGTGAATTATGATTACATATTATCCAAAATTATAAAAAAGAGTGTTGTTGTTGCAGAGTTACCAAAAAATGATTGATACCCATATTTACATTAGATGAAATCAAACAAAGAAGTAGCATATGTGATTGAAGATAATCTTGTCTAGGATTAGAGTTAAGGTGATCTGTTGAAATTGCGAATCATGAACACCAAATCTTTATTTGGGAACGACTTGAACGTGCATATTTTTAGGTGGCTTCTCTAGATAAAAAATTAGCTTATCACCTACCTCTAACATATGTTCTCGGCAAAAGTTGAATCATTGACCGCCTAAGTATTTTTTGTAACTTGCTCTCTTTGCCGTTATCAAGCGACACTTATACCTTTTTTGAGTTTGTTTGTCGATGAGTGTGATTTTTTTTCCCTGTTCCTTTTAGAAATGTCCTTGATATCTCATTTGGGAAGTGCTAGGTACAAAACAAATTGCAGTGTTAATTAGATGTTATATATATATAAGTACATTTCTAAAAATTTTACCAAAGCATTATAAAGATTTGTTGTGGGAAAAGAACATGTTCTATTTTGTTCAAGAGATTTGGAAAACAACATTATAATTAACTTGAAACTAATTGGAATTAATGAAGGAACCAACAATGTGCAGATTAACGTTACATAATAGTTAGGTTTATAAAAAAGACTGCAAGTGTCATAGACTAACCAAAAAGGGATTTTTGCCAATATTTACATCAGACAAAATGAAAAGAACAAATGGCATCCCAAAGTCAAGATAGTTTACGATTACAGTCCAAAGCGATGCATCAAAATAGTAGAAGTTAAAATAAAACAAAAAACACAGCTCTTCGTCTTTCCTCTGCACACGCTTCTCATATATCATCCAACTTCTCGATGCTTACTGCTTTTGTTAAAAGATTTCAATAGCCACCTAAATCACATACCCCAATTGAATGTTTTTTTCTATTTTCCATTTTCGTGACCCGTTTCTTATCAATTGATTAAATTTTTTAAAAAAGGTTAATTTAAGTTGGATTTGAGCAATAGTAGAACTAAACTATAATTTCACTCTTAACCAAATCAGCTTGTGATTATTTGTTAGTTTTCTACGAAATTACTCTAACTAATTGGAATTTCTCTCCCAAAGCTATCATAATCTTTCTTTTCTTTGACAAAATCTTATTATGTTTTCTTTCTACAATTTTGAAGAAAAGACATCTACACCTTTTTTGAAGAAAAGACATCTACAATTTTACTTTTATTAAAATCAAAATTTTATAAAAATAATCATATGCATTATGCAACACCAAAAAAAAATTATACGCAGTAGCGTAACAAAAAACCAGACACACATAAAGTATTACTCTAAACACTAATGTGTGTGTGTGTGTATTTGTGAGGTTCAAGAAAGAAAATAAAAATATTTGGTATCATTAAATGACAGCGTGAATAAAAATATTTGTGAGGTTGTGATGATTAAACGATATTGAAATTAAATATATAAATGATAAAAAGATAATAAAATTCCTTTGAAAAAAATGTAATAAAATTAAATGGGACCTCCTTAAAAAAAATTAAATGCAACGGTTAAAAAAAATTAAATGGAAGAAAAAAACATATTGAAATATAATATTAAAAAAATAAAAGAAAAGGTTCCCAACTTGAATTGAAGAGAGATACTTGTGAAATAAATTGTCGAGAAGTAGTTTTTTGAAGTAGCATTCAACAATTTTGGCCAAAGCTCATTCCATTCAAATTTATGCATTAAAAAAAGTATATTTTTTTAGTAAGTATTTAATTGATATTGTATTTGGTCTAACTTCTTCTTAAAAATGTAAAGAAGTTGAAAAAAAATATCGGATCAAACGATATCTTATTCGCCCACAACGGCAGTGTAGAAGTTTTTAAAAATAGTTAAAAATAAAAAATTGTAAAATAGTTAAAAGTTTTTAAAAATATAAAAATTTAAAATTGGTTAAAAAATATGGTGAGGTAGCACCAACCAAGCAACACTAAAAAAATTATATGCATAAGCGTAAAAAAAAAAAACAGACAGACGGATATAAAATATTAATCTAAACGTTAATGTGTGTGTGTATATTCGCGAGGTTGAAGAAAGGAAATAAAAATATTTGAAATCATTAAATGACAGCATGAATAAAAATATTTGTGAGGTTGAGATGATTAAACAATATTGAAATTAAATATTTAAGTGATAAAAAGATAATAAATCTTCTTTGAAAAAAATATAAAATTAAATGGAACCTCCTTAAAAAATTAAATGGAACGGTTGAAAAAAATAAAGTTAAATGGAAGAAAAAAAACATATTGAAATATAATATTAAAAAATAAAGAAAAGATTTCCAGCGTGAGTTGAAAAGAGGTGTTTGTGAAATAAATTGTCGAGAAGTAGTTTTTTAAAGTAACATTCAACAGCTTCTAATCAAAGCTCATTCCATTCAATTTTATGCGTTCAAAAAATGTTCTTTTTTTAGTAAGTACTTAATTGATATTGTGTTTGGCCTAATTTCTCCTTAAAAATGTAGAGAAGTTTGAAAAAAGTCGGGTCAAACGATACCTTAATCTCCCACAACGGCAATGTAGAAGCAACTGAATTTGGGAAAAAAAATTAAAAAATAGTTAAAAATATAAAAATTGGAAAATAATTAAAAGTTATTAAAAATATAAAAATTAAAAAATAATTAAAAAAAATTGGTTAGGATATTTGTGAGGTTGGGATGATTAAACGATATTGAAATTAAATATATAAGTGATAAAAAGATAATACAATTTCTTTGAAAAAAAGATTAAATTAAATGGAACCTCTTATAAAATTAAATTGAATGGTTGAAAAAAATAAAGTTAAATGGAAGAAAAAATATATTGAAATATAATATTAAAAAATAAAGAAAAGGTTCCCAGCGTGAGTTGAAAAGAGGTGTTTGTGAAATAAATTGTCGAGAAGTAGTTTTTTAAAGTAACATTCAACGGCTTCTGGTCAAAGCTCATTCCATTCAATTTTATGCGTTCAAAAAATGTTCTTTTTTTAGTAAGTACTTAATTGATATTGTGTTTGACCTAACTTTTCCTCAAAAATGTTGAGAAGTTTGAAAAAAGTCGGGTCAAACGATACCTTAATTTCCCATAACGGCAATGTAAAAGCAACTGAATTTGGGAGAAAAAAAATTTAAAAATAGTTAAAAATATAAAAATTGGAAAATAATTTTTTTTATATTTTTTTTTTGAAAACACGGTATCCGATCCAAGAATCGACTAATCCGAGGGGACCAATCCCACCGCCCACTTGTGGGGGTCCCGTTTAAAGCCAGAGCTCTCTGTATGGACTTAGCCCACCGAAATTGGCACCAGAGGGAATCGAACTTGAGACCTCTGGAGGAGCAAACTCCAAGATCCCAAGCCAACCACTAGGCCAACCCAAATGGGTTAAATTGAAAAATAATTAAAAGTTATTAAAAATAGAAAAATTAGAAAATAATTAAAAAAATTGGTTAGGAGCAAAAATGGAAATTCATAGGCCAACATTAAAAAAAAAAACTCAACCAATTACTAATTTACCAAATTGCCCTTTATAGGGGTAAAATGGTAAATTCAAGGGACATTAATTTTAATATAAGTATATAGAATTCATGTATCTATTGATGATACTTACTGCAAAATAATTTTTTAATTCTCGACGAGTGTTTGCTTAGGTGCTCTGTGTTATTCTTGATTTATGTATTATTTCTAGGCCACACTTTCATATCATAAGATATGATATGTATCTGAATTCAATCTTTTTAATAAGTGTAGTTTTTTCCCTTAAAAGAGAGGAGTTCTATTATACACCCCTTTCGTTTATGAGAAAGCCAAAGTGTACACTCTTGAGGCGATTAAACCATTTAAATAAAAGACTTCTTGTAATCTAGAGGAGGGGAGAGAATAGATTTTGCACGAAAATCAAAATTGCTTAGCAAGAATCAGATATTTAACAAAGTAGATTTTTCTCTGGAAAAAAAAATTATACAAAAGATACAATTTTTTTGTTGATGTACAAAAAACAATTTTTTCTCTATATGAAATCGCTAATTTTCTGCACCCTTTTGAAAAGCAAGAATTTTTAGGAATAGTTCTAAGTGTTTAACGGTGTAAAAGTTTTCTCAATAATAGAAAGAAAAAAAAAAATTAGATTCAATTGTTAAATTAAATTGTTTAAATTAAAGAGTTTAGGGTTTGAGAAGATTACACCAAGATTTATACTGATGTAGTTACTTTTCCCCTGCTCATGGCCTAGCTCAATTCTATGACAATGTGTGATAGAGTTTATTCCATTATTCATTATTTTGTATGAATGTATGATTATAAGATATTTCCTTGAGTCTATGTTTATAACCTATTTTGAATCAATCGTCGTGGTAATCAAGAAAGCCCACAAATTTGGATCCACATAATTTGGTTTTGCTCTTCAACTTGAGTAGCTAAGCTACAACCTCAACTTTTTAAGCATTTAAACTCCTTGAATTTTCCTTTAATTGATTTGAGATTTTATCACTGCTAGCTTGAAGAGTCTTCAACCTAAAAACCCCATAATCCCCTTCTAAGGTGAAAAGAGCCAAAATCCTTTTCCTTCAATATTTAATAATTTTCTTCAATCCCCTTTAATTCATATGTTTGAACACTCATTGGTACAAAGAAATTATATGTCAATCCCATACAAATTTGACTCACATAGAAGGATCTAAGAGTCTGCGATATAACTTTTTGATGAATGTTTTGAGAGAAAAATGAAGGTTAGACCTCAATGAACGAGTGAATGAGGTTTATAATAGAAGAGGAATGGAAAAATTCAATTATAATGGCATTAAAACATAAAAAGTTGCGCTCATGCTTAGGATCATAATAGTGATTGGGAGTTTGGAGGGGAGGGGAGGGTTTTGGAAAAAAGCAAGGAGCAAGTGGAAGAAATAGAAGACATTGAAAGGAGAGCGCTATGGAAGTTAATTTTTTACTCATAATAAAAAATCCCCCTTATTTGGGGGAACTCAAAAATTGTATTGGGGGGGGGGGGGGGGGTTATGGAGGGTTTATATGAATTTTTTCAAATTCAATCTATGTTGTTATAATATTCTTAAAATTAAAAGTATATTAATCATAAGTATTAGTTTATCATTCTCTAAAAAACTGTTCTTTCAAAAAATGTGAATTTTTTGTCCATTTTTCTATATATTTCCAACCCCTCAAAGCCCTCTCATCCCTTCCCCTCCAAACTCCCAAACAAAGCCTACATGTTTAATCAAATCATAGATCTCTGATTGACATTCATAAACCAATTTTTTTTGGTCAAGTAGCCTAGTGGCTAGAGCTCACACAATTAAATTGTGGAGAAGTGGAGTGTCTGGGGTTCGAACCCCAGCCCCTGCATATAATATGCAATATCCCTACCAACTGAACTAAGCTCACGGGGATAAACCAATTTTAACTGGGTGATTCAAATCACCTTAAGTATGACATGAGTCAATATTTTCACCAATATGATTCAAATCAACCTTTATGGCGATTCAAACAACCTCTCGCATCATTTGAATCACCCTTCCAAATATAATTCAAATTATGAAATCCAAAATGACGTAAAAAATTATTTCAATGCATGTTTGAAAAGAAAAAAGAATCGCAAATGTCAAAATGACTTAAAAACTTATTTTAATGCATGTTTGAAAAACAATTTTCTTTTATCATAAGACTCTTCGTTTTTCGTTAGGCTTAAGGAGGCATATTTCCTAGTGTTATATCCATAGTGTGTCCATGGATTTTAGTTGAACCGTATAACATATTCAACCAAACCAACTCAAATTGTTTATTTTTTATTTTTTATTTTGGAACCTGTTCAACTCTAATTTCAATTGGAACCAACTTGGTTAAACCGAAGTGGCTTAGTTAGGGTTCCATGTTTATCATTCTAAATTCACAAACACTACTAAAAAAACAAAAATTAGTGAGGGAAATTTTGTGAGGGAAAACGTGAAATCCCTCTCTAATTCCGTCACTAAATTTTGCGACCATGAAATTTGTGAGGAATTTCATTTTTTCCGTCACTAATTTCCCTCGCTAATTTTGCTTTTTTTAGTAGTGAAAGTCGACTAGCTCAAACAAATAGAGATGTTTTATTTTAGTTTTTGTAAAATTAATTTAAAACTTTTATGTGTTTTCTAGAAGTGTTTTATTTTAGTTCAAGTGTTAAAATCTTTAACACTTTGTTTGGTTGTGAAGAGAGAAATAGGTGAGAGAGAGTAAGAGAAGAGAGAAATAAGTAAGAAATAGAGTAGATTTGATGGATTGTTTGTTAGAAGAGAAATATAGAAGAAATAGAGAAGAAAGAAATGTTGATTACTTTTGAAAGTACTAAAATACCCCAAATTAAAAATTATTTTTTTATAACACTAAATTAAAAATCCTTCAATCAACATACACTAATTTATTTATGTATGTTAATTTATTTATTAAACTACAAACTATTTTTTTTTAATTTGATTAGATTAATTATTTTTAGTTTTTGGACAGGGTTTAAATAATTTAGTTGTGGTAAAAAAAAAAAAAAAGTTAACGAAATCAACTCATAAATCCATTTCTAATGTTGGTCTATCTACGAACTATCACTTGGGTATCCAGTAATTTAGAAATCCTTCACGTACAGTGCCGAGAGATTATAGAAGGAACAACAGGATTAAATAGGAACAAGGGTAAATAATTAGATATAATATTTCAATACAAGGGTAATAAAGGAATAACAAGATTAAAAGCCTTCTCTCCCCACTTTCTTCCCTATTGTGAGGAGACATAAAAAGGTGGTGGGTCCCACTACTTTTTAATCTCTCTTCCCTATTTCTCTTCATTTCAAACAAGAGAAATTTGGTCTCTCTTCCCTCTTTCTCTCTTCTCTCTTTCTCTCTTCGTTATTTCTCTTCAACCAAACAGACCGTAAGGGTATAATTGATATGATCCATGTGTTGAAACTTTCATGAAATAAAATGTGATTTAATTAAATAGAATTGTTAATTTTTTTAAAATCATGTCATATATATGACCCAACCTAAACTCGCACACTCATCACCAAATTGAATTGGTTCATTTTAACAAGAAAAATAGAGATTATGGTTCAACCTAAACTTAACAAATTTGACTAGACCAGAAAATAAATTTGACTAGACCACCAGAAAATAAATTTGACCAAAATCGACTCAATCCGACCAGTTAACCCAAATTCTACTACAACTTGGGATGCACTTTTGGGCATGATTGCCAGCAAAAAAGCATAAATTTTAATTTTGATAGTCATACCAGTACACTTTTCATTCATACCTCCATATATTTTCTTCCAAAAATGGTTCACATTTTTATCTTCTTTTCAAATATAGTCTACTTTATATAAAAAACAATGGTTTCACCGTTTATAGATTTAAAATCATAAATAGGTATATAGTTAGCCTTTTATACCCTAAAATACATCAAATTACATTTGTTTCATTTTTTTTTTTTACAAACAAAATATAATTGTTACATATAATCATAACAAATTGTAAAATGATGTATTTTTACACTATATTAAATTTTAAATTTATAACGTAAGTACAGTAGAAACTCTTTAAATTAATACTCGGTAAATTAATAAACTCTCTAAAATAATAAATTTGTCCGATTCCGACTTGGGTCAGTGTAAAAAATTGAATAATTCGATAAAATAATAAGATAATAATTTTTTGGAAGATCCCTTTATAATTTTCGGTCCCAAGAAAATCATAAATTAATAATTCATAGAAACTGAAAAAAAAATATATTACACTTCGTGAGTGAGATATGGTTTGAATACTTTTAACACATTCATGTAATTTATATATGCCAAACTTGCTTAAGAATACATTGAACATTCCACTTGTTTACATTTACTATACACTTCAAAAGTCAAAAGTCATATTTCCAATGAATATGAATACAATATTTATTAATTTACATTGAGTCTCAAGATTTGGTGCAACGTAATTCTAAGAGACATAGACTAATTTGCCTTTTTGTTTGGTATGTATAGTATAATTACTTAAAAACTCTTTAAATTAATAATTATTAATTTATCTCTAAATTAATAACTCTCTAAATTAATAAATTTCTCCAATCCCAACATTATTAATTTATAGAGTTTCTACTGTACGTATGTATTGTTTGAAATTTATGCTTAGTCTTTTATACCATAAATACATAAAATTATGGTTTTTGAATATAATTATAACAAATGATGTAAGAAAAATGTAACATGTCTTCTAGGGCGCATGTTAGAGAAACTTAAAATATAAACATTGTTATATACAGGGGTGTCCTTGAGGGGGTGCAAACAGCTCAAATGAGCTGGGCCTCCCTCAAGGATGGGCCTTAAAAAAATATTAAAGTCCAGTAAATAAGTAATAAAAACAACTAGCGTGATTAATGAGTTTGCTGAACTGGCGTAGTGGTTTAAAAGCAAGTTGGGATTCCATGGGTCTTGGGTTCAAAACTCTTCACCTATAATTTTCCTTTTTTCTTCTTTTCTTTTCCTTTTTAATTCTTTAATTAATATTTTTACTAATCAAAACATAATATAATTTTTTTTCTTCTTCTTTTGTTAGAACACATCTTGTAATTTTTTGTCCACAATTATTGTATAAGGTAGTTAAACTCTAACAACAAATATTATAAATTTTTCATTTGAAAGAACAAACATAATAATTATTCTTTAAAAAACAGTATAAACCTTTTATTATCGGCTTTGTACAAACTAAGGAAAAATATAACATAGAAAATCAATATAGATATTCGCTTAAATTGTAGTTTTATATTATTGATTAGAATATTGATCTTTTATGTGTTAGTTACAATAAAGGCTTTTATTTTTTATCTTTACGGTTCTTATGTTAAATTTAAATAGATAATTGCTCTTTTAAAAATTTACGTTTTTATTTTATTAAGGGCCTATTTTAACATGAGAGCCGAGCCTCCGAATACTTAGGGACGGCCCTGGTTATATATGTCTTGCATTTGTCTTCATCTTTTATGCGCGACTACATATTATTTTAAATTTACCTTCTTCACACTTCTTGCATAAAATTTCAAATCCTGTTACTCTTATTTCTTAACCTAAAATACGAACCTATTAAAAGGATAGAACTCATTGACTTATAATCTTCACTATTTTATGTGATGCCAGAATCCTAACAATTCCTCTTCAATATTGAATGCTCTATTTGGAAAAGAAAAAGACAAAGAAAAGATGATATTATTTTAAAAAATAATATAATTCCATTCGAAACCCTCCAATGTTGTAAAGGAACCTCACCTCCTCTTATGGTATATGGATAATTTAAACCCAATTAACAATAACAGTTTCAAATCATATTCATCATATTCATATATCTATACAAACTACAACGTAAACATATTTCATCGCACTTTAGATTCCATAAACCATTGGACATGACTACATTTGTTGATGTTAAACACAACCCAAATAAATAATTATTGGGCAAAGAATGATGACAGAGTTGAAACAATGCAGATAGAAAATAATCAGAGATAGGTATAAAAATATTGCAGTCTTTGGAGTCTAGTAAGTTCATATATAATAACTAAAAGCCTAATAGGTAGATAAATATTATGGTTTTTTTTTTTTTGGAGGAAAATATTATGGTTATATAACAATAATAAAATATCCATGTGGTTCTAAGTTCTAACAAGTGAAAGCAATGAAGATAAATTAATATTTTTTGTAAATTAAGGCATATAAGCACACCTCAAACAGTGTTATGTGAATTGTAACACTCTTAGGTTTAATGTTTAACATATTTTGGCCATAACAGTAGTAGCCAAAGCCAAACATGAAACATTTCTTTCAGCTTCTTAGAGGTACATGCAACACTATGTGTGTGTATATATATCAAGAAAAGCAGAGAATGCTGAAATGCACAATTTTTGGATTCAGAAAATTTTAAAACAGAACTGTAGATTGCTACTCCCTCAAGTCTCAATTATAAGCCAATTTTTTAGTTTGTAAGTAGTTCATTCAATGAATGATGTATGTTGTCTATAACCACTTACATCATTAAACTACATACATCATTTATTGAATGAACCTAAAATTAAAAATTTGTTTATAATTGAGACATGACGGAGTACTTTAAAAAAGTGATACTCAACAAACTATAAAATAGAGAATGAAGTGATACTCAATTTTATTTTATTTTAACATCCATTTTTCTATCTAATACTAGACGAGGCTCTTACCACATTTGATATATAACAATATAAACGAAGGTATTTCAAGCTCAACAGTTAAAATAACAAAAGTGATCACATAAGATCTAAATAAAAAAGCGGTTTTCATATCAACAAAAAAAAAAAGAAAAAAAAAAGAAAAAAGAGCTATAATATAACCATAAGATAACTAGTATACAAATAAGATGGGCAATATTATTGTCTAAGTGAGTTTCTTTAACTCATGCATCATTCAACTGAGTCAAATAGATAGCTAAAATATAAAATGTCTGAAATGACTTTCTATCATGCAAACCCAAATAGAAAAGCCTTCAAAAATTGAAAAATAAAATAAAAAGCAAAACAGGTTCAAAAACACCAGCCCCAGAAAAGTAAGTTTTAAGGCAACATGTAAAGTAAACAATTATTCATCTTCACTTTCGTCGTCATCATCATCATCATCTTCATAAATGTTCAGAGCTGTCTTCTTACAGATTGGACAAACATTCTTCTCCTCCAACCATTGTTTGATGCAGTTAAGATGATATATGTGATTGCAATCAAGTCTCCCAATACACTCCCCATCAATAAAATCTTCCTAATAAACATAAAACAAGAGGGGTTATGACACTTGAATATGCTCAAGTATTAGGATTTTAATATTTAGTTCATCCAATCCTTACAAAATCAGTTGGTTAGAATAGAGGTGCCACTTTTTATAAAAAAAAAATTATTTATTTATTTTCAATGTGGGACTTTGATTTTCTTAATATCGTGTTCCCTAAAGAGTTTTATATGCTATATTAGAAGAAAAAAAAATGAACCAGGAACTAAATTAGCTACATACAAATTAATGTGATATCAAATTTTGAGGTAATATAAACGATATTTCAAGTCCCGTGAGCATAGCTCAGTTGGTAGGACAATGCATTATTATATGCAGGGGCTGGGGTTCGAATCTCAGACACCCCACTTATTCACCTTATAAGATGAATTCTAGCCACTAGGCTACCTGACCGGAAAAAAAAACAATATTTCAAAAATAAAGAAACAAGTAGATTAATCCTTCACCTGACATATGGTGCAAGTTTGATTCATTGTGCTTGTTTCCTCAGTATTAGGCTGGTAAGTTTCTTGCTGGATGTACATGAGAATTTCCTCCTCTTCCAGCCCCACCTCATTCATCTGTACGTTAATTAAATTTATCATTTTCAATTGAATATGATCATGTATTGCCGTTTCAAAAAAAAAAAAAAAAAAGAATATGATCATGTATAATAATATTTAAGCTAAACTCTAGCTACATGTTTATACAATTGGGCAAACAATATGAAGGAAAAAAAAAAAGTATTAATTATACATTAATAGTTACAAAGCTTTAAAAAAAAAAAAAAAAATCAAAATTTTTACCTCGTCTTGCCAATCCTCTGAATTAGTTATCCAATCTATGTGCTCTTGAGAGTGAAGTGGCCGATTTTGAGTGACCCAGTAATCAAGCTGTGTGACATATATTTGTAAAGTACATGAAAGTAATGTGATGAATTCAAAATGGTACATATCAAGATGATTTAATTTATTGGGAATGTTTATTCTGCTGCAGCTGCTAGTTAATCCAACGTTATAGTAAAACAATCACAAAGTAGTATTCAATCTTTTACCTAAATAATTAATCTAAAAATTTGGGTTAAACATAACTCAAATATCTTATGTATTTAATGTAGAATTTTAGCACACCTCCTCACACCAATGATTATACATCTGGATGTGACATGGTGGTACAATAGTGATGGTCGAATACGTGGGAGATACATAGTGATCACAGAAGAGTTCTTTACAAAATTAGGATATAAACTGAGCACTATGTATCTACCACTTATAAACATTTTGTTAAACTATATTTCGCTAATTATTTTTTACACAATATCTCACTACTCTAACAACTTTATATCAACAAAACACACTTATCATCATTTCCAATTCATTGCAATATTAAATTTCCACATGCATACTAACACATAATATATAACCACAAATTAAATTACTATCACTTATTAATTTTGACTAAAGTTTACTTGATGGTAAATAAATCTAAAATATTTGAAAATGAAGCACATTATTTAATTGTGAATTCATTTATTTTAGTCTTCAACCAAAGTTAATATTACAAGTAATTAAGAAAGTATATATATATATAGCTGGGGATATTGCATTTTATATGTACGAGCCGGGGTTCGAACCCCGGACACTTCACTTCTCGAAAATTAAATTGTGTGAGCTCTACCCATCAAACTACTTTATAAAAAAAAAAAAGAGAAAGAAAGTATATATACCTCAAAGAAGTCCAGGTTGTTGTTATTATCACCATTTTGGCTAAAACTTGTGCCTTGAGAAGAAGAACTTGTTGCTTCTCTTGTTGCTGCATAGGGATATAGAAATGATGCAGGACCACCAGGAGAGCTATTAATTTCAGACATAGTAGTAGTACTACTTAGTCCTGCTTCTACATCAACATCTTCATCCATGATGAAATGATCCCAAAATGTTGTTGTAGGTAAAGAAGACATGTTATTGACATTGTCTTGATAAGGATGAAAAGGAGGAGGAAGAGTGCGTCTTCTGCTAAACCTTTCATCAATTTGTGAACCTTGATTAGAAGTTTCACCTCTAGTGAATGGATCAGGCGATCTACTTCTCTTGAATGATGAATTAGCCTGACACAACTCATCATTCCTAGCACCAGTAGTAGTGGTGTTAATTTCATCGTTGAATGACGAAACAGAATTAGCATTACTACTATTTCCTACAACATCTCCACTTCTTTGATAATCGGATTCTACAACAGGTGCAACTTCAATTTGTCCTCCAATAGTCGGATATAAGGAGGATAATGACATATTATCTCTAGCCGAGATGGACGACACACTTCTCGGTCCTCCATTGATAAATTGAGAAGTGCTGTTGCCTTCTAAAACATTGTGAGTAGTAGTAGGAACGATGCTAATATTTGACCCAAAAAGTCTAAAATATATTGGGCTCCTTTCTTCATTATGACGATTTCCTAAACGATATTGGTTGGCCATAGATTGCAACTTCTTACCTGCATGCACACCATAACAGCAACCATATATCAATACTACCATGGACATATGATGCTATCATAACACTCACAATGATATCTAGACTCCAATCGTAATGTGATAAAATGAACAAATTCGAATGTAGATGATTGTGCTATTGTTGGAGTGTAAACATAGTTAAAATGCTAGTAACATATAATGATGTCATTGCGCTCTATTCTTTTGCTTAAAAAAAATATAATCATATGAGATTTAGTGTGTTGAACACTAATATATGACACTACATATATTCGTTTTCTAAAAAATTGTATTATTATTGTTAATTCCCTATACACATATAATAGATCTGAAAGAGTATAACAGTCCGTTCGGATTGGTTTATTTTTTATATTATTAAATATAACTTATGTAAATAAATAAATTTTTATATTACTTCATAAGTTTTTACTAATGAAAATTGTATATTCATAAACTACCTTGACAAGTTTATGAATATAGTACATAAAAGCTTATTGATTTGCATAAACTCAAAAATAAGTAAATCTAAACGGGACCTAAGAGTAGGTGAAATAAAATTTTGAACATATAAAACTTATATGTAAATTTAAGAATATTAAATTTATTTTCACAAAGTAACCCATTTTCTAAAACATCAAAATCACACACAAAAAATAATTTGATAGACAAAACATTTATCAGCCAATCAATAAGTTGATCAAAAAATCAAACAGGAAGATAGTTCAAATCACATGCTCATATAAACAAGATTAAAAAAAAAAACATAGTACAAATCAAACCCAACCTTGATTATATACCTAAATAGATGAGTAGGTACAAGAATCGATGGATGTTAAAAACCAAAAGCTGGTGATTACAACTGTTTAATATCACACTGATGGTTTCTCTATAGCATGAAGGGAAAAAAGGACACTGTTGAGAGCTTCAATTTATAGAGATTTTGTTTTTACAGTCTCTAGCGATGCCGATATATTATTTTTAATTTATGTCTAAATTTTTTATAGAAATTCAACTTTATGGAAACGACCGTAAATGGTTGACTGTTGACTAGTATTTTGTCACAATACATCCTCTCGCGTTACTTTTTAATATCTACCTACATTTATTGTTATTTTTGTCACAATGCATCCCCTCGCGTTACCTTTTAATCTCTACCTACATTTATTTCTCTGGCGATTTTAGGAGAGAAAATATATTGTTCACTTATCACCTTCTAAAAGTTTTCTTCATAATTAGCTTTTCTTCACCAACCTGCTTGAATTTATGGTATATAATACAGATTGATAATATTCTATGTTTTGGATATATACTTAAGAAAATTCTGAAATAAAATAGAATGTGATAGCATCCGATTCATTGTTTATCCTCGTATTTATTCAAATATTGTTACAAAAAAGTGTATTGTTTTGTTTTATTCCATCATCATAAAATAAAATAAAAAGATTTCAGTTACATACTATCATTGCTACCTCTGATTTCTGCTAATTTCGCATTTTTGCGGTAATACCATGTTAACTATTAAACAGGCTTTGTGATGGTTTCGCAAGATTTTCCTTCGCGATAAATAGCATAAATTAATATTTGAAACCATAGACTATAATGTATATGTCTTGTTCCATTCTGTTTCACTTATTTTATTCGGTTACATACTACTCATGCATGAAACTATTTTTCCGTTTCACTTATTTTATTCGGTTACATACTACTCATGCATGAAACTATTTTTATTGAAAAATAAAAATTTATAATAAAAGACCATAGTATGTAGAAATTCAACATAAACTCGCAACTAATAAAGATCCAAAAGAGAATCGAAATCACAAAGGTTGGAATTCCAAAGGGAGTCATCAACATCTAAAAACTCCATATTAAAGTTCTCCTCTTGTATTGAAGAGCCTGAGCCAATTTTCTCACTGCCTACTTGTTCACCCAAGTCCCATAAATTGTCCGACGACAATGCACACGGTATTGGAACATTATCTATACTTGGTTGTGAAGCAGAAGCACAGTCTCTACCATTTTGATATGTAACCATAGTCTCTCGATTATCGCGATCTTTGGAAACATTGCCATCTTTATTCGAAGCCAGCATTGGTTGTGACACAAAATTAACATGTTTCGTGGAAACATTGCCATCTTTATTGGAAGCCAGCATCGGTTGTGACACAAAATTAACATGTTTCCTATTCAACCTTGATGAATGAGTTGAAAAAATTCAAGGTTGGGGTTTAATAACTTCATGAGCTTTCATTGTTTCCTTAGGTTTCTCTTTTTCTTTCTTTTCTTTTGTTTCTGAAACAACCTTCTTCCGCAAATGTGTGTGCCAAAAGTTTTTCACATCATTAGCAGTTCTACCAGGAAGCCTTGCAGCAATCAATGACCATCTATATTATATGTATATGTAAGCAATTAAATAGCTGAAATATTATCTAAGCAAGAAGAATATTAAATATAAGAACTTAGATATGTTTGCATAAATATCATGACTAACTCTAGCTAGCAGCTATAGCATACACAAACAAATTTGAATTTTGGCTCGGAAGCTTACCTATTCCCTAGAAGTTTGTGTAACCTTAGGATCATATCAACTTCCATCCTCAGCAAAGCTTTCCCTTTTGATGTTGGGGCATAAATAATTTACCCACCTCAATCTACAACTTTTTCGACATCTATTCAATCCTGCCAAGTGTAACAAATATAGTTTCACAATATATACATGTGGAAATGAAATTATGCAAATGGTTGATTAAAATTTGGGAACTTCTACGGTACATCTCACAAATTGGAGATTAAAACTTACACGTACATCCAATAAAGTCATGCCAAATAGATCATTTTGAAGATACTTTAGGAACTAACTTAAAGGCATGGTATGCAAATATTTACACCGTTAGCGTATACAAATTAAATCCCTGCTTTTAGATATTTGTTCAAATTTAATGAAATAGAGTTTCTAACTTGATTAACTAGTGCTTTTGTACTACTAGGAAAAGCAAAATTAGGGAGGAAAATTAATGAGGGAAAAAATAAAATCCCTCACAAATTCCTTGGTCGCAAAATTTAGTGACGGAATTAGAGAGGGGTTTCATGTTTTTTCTCTATAAATTTCCCCCACTAATTTTTGTTTTTTTACTAGTGTTTTGCTATTGAATTTATCAATTAACCTTTTTTATTTTATTGATTTTTGGTAATTAGTGGCTCTCGTCCATGATTTCCATTTGATTTATATTGACACAATGACCTGCTTTTTCTTTTTCTAGTTTTTTTTTTTTTAAATAGAATAGAAGTTGTTGCTAAGTTTCTAAACTTAATTTTTTTTAGGCTTAAATATGTCTTTCGTCCCTACAAATATAGGCCATTTGATTTTTCGTCCCTGAAATTACTAATCCTTTCAATCTGTCCTTGCAAATATTAATCATTTGACTTTTGGTTCTAATTAGGTTTTTTTGCTGAGGTGGGATGTCATTAGCGACGTGGTGTCCATGTGGCAAGTGATGATTGGGCGAGGTGGTTTGCTTAAATAGGTCTTTCATCCCTGCAAATATAGGTCATTTGAATTTTCGTCCCTGAAGTTACTAATCAGATGTAATTAGGACCAAAAGTCAAATGATTAATATTTGCAGGGGCAGATTGGAAGGATTAGTAACTTCAGGGACAAAAATTCAAATGACCTATATTTGCAGGGACGAAAGACCTATTTAAGCCTTTTTTTTTAAGTAGATTAATGCAAGTAAAAAAATAGATTAATGCAATATTCGATATTATTTATTAAAAAAACAAATAATAGATTAATGTAATAATAATATCGTAATATTAATTAAAAATAAATAGTTATTAAAAATTATATATTCAGTTCAACTTTAAAAAAAGGAATTCAAAATTCAATCAATTTTAAATATGAACACCTCTAAACCCGAGTGGTGCGATCAGTTTTCTGTTTTTTTTGGAGAGGATCAATTTTCAGTTTTTTTTTGTCAAGAAGTTTAGTGGCTAGAGCTCACACAATTAATTGTGGAGAACTGGGGTGTCAGGGTTCGAACCCCGACCCCTGCATATAATATGCAATATCCCTACCAACTGAGTTAAGCTCCCGGGGATAGTTTTTATTTGAACTATTTTGGACATCCGTACCATGGCATAAAGTTTGTCAAAAGAAAAAATAATTTTCAAGATATTTAGAAAAGAAAATTTTGCATTGTGAATTTTCATTTGCTTCTATATAATTGTTCAACTTAATTCATTATAGGAGAACTACACAGTTGAATAAGAAAAGAAAATTATGCATGGTTGATTTTCATTTCCTTCTATACAGTTGTTCAACTTAATTAATTATGGGAAGGACAAATACACAGTTAAATAAGCAACATTAATCATATTTACCTTTATATCAACAAAAACAAGAATTTTTTTTATATAATCTCATAAAAATAAGAAATAAAAATCATATATACCTGCTCTTTGAGAAACTAAATGCCATTTTCCTTCACCATACTTCTGTATACAAGCCTTGAGTAGCTTGTCTTCCTCATATGTCCATGCACCTTTTCTCAAACTTCTAGTCTTCTCCATATGCAGCTTTCCTTGTATACGCTATCCATATACAAAATATAGGCATCATATTTTTATCTTGATATATGTTTTTGAGAGGAAAGGTTGAGTAAAAGACAAAGGAGTTTCTTTCGTAATTAACAAAAGACAAAAGTATGAGAGTGACACCACTTTTCTTTTATTTTTTCTTGATACATCAATTTATTTTATTTTTATAATTTATTTTTTACCATGAAGGTATAGTAATATTTTATTATTTAGATATCAATTGTGCCAAGTATCATATACACTTGGGAACAATTAATTTCTTTTCGCGAATGTATCTCAATATGTCATATGGTTTTGTTAACTTAAACCAACAAAAACTATGAATGTCTGTCTAAGTTACTAAGAGTTCACATTTTTATTTGGACAAAAACACAATTAATCTTTATTATTTAAAATACTAATAACTTGAGGATTAATTTAACAATTTAATAATTATACCCTTTGTTTAAGAATGGTTTATAATAGTAGTAGGTGTATATTTTTGTCCAAATAAAAAGGTGTACACTTGTTAACTTAGACTTTCATGTTTTTTATTGGTCTAAGTTAGCAAACCTCATATATATATATATATATAGACACACACACACACACTATCATGTGTGTGTTGTTTGCCAACTTACTCTTTCATACTTTATGGTGCGTGCAGGGGAGAATCTAGCTCATGGACATTTGTGGCTATAGTCATGCATGATTTTTTTTAAATAGAAAAATTTCTTTAGCGACCGAATTATCAATCACTAAGATATGAAAATCGGTCGCTAATATGTTAGCGATAGAAATTATGCTGAATGTTCAGTCGCTAAAGTAAAAATAGGTCTCTAGTATGTTTAGCGACAGAAATAGTGATCGAAGATTCAGTCACTAAAGTATAAAATATTAAAAATCGATCATTCTTCGATTGCTACTTATTTTGCCACACTTAAAATGTATGCCTAGATCCGTCTCTGGGTGCGTGTAAAATATAAATAATATAGAATCAATAATTGTGGTTGGTATAGATGATCGGACCTTTCACTCACAATTGTGACTTAAGTTCAGAGGCAGATCAAGAATTTGAGAAGTATAGAGGTAAACTTTGCAGAGTGGATACGTTGTCGCAAAGCTATATTAGAATAACTATAAAAACAAGACTTAAATATGTAAAAGGTTAGTGTAAGTTCGCATGTTTTTGCTTTTCGTCCGTGTATATATTTTTTTTCTTTCAAAACCACCCTTGTAACTTGTTAACCTTTTGCTTTTAGACCCTCCCATTGACTTCTGTTACAAAAACGCTTTGCTGGCAAACAGAGTCACATGTGGCAATTGCTGGCATGGTAAAACACGCTTATGTGTACTGACGCAAGTGGGCGGTGGGATTGATCCCCTCGGATTAGTCGATTCTTGAATCGGATACCGAGTTTTTTTTTTAAAAAAAAAGTGACTAGATTTGAGGGACCAAAACTAATAACGCAAAATTGCAGAGGGATGAAATTCAAAAAACGTAAACATCAAAATTTGAAATTTAAAAACTAGATCTTCTTCATCCTTCTCCCTTTGTTTTTTTTCTTTATCTCCAACCTCAATTTCTTCATCTCTAACAAATTTTTCTTAATCGCAGTTTTTTCTTCTTATTCCACTACCAAATTTTTCATTTTCCTTCCATCCTTTATTCAAAAACTTTTTTCTATTCCCATTGAGATCCAATTTCACAAATTTTTTTCTCAGGAGTCTTTACTATTGGCATTACCACACTAGTACCTATCAAATTAGGATGCTTTTTCTCCAGATTTGATGATAGTTTTAGAGGAATCAACAACCAGTTCAGCCTCAGAATATTCTAGATTGAGTAAGGATTTAAGAATTTTGGTGAAGAAAATTGATTTGGAGAAGAAGCCGGAAGGGAGGGTTTTGATTGAGTGAGAAGATGAAGCTGAAGGAGTGCCAGAGGTTCGTTGTCGGATTTTGAAAGGGAAGGATGGGAGAGGGAAAGATTGTTGTTTGGGAAGATTTTCGGGGGTTTAGAAAGGGGTTTATTGGATTGTGATTGTTTTGTTTTGATTTTGGATGTGGATTTTTTTGTGGAAACTAGTTTTGGTGGTTGTGGATTTGGTTGTTGACTTGGTGGAGTTGAAGAAATGTGAGATCTATCAGAATTTGAATCGGAATGAAACTGCATTTTTTTGATTGAAGAAGAATAAAAAAGGGAAATGGTGTCTTTTTTTCTTTTCCTAAATTAATTTATTAGGTGTCAAATAATTACACATGTGGACAAATGAAAAAAAATCCACATCAACGAATTTGATGAGTTAGATGGGTCAGAATCTATTTTTGAATAATCTTTATTTTACAATGATGAAATATAATTTTATTTTTTATAGGGCATAAACCAGAAATTGCTTATATATTATATGAGGGTAAAACACTATTGATTGAGCTTATAATTTTTTTTGTCTAGGTGTAAAAATTGAGATTTTTTTTAAGAGGAATTAAAATTGAGTTAATGTTATAATTTATGTTTTTTTAAAGGGTGTTATAATTTATGTTTTTTTTTTTTTTAAGAAAAAGACGTAAATGATAGCACCTCTAAATACATATTTGATTAGTTTTATTTATACCGGATATACATAATTTTTTTTAAGGAAGCATTGCGTAATTCTGAAAATATAGTATATAATATAATAATTATAAAAATTTGGGGCTTAAATAATAATAAGAAAAATTGGAGGCCTAAAGCCTAGTTTGAAAAACCTTAGGCTTTATTAGATAATGAGGAAATGAGAGGGTTTTGGGATTGGGAAATAAATATATGTCAAAATAGAGAAAAAAATTTACATTTTTTAAAAAGAGTATTTTTTTTAGATAATAATAAATCAATGTTTATAATTAATATAATTTTACTTTTAGGAATACTATAAAAACATAAGTTGACTTTGCTCTAAAAAAACAACATAGATTGAATTTAAATAATTTATAAAACTCTTTAAAATCTTTCTCCAATATAATTTTTGATTTTTTTTAAATTAGGATATTTTGATATTATAAAGAAAATTAAACCCCGCAATGCCCTCTCCTTCCAAAACTCTTCTTTTCACCCATTCCTTTTCTTCCATAAAGTTCTCCCATTTATACCCCTCCAAACTTGAAAACAAAGTTTTAGTGCTTGTTTGGTTGCACGTTCAGCACTCTCAAAAGCACGTTTGTAGTGTTGAAACGTGATTTTATGAAATTTGAATGTGTTTGGATCTGAGTTGAAAAATTGATTCTAGACCTCAAACGCAATTCTAGCTAAAGCAACTATTCCTAGCTTCTGCGTCTGGCCAAAATCAATTCTTGGATGTCATTTACCATTTCACGACTTTGCCCCTATTTAATGGCCACGGTTCGTTGTTTCTTTTGTTAGAGAAACATTTGTTTCTCAAGGTTAGAGAAGATAAGTCATATGACTAGGGCCCATTTGTTTGATAATTATAATTTTCGGTCTTATTTGTTTAACAAAATGGAAGACGGATCAATTATTTTTTAACGTGGTTTGAATTTTTTTTTATTATCTTAGAAAATTCAAATAAAAATTGGGGTAATATTTGGGTTATTTAAAAAATGATACTGCATGAATTTAAATATTTAAATAAAATTGAATTAAAATTAATTCACAAATATACACATACACATATTAAAATCCCTTTTAGTCATTTACACACCTAAACGCAATTTTGACACAAAATATCCAAACAACATTTACACACGAATCACTTCTTTTGTAAAGGTATCTAAATATAAACCACTTTAAATTAAACTCGTTTTAATTAACCTTTTCCTTAAAAATCTTACACAAACCTTAAACGACTATTATTTTGACACGGAAATAACTTTTCTTCGTTATCAACAAACCTAATTTTCTTGATTTTGGTGGTTACCGCGATTTTTGTGATGTTGGTGTAGTAGCATTGTCGCGGAGAACAGAATCATTGAAAGGAATAGAGCTGTCAAAATGGGCCGGGCCGTAAGGGCCGGCCCAAAAGCCCGAATAAAATGTAGGGCTTGGGCCGAATAATTGGAGCCCGAAATTGAAGAGGGCTTTTTAGCCCGGCCCGTAAAAGCCCTTGGCCCGTTAGGGCTAGCCCGTTAGGGCTAGCCCGTCCGGAAGCCCGCAAAAAATACAACTGTTTTTTTTTTTTTTTTGTGGTATGTGTGTGTGAGAGACTGATACGGGCCCGGGCTGGCCCGTTAGCCCGGCATATTTATGTATGTTCCGTACTTAAAAGAATGGAAAAGGGAAGAAAAAAATACGGGCCAGGGCCGGCCCGTTAGCCCGGGAGCCCGTATAGGGCCGGGCTCGGGCTCATTTTTTGCAGCCCATATTCAAACGGGACTTTTTAGCCCGGCCCTTAAAAGCCCTTGGCCCGACCGGGTCGGGCCTAAACGGACCGGACCGTCCGTTTTGACCGCTCTAGAAAGGAATAGCATGCAATTCGATGGTTTTGGGTATCGTTGCTTGGAATCTTCATGCTTTGAGTTGACTTCCACAGTCTCATATAAAAAGGAAAAGAGTATTTGAACAAAAATAGGGAATTGCCGCAAAACTCTAAAATCGTGGCTACTCACACAGACAAAACTTTCAACTAAAAAAAACTTGATATAACAACTTGACAAATTTTCTTTTTAATTTTTTTAGAATCGTGCCGACTTCTAACTTAATAATATAAGTTAAGGGGTTAAAAAGAAAACTTTGTTATTGAAAAAATAATATTTATAAATTTAAAATATTCAATTTATAATTTTCAAATTTATATTCTTACGTTTGGTTTTTTAACTGTTTCCTTAAGGGAAAATTTAGAATTTGCCTTGTTTTAATTATTTATAATTTGTTTCGTGGCTATTTTGTTCCTTATTTGTGACTTTTAAAATTTAAGGTTTCCATTTGGGATATACTCCATCTGTTTCAGAATGAGTGTCACTTTAGCTAAAAAAAATTGTTTCAATATGAATGTCACTTTACATTTTCAATGCAACTTTCATTTTTTTCTTCCAACTTTACCCTCAATATATACTCCAACTTTTCTCTCACATAATTTCCAATGCAACTTTAAGTTTATCTTTTTTTTATGGATCATGTTAACTTGTGTCATAAGGGCACAAGTTAAGGAGTTTAAAATGGAAATTAAAAAAATAAATTTTATATTGAAAGTATAACTTTTGCAACTTTTAAAACATTGAATTAATGCACAAGTTCCAAGAAAAACCTTCTTCATTTGCCTTCTTAACTTATGTCTCAAGGACAATTTAGTAAAAATGGTATATCTAATGATTATTTCATTCCATTTCTTAATATGTGTGCCAACACCTAAAATGACACTCATTTTAAAACGGAGGGAGTATATTAAAAATCAACCTAATCATCATGAAGTCCTTGAATCTACAAACTCTATGTTACTTGAGATTGAAATCACATAGTGCAGCATTTGTTCCTTTGGTTGGAGATAAATATGTTTTGTCTCTCTAAAAACTATGATTTTGGAAATGAAGAACCCTAATTTTGAAGAATGGGGATTTAGTTATCAGTTAAATTTACCAACTGAGCTACCTTCATAGAGCAAATTTGAATTGATAATACTTGACAATCGTACCGCATATAGGCTAGTGGTAATATAATTGTGTAAATTAAAACAACTAAAGGTAATGATAAATTTTTTACATAATAAATCATTAAATAAATCAAGATAATAAAATAGAATTAAGCTATATGGCAACCAACAGGGTTAAGTCTGCCGGAAATTTTTCAATCGATTTTTTATTTTATTTTTATTTTATAGAAAATAAAATGTATTAATGTGATATTATATATTGTTGGAATGTATTAGATGTAGGGATGACAAAAAAATCAGCACGCGTAGATATTCGCGGATAAAATCCTCCACGGGCACGGAGCGGATACCTTAATGGATATCTATGGATAAAATAAATGGATTTTTTAACTATCGTTAATTAATGGATACGGATGCGGATTTAATGGTATCCACACCCGCAGATATCCATACCCGCTATTAAACAGAGTAAATTACATAAATAACCTTAATATCATTCAACTTCCTAAGAAAACACCCTAGGTATTGTGAGTGTTATCAGTTATTACACTCCTTTAAAAGGAAGGGAAAGTGGTTGAGATTGTTGAAGCAAATTTTTTTCTTTTTAATATCATGAGCTTTACTTATGTTTTTGTTAAATCAAAGAACTTTATTTTTATTAAATATAAAAGACTTTATTTATGTTTTTATTGAGTCAATGATCTTTATTGTTATTGTAATGTATGAATATTATGTTTTGCTAAAAAGAAAAGAAAATGCATGTGAAGAACCTTTGTTTCTAAATTTTAGCAACAAAAAAAATTAAACAAATTTTTTATTTTATTTTTACAAATGTTATCCATGGATATCTGTATAAACCCGCATATACCTCAAAATCCACGGATTACCTGCTAAAAGGATATCGACACGGATATGGATAGGATACGGATTACATATTTATGTAACGGAGCGTATCACACTATCCGCATCTATGGATATCCATTTACATCCCTGTAATTAGATGTGGTATTATATATTTTTGGAAAGATGTATTATTATTATGCTGTATTATTAATAGTGATATTCAGCTTTGAGTCTATTTATATATTTTGCCTTTTCGATAAATGTTAAATGTTGCTTAAAAAAAGAACAAAAGTTAAAGAGTCTTTATACATATACTATCTTAGGTGGCATACACCTTTTTGACATCCATCTACAATTGCGACATGTAGTAAAAACATTGAAAGAATAGATGAGAGGGATTATGATGTGTTGTGAGATTACTAAAATACCCCCAACACATGAAGGTGTACATGAGATGTATATAAAAAAAAGGATGTTTACCTATCTTTTTTCAAAGTTAAATGGTAATAACGGAGAAACAACCTGAAAGACAAAATCTGAATAAACAATTTGAATTAAAAGCTGGTGTAAACTTAGATATCGTATCCTTTATATATGGCATTGTAGCCATTCAATCAATACAGTACGAAACTGTTCCTAAACGAGGTTGACAATGGAGTCCACAGTAGATGACACTTAGAATGCTTCCAGATGTTTGCTTTATGTGTGGTATTATAGGCCATACAATACAATCAATACAGTAAGAAACTGTTCATGACCTAGATTGACAATTTGTCCAAAGACTATTTTGTTTTTCAAACCAGAGGTTCGCAGGCAGCAGGAATTAATGCTTCGCATGCTAGATTTGGATTTCATAAGAAAATTATTTGATACCTAAAAAGTTTGGTTGACTATTATTTTTGGTGTGAATCAAATATATTTTTTTCATAATTGCAGAAATAAATCTTTCGAGTTGGGTAGAACTATAATAGATAACAATTTTTTTTAAAATATTTAAAACTACTACATTTTTGGAGTTGGATTCGAATCTAAAGCATCTAATTAAGTTGAAAGATCCTTTAGGGTGTGTTTGGATGGAGGGTTTAGGCGGAAAAGGGAGGGGAGGGTTTACTTTTCTTTTTTAAATTATGGACATTATAAAATGATTTTTTGAAAATTGAATTAACAACATGATAAATGATCATATAGTTCTTCAAAAACACTTAATTTATTTTAAAAAAACATTTTGAATTGTTCGTAATTTAAAATATAAAAGTGAGTCCTTCCCTCCCTTCCCCTCCTAAACCCTCAATCCAAATACACCCTTAGTATATCTCATACAACTGTTCTTTGGGTTACTGTTATTTGTAAGCAAATCTAATTTAAAATACCCAATAAAACTTAGATGAGATGACACAAATCTCGATCCTCTAATAAGTGTGCGAATACGTCATTGCTCAAAAAGAGTATCATATCCATTGTTTTATTAATTTGATATTTCGGCTTTCTGCATCTTTGGTGACGATTTTTAACTTTATTCCACAAACTCTGTAGACTTGGTGAATAATTTTCAACTTCTTGGTCATTGGAAGATGTATTCATTATTGCTCTATGACTTGGCTTGATCAACAAGTCTTCAAAATTTGTAGTGTTTCCCCATTTACGTTAAAAGTATCTTAGTTACTTTAATTTTTGGAGTTAAGGTGACTAAATATTGTCGTGATAATAATCCAAATGGTTTAGATGAATCAATAGAAAGTTAGGTTTTGATATTGATGGGCTAGGTACTAAGTTGGTTTAGGGTTTGAAGTCAAAATTCATTTGTTTCTAAAATATGTTTGTGTTTTTGTGAAAAATGGTTGTCGGACCAATTTGATAAAAAAAAGTACTTCAAATTCTTTTTGGGGTAAAACTTTGTAAACACAGGATATTATGGCTAATTTTTTCTAGAAAGAGACTTAGAAAATATTTTGCGTTTTGATAAAGAAAAAAAATAGTAAATTTTCTTAAATCATTTACATCTGCATGGATATTAAACCCCTTAGATATATACCTAGGTTTAGGTTAAATTGAAAGTGACCGAGCCCTGTCGATTTTATATTAAATAGGTTGTTATTGCAAAAGGTTATGATGAGGGGAAGGATAAGACTTTTGTTGATTAAAGTGTGAGAGGTATTAAGTATTCTGATTGGGGAGCTTCTACGGTACACCTCATAAATTGAGGTGTACCGATATTCTGCTTCATAAATTTATAAATTAATGATCATTTTATGAAATAAGTTGTTATTTGTAATTATTTATATTTTAGAAAACACCATCTCATGAGAAAAAAAAATCATTTCATTGTTTATATGAATTATATTAAATTTTTAACATTTTCTCATAAAAAATAATCAATATTCTTCATTATGAGCAATAAAAATTCAAAAAAAATAAATTTTATTTCATCGACGCTTTTGGTAAATAAGATTTAATTATTATAATTGTTAATGATAGAAAATAATTATTTTTCCCTCAAAAAACAATCAATTTAATTATTATTTTAATGTTTGGTGTACCGGTACACTCAAAATGTTGGGTGTACCATAAAATTTGCCTTCTGATTGTCGATTTTGAAAAAAATTTAAAAGGAAAAATAGTTGCACTCTTTTTTTTTTTTTGAAGGAAGGAAAAAAAACACGCTCTTGTCTTTGAAAATCAGGCGTTACATATGCCTTGATTGATATTTTTTTTAGAAAAATGCTAGTAACACACCTTCTAACATACACTTTTCAAAATAATGAAATATATAAGTAAACATAATACCACTTTCCTTCTAACATTATTTTCTAGCATTCCTTCCTTCAAACATACACTTTTCTCACTTCATTTCAAACACCTATTGATTGATATATAAGTAAACATAATACCACTTTCCAAAATATGATTTTTTTTTTCTTCACAATTTGTTGTCTCAAACATCCATCTTCTACCTTCTACTCTTCGAAAACTCTTAGATATTGATTGTGAATTTAAGAACCTGTAGGGATTCTTTGTACGTTAGATTATGATATTCTAGGATTTTGCAATTGAGGGTGGTAGAAACTAGGGGAGTTTGCGGTGCGGTTTGCATCGGTTTTGAGGTAAAATATCATCTGATTCAAAATAAAAATCGCATGCGGTTCGATTCAGTTTGGATGACTATTCTAAAAAAATCCGAAACGGACCGATCTAAATATATGCGGTTTAATTTGAATCAGTTTTGGATATCCAAAATGCAAAGTATATATTTTTTAGGGTTAAATATATTTTTAGTCCCTATAAATATATCAACTTTTCGTTTTAATCCCTCTAAAATTTTCCTTCAACTTTTAGTCCCTATAAAATTTTCAATCACTACTTTTGGTCCCTATTTTTAAGTTAATTTTGGAATTTTTTTAATGAAATTGTACAGAAATGTGTAAAATATTGTAAAAATCTTTCCTAAATAAAAAATAGAATTTTTTAACAAAACATAAATTTAATATGAATTTTTAACCATAAAAAAATATAAAAATTCATATTAAATTCATGTTTTGTTACAAAATTTCTAAATTTTTTTGAGAGAGATTCTTATAATCTTATGAATTTTTCTGAATTTTTTTTATTAAAAAATATGAATTCTACCTATGAGTTTACTTTAAATGAGGGACCAAAAGTGAAGATGGAAAATTTTGGGAGGACTAAAAGTTGAAGGAAAATTTTAGAGGAACTAAAACGAAAAGTTGGTATATTTATAGGGATCAAAAACATATTTAACCCTATTTTTTATTTACCATTTTTTGAAGAAAATATTTTTTTTATTAATATTAATATTACACAAACACGGTAAAATAATAGGTGTGATGTAAAATATATTAAAAAAATCAAAATTACAGCATGAAAATTATTGATTGTTTTTTAAACATATGAAGTTATAATAATATAAATTAAATTAGTGTAATATATAAGATTAAAAACTAACAAGCAACATAATAATGCAATATATACTATTAATAAAAGATTGAATAAGTCTTAATATTTACTTTTGTGGTTTGGTGTGGTTTTGAAAAAAGATCCGGAATCCGTTCCGATCCTGGCGGTTTTTACAAAATAACATCCAAACGTATCCAAACATATTCTGTTTTTTTAGATCAGTTTACGGTTTTATTTTGGATCCGTTTGAATTTGAACACCCTAATGAAAACCTAAAAAAAGATTGAGGTATTTGACTTCCTTTGGGGAATTCGGGTGGTTTTCTTCCTCCAGCATTTCAGTTTTAATTGACAACTTATTAACAATCACATGAGAATCAAAGATTGAGTGCTCAATATCAAAGAAGGCTCAATGTGCTTTAGTGGCTCATGCTAAGACCGAGGAGGCTCTTGGATTGATTGGATCAAAGTATTGGTTGATTGACGAGGTTATATTAAAGAGTTGGAGGTTTGAGTCTTGTGCGGCAAGATTCAAGGACAACACCATGAATTTTTGAAAGATTGGATTCTAGGTTAAAATCTCAAGTCTCAGAGCAATTTTATTTTTAATGTAAACATTTTCATAAACACTTGATATTTAATATTCAACAAAACTTCATTGATGTTTGTCTTTGGAAGTGGAAGTAACCGACTAAGAAGGACGAAGTTGGTGGTGAACCACGACAAACACATGTGTTCTTTTCTCATTCCCTTCAGTCTTTGGTTTATGTTTAGAATTAATTCAATTGTGGATTAAAATTTTCTTTTTAAAAATCTAATTTTTTATTGATCTGAAAGAATCCCTATTTAGTGTTGATATCAATCTTGGATTGTTATCACTTACTTGTCAATATTTCACTTTTGCTTAAAATAAGTTTTAACAAGTTAAAAATTGTATCCAAATAAGTGATTATCAAATTTAGGCTTATTGAACAATAACTTCAGATTAAGTGATTATCTCAATCATTTAATTTGATTTATTCATTTGGTTTTCATTAACAATCAAATTCTCATTTGTGCGTTCAAATAAGCATAATTCAAGTTATCCATTTTTTCCGCTTCACACTCTTTTGAAAAACTTCAAAAATAATTTTTATATCTATTCTATTCACACTCCCTACAGATACCTTGATCTATTGTAATTTGTAAACCCTTCCATTGATAACGTTAGAAGTTCTACCACCGATTATATTAGTTTGAAAAGGATAATTTATAATATTTTTTATGGTATAAGTATGAAATCAGTCCAAAAATCGCATATTAAGTTTAACTTTGTTTATCCTTCAAAAAAAAAAAAGTTTAACTTTGTTTAAAAAATTGTAAAATTCTTCATGTACCATATTACTTTTGTTTCCCTTGTATTGTCCAAATAATCACTTTCTGAGGAGTCCATTTCTCAGAATAAAAATGTTAGAGATTGAATTGATCTTTGATAATCTTTATCTTTATGATATTTAGGTCTTTACATGGGTTGTTGTTTCAAGTCCCCGCAACGCCTACCTTAACTACGCCACAATGGCTCCTAGAATTAAATACAAATATGTGCTAAACCAATCAAAAGGGAGGATTGTAACTTAGCTCAAAACTTATCAACTACTATAAAATAGTGGGTTCCTCTTATATGTCCCACATCGGATAAAATAGTAAAGGTTAAATACTTTATAAGTAAGAGGATCAATAAACTTATTGCCTTAAGATTTTGGATAAGAGTGTGGTGTCTCTCTTCCTGATGCGGTTGTTCTAGCCTTGATGTGGACGGTTCCTCGAGCTCTCTCAGTGACCAACACACCTCCTAGGTATAACAACACTTCATATCTCATTTAAACCATGTTTTACGACCTATTTTGCACCATGTACTACTATTACTTTTGACATCATATTATTATCTTTGCAGGTAGGTACTGTGTTCATTGTATAGGAACAAATTTTATTATCATTTTTTCTTTTAATAAACTTACATGTGCATCACACATGTATACGATATAGTAATATTCTATAGTTTGGATATATTAAAAAAATGATCTTCATTTAATTTCTATTCAAATTTTGTTATATTTCCTCATAAAATACTCAAACCATGAAATATAAAGTAGAATCACTGTTTCCATTCATCTCAATTGCATTTCATTCCTCTTTATTTTGTTACATAATTATTATCCAAATCATTTTTATTGAAAAATAAAAATTGATAATAAAAGACCTTGTTGTGTAGAGCTTGAAGGCATAACTAAGAATATTACACAACAAACTAAAGATCCTAAAGTGTGAATCCCAAAAAGAGTCATAACCATTTAAAAACCTTATAGTTCTGCTCTTGTAATGAAGAGCAACCACATTGCACACATAATACTGGGGCATTACCTAGTCTTGGTTGTGAATCAGAAGCACAATCTCTACCAATTTGATCAGGAACCATAGTGTCTGATGAGGCATCATGATATCTAGGAACGTTACCCAATATTGGATGTGTCACAAAATTATGTTTCCCATTCAACCAAGGTGAATGAGTTGAAAAAGTTAATGGACGAGGTTTAATAACTTCATGAGCTTTAATAATTTCCTTAGGGTTATCTTTTTCTTTCTTTTCTTTTGCTCTTGAAACATCCTTATTCTTCAAATGAGTGTTCCAATAGTTTTTCACATCATTAGCTGTTCTACCTTGAAGTCTTGCAGCAATCAACGTCCATCTATATTATATGTATAGTTAGATGAAATGTCATCTAAAGAGTATAGATAGATATAGATTACTATAGCATGAATACAATAAATAATTATAGCTAGACTGCATGCATTATGAGATCTAGCATACACAAAGAAATTAATTTTAATTTGGCTTTATTTGGAAGCTTACCTATTCCCCAAGAGGTTGTGTAACCTAAGGATCATATCAGCTTCATCCTCAGAAAAGATTTCTCTGTTGATGGTTGGGTTTAAATAATTTAACCATCTCAATCTACAACTTTTTCTGCACCTATTCAGTCCTGCCAAGTATGTTTGCCAAATATTTTGATAATATATATGTAGAAATTAAATTATGCATATCCTTGATTTACATTTGCATTTATATGGTTGTTAAATTTAAGACTTAATTGCACTTTTGGCCCCCTATCTTTTTAAAAGTTGCGATTTTGGCCCTTAACTAATTAAAATACAAAACAACCCCCTATGTATTGGATCTTTTGCAGTTTTGGCCCCCAATACCACTTTTGACTTAGTCTTCCCTGACGTGGCACCCACATCCCTTAAGTGAGGTGCCACGTCAGCGAAGACTAACTCAAAAGTGGTATTGGAGGCCAAAACTGCAAAAGATCCAATACATAGGGGGTTGTTTTGTATTTTAATTAGTTAGGGGGCCAAAATCACAACTTTTGAAAAGATAGGAGGCCAAAAGTGCAATTAAGCCTAAATTTAACCAATTATATTTTTTACACTAATGCTATGTATCGCGAGAAAGGATCTCGCGAAGCTTACCGACTTACCACTATATGCCCATCTTTTTTTTCTGCCAAATTCAAGATTAGAATTAAAAAAAAATGTTGTCATTTTGTTTAAAAGTAAAAACACGCTCGGTACGTTTTCGTGACAGAGAGTTCGCTATATATAGCACTTCTCTATTTTTTAACCGAATTTGTGCACCTTTTTATTGTATTTATCAATTTACTGCACTTTTTTTTTTTTTTTTTTTATGATTTTGGGATGAATCGTGGCTCTCATTCATGATTTCCTTTTGATTTATATTCACAAAAACGACTTTTCTTATTTTTTGTAAATTGATTAGAAGTCGTTGCTAATATTATAAACTTCAATTTAAAAAGAATAGTATATTAATACAATAAATCATATGATTAATTAAAAAATAACAGAATAGCACTATTATTTTAAATCCATCAAATAAATATTTTTTTAACAACCAATATTATTCATGCTACCAACCTGTCAAGAAGAGAGAGCTGGTGCCAATGACAAACAAGACCCCAGCGCAAACAGCAAAAGGAATAAATAGCTCCAACCACTAAATATATTAATGCAATAATTTAAATGGTGAGTTTCTAGTCACTAAGGCTATTTGACAAAAAAATAATATTAATGCAATATGTCATACCATTAATATTAATGCAATATGGCATATATTAGTTTTCAGTTGTTATTTTGATTGTTTTGGATATAATCATACGTACTCTAGCATAAAAATTGTCACATTAATATTTAGAAAAGAAAATTATGCATGGTTAATTTACAATATTTGCTTCAATATAATTGTTCAATTTAACAATTTATTACCCAAATACGCAGTAGAAAAAGCAACATTCACTATACCTGCTCTTTTAGGAATTAAATGCCATTTTCCTTCACCATACTTGTTAATATAAGCTTTGAGTAACTTGTCTTCCTCAGATGTCCACGTACGTTTTCTCTTGATTCTGCTATTTTCCATACACATTTTTTCTCATATACGTTTTCTTTAAATGTCCATACACAAATATATAGGCATGATCTTTTGTCTTGAAATAGTATATATTTATGTTACGTGCATTAGAGGAAAGGTACGTTACGAAAAAGACAAAGGAGTATGACGTCACATTTCCTTAATTTTCGTTTTTTCTCGATACATCCTTTTCTTTAATTTTCACCATAAAGGTTACTCTAAATAAATTTTGATATATGAAGTGTGGCAAGTATGAGAACCGCAGAAATTATTTATGATGATCAGTAAAGTAAGCAAACACATCACTTGTCTCATAAATACAGCTTCAGATAGTAAAAAATCGAAGAAACATGTAAACGAAATATGTTGAGATTTCCTCAACAAAAAAAAAAAAAATGTAATATGTTGAGATGTTCTCCTTCCATGTCTTGCATATAGATCTTCATTGTAAATTTCACTACATTGACCTCTAATATATTATATAAATTAATAATTTGATTTGATTCAAATAGTTTAGGGATGAAGTCTTGTGTGGTTAAAGATATGGACACATTATTTAGACACACACTCAAAAGAGATAAAAGGTTGAATAAAAAAAAAAATGAAATGATGTGTTTTTACATAAATTAAAGGGTTAATAGTGTTTTACCCCCTGTAATATAGAACACTTTTGATTTTGTCTCCAATAATTTTTTTTTCTTAGATTCCGTCCTTGTAAAATAAAGATTCTTCAGGATTGCCCCCTGATCCCTATGACTCAGCATTACGTGGCGCTTATGTGGATATTTTTTTTATTATTTATTCATTGGCCACATGTATAATTCATTTAACACATCATATTTAATTAAAAAAAGAAAAATACACAAAAAATTAAAAAAAATAATTTTCAAAATAAAAAGTTCAGATTTTTTTTTTCAAAAAAATAAAAAAATCTGTAACTAAATTTTCAAAATAAAAAAAATTAGAAAATATATTTCATAAATTAGAAAAACAGATTTGAAATTAAAAAAAGTTCAGATTTCATTTCAATAGAAAAATTCTGGAATAAAATTTCTAACAACCTTTTCAAAATAATTTTTTTTTTTTAAAAAAATTATTTCAGAAAAATACATTTTATTTTCCTGAATATTAATTTTTTTACAAAAATAATATATATTTTTTTATTTTAAAACGTATCTTATTTTCCAGATTTGTAATTTTTTAGAAAAAATAAAAGTTTTATTTCGAAAAAAATATTTATTTTACCAGAATATTTAATTTTTGTTACAAAAATAAAATAAAAATTTATAAAAATAGAAACTTTTCTTATTTTCCTGAATTTTATTTTTTTAGGAAAAGTAAAGCAAACTTTTTTATTTAAGAAAAAAAAATTGAACTTATTTTAATTTTGAATATATTTTTCTAGTTTTCGAAATATATTTTCCAATTTTGTATTTTTTTATTTTCAAAATTAAGTTCCAGAGTTTTTTATTATATTAGTAAATATAATTTTTTCTAATTTTTAAAAATTAATTTTCAGTTTTTTAATTTTATTTAATTATAAATGACATGTAATATGTTTTTTACGCGTGGCATCCAAAAAAATAATGAAAAATAAAAAAAAATATCCACATAAGCGCCATGTATGAGATTCTGATGAGTCATAGGGGTCAGGGGGCAATCTTGAAGAATTTTTATTTTACAAGGACGGAATCTAAAAAAAATGTTTTACATAAGACAAAATCAAAAGTGTCCTATATTACAGGGGGCAAAACCAAAAGTGTCTAGAACTTTAAAATGCACAAAAGTGTATATATATATATATATAATCTCTAACTTTTTGGATATACAAAGTCATGATTGGAATTGTTTGGCTAACAACCAAGGTTCATACACACTAAATTCATTTTATAATTTTTTGAGCAATTCCTTTTTTATTCCTTCTTTGATACATTTATATAGAAGGGGTGTTTCTACGGTGCGGTCAGAAAATTGACTATTTTGAAAAAGTTACTTTGTTTAGTCAATAATATAATTGTTAATGACATGTGAGCTAATGTCATGCTGGTAGACTACTCTAAGACTAAACTTTACTTTATTAAAAATCAATCCTCATACAAAATATTAATTATTTTTGATTTATTAACTTGTTTTATTTAAAATTAAATCATTTATTAATTATGCACAAATTAAATCATTTTTACTCATCCGCTTTCTTCTTCATCTACATAAGGGGATCTCGCTAAGACATTTGTTCTTTGTGAGAAGAGATCGTTTCATCTTCTTGCTCCAGGTATTGTAATTGGTGCCGCTCATCGGAGGAGTAAGGAATTGATGAAGATGAACATATTCAAACTGATTAAGATGAAAGGGACTCGAAAGATTTATGATTTTGATGATGAAAAGATGAAGGAGATGAAAAGCTCATAGGTAAAAGGAACTGATGAAGATGAACTATTTTGGTGCATACGTTTTACGATTACAAAATAAAATAATAATAAAAATATTTAATTTTGATTTAATCAGGGACACAATGGCAATAAGTAAAAATACAATAACACACCTTGTGGACAAATGTGCAATAAACCCTATAATCTGACGTGACATTGATTAAATACATAAATGCTAAATGATTGGCTATAGGGTTAATTTCACTAGAAAAATCATTCTCATGATTTCACTATAGAATTTTCCATATACAAGTGGTAATTTTGTAATAATGACACAAATTTCAAAAAAATATATTATGTTGGAAATAGGTCTAAATAAAAATCAATTTCACAGAACATGCATTTTTTTTTGGGTACACAGCACATGCATAATTTATTATGTTGGAATTAGGTCTAAATAAAGATCAATTTCACACGACATGCATAATACAAATAAAAGTATAGATCATTAGCGGAAGCAAAAAAAACTTTGAGCATGGATATGATCGAATCTACAACATGCATGTTGATCTATCAAGATACTAATAATTAGGTATTAGGAATACCTTAATGAAGTTTTGATGACAGTCCTCTCAACAACAACGATATGAAAACACACAAGAAATATTAGCGGCGATATATTTTGCTCTTTCTCAAACGGTATTTTTATGCCTCAAGTTCTCCTTGGATGGGGAAAAGAGAGAGTATGGTGTGTACGGTGTACTGAGGAACATAGGCTCTTTTAATATGATGGTCATTAGGGTTTCCCATTATTCCGTTAATGTATCATCCATAAATCCACTCATATTGAGTTTCATATCAATTAATTAATTATTTAAATAGAAATCTAATCAAACTTATTACTTAGTTTGATCACTAATCTAATCAATTAAAACTCCAAATTGATAAATAGCTAATATAATTATGATAAAAATATTTACCCACATAATAATATTGAAATATAATTAAATAATAAAATAATCCAACATATTATTCCAAGAATTCTTTTCAATGCACATGATTTTTTTTTAATAATGCACATGATTTTTGTTACATATTTTTATAAAAATGGACAGACGCAAAACTCAAAACTTCAAGTCTTTCATCATTTTTTTTTTTTTTTGGTGTTCACAGTTTAAATTCTGGACTTTACATATATTATATATTGTCTTTATCAACTGAGCTAAACTCATAAGGAGAATCTTTCATCATTTAAACCAGTCTATAGTTGATAATGTAGTTGGTAATTGCTGAATGTAATTAAATTATGTGAAATACTACAATAAATTTTACTATTACGTACGACTTTTAGCTGTTGATAAAAATTCTTCCTGGCGGTTACATGGATTCAAATATGAACACTTGGATATCTTTTGTTATATGTGTGGTGTTATAGACCATACAATCAATACAGTAAGAAACTATTCCTGATCAAGATTGATAATTTGTTCATGAGTTTTTTTTTTCAAAGCAGAAGTTCATTGGAATGGTGGTGGGACTAGGGGGTGTGCATGGTTTAGAAACCAAACCAAACCAAATATTGTAGATGATGGGAAGACGGTTTCAATATTTATACCAGTCACAGAAGGAGTTGATTCTTGGCGTGCTAATTTTGAAAATAATTTTATGTGAAAGTTATTATTTAAGGATTTAAATTCACACTGATCTAAATTAAATCGCAAATTGATAAAAAAAAAAAATATAGAATTTTTTTTTTTAAAAAAAAATCAAATATTTTTTATATGTTTGATGCTATTTTGTAAAGATAGTTTGAATCGGATTTCATATAAATTTTTTTAAACCCCATCCAAATGTTTCTTTTATCAAGTAATCGCGGTTAGAATTTCATTTCTTAAAGTTTATAAGTGAGGAATTCGTGGTTCAAACCCGACCTCTTTATATTATGGTAAAAAGTGTAATTAAGATAGGGTTTAGCTATTATTATCAACCTCAAGTAACCTGATTGTTAGAATTTGACTTCTTGAAATATTATGAATAAAGACATTTTTTTTTTGTTAGTGAAAAATAATATTAAGCGTTTTATTGCTTTTATAAAAGGATTAATGATTTGAGATAAAGAAAAATAATAAGAAAAATTCTATTTAAAGACAGTTGGAGGAGTAAACCATAAAAATTTGTCTCAAGTTATCGTTCAAGTATTAACCGTTAGAGGAGTGTCATGAACACTCTCTTTCTACCACTCTTAACATTTACTCTCTTACAGTATGAAATATATGTGAATATCATATTATAGAAATGGATCCCACGTAAACTGATTTGAGATTCGCATAGGTTTCATCCACGGTAGGTGTTAGAGAATGTTAAAAAGAAAATGTTTGTAAGATTTCTAATGCTTAACTAAAAAACATTGATGACCTCGATGATGATTGTATCGCTTGGACGGTAACACGCCAACAATTGCATGAACACTTTATGCATAACAGTGAGCATAAAACAAAGTTTCATCAGAAAATATTTTGAAATTAAACATATATAGATAGGTCCATGATTTGTCGTGATTGTTAAGTATGTAATGAGTGATATTTGTCTTTTTCACTAAGGTCCATCAATGACAAGCAAGTATTACGGAAAATGTATACCTCCCCGGTCGACCCTCTTCCAAGACTATAAGCAAACTAGTCCTACATAACATCACATAATATCATATACACAAACAAACGATCGACTTTATTGTTGCCAAAATGATTGATTCCATTATTATATATTATTATCAGTCACTTTTCATGGGGTTTTCTTTAACAGATTGTTTATATTACTACTTCTAGAAGTCAATGGAAACATGCATCTTTATGAATATGATTATGTGGAGAGTAGACATGCACGTTAAAGGCCTACGTAGCAATTTGATACGTGCTTCCCGATTTGTTTTCATCTCCAAATGAAAAATTAAAATAAAAAACTTGTCGAGGTGAAAGGAAAAAAAATTAACAGTGAAAATTTATACCATTTCATGATTTAAGTGTGGTAGTTCTTAAGCAGGGCCTTTATTTCCTTCCCACTTCATTTTGTATTAGGGCATATCATGAGTTAGCATGCCTATCTTATTCCTTATATGATTTAACAATAATCACTTAAAGTATGAAACAAATTAAAGCACAAAGAATTTGTTTGCATGTATATTGCAGGCACTAGCTCTCATACTTTATACTCAAAATTTATGTGCGATAGTCACGAAGACATTACATAGTTATAACTTCCCTTCAACATGTTGAATTTTTGCGCAAATAAATCAGCGCAAAAATTCAATCATTGATATATTTTTTGAGGAATCATGAATTTCAATTCAATCATTGAAATCCGTGATTCCTCAAAAAAATATCTCAAATAAATGAGCCAACAAGATCAACGCATGCCACTTTATTATGACTTCTATTGAGAGGTTTTGAATATCTTCCTCATGCAAGATGTAAGGCCCGTAGTTTAGCGATGACTAATTTTACGGCTTTGTGATTGTTTTGAAGTTTACTTTCATAATAAATGATGTTATGAAATGTATTGATGAAATCGAAATTTTAATGCTAATTTTTTTTTTTTTAAGGCCAAGAGAAAGGTTGGGTATCTGGGAGAATCTGAAGCATCCCAACTAGGTTGGCATGCACCCCACAGAAACCCCCATCCTCTACTGCCTTTCCAATACGTAAATTTTATTAAAAAAAAGGGGGAAAAACTTACAAAGAGGGGGGACTAGGCCAATACCCTCGAAAGAAACGGAAAAATAAACAGAAAACTAGGAACTAAAACAATTAAGGAAATCTACAATTTGGCAATCCATTCCTGTCCCTAGCAAAATCGTCCCCCAGCGACGGAGGCAACTGAGTGAACCAGACTGTGTTCTGTATATCATGTCCCAAAGCTACAAGGTCGTCAGCACAAACATTCCCTTCTCGGAAGATCTGAGAACAAATCATAAACAAGCCATTATGAGTGCAGTTGTGCCACTCGTTCCGAAGACAAATAGGAATAAGAGATGGTTTATGGAAAGCTTGAACTGCACAAGAAGAATCACTTTCGAGCCATAAACGAGATCAGCTGTTGGAAACCGCACATTCAATGGCCAAAATGAGACCCAAAATTTCTGCCTCGAAAACAGAAACTGCGCCAAGATTGCTTGCGAACCCACCAAAAAATGTGCCACGAGAATCACAATAAATACCACCGCAAGCAGCCATAAAATTTCTAACCGACCCGTCCGTGTTCGTCTTCACCCAATAGATAGTTGGTGCCTTCCAAACAACCGGTATAATATCCCGTATACGCCAATGAGAGGGGGAAACAAACAGATTTTCCAAAATAACAATATATGAAAATAAACAGTAACTTGTGGAGATACTTCCCGACATGGAAATCATAGAGGTAATCTTGGCAAGAGTGGCATGCAGGGATACAACAAATGCATTGAAGCGAACAACGTTTCTAGCAACCCAAATTGTGTGCACCGTGTGCACTACAACAACAATCAAAACATCACGCAGCTGGGAGCTGCAACGAAGCGGAACACAAGCCAACAAGGAGCAGGGAGAATCAAGAGAAATAGGGTGTTGTATCTTGATGCCGAGCCAGTGCCAAATGGTTTGCGAGAATTTACAATCCAAAAATAAATGTGCAGAAGTCTAAGCATGGTCGTAACATAATGGATAAATGGAAACCAAAGTGCAGCCCCTCGACTGTAAATTTTCATCCGTTGGGAGCTTGGATAAAATTAACCGCCAGAGAAGAAAGGAATGGGACGGAGGAATACAAGGCCGCCAAATATCGGACCAAGCAACCTTTGGAGGCGCCGGATTAAGAAATTGGAACGCAAGTTTAGCAAAGAGCTCTCCATCCGGAGAATGGACCCAAACACACTTATCCAGCAAAGGGGAGACTGGGAGAGTAATTTGCATAATTTGTGCAGCCACTAACGGGAAATCAAGAATAATTCGAGGAATTTTCCATTTACCATTAGTAATAACAAAAGCGAGATTAGCCTTTAATTCGGGAAACAAGTGCGGAGGCAAGTCAAGCATAGAGACCAACGACCCATCCAATTATCAAACCACAACTTGATATTTTTGCCATTTCCAATGATCCATCTAGTATTAGCGCTCATCGTAGAGAATTTTTCTTTCAGACCTAGCCATATAGAAGATTTGATGTAACGACTTCGAGGTATGCGGTAGGAAAGAAACCGCTTCTGAAATAAATAGGAGCAAGCCGTGCTTTGAGTAAATAGTCTCCGGCTGAGATGAAGAAGTAAAGCATCATTGATGGCTCTAGTGGGTTTAAGATCAAGACCACCGGCATCCCAAGGGCGACAAACCTGAGACCAAGAAACAATGCAAATCTTGCGAGTATCAATGTCCCCACTCCAAACAAATTTTTTAATCCACCTATCGAGCATTTTCAATAAACGGATCGGCCACCGATAGATATGGAAGGAGTAAACTAGCATCCCATGAACAATCGACTTCACTAGCTAAATCCTACCCATTATGGACAATAGAACACCTTTCCAAGTAGCAAGCTTCACCTTAATCGTGTCAATAATATGTTGGAAATAGATGCATTTCGGCCTACCTTGGAAAATGGGGCAGCCAAGGTATTGAAACGGAATAGAACCTAATTTTCTATTGATTTTTGAGAGAGCAACGCTAGAAACACTCTCTTAAACACCCACTTTCTTATTCGTATAAATCAATGTGGGTCTCATGCTTAGGAAATGGGTTCCACTTAAAGTAGTTTGACATACATTAATTTCATTCAATAGTAATGTGAGTGTTTGAGAAAGTGTTGAAAAGAGAGTGTCTCTAACATTCTTCATTTTGAGATAATGGCCGAGATGTATCTGATGTTTAAATCTTCATCAGCCCTCGTGTGCCATGAAAATTTAAACAAGCATTGTGAAACATAAATTGTGAGGATTTTTTTTTTTTTTCCATTAATTTGTGAGCGCATAAATTGTGAGAACCTTTTTTTGCAGCTAATTTATGAGGACCTTTTGGTAGCTACAGATCTCTTAGTAACTCAACGGTTAAAACCTAGTCCATATTCAAACTTCTATCTAAATGCAGTATATACTTGCTAGAGCACAATTTAAAAGTTTTCTATTTAGAAACCGATTTAAATCGTTCACTAAATGAATTAGTTTCTGATATAAAGTCTAATTTTTTAAAGTCTCTAAATTGATCACCAGTGGCTTATTAGCGATCAATTTGACATTTGGAATGTCTAAATTAATGAACAAATATGAATACTAAAACATTAAAATCATTGATTTTTTTTTTAAGCAAACTTTTTTATTAATGAGATTATAAAAAAGTAATCCTTACAGCAAAAGTAATCCGAATTCATCAGTATATAATAGGAGGAAACTACCGTCTTCTATGAATGGTTGCACGCAGTGTACCCCCATATCAAGTTCTCCAAATTCAGATAAAAAACAATAAATAACCTCCTTACATATAATGCGTTAATTGTTATACATCAAAATACCTTCACAAGAACACTAAATTCTTCCTTTTTATAAAAGAAATACCCTAATATCAAATAAAGTGACGACCCTTCTAAATTCTCAAATCCATGCTTCCTCAATTTGCAAGCAGTCCCAAGATACTCACCTTTTCTGCACTAACAGAAATCCTTCCCTATCTTCGAATTTTTGTCTCAAGGTAATTGCTTCCTGTAGCAAATAAATACCAATTAGTCTTTTAAATATTAAAAAATATAACAATATAAAATAGCACAAAAAATTGACCTAAAATATATGCATACGGTTAACGTTTGAATTAGAATTTAGAACAGGAAAGAGCCATGTATATATTTGGACAAAAAGCATTCATAGTCTCTTTGACGTACGGTTCTAGCAGACGGACGGGAGAAAGCCAACAATTGCACGAACAATTTCCACATAACATTTAGCATAAAACAAAGTATCATAAGAAAATACTTTGTAATTAAAAGTGAGAAATGCTGACGAATACCTTCGATTAACTCTTAATAAGTTTTACAAAAATTTATGTTTTTCAATATATCGAAATTTTAAAATTGTTCTTGATCGTACATTATTCAAGTTAAAATAGTCAAACATTAAAATGTTCTGTCAATATTGTCATAATCAATCCCTTAGGGTGTGTTTGTTTCAAGTTTATTAAATTTATTTCTAGGAATAACATTCCTTGGAATATAAAGATGGGAATTTTATTCCAAGGAATTTAGGAAAAATATGTTTGGTTAGCTTTATAATATTCCTAGGAACCATAAAAATAGGGATTATAATAGGTAAAACATTTATGAATTTATTCTCATCTCCATGGGAACTTTATTCCCACCCTTTTCCTTGGGAAATTTTTTCTATTCCCAGGAACATTTTATACCAGGGAATAAAATTTAGTAAACTTGTAACAAACATAAGCATATACATTCCTATCATTTTATTCCCGAGAATCAACAATTATAACTTGAAACAAACACACCCTTAATATACTTATTAATGCCGTACCAATTAATTCCTATAAATACTTAGTAACATATCATCCCCTATATAAAAAGAGTTAACATCAACATCGGCGTACCATTTTAACATCAAATATTATTTTGACTGACGAAATGCGCAATAAAAAATTGGACAAAACTTAGGTACCGTTACATAGGTCCAGTTTTTACTGTTCACGAATTATAATAGGACACCTGGAATATTTAATTATATTAAATTAGATAGATGATTTAACGTCGTTAATTCCTTTCCGTCTTCGTCGTGTAATTCTCTGTGATCCATTATCCATCACAATCTCCATCCTCAATGTTGCCAAATCACCACCGCTAAGAACTGACTGTGGCAGAACTCCACTGTGTAACAAATATCTAATCTCTAGGTATAAATAACTCTCAGAAAGCAAAATCTCACCCCTCAATGAAAGAAAGGAGAAAAATTAGATGCATGAATTTTGGACAGAAACATGAAATTAAGAAACTCCAAATGGGAGGGTATGGAAGATCTTCTCTTAAACAATTGCAGATGACAGATATTTTGTTGGATTATATGAGAATTTGCTGTCAATTTTTTGTCTATCATAATAAATCAAGGAGTCTGGGCTTTTATCATGTCTGATGCATATACGTTGGTGTTGGTGCCCTGAAGAGAGAGGGTATGGATGATTAACAAGGGGAAAATATACGGCAGAGTGGTATGTTGATTCTCGAAAAAGTTCAAATCAAGTCATCTCCAAATGAAAAATTAAAATAAAAAAACTAGTCGACGTGAAAAACGAAAACAAATAGAGACATGGTCCGCCATATAACATTTAATAAAATAAGGAAGAAATTGAAAATTAAAAAAATATTGTTCACATAGAGTTTCAATCAGACCGTGTCATAAAAAACATGCACAGTCTACTAAAGTTAAATATTACCGATTTTGTTGTCTCTTGGAGGATGTTGTCCCTATAGGACCAATCCTAATTACCACCTTAATGGTATCAAATTTTTACTATTTCATTGCGTGATTTAAGTGTGGTAAATTCTTATAACCACTTTTATTTCTTTCCACTTCATTTTCTATTAGGGTATATCATGAGATAACATGAATTGGCAAGCCTATAGTATTCCTTATATGATTTAACAATGGTGGCTTAAATTATGAAACAAATCACAAAGAATTTAACGTGGTAGTCACAAAGACATTACAAGGGAGCAAGCGACAACGATAACTGCGCAACGTAGGGATGACAGTGGGGAGTACTCTATTACTACTCTTTCATCCACAACACATTGCGTGAAAGTTACATTTTGATGACCAAATAAATTTGCAATCGTGTTAATTTTCTCTATTAAAAAGATAAAAATATGTTGATATATACATGTTGAATTGAGCATAACAAGCTCAACACATTTCACTTTATTATAATTTTCTATTTGGAGCTTTTGTATATTTTCCTCTGGCAATAGATGACGGGCGTAATAAACTACCAGTCCATTTTCAACAAGGAATGTTTAAAACTCCCTATGGAATAAATGAAACTTCTCCGGTCATATTTGTTTTGAACCTCTGATGGTATGAACTGAGGAAGAGGAAGAAATTGTCTAGAACAAATCAAGTAGGAAACCTAAAGACCAGAAGGCTAATAAAAAGCCACAAGCCTAAGGATAAGTGCAAACTACTTTCTATTTTATTAAGTCCGAGTTTAAAGTTTCAACCAACACTAAAAGCAATCCTTGAATTGGCAACAAGAGTTTGTGGTGGAATAATGTGTCGCAAACCTTTACGGTGGAAATTAGGTTCACACAAAGTCTGGCCTGAAAAATATGGGATTTGTGGTGGAATCTATTCGCCACAAAGGTTGGGTGGAGAAAAATGAAATTCGAATTTGTGTCGGACTACATACCGGCTGCGGTTATCCTTATGCACCCTCCATAAATTTAAAAATGGTTTATGTGAGTTGTACTCCAAAACCATTAGATTTACTTAATGGTTTCCAGCACTCTGCATAAATCCCAACTCAATTATGCCAAAACCATTTTGTTGTGGAAATGGTTTATGTGAGTTGTACTCCAAAACCATTTATGGATTTATGCAGGGTGCATAAGGATTTCCTTATGCACCATAACCGCACCCATGATTACGTTAAATTTATAATAAATAAAGGATTATCTATTAATTTTATTATATAGTAACAAATATATATATATATATATATATATATATATATATAAGAAAATCCATTGTTTTGTGTTGACTTTTTCACTTTCAATTATACATATAAGCAAATTTGCGCCACTTCCAATTATACCTATAAGCAAATTTGCGTATAATAATATATATTATTTTGTTGGTGTCCTTCAAAAAGATGACAATTTATATTATATTTGCTATGTTGTTGGTATCACTAAAAAAGATAAGTATAGTTTGTTACAATATGAAAATGAAAAATATTTATCATCTATACCTATAATTTTAATCAAAATCAAAATAATTTTAATCATAATTTCATAAAAACTATTGTTCGTAATTAATACGCATCGCAATAAGAAGAGTGGATAGATGGACATATATAGAATGTCCGTCTGAACGCTACTAATTATAATATTTTTAATAGTATTTAACGTGGATAGTTTTAGTAAAGACAATTATTTAAATTAAATATATTAATTACATAAATACAATTATTTAAATTAAATCCATAGATATATTATTTTAATATCTTTGGCTTTTGCGTCAGCCAATATCTGACGCTAAAAGCGCATGGCATTTGCGGCATCTTGATTCCGCCACAAAGGAAAAATAAAAATAAAAAGGTTGACTTTTGCATCGGCTTTCATCTGAGAATTAGCGGCGACCTAAATCCCGCCCCAAACGTTTGCAAGGCCCGTATTTGTTTGGGACATATGTCCACCGCAAATTTTTCTTTGTGTGGACATTTTGTGCTTTGTATGGGAATTTGGAACATGTAACTCCCTTGCATTCTTGTAGCGTAATCTCATTCAAGATGGCTAGCTTTTAAATGTTGTTATATTGAATTTTTTTCATAGTCACTTGATGAGTATAAAACACGGATAGCACTTGTGTACCATAATGGTATATACCATTGCCCAATTAGAATGTGTCACATGGCACACCCTTTAAAAAAGTATATCAAATAAAACATTTATAAAGTAACATTGGTAGATGATACACTATAATTGGTCAATAATATATACTATTGGTACCTTAATGGTACACAGGTGAATCCTATAAAACACATATGTATTGTTTGGTCATGTTTTAGGGAAGAAAAATCATATGTCAATTTTTTTTTAAACGGCAAATATTATTCTCGCCGAACCTGTGCAAGATGTACTAAAAAAATCCCTGAAGACAACGACACAATTAAAAAGGAACCGTATATAGAAGGATTTCACACACCCCACCCATATTCAAAACCAGAAGGTTAACACCCAAAGGAAGGTGCACATCGCAACCTATAAAGATACACACCAAATAGTACACAATCAAAAACATACGTGACAGACAAAGTCCCAAACTGTAGCAGGTATCCTAACAAAGAAGTTGTCCAGCAAAAACCATCCCACTAACACCAAAACTGCATAACAGAGAAAAAAACTCCACCCACATATACATATTGCCTGTTACCCGCCCCCCAAAAAGCAAAACCCCCACCAACCAACATACATTCATTATCTTATGAGACAATCTTTCGGATTCCAACACCACTCATCATACAAGCAAGCCGAAGATTTCAATAGACTCTAATCATGATGTTAGGGAAAAGAGAGAAAAGCTTGAAATATTTATATTGATTTGGTAACAGAAAAAGATACAAACGAATGATAGATTCTTAAAAAAAGATTCTTCTCTTATATTTAGGATCGGAGGGAATAACTAATAAAATGACCTTGACTACCTATATGTCAACAACCTCTCAAAAGCTGGAAGGTGTTTACAACATTTTCTGTTTGAGATGATCAATACAAAAAAACCAAAATCAAAATAATTCTTGTATTGTCATGTACAAATTGTACCAATATATCCTTCCTATCATCCTTCAAAAGAAAAATACAATAAATTTGCATCTCAACAAATGTCAGTAAATGATAAGTGCCAAATTCATGTTAATTAACTACATGGCCCTTATTAACTTGTTTTGCAAGTAATCTAGGTAAAAAAAAAAAAACCAATTTAATGTAAATACCTAATAATATTTTGTATTTTTAGGCCAGTTAAGCCGTTATTCCTTATTTACCTTCATGTTTTGTAGGTTTTTGGATCAATGACCGAGAACGATAAAGAGCAAGGATTCTGAGGAAAATTAATCTTGCTAGGCGAGCCAGGAGAGAATCAGAACAGAGAGTTTAAAGCAAAATGCAAGAGCAGATTCGCTAGGCAAGCACCAATTTGCCAAGCTAATCATGGTGGTTTGATGACTTGATTGGATGAGCTATCATTTTCCTCCATCTGAAGAAAGCTCAGATTCTCTACACGAACATAACTTTGTCTATCGAATTCCCACTTATAAGAATTCTATAAATAGATATCACCACTTCTTTTCAAGGAGGAGTCATACACCATAGAAGAAGTCATAAACCAAGAAAGGGAGAGACAAAATGATCTAGGGAAGAAAGATACAACGAAGGAGAATGGGGAATCTTCTTCGGGGTTTAATCTCTTCCCTTCTTGTTTCTTATTATAAGACTATGCATAACTAATCCTCTCTATCTTTTGGATTAAGCATAGTTTCTATGACTCTTTTGTAGATACTTAATCTCGATGGTTATATATAATTTGGTTTTCGTCATATCAATGCTTCTATTCCCATTCTTAATGCTTTTCTCGACGTGCAATACGAAAAAGAACTCTAGACATAAGAAGTAGTAGACATAGACTGTATTTGTAAGGGACATAGTAGAATCATTCGTGGATATTAGTTGTGAGACCTTAGGATATGAGTTTCGATGTGCATATGATTTTGTGCATAAAGGACATGCTTCTACATATGAGTTTCGATCTGCATTTCCGTTCATAAAAATATGTACAAGAGATACTCAAACACAATCGATTTTGTTACACTTTATTCTTTTACATACTACTCATCCAAATAATTTTAGATTAATAATTAAAATTAACAATAAAAAACCTTTTTGCGTAGAACTAATAATAATATTACACAACTAATTATAGATTTCAAAGATAAATGAAATCACAAAGGTTGGAATCCCAAAAGGAGTAATCAATGGTTGAAAACTCCATACTAAAGTACTCCTCTTGTAATGAAGAGCATGAGCCAATTTTCTCACTGTCTACTGGCTCCCCCAAGTTCCACAAATTATCGGTCAACATTGCACATGGTATTGCAACATTATCTTTTTTTGAACAAAGTATTGCAACATTATCTATACTTGGTTGTGAAGAGGAAACATAATCTCTACCAACTTGATTTGAAACCGTAGTACCTAATGAGGCATTAGAATCTCTGGGAACATTACCATCTTTATTTGAAGCCAGTACTGGTTGTGCAACAAAATTATTTTTGCTTCTTGTTCAACCATGGTGAATGAGTTGAAAAAATTCGAGGTTGAGGTTTAATAACTTCATGTGTTTTCATAGTTTCCTTATGTTTCTCTTTTTCTTTCTTTTCTTTTTCTAAAGCAAGCTTCTTCCGCAAATTTGTGTGCCAATAGTTTTTCACATCATTCGCTGTTCTACCAGGAAGCCTTGCAGCAATCAATGACCATCTATATCACATGTAAATGTAAGTAATTAAATAGCTGAAATATTATCTAAACAAGAAGTATATTAAATATAAGAACTTAGATATGTTTGCATAAATATAAGAAGCATACACAAACAAATTTGAATTTTGCCTTGGAAGCTTACCTATTCCCTAGAAGTTTGTGTAACCTTAGGATCAGATCAACTTCATCCTCAGCAAAGCTTTCCCTTTTGATGTTGGGGCATAAATAATTTAACCACCTCAATCTACAACTTTTTCGGCATCTATTCAATCCTGCCAAGTGTAACAAATATTTTTACAATATATATGTAGAAATGAAATTATGCATATGATTAATTTATGATTACTTCAATAGAATATAGTAGTGCACTTTTAGATGTCACTCTTTATAAACCTAGTTCAGACCTTATATAGTTGTTCAGCTTAACTAATTATAAGCCACATACATGATATGCAGGGGTCAGGGTTCGAAAAACAAATAAAAAAAATGTTGTGTAAGCTCTAGTCACTATGCTACTTGATAAAATAAAATAAAAAAAATTATCATAAATGCATAATAAAGTTTTAAGGTAATGAAATATCCGCCTTTTTATTTTGAAAAACAAACAATTGAACACTTTTGTGTTAATATTATTTTGAATTTTTTTTTTTTGAATAATATATTATTTTAAATATTTGATAAAATTACGTGACTTTTAATAAGAAAAAAAATGCATTCCCTTTGATTTTATGTATACGCAAAAGTTATCATAAATTTTGAACTTGTTTTATGTTAATCCTCCAGTTTTCCGAGGAAAGGACTTTGGAAGTCCGGACTTCTAAAGCTCAACTATGACGTAAGTATAGCTTAGCAAGAATTGTTGCATTCACGAATTGAACTTAGATTCTCCAAAACATTTGTTCCTTGATGAAATTAATTTACCACTTGAGCACAATCACTTCATTTAAATACAATCAAAGCTAATCATATTTAATGTCATTGTTCTAAATCTATTCTTACATTAATTTGTTAATCTTGTGAGAGAGGTAAGAATTTAATAAGTAAGGATAGGTTACTAGATGTATTTTTTTATTACATGAAACTAAAATAATTATTAAAGTTTGTTCTTTTCTTAGTATTTGTCGCTCCCCTTGTAACCAAAAAAAAGTATTTGTCGCTCCCCTAATATACAATAAACCACTACTGTCAGTATTATAGGCCATACAATACAATCAATCTTCCACAGAGGTTGATAATGGAGTCTGGGAAGACGGTGTCAATATCAGTGTCAAGATCAAACAAAGCTGGTGTTAATTCTTGAGTGTTAATTCTGGAAACAATTTTAATGCTGCAATAAATGAGAATGCTACATTATTAACGTACGGCTCTATGATAAATTCTAGCAAACAAAAAATCGGTAATGGACGGAGTGAATAGATGAAATTCTGGGGTGAGGGTTATAACAATTTGAATGTGTCAGGTAGACAAGCATTTAATATTGGGGTCACCAAATAAGAAATAATGCATCAATTACATATGATCCCTAGCAGGGAGATATGAATCCGCTGGACAACAAGATAAGGAGAAGAAATGGCCCATGACTGAATGTTGAATACTCCACTTGTGCCCTCACGAGCATCTAGCATTACGACAGTACGGTCTATTTTTTAGAAGCATGCATAATTTGGAACCATTGAGACAAATAATTTAAGTTTCTTGTACTAACTTATGCATGAATCTTTGTTTTTGTTTAATTCTAATAAAGTTGAAGACTTAAAACAACTTTTCTAATAAAGTGTTATTTTTAACTTAAATTTTTTTTTGTTTGCTTGCTTAACCATTGCCTTGGAACACCGGTTAGCTCTACCCTAAAATTAATTACATTTTTTAATCTTTGTCAAATTGTCAAGGCGACTTATAATTTAAGATATATGAAGTACTGATATGAAGGTTGACGATGTTCTTAAAAATAATTGGAGTTTTACCGAATTATATGTCTTTCGGAGAACACTCATGCCTCGTCATATATAAATGTGTTGTTATAAATGAGAAATTCTTGTGAACTCTCACCCAACACATCATTCTTACACTCTAGGGTGTGGTAGTCGTGGGCCCTGTCTAAGGTTGTTGTCTTCTCTTGGCAACTGATTCTTGATAGGATCCCGACTAGGTTTAACCTCCATAGGCGTGGTGTTCCCTTGCCTGAGAGGGATCTTGGTTGTGTCTTTTTTGAGGCGCCTTCCGAATCTTCCGCGCATCTCTTTCTTGTTTGCCCTGCTATCCTCCCGGATTGGTATCAGGTCTCTAGGTAGTTGGGTTGGGTGTTTGTGAGCCCTAGGGGTATTGCACAACATTTCTTTGCTTTCACAAGCTTATGGGGGTAAGAGAGTTAGATTAGATCTTCTTTTAGTTTGGATAGAGTGAAACTTTGGCTTGGAAGTGGCTCCCGGCTAAGTGCCCTGGTAGTTCCTGCTCTTTTCATGAGTGGGAGGTGTAGCCCGTCCTTTGCTGGCATCGTTAGGGTTTTGGTGGTGGTTTTCCTTGGTTCCCGGGGGGGTTGGGTGGGGGGTTTTAGCCTCCACCTTTCTGTCCGGTTTCTGGGGTTGCTTTTTTGCTTTTGTGTTTCTGTTCGACCACCTGGTTGTTTGGTGTTGGCGGTTTCAGTTTTGTTTCTTTTCCGTGTTGTTTTTGCTGTTTTTTGATGGTGGGGTGGCTCATGGGGTTTTGTCACAGGGTTTGCTCTTTTGGTGGCATATCCCCGTCCCGAATGCAGAAAACTATTTTATGTTGATATGCCATGTTATTTTGTTTGATAATTGTCATGTTGTAAAAACTACGATTGATATTTAAATGACCAACTAAATCAATGGGCTAACAAATGTTAAAGTGAACATATTGTTGGATAATGCATTACAATATTTCTCTTGGGGTTGCAAAAAAAATCTATTTTTTCATTAAAAAAATTATTCAATGCGGGGACGGGGATGGGGCGGGGATACCCGAACCCGTCGGGGACGGGGATGAGGTTCAATTTCTCATCCCCGTTGAATATGGGTAGGCGGTAGGGTAACGAGTATGTATATGAGAATCGGGTATGGGGACGGGGAATGTAAAACTCGTCCCCACCCCGCCTCATTGTCATGCCTACTAAAGCTAATAATGATTCAAAATCTAGATTCAATTCAAACTTGGTCGAAAATTGAAAAAATTAAGAACAAGATATACTCCCTCCGTCCCTATATCTAAACACCCCCATTTGATTTTATTTTTGTCTGTAAACTCATTTTCAAATTACTAGATGCATTTATTACTTTTTTCTTAAACATGTCTCTAAAGGACAATTTAGTAATATTAGTATACAAAACAGACACATTAATTACACTGACAATTTTTCTTAAAGAAATGTGAAAAAACAAAGGGGGTTACACTAAGGGACGGAGGGAATATTAAATAAGCACAGTTCAATTGCATTAATAAAAGGACAATAATAATCGCGTGTTTCCAACAACTGAAAATATGTTCATCTTGATATCATAATTTAAGTGTTTAATTGCTCTTGGAAACTGATTACATCATCAAAGAGAAAATTTATGAGTGAAACATGCTCTTAAACAGGCAATTTTTCCTAGGGCGCATGGTCTAAAGTAGATTTATGTTGATTTCTACTTCATTCTCCATGTGTTTTTCATCCTTAATATGTGAGCTTGTGGCATAAATTCCCCAAGTTATTTGAACGTCAATAACTTCATTGCACTTGATCTCCTTGCTTCCATTACTTTCACGAGATGTCTAGGTTGGCTTAACTTCATGATCTATACCAAAAAAGACTCAAAACATCTATGGAGTTGTCTGACCGGTTATAGAAGAAAGGGAAATACAACGACCCGAAACCAAACATTTCAAATCCTTTCCCAAACCATGTGAAGCTCACTCTAAAACCTCGTCACTCTACCTCTGTTAAATCTCTCTCCAACCTCTGCCATTAATGTGATTGTGATCAAAACTCGTCATTAATGTGATTGGGATCAAAATTCGCACTCTACCTCTGTCAAATCTCCCGCTAGCCATAATGAGTTATTCCACGTAAAGAACTTCACCAAAGGAGCATACAAGATTTATCAATTTTACAACTTCCTAAAGATGCATCGATAACCCTAAAACGCCAACCAAGTCGTTCTCTGAGACGGCCTCACCTTCGGTGAGCATCGTTCCAGCGTACTGATTCATTTGGACCACCAAACACTATGATACATCTAGAACTCATGCACTAGGTCCATAAGAGGGTTCTTTCCTTCCACTGGTCTCATGTAGAGCGCGTGGAAACCTTGAAGCCACAAGTTCCCTACGGTCCTTTCATTTTCTCGGTTCCAAAAGGAAACCCGCATAACAGGTTTCAACCTCAGACACTAGTACATTGTTTGATGGGACAAACGATCCTCTTCACCGGTGGTGGGGGAAGTTTCTGTCGAAGATTGATATTGTTCGACAAAATGGCCTACTGACAAAGAATGTCAATAAATGTCTCACATCCACCACCTTAGCTCCGAAATTATTTGTTGTCGAAACATCACTTTGCAAGGCAAAATGGAAAGGCTTTAATGGTTCTATACCGAATTTGGTCACATTGATGTGAAGCTTTGTATCCCCCCATTTAAACCGATCGGCTGCAACCTGTTGAGCAACCAATCTGCCTTATGGACTCCTTCGAATCTAACGACACCACCATGTCCATACCTAGCGAAAAACTCCCCGAGCCTTACTGCGCAGATGTGTTGTTTGAAAAAGGAGATACACACTCCCTTTGCACAGCTAACACATACACCGGCAAGCCTCTCTGCTGCCAACTTGAGGAACACATATCGATCGGATGGTTAAGCTGGCACTGTCCTTATCATACGTTCTTTTAATTATGCACCTTGATCTCCAGGCTATGTATTTCCACACGCTCTTTTCCAAACGTGGCGTGATATATGTCTCATATTTCTCTTACAACAAGCATATTAAATAGCATAGTTATTTAACATGTTTACAAAGCATGTAAGTAAATGTTTCACCACCACAAAGAAAAAGTATATTAATTATAGCTTATATATGTGTTTTTATTGTATTGTTAACCCTTTCCATTAATTGATCAATTAATAATATCTCTTGGTTATTCAAAAAAAAAAAAAAAAAAAAATCGTGTGGTGGTTTTGGTGAAGGTTATAACGATAGTCTTTTTTTTTTTTTTTTTTTTGTCAAAAAAGAATACAGATAACTATGATAGTCTTATTTTAATTATGGCAAAATATTTTTTTTGACATACATCAAAGGACTTTTCAACATCTTAATGCTCTTACTTAAGTCTCAAGCTTACGTTACCAAGCTCGGCAAGGCCAAATGTTAATTGTTGTTTTTCTTATTATTAAAATTGTGTTCCTCTGTCCGATCGGATCTATATATCACTTTTTGTATTTAATATATATAATTTTACATGTAACAAAAAAAAAATATAATTTACCAACAAGCAAAAATTAAATGATTCAAGTAGTATGAAATTTCGATCCTTTAAAATAGTGGTTTAAGTTCAATCATTGGCTTTTGCGTATGAAAAAAATTCGATTCAAAGAGGAAAACTTTGTACTAATAACACGATAATAAAACATAGTACTTTTCATAATTTAATATTTCAACTTATTAAAACAAGAATAAATTACAAACAAGAAAAGGGTAAAAAGTTAAAACTTGCTGTGTGCATGTAACAACAAAGAAATCTAAAATTAAACTTATTGATAAATTTGCACCTCTTACTACATTAGATGTATGTTTGACCCTATGCAGTGGCGGCAATACCGTTAAATCTATGGCAAAATATTTTGAACTTAGATTTAACGATTTTGCTGCTACTTCACACAGAGAAATTCAAATCCTAATTTAAGATATCATCTAAAAGAGAGTCAAATTCACAAATGGTAGAATCCCAGGAGAAATCACCGACAGTACTGGGTCCTTCAGCAAGAAAGTTCTCAACATTTAATTTGGAATATTCCTCTGGTAATAGTAAAGAGCATGATCCAATTTTGTCATTGCTCACGTTCAACAAACTCTCCCACCACATGGAAGACAGTGTTGGATTTTCAAGATATGGTTGTGCAGCACTATCACCATCACCATTAATTGGTAGAATAGTATCTACTTCACTATCTTTTGCAACATTACCATCATTTGTTGAAACAGTTACTATTGGTGTCACAAAATTATTATATTTCCCATTCAACCATGGTGAATGAGATGAAAAAGTTCGAGGTTGAGGTTTAATAACTTCATGAGTTTGCATGCTTTCTTTAGGTTTCTCATTTTCTTTCTTTTCTTCTTTTCTTGAAACCATCTTCTTGCGTAAATGTGTGTGCCAATAATTCTTCACATCATTAGCTGTTCTACCCGGGAGTCTTGCAGCAATCAATGACCATCTATAAAAATATAAAAATATCATGCTTACTTACTTCATACAATTAAATTATTTTTAAAATATAGTTTTTTTTTTTTATTGACAAAATTCTTAAAATATAGTTTAAGTGGTAACATTCTCTTTTATAAAAATCGTGAAATACTATTTTATAACTTGATGTACTTAATATCAACAATGATATTAAACACCCCAACTTTTTATACATTCATTTAATACTTTATTATATCTCTAGCTTGCTCTTCTTATCACATCATCAACGACATCGCACTTTTGTTTTCTATCTTTATTTCAAGATGTATACTAAGTTATCATCTACGGTGTAAACTAAACTTTATCTATTTAATATTGACTTCCTCATATTATAAGACACTTGTCCTTTTTTATCAATATCTCTTGATCTAAGACACTTAACTAGTAGTATTAATCAAAGGTTTATTTGAAAAAAAAAAATATTAGTTCTATGTACTATCTAGTAATTTAGAATTAGTCCTTTTAAGAGATAAAAAGACACATACTTTTTTTATATAAAAAAAATAGCAAGTGAAATATTATTAATAAAGTGGCATTAATTATAGGGTTAATTAAGATTTTAGTCCTATAAATATTCACAGATTTGTTTTTAGACCTTACAAAATAAAATCACACTTTTTAGTCCCTGTGACATTTTTCTTAAGCACTTTAGGGACCAAAAATGTTGATGGAAATTTTTTACAGGGACTAAAAATGCTAATGGAAAAATTTTATAGGGACTAAAAATGCTGATGAAATTTTTATAGGGACTAAAAGATGTGATTTTATTTTGTAGAGACTAAAAAAACAAAACTGTGAATATTTATAGGGACTAAAAACTTAATTAACCCTTAATTATATATTGGTCTTTTTCACACCAATCTTCGAGAAAATTTGAATTTTTGACCCTTCAGATTACAAAACAAACTCCATGCTGCTAAGCTTACACTTTATGAACAAATAAACTTACATTTAAGGAAACATAATATTAAGAATATAATGTTAACAGCTGAATTGAATTATAAGAAAATATTTAATTAAATGATAACTTGGCCTTGGCATCATACATACCTGTTCCCTAAAAGCTTGTGTAACCTTAAAATCATATCAACTTCATCCTCAGAAAAACTCTCTCTATTGATGGTGGGGTTTAAATAATTTAACCACCTCAATCTACAACTTTTCCGGCACCTATTCAATCCTGCCAAGTACATGTAACAAGTATTTTCACATACATAAAGAAAATGAATTATAAGTTACATTGCTTCTATGTTATTATTCAGTTTAATTAATCATAAGCCAAATATACAGTACAATAAGCAACTTTCATTATATACCTGCTCTTTGTGGAACTAAATGCCATTTTCCTTCACCATACTTCTGCATACAAGCCTTGAGTAGCTTGTCTTCCTCATATGTCCATGCACCTTTTCTCACACCTCTAGTCTTACACTTCTCCATATACACTTGCTTTTGTCCACAGACAAACAAAGGCATGAGGCTTTTCTTTAGCTATATGTGCTTTAAAGGGAAGGTTGCATAGATAAGACAAAGAGAGTGATACTACTTATCATTTTCATCCAAAAAGTGCACACAATTTTGCATGTGAATATCGTTGTTACACGTCTTAAATTCATCACTACTTGTATTTTTCTATCTTTCTCTTCTTTTTTCATCCACTATCTCATTTTCATCCAATATATATTACAAGCTGTGAAAAATCTGTGAGGCTATAATACGTTCTTCGTATGCAATATATTCATTTCATTTAATGTCTTGATCCTTAGTTTTTTTCTTAGTTTAATAAGTGGTTCTTATAATATTATTTTGATTCATTTATATTTTTATTTATTAAATGTCGGAACAGTATTATGTACTCCAATATAAAATCACATATATACTACTCTCTAGATATCCTAAACAAAATGTAGTTAAAGTTGTTAGTTAATTCATACACCGTCAACTATTATAAGCAAAAAATCATTATTTTATATTCATTCAATTAATGATATATATAGTCTTTATTGTAGACCACATACATCATTTAGTGAATAATTATAAAATGTTGATTTTTGCTTATAATAATGATCTAATTGTGTAGTAGTCTAGATATGATCAATTTTGAACTGATTTGACTATAAACTCAAATTTTAGAAGATTCGGAATGAAACCGAGTTTACCAAGGGCAAAAGTTATTATGCATAAGTCATTTCCTTATGCACCCTGCATAAACACTTCACAACCATCTGATTTATTTTACATGTGTAATAATCCTAGGTCTATCAACTTTGAATTCAGGCACCAACTTTTGTTTATAATGGTGAAATCGATGAATCAGTTCAGTAATAATCCTGGAGAACGAGATTCAGTTCAGTAATGGTGAAATCGATGATTCACCGATTGAAATTGAAAAAACCATGTCTAAGATGACGTTGTTTTCTGTGGAGGATTTTCCAAAACCGCTGCTTTTGTTTGTTTACACGCGCCGGCAACGGAAGAGAAGTTCAATTGAAGTTGATTGTGAAAGGACGACGTTGAAGAGGAGGAGAATTGGGAGTAATATTGAGTTGGAGGGATTTGGGATTGATTTGAATTTGATTGGGAAAATTGATGATGGACCTGGTTTGAGAAAATGTCGAAATCAAATTGGGAATTTTTTCTGAGAATTGTGATTCTGTTGCTAAGAAATCAAAGTTGGTGCCTGAATCTGATGGTTTTGAATTTTATTTTTGATTGTCATATGCACCCTACTGGATCAAAGAAAACCATTAAGTACATCTAATGGTTTTGGAGTACAACTCACATAAATCATTTCCACAGCAAAATGGTTTTGGAGTACAACTCACAAAAACCATACCCATAGCAAAATCATTAGACAATTATTTTGGTTTCTCATAGAAGACTATCAAAACCATTAAACCATAATTATGGTTTCAGTAATAATTTCAGTGTATAACATCTTAATCATTATTTAAAACCATGTAACAATAATAATTTCATTAAAAATCATTACACAATTATCTTGGTTTCACATACAAGACTATCAAAACCATTAAACCATACTTTTGGTTTCAGTAATCCATACCCTGAAGTTTGTTTCAATTCAGCAACAACCCTTTTTGCAAAACAAGTGTATCGTATGACGACGATGGAAAATGGAAATTGATGTGGTGTGTTGTTGTTGTTGAGTGTTCCTCATTTGATGTGTTCGTGTCGGTGTCGCCGTGGACACTGGATTGTTATGCAAATGTTGACGGTTACCAAGTTAAGCATATGTATATATTGTTTTGCTAAAAGCTTAATCCAAAAATTAAAGACTTGTGCATATATGTGTTGCCATGATCACATATCAGTAAAGTGAACACGTGAATTGCAGAAATAAACTGGCCATTAATTAATGAAAATCTGGTATCGTGTCGGAGAAGATGAAGAAACAGAATTGTGGTTTCGCTTGAAGGTATATGATAAAATGGGTTGGGGTGTACGAAGCAATTATGTTGAGCTATCAGTTAATGGATTGGGATTTATGCAGGGTACATAAAGATGCCTTATGCAAGATAACCGCACCCTTTACTAAGTGGGGTGTTTTATTGAATTGAAATTTTGATGCCTTTATGGTATAAGTGTGTATGTCATGTATTTATTGTCATACCTAGCCACGTAGTTACCATACTTAGCCACAGGAATGTCCCCGTGTTTACAAATAGATCTCTTGAGAATTTGTTTTGAATTCTTTACAAAAAGTTCTTATGTCATGTATTTATTTTGATGCTTTCTTTTTTATTTTTTTGTTACAAATTTTGATGTATTTTTTAAGGGCAATGCTATCCAATGTCTTGGGCACTAGTTAAGGAACAATATAATATGTCCCATTTAATTAACCTTAATTAAATGAAAAGTTGATCAACTAAATTAAAATAGAAAATTTTTGTATTCAATACTCTTAAAAAATCAGCATCAATATACACGGGTCAATACAAGCATGGAGTGGAATATCAACTTAATTTATTTGATCATAATGTTTGTTCTTTTAATATTATACTACTATGTTTTATCTTTAGAATTGCAAATTTATTTTGGACTTTATAATTTCTTGTCTTAGTTTAATTATTTCAACAACTTTTAATAAAATAAAATAAAAACAATAAAAATTTTCACCGGAAGAAAAAAAATTCATGGAAAAGAACTGGTTTGAGGATAGGTTTTCCCTTGAATTGGTTTGAAAGAAAAAAATTATTGAAGAAAATTCACGGGAAAAAAATTGTTGATACGAAAGGAAGAAATGGATTAAAAAAAAATCAAAAAATGTTCATAAGAAAAACAAATGAAAGGAATCGCGTGTTGTGTTGTGTTTGTGTAGCTATCTTTCTAAAGAGTATTAAATGCAATGTTTTCCTATTTTAATTAAGTTGACTAATTTTTCACTGTAATTGTGGTAAATTAAATGGGACACATTAATTATATTGTTCCTTATCTCGTGCCTCGGGGGTACTGATTAGCAGCACCCTTCTTTTAATGATGTTTTATCATACTTTTTTTTTTTTTGATAAAATGTTTTATCATACTTAAAAGTTATACTTTTTAATGAAGATAATGAGAGAGGGGGAGGGAGAGAGATTTTATTTTCAATTCTTTTAAAGATGTTTTATTGATACTGTAACATAGAAATGGAAATAGAATATGATTTATAAAGAAACGGTATATTTTCTATTTTGATCATAAGTTTTTTTTTTTTTTTTTTTTATAAATTATTGTCTTTATAAATTATATATAATGAAGAGTGTCAATGCATTTTGACCTCCTAACTTTATACTAGTTACGATTTTGACTCCTATTTAAAAAACACATTTCAGCCCCCTAAGTTTTTCTCATTTTACAACTTTTAATTTTGATCATTCAAAATCAATCATTTAAGAAAGTAGAAGATCAAGAAACCAAACCCAAACCATACCTTTTTCCCTATAAATATGAAACTTGCTCAACAAAACACCCTCTTATTTTTATTGTCTTGAATGATTGATATTGAATGATAAAAAAAAAAAAAAAAAAAAAAGATGCAAAATGGAGAACCTTACAGGGTTGTCATGTAGTTTCTTTTATGGAGAAACTTAGTGTGTTTAAGCCAACAAAAAAAACTAATGTATCTTAATTATATCATATACTTAATTTTAAAAATCTCGCATTATGTATTGTATCATACTCATATATACGTATATTGGCTTCATAGCTCAAATTTATATCCACTAAACCACATTCCTCCTTAGTCTTACAAACGGTATCCCATTGAAACCAAACACATAATTAGTTTATTTGTAGAGATTTGTTATTTTTTCTTTTCATTCGACAAGTTTATATTTTAATTTTTCTTTGGCTTAATGATGTGTTTTGTCCTTGCAATTAAGTGTCATTTAAAAATTAGTCCCTGTAATCGCTAATTCTGGCAATTTACCCTTGCATTGTTTAATCATTTAAAATTTCGTCCTTTGACCAACTTAATCACCGCCAAGTCATCAAACTAGCAAAATGGCATGGAAATGGACAAAAATACCCTCGTCTTTATTATGAGAAGAAGATGAAGACAGGGGTAAAAATATCATTTCACGAATGGATGACGATGGTATTTTGTCCATTCCCATGTCATTTTGCTAATTTGATGACGTAGCAGTGATTAAGTTGGTCAAATGACGAAATTTTAAATGATTAAACAATGCAAGGGTAAATTGCCAGGATTACTGATTACAGAGACTAATTTTTAAATGGCGCCTAATTGCAAGGACGAAACACATCATTAAGCCTTTTTCTTTCACTACAAGGAACATTGCCTTTTGCCAGGGGCAAAATCCCTGTCAAAAGGACAAAAGCCCTGGCAAATGGGACATTTGTGAGGGAAAAAACGAGGGGCAGATGGCCTGGCAAAAGCGCTCATCGCAAACGCTTTGCCAGGGGCTACACCCCTGGCAGAAAAACGAGGGGCAGAACCCCTGGCAAAAGGCAACGCTTTCTCCCTGGCAGAACCCCTGGCATGTCCCCTCACTTTCGTCTGCAGCTTTCCTGCACCACTGACACGACTGACACCTCTGCGCCGGCACTGACTGAAGTGACAACAGCAAAAAACGAGGGACAAAGCGAGGGGTTTAACCCCTGGTGTTATACCCTGTTTTTGGACCTAAAAATACTGGGCCCAATTTCATTTCAAACTTTGTCGATTATCAAATTTCAACTGCACAGTTCAAATTGTCTCTGCCTCGCAGTATTTTCAATCACAATTTTACCTATGTTTTTCTTGCATAAAACCTTTCGAAATGTCTTTACTTGTCTTGTAAGTCATTCAAAAGTGTCTCTGAATCATTACATTGCTTTTTCTACAGTTTATTTCAAAATTTGCAAAAAGTCATACAGAAGGGTATTTTGGTCATTTCCTGCAGTGGGACCCATTTTCATCCTTGTGACTGTCTCTGAGTCTTTTCAGATTACTTTTAAACATTTCATCAGTAAACTTTGTTAAAATTCATTTCAAACTTACATCTGAGTCAGTGTCAAGTCAATTTGATTCAGTTTAGGTCGTTTTTAGCCCTAGGGGCATTTTGGTCATTTCACATGAAATTTTGGCATGGGGAGGTTACTTTGAAGTACCTCATTTAGGCCATTGGTTCGTTTTAGTCCGTTTTGTCAATTTTATTTTTGTTTCGCTTTACGTTTGGTCAAATTACGTTTTTTATTCAATTTCATTTTTAATTGCATTTTGGTCCCTCAATTGAGGTCCCAAAGTTGCATTTTTAGTCCAGAATTTTCTTTTTTTTACATTTCAGTCCTTTTTTGGTCAATTACAGTTTAGTCCTTAAGTGTTGTTTTTTGCAGAAAAGTCCATTTTTTGTACAAGGCCGTGTCACTCTTTTTTTTCAGGTCCAGGTGTCACTTTCTCATTTGTTCAGAGGCACACATGTCATGCTATAAAAGGTGCACAGTGCCACACACGCCAACTCATAAACACAAATAAAAGTTTCTTTTTCTCAGCAACTGAATCAAAAACAGAAAAATTTCTCAGATTCATCAAGAACACCAAGAACAAAACCCTAACCGTTTCCAGAAAGTCACAAATTCATCAAGTTTCAGTGTTTTTCGTATCAATTCTCAGAGATTCGTATGAATCTTCATCACTGAATTGATTGATTCTCTGCAATTCCAAACGCGAGCTCGCATCAAAGCAAGCTCAAGCGTTGATCACAGAGAGCCTCTCGCAAAAAAAAAATCAAAGAAGCAAGTTCAAACGTATAATCAGAGAAAGAATCGGAGAAGATGAAGAAACCAAGCCAGTAAACCGATTTATTTTCGGTCCAGAGAGAATCAAAGAACGTTCAAGTTTTCCAAAGATTTTCTCCTTCAAGAATCTCAACCAAATTCAGGTAAAACTCATTTTTCTCTCTTTAAAAAGTATAATCACTGTTAAACCTGCAAACAAGATCCAAAAAAATTTCCAGAATCATAAAGAAAATCATAACCGTAAACACCAAAACACAAATCCATAAGGATCCAAGTTTTGTAAGCAAGAACAAGCATCAGAGAAGTAACAAATACGAGACGATGTAGATCCTTAAGAGTATTGAACGCACGCGTTCAAAACCCTAAAAAAAAAAATCATTTCAAAACCGTTTGGAAATTCTCCGATCTACGTCGTTTCAAGCTTTATTTGTGAAAATCAAGGTCAGATTCGTGTTTAGGGTTTAAAGGCGAACAAGAAAAGTGTAAAAAATTGGAATTCTGGGTGATTTGCTCGTCGGAACCCTAACTTCTCACCGGAGAAGATGAAGTTTCCGGTGGAACCTTCATCTTCTCCGGCCAACAACCACCGGAGAGAGGTGAGCTGAGAGAGTTTAGAGAGAGAGGCTCTGAACTTAGAGAGAGAAAGAGAGTTTACAAATGGAAAAAACCGGTGCCATGCCTTATAAATAAGCTAGTGAACCGGACCGGTCCAAGACCGGTCCAGTCCCTTTGTTCCTGGCCGTTTGATCTAGGGTTTCAGAACCCTGGATCAATCGTACGTCCCCTGTGCATCCGGATCTTTTGAGTGTGGGCTTTGGTCTGGGCTTAGTTTTTCTGTACGTTTTTTGCTATTTCCTTGCTATTTGCACTGCCTGTCTTTGCTACCTGCACCTATGTCTTGATTAAAATTGTGATAAAATTCCTAGAAAAATTATCACATGTTTCTTGATATTTTCTTAGTGTTTTTATGACATTTTTGAACATTAAGGATCTATGAAATTTTTGTATAATTAATTCATAGCATTTTAATTCTCTTTGAATTATTTGTTATGGATTCTTCTTCACACATTTGTCCTTGATGTGAGAATATGTGATAAAAGCTACTTGATATGATAATATGAGAGATTTGTGCTTATAATTTCATGTTGATTTGCTGTTTTGATTTGGTTTATAAGTTCTTGATTTTATGAACAATATATGCATATTTTGAAAGATATGAAATGCCAAGTTTATTCTAGAAAATATGGCATGAAACCATGCTTGCATATTTCCAATAATTCCATGCTATAACTTGAGATAAAGAAAACTCTTTCAAAATTTGTTAGAGCATGAGAATTAGAGGCCAAGAATGCTTTAGGTTTCATACCTAAGTTTTTAGGGTTTAATGTCATTTTGTTAACTTTTTGTGCCATCTTGCATGCTTTTATTTCTTAGTACTTGTTATGTTTTTTTCTTTTCACTAACAAGTTTATTTCCATGTTTCATGCATCTCATTTAGCATTCCATCCACCTTCTTTAGTCTAGCATTTATTTTTGCAAGTTTTAATTCATTTTAGAGATGTAATTTACCATTGGTTTGTAGCTTGGCAAAGAGGCCATAGAATGTATTTAGGAAATGTTGTAATATGGACTATGGACACTATGACGCACCGACACGCACACACTCACCTTAGATGTATGCATAGGATTGTATGGTTAAATAAGCGTTTAGGTTTTAAACACTTAGAGAAAATCCATCTTTTTTCAAAAAAAACAATTGAACTTCACTTCAAGAATTTTCATAATAAATATGAAGTCAACACTTCATTTTTTCCCTTTCTTTTTTTCTTAAGGAAAATTCAATTCATCTTAACCATTTAGACTTTCTTTCTAATCACTAAACAAACCCCCACTTTTTCATACTCTAATGCTCATGAAGCCTCTCAATCCCCTTCTTCAAATCATTTTCAAAATTTAAAATCAAACAATTAAAACAAAAACAAGTTTTTTAGCAAGAACTACGAACGGTTTTGATCCCTTAAAAGGGTACGTAGGCAATGAGTCAAAACTCATCCAAGCCGAAATAAAAAATCAAAGTCTTGCAACTTCTCCCCCCATTCTTAACTAAATAAACCTCCCATTTTCAAAAGTAAGTAAAAATAAGCGTGAATATAGACTTAGGATAACGGCTCCTATAGAGGACTATAGTTACTCCGGGTGCCTAACACCTTCCCGTAGTAAAACCGACCCCCGAATCCGGAAACTCAAGGGTTTTTCTCCTTTTACCCTTCCCAAGAAAAAAGAGGGATATCAACGGTCAAAAGGTTCAAGTCCAATTAATGGCTTGGCACCCAAAAACCATGATAACAGAAATGGCGACTTCACTGGGGACCCTTTTTTAGCGGGTCGCGCCTAGTTTTCCTTAGTTTATATTTACGCTTTGTTTTATTGCTTACATATGTGAATACTTGTTTACTTTCATTTGACGTGTGGGGTGAGAATATCAAAAGTCCTATACCCGGGCTGAGTGAACTTATGTTTAGGTAGAGATATAATCGACAATTCGATCCGGGGGTTGCCTCGTGTATTGGATTATGCGATCAATCTCACATAGCTGAGGCATTTTGAAGGTGATATTGTCGGCGTGTGTTGTCATGCTTAGGCACTTCACTTTCAATTGTTCGACGAAGCTATGAACCGTAGTTACCAAACCCATCCTAGCCTTTTTAGGACGTAGTGCGGTGGCTAAATTGAGTGTTGTCTCAAACTTTAGTCGTCACGCGATACTACACTCAAACTAGACCTTCTCACAAATAATCATGGAACGGGTGTCGTCCTGTACTACCATGATATATGTGAGAGAGGTTGCAGTTTGGGAACTGTGTTAGAACCTTGGTTACTACTATCCAAAGCCTTAGTTCACCGGACGCCGTGTCCATCCGTGGCCCTGTTACTTTGAATCTCAATCCACCTTGTTCTTTGTAACTAAACAAAAACAACCATGCATACATGCATTCATGCATAAGTTTTTTTTTTCACGCATACATCGAAGATTTTTTTAGACAGATCGAAACATTGTAAGACATCGCAGGTGTGAACTTGTATTCATAAGTTTACCGTTGTAAAACCTTATTTTGCTTGTTTAACAGTGTTTACAATGTTTCGAATTTGTTTAAAAAGTCCTTCGATGACATTAAAAAGAGTCGTTTTTGCATTTGCATCTGCATATCATGCATCATATGCATCATACATCGGTCACAAAGGCTTCCAATTGCTCACTACTTCCTGGTTCCTCTGCCACAGTTTGAAAAGTGGCTCGTGCTCAGAAGGTCTACGAACCTGATAGAATCGATCGAACCAGAGAGTACAGAAGAAGGAAAAAGGCTATGGAAGAAGAGAACGCTCAGCTCCGTACCGAGTTAGCCACTCTAAGGGAGGAATTGGCTAAAGCTAATGATGTCATGACTGCTCTGCTAGCCGCTCAAGAACAATCAGCTACGGCTATCCCTATAGCCACAGCTGCACCGGTGACTACAAGCGTGCTCCCAACCACATCTGCAGACGCTCGCTTTGCTATGACAGCTGGGTTTCCGTATGGGCTTCCACCGTTCTTCACTCCCAGTACTGCAGCTGGCGTTTCTGGTACTGTCAATAATGGCCAGATTCCTGGGAAGAACCATGTCTCTGTCAATACCACCTTGCCTCAGACAACGGCCACTCTGGATCGATTGAGCTATCGGGGAACTCCCTTGGGAATGAGCACCTTTCTGGTTAAAGCCTTCGACGGATCCCGTAAGAACATTCTTGGGGAGATAGATCTGCCAATAACTATCTGTCCCGAAACCTTTCTGATCACGTTCCAGGTCATGGACATCAATGCTGCTCAGCTACCTCCGTCGTACACGTATGCGCAATACTCTCAGCATCCCTTCTTTCCACCATTCTATCATCAGTATCCTTTGCCATCGGGTCAACCTCAGGTACCCGTTAATGCCGTCGTCCAGCGAATGCAACAACAGCCTCCAGCTCAACAACGACAGCAGCAACAGGCTAGACCTACCTTTCCTCTGATACCAATGTTATATGCTGAATTACTCCCGACTCTACTTCTCAAAGGGCACTGCACAACCAGACAGGGCAAGCCTCCACCTGATCCATCGCCTCCCAAGTTCCGTTCGGACCTCAAGTGTGATTTCCATCAAGGTGCTCTGGGTCATGATGTCGAAGGATGCTATGCTTTGAAACACATTGTGAAGAAGCTCATTAACCAAGGAAAGTTGACTTTTGAGAACAACGTCCCTCATGTCCTCGACAACCCTCTTCCAAATCACGCTGCTGTGAACATGATTGAGGTATATGAGGAAGCTCCCGGACTTGACATCCGTAATGTTACAACTCCTCTGGTGCCACTACACATCAAGTTATGCCAAGCCTCTCTGTTTGACCATGACCATGCCAATTGCCAAGAATGATTCTGTAATCCTTTGGGTTGTTGCGTTGTTCAAAATGACATCCAGAGCTTGATGAACAACAATCATTTGACTGTCAGCGACGTCTGTGTGATTGTGCCAGTCTTTCATGATCCGCCCGTCAAGAGCGTGCCTTCAAAAGAGAATGTTGAGCCTCTAGTGATAAGGCTGCCCGGACCAGTACCTTATACTTCTACAAAGGCTATTCCTTACAAGTACAATGCCACATGAATCTTCTATAGTGCTGGGTTTGCCAATGCAATTACTGAAAAGACGACTGGATTTGATCCTAGGCCTATGTTTGTTATACCAGGAGGCATTGCGAGAAATTGTGATGCCATCAACATTCATTCAATCATGCATGTTTCCGAATAATGTGTCTTGTTGCTTAAGTGTTTTGTTTTTCAAAATAACCATCCTCTCGCTCTGCCCGAAGCGAAAGTGATATTTCTGGAAGGGCGTGTTTGTTTCGGCATCGCCGTTATTAACAAAAATCGTCGTTTCTTTCACGACTTTTATTTTTTTAGTGTTTTTTTTTTCTTTTTTTCTTGGAAATAATGGTAATACCAGAAAAAACCAAAACATCTTTATTTTTCTTATCAATTTCAAAGAACTGCATAAAAGAAAAAAAAAACCCTTTTCTAAAATCATTCAACCATTCTATGCAGTTTGAACCATAATAAACCCGTTGAACACAGTAATCCTACGGTTCCTTCAAATTTTGAATTCCCTGTGTATAAAGCCGAAGATGAAGAGGATGATGATATACCATATGAGATCACTCGACTGCTTGAGCAAGAATCAGCCTATTGTATGGAACGATGAATGCCGGAAGCTTTTGATAGCATCAAGAATTACCTGCTGGAACCACCTATCCTTGTCCCTCCCGTGGAAGGAAGGCCTTTGATTTTGTATTTGTCAGTGTTTGATGAATCTGTGGGATGCGTGCTTGGTCAACAAGATGAGACTGGAAAGAAAGAACATGCTATCTACTATCTGAGCAAGAAGTTCACCGATTGTGAAACTCGGTATACAATGCTTGAGAAGACTTGTTGTGCTCTAGCTTGGGCTGCCAAACGCCTGCGTCATTATTTGGTGAATCATACAACTTGGTTGATATCCAGAATGGATCCGATAAAGTATATCTTTGAGAAAGCTGCTGTTACTGGGAAGATTGCACGCTGGCAGATGCTTTTGTCTGAATACGATATTGTGTTCAAAACTCAAAAGGCAATCAAAGGTAGCATTCTTGCCGATCATCTTGCTTACCAACCTCTTGATGATTACCAACCAATTGAGTTCGATTTCCCCGATGAAGAGATCATGTATTTGAAATCAAAAGACTGCGAAGAACCGTTGATTGGTGAAGGTCCAGATCCCAATAGCAAGTGGGGTTTAGTCTTTGATGGTGCTGTCAATGCTTATGGTAAAGGAATTGGGGCAGTCATTGTATCCCCAGGGGCATCACATTCCTTTTACCGCCCGAATTCTGTTCGAATGTACCAACAACATGGCTGAGTATGAAGCATGTATCTTTGGGATCGAGGAAGCAATTGACATGAGAATCAAACACCTCGACATCTATGGAGATTCCGCGCTCGTCATCAATCAGATAAAGGGTGAATGGGAGACCCACCATGCTAAGTTGATTCCTTATCGTGATTATGCGAGACGTTTGCTGACATATTTTACAAAGGTTGAGCTGCACCATATTCCTCGTGATGAGAACCAAATGGCTGATGCTCTTGCTACTCTATCCTCCATGTTTCGAGTAAACCATTGGAATGATGTGCCAATAATCAAAGTGCAACGCCTTGAAAGACCTTCACATGTGTTTGCTATTGGGGATGTGATCGATCAGGCTGGTGAAAATGTGGTTGACTATAGACCCTGGTACTATGACATCAAGCAGTTCTTGCTGAGCCGTGAGTATCCGCCGGGTGCTTCCAAACAAGACAAGAAGACCTTGAGAAGATTGGTCAGTAGATTCCTGTTAGATGGAGAGATTCTGTACAAGAGAAACTATGACATGGTATTGTTAAGATGTGTTGATGAACATGAAGCAGAGCAGTTAATGCATGATGTACATGACGGTACCTTCGGGACCCATGCTACAGGGCATACTATGTCAAGAAAGTTGTTACGAGCAGGTTATTACTGGATGGCTATGGAGCATGATTGCTACCAGTACGCCAGAAAATGCCACAAATGTCAAATCTATGCTGATAAGATCCATGTGCCTCCGCATGCTCTCAATGTTATTTCATCCCCATGGCCGTTCTCAATGTGGGGCATCGACATGATTGGAAGAATTGAACCGAAGGCTTCAAATGGTCATCGTTTCATCTTAGTGGCAATTGACTACTTCACCAAGTGGGTTGAAGCAGCATCTTATACCAATGTGACCAAGCAAGTGGTAGCTAAGTTCATCAAGAACAACATCATATGTCGATATGGTGTTCCCAGCAAGATTATTACCGACAATGGTACCAACCTGAACAACAATGTGGTGCAAGCTCTTTGTGAAGAATTCAAAATTGAGCATCATAACTCTTCTCCCTATAGACCTCAGATGAATGGTGCAGTTGAGGCCGCCAACAAGAATATCAAGAGAATTGTCCAGAAGATGGTAACCACTTACAAGGACTGGCATGAGATGTTACCCTATGCTCTGCATGGCTACCGTACTACTGTGCGCAGTTCAACCGGGGCAACCCCTTTCTCTCTTGTATATGGTATGGAAGCAGTTCTTCCTTTGGAAGTGGAGATCCCGTCCCTCCGTGTGATCATGGAAGCAAAGTTATCTGAGGCTGAATGGTGCCAAAGCCGGTATGATCAGTTGAATTTGATTGAGGAAAAACGTATGGATGCCATGGCTCGTGGACATTCATATCAAGCCAGAATGAAGACTGCTTTTGACAAGAAAGTCAATCCTCGAGAATTCAAGGTAGGGGAACTTGTTTTGAAAAGGAGGATAAGCCAGCAACCCGACCCAAGGGGCAAGTGGACGCCTAACTATGAAGGTCCTTATGTTGTCAAGAAGGCCTTCTCCGGTGGTGCTTTAATCCTTACACACATGGATGGTGTAGAACTTCCAAATCCAGTGAATGCTGATATAGTCAAGAAATACTTTGCCTAGAAATATGAAAAGAACAGCGTGGTAGGTCGAAAACCCGAAAGGGCGGCCTAGGCAAAAATGCGCTTCCCGGTGGATCGAAAACCCGAAAGGGCGGTCCAGGCAAAAATAAGGGACAAAAAACAAATATGAAAAAGCTCGCTGAGATTGTTCGCAACTCAGGCAAAAATGAGCGTCTCGATGAATCGAAAACCCGGAAGGGCGGTTCATGCAAAAATGAGATTGAAGCAAAAGGCAAGTAACTATATCTGGCTAACCACCGTCCCCTTGGGGCATCTGCAGCTGTTAATGACCATCTTCATCAAAAGCTCCTACACTTGCGAATTCAAAGTTTCCAGGAAATGTAATGATTACTGTGTTCAATGTACCACCAACCAATAAAATTACCATTTTCCAAGCTTTGTGAATCCGTGGAGTCATGCCTTTGGCTGACCACCACTCTTATACATCAATTTGAGCCTTTGCTTTTGTTTGAAAACTCTATTTTTTTTCCACTTTCAAAGCTATATACAAAACATTTTCTTTCTATTTTGATAATGACAATGCTTGAAACAAACATTTTGAAAATTGAAAACTTTTTGTCTATTTTGAAAAGCAAACCTGAGCAACAGGGTACATTCAAATGAAACATGCATGAGCGAGAGTATGTTGATGTCTATTTCAATATATGTTACAAGCAGGTTCTCCTCCGGGATAGTCTGTGGTCAATGGCAAGAATGAAAAAACAGAATGAAAATGCATGAAAATAAATGAGCTCGCTAAGTTGAAAACCCGAAAGGGCGGCTTAGGCAAAAATGAGCACCCCGCTGGATTGACAACCCGAAAGGGCAGTTCAGGCAAAAATGGGGCATTGAAAAGAATTTATCTCCCCGGTGGATCGAAAACCCGAGAGGGCGATCCAGGCAAAAATGGGATGCAAAAAAATAAAAATGAGAATATAACATGCAAAAAGCATTGACCACAGATGCAATGTCTACAACATGCCCAGCACAACGGCATTTTCCCCAGTCAGGTCTTCCAAGATTCTATCTCCAGCAAGTTGCATATCTACCTGCCCTCAGCCTAGGTCCCGATACGTCTCCCAACGACGTCATCTCCAAAGAGGATTTCCAAGAATGTGTAATATAGCACGAGCCACTACGTGCCCAATACTCTAACGTCTTGTCTTCCCCGTGAAGTCGTGCCTACAAACTGCCAACAGTCATGCATTACAAGCATTCATACATGCATAATCATGCATATTACGTGCCCATGCATTTAATGAAACTGTTATATCATCCATACATATTGCATTTCCAATATCAATATCAGTCTCAATTCAAAACTCATGACAGGTCCTTTGTCAAAACCTTGTGAGCCAATAATATCGGTCAATTTCTACCTTTCAAATCAAATCGACGTCAAGTCAATCTCAATCTATATTTGGTCAAATAAAAACCAATCCCCAGTGAATATGTTTCTGTTCGGTCAAGTGGCTAGTTCAAGTCCAAGAACAGCTTGTACCTATCAATTTGCTTATGTTGTCGGTCGAGTGCCCAGCTCAATCCAAGAGCAGCTTGTACCTGTCTATCTGTTTCTGTCCGGTGGAGTAACCAGTTCGCGTCCAAGAACAAGCTCGCACCTGTCTATTTGCCTTGCTTTCAGTCGAGTAACTAGTTCGAATCCTTAAGAACAACTCGTACTTGCCAATTTTCTCTTTTTCCCAGTCGAGTCACCAGTTCGAATCCATAAGAACAACTCGCACTTTCCAATATCCCCAAGTGAGTCACCAGTTCGAATCCATAAGAACAACTCATGTTTGTCCAGTAACCTCTATCCCCTGCGAAGTGACCAGTTCGAATCCATAAGAACAACTCGCAGTTGTCTGTTTGTTTCATCCCCGGTCAAGTGGCTAGTTTGAATCCAAGAACAGCTTGTACCTGTCCAACTTGTTTCTAGTTTCCCGTTGCTCTGCTATTCACTATCTTTGTCAATGTCTACCAATCCCGCAATGGATACGACATATTTTGTTAATTCCCATCCCCATGAGGTCTTGCATTCATAATCCAAATGATGCATGGCATGCATATTATTTGAAAATGGGTAGGCGTATTTTTACGTCCAAACACAGTGCAAATGCTAATATTTAAGTATCTTCGTCCTGTCAAGCCAAAGACTCCGTCTCTTGACTCTCCAGACAAAGAAACTTAAATAGGGGCAGCTGTTATACCCTGTTTTTGGACCTAAAAATACTGGGCCCAATTTCATTTCAAACTTTGTCGATTATCAAATTTCAACTGCACAGTTCAAATTGTCTCTGCCTCGCAGTATTTTCAATCACAATTTTACCTATGTTTTTCTTGCATAAAACCTTTCGAAATGTCTTTACTTGTCTTGTAAGTCATTCAAAAGTGTCTCTGAATCATTACATTGCTTTTTCTACAGTTTATTTCAAAATTTGCAAAAAGTCATACAGAAGGGTATTTTGGTCATTTCCTGCAGTGGGACCCATTTTCATCCTTGTGACTGTCTCTGAGTCTTTTCAGATTACTTTTAAACATTTCATCAGTAAACTTTGTTAAAATTCATTTCAAACTTACATCTGAGTCAGTGTCAAGTCAATTTGATTCAGTTTAGGTCGTTTTTAGCCCTAGGGGCATTTTGGTCATTTCACATGAAATTTTGGCATGGGGAGGTTACTTTGAAGTACCTCATTTAGGCCATTGGTTCGTTTTAGTCCGTTTTGTCAATTTTATTTTTGTTTCGCTTTACGTTTGGTCAAATTACGTTTTTTATTCAATTTCATTTTTAATTGCATTTTGGTCCCTCAATTGAGGTCCCAAAGTTGCATTTTTAGTCCAGAATTTTCTTTTTTTTACATTTCAGTCCTTTTTTGGTCAATTACAGTTTAGTCCTTAAGTGTTGTTTTTTGCAGAAAAGTCCATTTTTTGTACAAGGCCGTGTCACTCTTTTTTTTCAGGTCCAGGTGTCACTTTCTCATTTGTTCAGAGGCACACATGTCATGCTATAAAAGGTGCACAGTGCCACACACGCCAACTCATAAACACAAATAAAAGTTTCTTTTTCTCAGCAACTGAATCAAAAACAGAAAAATTTCTCAGATTCATCAAGAACACCAAGAACAAAACCCTAACCGTTTCCAGAAAGTCACAAATTCATCAAGTTTCAGTGTTTTTCGTATCAATTCTCAGAGATTCGTATGAATCTTCATCACTGAATTGATTGATTCTCTGCAATTCCAAACGCGAGCTCGCATCAAAGCAAGCTCAAGCGTTGATCACAGAGAGCCTCTCGCAAAAAAAAAAATCAAAGAAGCAAGTTCAAACGTATAATCAGAGAAAGAATCGGAGAAGATGAAGAAACCAAGCCAGTAAACCGATTTATTTTCGGTCCAGAGAGAATCAAAGAACGTTCAAGTTTTCCAAAGATTTTCTCCTTCAAGAATCTCAACCAAATTCAGGTAAAACTCATTTTTCTCTCTTTAAAAAGTATAATCACTGTTAAACCTGCAAACAAGATCCAAAAAAAATTTCCAGAATCATAAAGAAAATCATAACCGTAAACACCAAAACACAAATCCATAAGGATCCAAGTTTTGTAAGCAAGAACAAGCATCAGAGAAGTAACAAATACGAGACGATGTAGATCCTTAAGAGTATTGAACGCACGCGTTCAAAACCCTAAAAAAAAAAATCATTTCAAAACCGTTTGGAAATTCTCCGATCTACGTCGTTTCAAGCTTTATTTGTGAAAATCAAGGTCAGATTCGTGTTTAGGGTTTAAAGGCGAACAAGAAAAGTGTAAAAAATTGGAATTCTGGGTGATTTGCTCGTCGGAACCCTAACTTCTCACCGGAGAAGATGAAGTTTCCGGTGGAACCTTCATCTTCTCCGGCCAACAACCACCGGAGAGAGGTGAGCTGAGAGAGTTTAGAGAGAGAGGCTCTGAACTTAGAGAGAGAAAGAGAGTTTACAAATGGAAAAAACCGGTGCCATGCCTTATAAATAAGCTAGTGAACCGGACCGGTCCAAGACCGGTCCAGTCCCTTTGTTCCTGGCCGTTTGATCTAGGGTTTCAGAACCCTGGATCAATCGTACGTCCCTGTGCATCCGGATCTTTTGAGTGTGGGCTTTGGTCTGGGCTTAGTTTTTCTGTACGTTTTTTGCTATTTCCTTGCTATTTGCACTGCCTGTCTTTGCTACCTGCACCTATGTCTTGATTAAAATTGTGATAAAATTCCTAGAAAAATTATCACATGTTTCTTGATATTTTCTTAGTGTTTTTATGACATTTTTGAACATTAAGGATCTATGAAATTTTTGTATAATTAATTCATAGCATTTTAATTCTCTTTGAATTATTTGTTATGGATTCTTCTTCACACATTTGTCCTTGATGTGAGAATATGTGATAAAAGCTACTTGATATGATAATATGAGAGATTTGTGCTTATAATTTCATGTTGATTTGCTGTTTTGATTTGGTTTATAAGTTCTTGATTTTATGAACAATATATGCATATTTTGAAAGATATGAAATGCCAAGTTTATTCTAGAAAATATGGCATGAAACCATGCTTGCATATTTCCAATAATTCCATGCTATAACTTGAGATAAAGAAAACTCTTTCAAAATTTGTTAGAGCATGAGAATTAGAGGCCAAGAATGCTTTAGGTTTCATACCTAAGTTTTTAGGGTTTAATGTCATTTTGTTAACTTTTTGTGCCATCTTGCATGCTTTTATTTCTTAGTACTTGTTATGTTTTTTTCTTTTCACTAACAAGTTTATTTCCATGTTTCATGCATCTCATTTAGCATTCCATCCACCTTCTTTAGTCTAGCATTTATTTTTGCAAGTTTTAATTCATTTTAGAGATGTAATTTACCATTGGTTTGTAGCTTGGCAAAGAGGCCATAGAATGTATTTAGGAAATGTTGTAATATGGACTATGGACACTATGACGCACCGACACGCACACACTCACCTTAGATGTATGCATAGGATTGTATGGTTAAATAAGCGTTTAGGTTTTAAACACTTAGAGAAAATCCATCTTTTTTCAAAAAAAACAATTGAACTTCACTTCAAGAATTTTCATAATAAATATGAAGTCAACACTTCATTTTTTCCCTTTCTTTTTTTCTTAAGGAAAATTCAATTCATCTTAACCATTTAGACTTTCTTTCTAATCACTAAACAAACCCCCACTTTTTCATACTCTAATGCTCATGAAGCCTCTCAATCCCCTTCTTCAAATCATTTTCAAAATTTAAAATCAAACAATTAAAACAAAAACAAGTTTTTTAGCAAGAACTACGAACGGTTTTGATCCCTTAAAAGGGTACGTAGGCAATGAGTCAAAACTCATCCAAGCCGAAATAAAAAATCAAAGTCTTGCAACTTCTCCCCCCATTCTTAACTAAATAAACCTCCCATTTTCAAAAGTAAGTAAAAATAAGCGTGAATATAGACTTAGGATAACGGCTCCTATAGAGGACTATAGTTACTCCGGGTGCCTAACACCTTCCCGTAGTAAAACCGACCCCCGAATCCGGAAACTCAAGGGTTTTTCTCCTTTTACCCTTCCCAAGAAAAAAGAGGGATATCAACGGTCAAAAGGTTCAAGTCCAATTAATGGCTTGGCACCCAAAAACCATGATAACACCTGGCAAATGTCCATATTTTTTTTTAAAAAAATATTATTTTAATGAAAACGTTTTTTTTTTATTAATTAATAAAATATATTTAAATTAATTTAAAAATCGTTTTTTTTTAATTGTTTTTTGTAATACAATTAAATGGTTAAAAAATCAATTTAATTAAAAAATATATATTTAAAAAATTAATTTTTTTTAAAACACAATTAAATGCATATCAATAAAGTTTAATCACACAAACACTAATAAATCTAATTAAAATGCATGAAATAGAAAGTGTACTTAATAATATTACAAACCGTGCAGGAAAATAAATATTGTGCCGGGAAGCATGGAAAACCTCCCAAAATCATACAAACCATAATATAATAGTAAAGAAAACACACAACAAGCATCATAAGCATCAATCATCCATCTCGAGGTCGTCGACATCATCATCCTCTTCGCCCTCACCATACACTTCATAGGGGTCATCCGCATCATCATCACACACTGGAGGAGCCCTCACACTCTCTCGGCTTCCACTCTGCTGCCCAACACCTTGCTCATTCATATTCCAGCCTTGCTCTTGCCTAAATGTGTCCAACTGAGAGTCTAGGAATTCTCGTTGCTTCCTAACCACCTCATGGATCAGGTCCTGCTGGGTTTGCATATGGGCAGCAAGCTGTTCTTGAGTCAACCTAGTGATCAGATCCCGCATTTCTGGAGTGAGCTCAGGTTGCCGAGAAGAGCCCTCCCCAGCATTAAGGGTCAACTTTAGAGTGGTAGCAACACCCTTGCGGTAGTTTCCAGCTAGGTTTCCTGCACCGTACAATCGCCCCTTCTTCTTCTCACCAGCAACTTTCGTCCATGCACGAAGTGTGAGAGCTTCATCAACAGAGCATCCACGGGAGAGCGCCTCCGATAGCTGACGATCATACTCCTCCTAAAATAAATAAGAATAAAAGTAGAAAAAGATAAATAAACATTAACAAAAAATTATAACCACTAATAAAATTAATTAAAATAGACTTAGGTAACAATTACCTGGCATATCTTGGAGCGATCATCAACATACTGGCCTGATCGATATGTGTGGGTCTTCTTGTGGAGCTCATTTATGTATGGCTCCCTACCCAGCTTCTTTGCCTAATTGACAAGAAACACAATTATTAATTAGTTAGTAAAACATTAAACTACATTTAACCACAAAATATTTAAAAACATACATTCTATAAAATTAATTAACAGAGTTATTATTTTTAATTACCAGTCGACGGGCATGCTCTGCTGTGCTTATGCAGCCTCCCGTGTGGATGCATCCCCCTTTCTCTGATGCTCTGTTCTTCTTTGCCTTCTCTGATTTCGCCTTAAACTCTGGACTCCCCCAATAGTCCACCAACTGCCTCATAAGTGGCTCCCCGATCCAGTAGGGCCTCTTTCCAGCAGTTTCGTGACGAAGTCGGACATGTCGCAACATGTCGGAGAGGCGGGCAGAAGCTCTAATGTGAAAGTTCCTCCTTATCTGAGCATAGTACCTGGGGTTCCAGGTACACTTCATCTGCATATTTGTTAACATATTTTAGGAAATTAGTAAATTATAACATATGTGCAGATAAGTTAAAATATATTATGATAGGTATTAATGTTACCTCAAAAAGACCAAACCATGCATCCTTTTCATCATCTGGGATATCACCATAAGTCTTCCAAAATCCATGAAACCTTCCCTGGATGATGTCTCTAATGGCACTGGCGGCTGGCTTGCAGGGCATGAAACTACAAACAATAAAAACTCATATAGTTAAACATTACATAAATTTATAACAATATACATATTGAACAAAAATACATAAAGACTTACGAGTTCCTGCTAGGCACAATGATGTAACGCTCTTGTTCATCTTGCGGATAATCTGCCATCTCCTCATCATCATCATCAGCACCCTGTTGGGGTTGGGGTTGGGGTTGGGGTTGGGGCGGGGGTTGTTGATGTTGGGGTGGCGGGGGTTGTTGATGTTGAGGGATCATAAAGCCGGTCTGCCCATGAGGAAATGATGGTGGAGGAGGCAACTGGTAACCTGTAGGGAGGATAAAACCAACAGGTGCATAGGCACTAGCTTGGGATGACCCAGTCGATCCCTGGCTAGAAGAAGAAGGTTGTCTGGGAAAGGGAGTCAGTGTGGCAAGTGTGGCTGGATCCGCAATGTGTGTTGTGAACCGCCTCCTGGGGTCCTTGCTCTTGCCTTTCTCTTTTTGTTTCGGAGGCATTGTGAATCTGTTAAATAACAAAAAAAGTTATATTGTAAAGGACTCAAATATATATACATCATTAAATAAGCGATATCTTCATTCAAACTCAAATGTATTCAAGATTACAATAAATTCAAATTCAATCATTACAAGGGTGGATAACAATATACTTCAAGTGTTGTTATCAGACGCATAGTTATATTCATCTACATCACCATCATCAACTTGATTGTCTTGCTGGTCCCCTTCATTATTATCATCAACAACGTCTTCATTCTCATCTTCAACTTCATCACGCATCTCCAAAATAGAAGGATCAACCTGATCCCCTTCAACGTGAGAGTCTTGCCAACTTGTCACTTGATCTACTTCAATTATCTCATTTACATGTGTCATATCATCGGCTTGGTAAGCAACTTCTTCGTTTGGTTCTTCAGTCTCGATGCGGCCCCTCGGTTTTGTTTTGATTGCAACAGACCAACCTCGTTTGCGTGGTAGAGTTGGGGGATAAGGAACATAGTACACTTGCCTAACATTGTGTGCCATGATAATTCGACTTATGAGATAAAAGCCACACACACATAGATAGCTTAGAGTGCGAAGACCCTTCATACAAAGGTGTATTACTTTCACTCAACAATCGGTAAAATCTTTGCGCCTTCTCATTCGGGGGTTGTTCCTCTTCATCATCTTCAACATCTTCACCGTAAGACAATTCCACCCCTAAAGCATCCGCAACCATATCATCCATCATGTTGAATTGTTCTGTGTTGACATCTTCATTGTATTCCACATTTGTTTCCACATTTGTTTCACCATGGCTAGTAGAAGCTTGTGCATTGACCCCTACCCCAAAATTCTGAAACATTTCACCATTATATGTCCAAACCCAATAATTAGGCATAAAACCAACTTTTTTTAGGTGTTTCTTCACATCTCCAGGATCGGTAATTATATGTCTACACCTACATTTTAGACACGGACATCTAATTCCTCCCTCATCTCTACATATTTCTTGCTCCCATGCCCATGAAATAAATCCGTCAACTCCTTCGACAAATTGCGGTTTTAGTCCAGTTCTTCTCGGAAACGTCCTATCGTACATCCAACGACGATAATATTCATAATACTCCATCTTCTACACGTTCCGCAACTTCATTGACATATTCCACGTCGTCAAAAATAAATTATTACTCGACGGAGATAACTAACATTACGCGCAAAAAAAAAATCCCGCTCAAACAATAAAATATAAGTTTACGCGCAAACAAATTAAATTTTTAACTCGCAAATTAAACATATAATAATTAATTATTAAATAATTGTAACATAGTTTTAATTTTCATCGATAAACAACTTTCTTGTACTATACTATTTTTGAGTCCCTCCTTTTTAAACAATATGCATTATTATATTATATTGTTTTATTTTATAAAAATAATAATTATAACATTTTAGACACGAATATCAAACATATTTTAATTTATTAAAAAAAATTACATTTTAACAAAGTTTTAATTTTAAAAAAAAAACTGATTTTTAATACACTATTTTAATAAATCGTTTTCCAAGAACTTTTTAGTGTAGTATTTTTTATGTAGTATTTTTATTTTCCTACGCTTTAATTAGTTTTAATTTATAAAAATAATAATTATAACATAATTATAATTTCAATATAAAAACAGATTTTTAAATATAAAAACATATTTTAATTTCATAAAAAACAGCATTAGGATTAAAAATCTGTTTTTATAATTTAAAAACTGGTTTTTATATGGTATTAACTAAACTAAATTATATTTATAAAAACCAGTTATTAAAATTTTAAAAAAATATATATTTTTAATAACAGATTTAGTTTAACAAACAATTTTACTTTTAAAACAATATTCCCTTATTTTGTTATTTTAAAACAGTACCGAAAGGTACACTTGCTAAAATTAATTAAATTTGTCCTATTTTTCTTTCTTATTTTTCTTTTAAACAATTAAATAAGTTTATTATTTAAAAAAAATACAGAATATAAGCAATAAGTGTTTGACCATATTTTTTTTAACATTCTACTACAACATACATATATATTACATTTTATAAAAAAAAAAAAAAAAAAAGACAGCATGCATATATTTCATTTTATCACAATAAAAACAACATGCATATATTTCATTTCATCACAAAAAATAAACATGCATATATATATTTCATTTTATCACAACAAATAAAAAAACATGCATACATATATATATTTCATTTTATTACAACAAATAAAAAAACATGCATACATTTCATTTTTTCACAAAAAAAGCATGGATATATTTCTCAAATTCGAATAAATAAACCAACAATATTCATGCATAATAATATATATGAAGAAAAAAAAATTTACATGATTATATTAAATATTTTAAATTTTCGGAAAAAAAAAAATACCAAACAGTCATCATATATTTTTACAACATATCATCAAAATGTATAATTTTTAGGCCAAAAAAATTACCAAACAGTCAGCATATATTGTTATGAGGAAAAAAAATCACTAACTTGTTGAAGCTTTACACTAGAAGATCTCCAATGCAATCCAAAAACAACAACAGTTGAAGCAATAACTGACCACAGGAGGCAGATAAGTAACACAACTGCAAATAACATAGAAAATAGATAAGATTAATAGGTGTTAAAAATTAATATCATGATAAAACATATAAGAAATGAAGTATTTTTTACCAAAGAAATGAAGTTTGATGAAAGTGTTGAGTTTTAAGAGAAGAAAATTTTCTAACTTGCTTCCCTGAGACCGGTGCAACTCTTATATAGGGAGGGGAAAAAGCCACGGCTTCTGCGACGGCCTGACCCCTGGTTTATCCGGTCAAATCCTACCCAGCTAGGCGCAGCGATAGGGCACAGAACGGCTTGCAAAAAGCCACGGATTTATGCAATTTCCGACGGGTTCTGCCCCTGGCAAGCCTGCAGCACATCACCTTTCCCAGGCCCTTGTCAAGTCAACTGAAAAAGCAGCAGGAATCTTTGAAAACGCGTGCATCCGAGGGGCTTTCCCTCGCATAAGCCCTCGGTTTTTTTCTGAAATTGCAGAATTTGCACAGCTTTTGAAATTTCAAACTGGCGCCTAAATGTTTGCCACGGCTTTGGACAAAAAACGAGGGGCAAAGTCCCTGGCTTTTTTGCCAGCGGTTGTCCCTGGCATTTTCCCTGGCAAATTTGCCAGGGGTTTCAAACCTTGACAAAATCCCTGGCAAAACGCAATGTTTCTTGTAGTGTTTTGGAGATGAAAATAAATGGGGAAGCACGTGTCAAATTGCTCCGTATGCCTTTAACGTGCATGCCTTGTATCCACATAATCATCATATTTATATTCATAATAAAATGCATGTGTCCTTTCACTTCTTGTAAATTGTTTAAAAGAAGACAATTGATAGTTAAACGTAAAAACCTGTACAATTGCATCAAGTTTCTAATGCAGTAAATAAAAAAGTTCATCCATGATGATTTTCAAGTTTTTTTTCGTGAAGGATATGGATCTGTAGTCTGTAGGACAAGGTTTTACAACTCGAGAGTTTACCTCAACTCGTTTTAGCTATGTAAACTCGAATCGTAAACTCGTACGAGTTTACCTAAAATTAAAATTATATAAAATTTATTATATATATAGCATATTTAAGCTAATACAGTATTTAAACAAAACATAACCAATTAACCACATTTAAATAATAAACTCTAACAATAAAAAACAAAATTTATCAGTACATTTAAACTCTTTTTCATCTTCAGTTGTAACTTTAACTTCAATTGTTTAATTTTCTCATTTAAATACTTGAGCAAGTAATATATTTGAATGATGTCAAATCAATAAATAATAACAAGCTTCTGAATGCATTCCTTAAAATTCAATGTATGTCGTTGTCACGCATTGGCGTAGCTTCTATACATAACAAGCATGGAAAAACCGAGTTATGTTAACCGTAAAGGCAACATTTCAGCACCTTGGGATTGAAAAAAGAATTGAATTTTGAAAGAAAATGAAACAAAAAAAAAATAACCAAAAATAAAAAATAAAAAAATTCAAAGGTAAATTCGTAAACTCGGACGAGTTTACTCCGAGTTTACACGAGTTTAACACGTGTTAACTCGGTCAAACTCGTCAAACTTTCCGATTTCATCAAAAATCGAGTTTACCTCCGAGTTAACACGTTTTTGCCACCTAAAAACGTAAATTCGAACGAATTTACGTGTTAACACTCGATTTGTGCAACAGTGCTGTAGGAAAGCACGTATCAAATTGCTCCAGAGGCCTTTAACGTGCATGTCTATTATCCACACAATCATATTCATAAAGATGCATGTTTCGTTTGACTTCTAGAAGTAGTAATATAAACAAATTGTTAAAGAGAGCCCCAAGAAAAGTGACTGATAATGATATATAATAATGAAATCAATCATTTTGGCAACAATAAAGTCGATTGTTTGTTTGTGTATATGATGATGTGAATGTGATACTATGTGGGACTAGTTTTGCTTATAGTCATGGACAGACATGAGTACTAGCTTGGGAGGGTCCTTATCGATCGGATACATTTTCCACAGTTCTAGCTTGTGAGTACATGCATAGTGATTAACGGACAAATGAAAGGACAAATGTCACTCATTATAGGCATGGACCTATCTATCTAATATATGTTTAATTTCAAAATATTTTCTGATGAAAATATTTTATTTTATGCTCAGTGTTATGTAGAAAGTGTCCGTGGTATGGTTTGCATGCACGTCAATATGGTTATGAATGTGTTTGTCAAAATATGCATTGACCTTTCCGCCTCTAAATTCTATTTCAAAATTTCAAACGGTATACATTACTTTTGGAAGAAATAATATTTGTATAACTATTTTTGTACAACTTCTGTATAACTTTCTCTCTCATACTTGCATCATCTTCTAATTCTCTTTTTTCTTTTTTCTCTCTCCATTGTTTTTGACAAATGAAAAGATAGCACAACAAGGTTGTCCCAAAAGTTGTAGTAAAAAAATTGTTCAAATATCATTGCTCTTTTGGTCATTTTTTTTATGTACTATTATTGTTAACTTTTTACTAATATTTAAGAGTTTAACTTGGTACTTATTTACTACTTGAAGCAATAACTTGATACAAAAACAATTCAATGATTTTAATGTTTTAATATAACAATTTATTGATTTTCTTTTTTTATTCAAAAATCATCAACATTTATTTATATATATACAAAAAAAAAATTATTAACATGAGTGGAAAGACAAACAAAAACAATAAATTATGTCGTTAAATCTTTTTGAATGGCAAAACTAATCATCGTAAACACTCATTCATATACTGAAGTGTGTTTTATCCATACTACATAATTTAGTGAGAGAGATTGCAAATGTCATATTGATCACTAAGTGATGCTTTCAAAAATTAGATATTATATAGATAACATAGAATACTCAAATCTACGTAAATATTTGGATTTTAAAATTAAGGGTTAAATATGTTTTTTATCCCTATAAAATATACAAAATTTTTATTTTAGTCTCCCTAAAAACATTCTTCAGCTTTTCGTCCCTATAAAATTTTTAATCACCATTTTTGGTCCATATATTTAAGTCGATTCATGTGTAGCTTTTTTTTAAAGACGTGTAGCATTTGTATTTTTTTTAATGAAATTGTGTAAAATATATTAATATTGTAAAAATCTCCAAAAAAAAAAAAAATTAGAATTTTTCAACATAACATGAATTAAATATAAATTTTTAACCGCCAAAAATATAAAAACTTATATTTAATTCATATTTTGTTAAAAAACTCCAATTTTTTTGGAGAAATTCTTATAATGTTATAAATTTTTCAAAAATATAAATTCCACATGAGTATACTTGAAAAGATGGACCAAAGGTGAAGATGGAAAACTTTTAAGGAATCAAATATCGAAGAAAATTTTTAGAGAGACTAAAACAAAAAGTTGATATATTTATAGGAACCAAAAACATATTTAACCCTATAACTAAATATAAAATTACATAGAAGAAAATTATTAAGTATGTATATATTTCCCCTAAAAAAAGGTATGTATATTTGATTTGAGGGTGTATCTATATAGGGTCGTTCCTATGAAATTTGTGGTCCGGTTCTTAAAATAAAGAGAGGCCCCTAAGAAAAAAAACTCAATTTTTTTTAAAGAGAAGAAAATGTTTATAACGTTTGTTTTGTTTTATTTTTTACAAAAATAATTATAATTTTGATAGAGCTTTATTATTTTATACTATAAGTTTGGGCGAAAAAATAACATGAATAAATGAAAAGATAAAAAAAAGAAGGTTCTAATATGTTTGTTAATAAAACAGACCCAAAAAAAAAATTAAAAGAAAAAAACATTAATCCTAGTGGAAATCATGGGATGATCAACACAAATTGCAACCGTTAGACAAAGTGACGGGCGTCACCGAAAATGACCAGCAGACCGTCGGAAAGTATGACGGTCGTCACAAACGATGACGGTCAATCCGTCGTTGACTTTTGGAAAAAAAAACTCTAATCCTCTTTCGAACGATTGAAACTTATTGAGTTAGCTTTCCAGTGGCTTTGGTTTGACGTGAAAATGATTTTTGGTTCTTGAGATATGATGAAAATACTCCAAGGAGGTCTTAGTGAAATATTGTGAAAATTCAGCATAATCGTTTCTAAGTTAATCCAAAACTTATAGAATAAATCCAAACCTCAAAACTATAAGTACTAGGAGTTTAATTAAGGGGTTTAAGAGTATTTAACCTATGCGGTGATGGATCTAATTTGGTTTGATGTGAATATCTTTGTTGGATGATTTAATATCTATATGAATGTATATGTTGATGAATATGATTTGATGTTGATGGTAATGTAATATATTTGTATATGCATTATGTGAATTATATAAGATGTTTAAGTTGTTGTTTGATATTGTTGTATCTTGAGATGTTTACGTGCTGCCTATGTTGCTGTTGTGGGTTTTGTGAAATATTTATATGCCTTATGTGGAAAATGTATGATGTTTAAGTTGTTGATGCTCTTCATTAATATTGTTATGTTGTGAACTGCTTGTGCTGTTTATGTTGCTGTTGCATATTGATCAAGTTGCAGGTATTGGTCTAAGTTGTAAAGTCGTAAGTTGTTGTTCCAAAGTATTGGAGTCTTAAGTTGTGATGTTGTCCAAGTTGTAAGTTGTTGAGTCCATGCATTTTCATTTGCATTTCATAGTTGGGGGCTTACTGCTCCGGAGCTTTGTACTCAACACGATGAAGCTTTAGCTCAATAGTGATGGGGGCTTACGCCTGACAATATATTAATACTAATAACGATGATTTGGTACCACATGCATATAAGAGGTCTAAGTTGCATAGTCGCATTGTTGAGTCAAAGTCGTTGTTGATGAGTTGTCATCCATGAGTCGTTAAATTGTTGAGTTATCTTCTACCCATGTGTTGTTAATGAAGTGCTTATGAAGATTATATAATGTTATGATGTTGTTTATGATGTTGATTATGATGTTGTTATGATGCTATATGATGTTGTTTATGATGTTGTTATGATGCTATATGATGTTATTATGCTATATGATGTTGATTATGATGTTGTTATGTTGTTTATGATATTATTTATGATGTTGTTTATGATGTTGTTATGATGTTGTTTATGATATTGATTATGATATTGTTATGCGATGATGTGTATGATGTGATGATTTATGTCGATTATGAGATGATGTTTATGATGTGTTGTTTATGTTGTTATAAGATGATGTTTATGATGTTATATGATGATGGTTATGATTTGATTATTATGTGCTATATGATGATGTATATAATGCGATGAATATGAAGTTAATAATGATTAGAAGTTGATTGAGCTATTAATGAAGTACTATATGAATTATTATTATTAATAATTGATGATGTTTAAATTGTTAAATGCTTTGGATGAATTATATGCTTATTATTATTGAATGTGAAATCTCACCCCTTCTGTTTAAATGTTGCCCACCATGGGTAACTTGCAGGTAACCAAGAATAGTTGATGTCGTGTGAGATTTCTCTCTCGTGTGTCTTAGGTGCTCTGATACGTAACGGGATGAGATTTTGTTGTTGCTTTCTATTCCTTACGTATTATTTTATGAATTATCATGAACATGTTGTCGGAAGAATTTTAAGAGATTTTATGTTGAGGTCCTTGTGCCAAAGTTGTTTAAAAGTTGAATAATTTCCGCTGCGAAGTAATAAATATTATGACGTTAAATTTTGAAGTATAAATAGTTATTTTATTCCGTTTATGATTTTAAGAAAAGAAGTGTGACATTCCGTTTATGTTGAAATACTCTGATTTATATGTGAAATTTTTAAGTTGGGAAAACAGGGTGTTACAAAAACCGACGAACAGGCGGTTTTAACAATCCGGACTGGTTTGATGCTGAAGCAGTAATTTAATTAAATGGGTTAATTAAGTATTTGGTCCCTATAAATATCTGCAGTTTTATTTTTAGTCCCTATAAAATTAAATCACACTTTTTAGTTCCTACAAAATTTTCCGTTAGTGTTTTTAGTCTCTGTTAAATTAAAATTTGTTTAATTATGCTTAAAATTTGCTAGTTCGAATCCCACTCAAGGCAAATTGGAATTTTTTTTAAATAAATATAACACGCGCCCTTGTTTCTGTTCCAAAAAAAAACCAAACAATTGTTGACCCGGCCGGTTTTCTTCAATCCTTCGAGTCGCCGGTTTAATCCGGTTCTGGCCGAGTTTGACCGGTTCACAACGGTTCAATGACATATCCGATCCAATAAGTGGACCGGACCGGCTAACCATCTGGTTCACGGTCGGACCGGTTCGACCGGTCCGGTCCGGTCTGAGTTTTAAAACTATGCCCCCTGCCACCCCCCAGTTCCGTCACTGGAGAGAGAGAGAGAGAGAGAGAGAGAGAACCTGCGAGTTCTGCGTTTTGAACTATGAAGATTGGTGATGTTCTGCGATCACGAAAATATGAATCAGCGATTTGTGTATTTTGGACGATGATGACGTTGTTTTGAGTGTTTACAATTGGGTTGAAAAAAAATTCCCAAATCCAAAACCCTAACATTGAAGATTTGAAACACGAGAGAGAGAGAGAGAGAGAGAGAGAGAGAGAGAGAGAGAGAGAGAGAGGAGAAGAGAGAGAGAGAGAGAGAGAGAGAGAGAGAGAGAGAGAGAGAGAGAGAGAGAGAGAGAGAGAGAGAGAGAGAGAGAGAGAGAGAGAGAGAGAGAGAGAGAGAAGAGAGAGAGAGAGAGAGAGAGAGAGAGAGAGAGAGAGAGAGAGAGAGAAGAGAGAGAGAGAGAGAGAGAGGAGAGAGAGAGAGGAGAGAGAGAGAGAGAGAGAGAGAGAGAGAGAGAGAGAGAGAGAGAGAGGAGAGAGAGAGAGAGAGAGAGAGAGAGAGAGAGAGAGAGAGAGAGAGAGAGAGAGAGAGAGAGAGAGAGAGAGAGAGAGAGAGAGAGAGAAGAGAGAGAGAGAGAGAGAGAGAGAGAGAGAGAGAGAGAGTCTGCGAGTTCTGCGTTTTGAACTATGAAGATTGGTGATGTTCTGCAATCACGAAAATATGAATCAGCGATTTGTGTATTTTGGACGATGAAGACGTTGTTTTGAGTGTTTACAATTGGGTTGATTTTTGAACGATGCGAGTTTGAGCTATTTGTATTAGGGAACTTTTCCCTCCTTAACTTTTAAGAGAAGAGCAATGCTAATGAGCATAGTTTTGAAAACCGGACCGAACCGGCCGGTTGGACCGGTCCGACCTGGAACCGATGGGGTGGCCGGTTCGAGTTGACAAACAGATCAGCCATGCTTTCAAAACGTTGTGACTCGGCCAAACCCGGTGAAAACTGTAACGCCTTCTTTGAATTATTTGATTGTTTTAATAGGTTTAGAATATATTTATATGATTATGTGATTTATTAAGTAGCTTATTTTAGTATTTATGTGATTTAAATCATTATGTGGTGTGTCGTTATTTTATTAAGTAGTGTTATTTTATTATTTAATACAATAAGTCTTGAAAATAGAAATAAGATTAAGATTGTGGGGCTGTTTTGAGAATTTAGAGAGTTTAGTGGATTAAGTGGAAATAAGATTTGAAAATAAAATAAGATTAAGTTGTGAGGGCTGTTTTGGAAACTAGAAGAGTTTAGTGGAATAAGTGGAAATATATGTAGAAATATTATGTTATTTGTTGTAGAAATATATGTTATTTGGTGAAGAAATATTATGTTATTTGTTGTAGAAATATATAATATTATGTTATTTGTTTTAGAAATATATGTTATCTTGTGTAGAAATATATGTTATTTGGTGTATAAATATATGTTATCTAGTGTAGAAATATATTTCTTATTTGGTGTAGAAATATATATGTTATAGAAATATATTTGTTATAGAGATATATTTGTTATTCGTTATAGGAATATTTTGGTAGGCAATCTAATATCTGCAAGTTTGGAAATCTTTAAGCGTTAATACTATATACTTATTCCAACCTGCATTATAAAAATAAAAAAAATATTTGGGCCCCCAAATTTTGGAGACCCGATTCTATATAGCTACTTGCACCTCCCAAGGTCCGGCCCTATATGTATATGTATGAAAGTTCCTAACTTGCTCTTATCTAAAAACATAAAAGAGTAAGTTAGCAATCTACTATCACTTACTTTTAAAAATGAAGACATTTTCTACTATTTTAAACTAGTATTAATTAAAGGTTACTATTCTCAATTTCACTTATTTTATTTATTTTTTTTAACAAAAAAACAGAAACAACAACCGTTTTTTCTCCCTAAAAAAAAAAAATAAACAACCGTTTTTTCTTGGATTTCAAAAGCAAGTGTCAATGGCTAGATATTTCATAAAAACAACAAGATTTGATTAGATACTTAAAAACTCGATAACATAAAAAAATTGAGAATTAGAATCAGTGGTGGAGCCACACTTGTATGAGAGCATGCAGCTGCATCCACTGAATTCTTGAATTTTAAACCAATAATCTTAATTTATTCTACTTTAATCCCTTGAACATATAGTATTGCACCTGAGCTAACACATATTCTATAATCTCAAAGAACTTACTTTTTTTTTACGTGGTTTTTATAAATTAATTGTAACGAAACTTAGAAATGCAAGCCTGGAAGAACGAACTCATACAGTTTTAATGGTTCGCCGTTATCAAGTCTTCTACCACTAAACCAAGTGGATGGATGTAAATCAACCACACCAATAAAATATATAACATAAAAACAAAATTGTTACTGGATTACAGTCGAAAAATCGGTTGAGCACACAATGCATGGTCTTTTCTTCTAATCGAATTTTTTCCATAAAATGGCTTGGACATGAATGTAACCCGATTTTAATTGGGCTGAAAATCTTAGACTTTTTGGTAATGGCCGGAGTTTGAACCTCAAACATCGCATATATTATGTATTGTTCCTATCAATTGAGCTAAACACACGAGGAAAAAAAATCTTAGACTTTGCCAATAGGTAAAAGAGCCTCATGAAATTCACATGGTTTTTAATATTTCTATTACAATTGAAGATTGTGAAAACTAAATTTTAGCATCAAATATGGTATAAATTGATGAACGGTTGTCTTGTGGTTTATATTAAACGAGATCTATCCGGCAACATTGATAATGAGTTGATTATTCAACAATTTCATAACATAACATCGCGTAGAGGAGAATTGTAAAGTATGTGTATAAATTTTTAGATACATTGTAATTTTTTTAGGGACTTGTTAACGAGTGTCGCCATACATTTTTTAAGCATTTTAAAATAAACAATAATTTTTTAAAAAGTCAAATATTTCAATTCCCAATGCATTAATTACATATTTTTTTCATAAATAGTTACTCTTTATAGTCCTTAACGTGTGCCTCCGAGATGCTCGTTAACATTCATTTTTTTAATATTTATTATTTTTATACATAGTAATATTATATTCGAATATGAGTTGTTACATATTGATTTTTCACAAGCTATGGATTTAAGAAGCACTCCACTAACATAAATTGATCCTTGGTCATCAATACTTCACTAAATGCATGTTTTTCATCCTTCCTTCATATTCTCTTGATCTTATCCTATAGTCCTAAGAAGAAAACAGTAGCTCTCAATTTATTTAATAAAATAAAACTAAAATAAAATATAACTATAAAATAGATAAATAAAGATGTTATCAGTGTCCCGGGACCTTGGTCTCTCAAAGGTGTATCCTATCCTTCTCTACTGGTAGTAGAACATGGGTGTGGATAGTGCCTTAGGCCTTTATTGGGCCTCTTGCTCTGTTGTTGTATGATGGATTGAAACTATGTAAAGAGCTTTTATCTTAGACTATTACTTTTTTCACCCTATTCATTTCTCGTGCATCTTATTTTTTTCGAAAATACACAGGTGATTTTTGGATTTTAAAATTCGAACTGTGTTTTTCCTTTGTTATGGAAACAAAAAAAAAAATAAGTTTTTCACCAATTCGAATATTATAATCCAAAAACCTAAAACAAATAGGGCGTGTTTCTTACTTTATTTTTTCCGGATAATCACATTTTTTAGGGAAAAAACAGTTTGGATTATATTTTCTGAATTGTATCAGCACAAATTATGAGCCTGTTTGTAACATGGATAACTGGTTGAAAGACCATATTAATCTTCCTAACTCATATCCTTCTCTTTTAGGTCATTGTTAGTTGTTTTTAGTCAAAAATTTGATTTTCAGACTATTTGATCAGATTGCTCCGAAACTTCCCTCGAAAATCAGAAGAAAAAAAAATCAAGGATCAAGACTCTTGAAGAAGGGACTTCTTAGAGACACTACCCCTGGAAATTCAAAATTACATCATTTAGACCTATTTTTCATTTTTTTTTTTTATATTCTCCGAATTTTTTTTAAAAATTTCCATTAATTTTATTTGATTTTTAGAATTTTTTGATGGTATTTTTATGATTTTATTTGACAAGTTTTTATCATTTTTTAATTTGTTTTTTGTAGGGGTTTTCAAAATCAAACCAATCCAATAGAAAAACCACAAACCAAACCAACAGCAACCGCAAAAAATCGCATTTGGTTCGGATGTATTCGAATTATTTTTTAATTCAACCGCGTGGTTTGATTCAATTTGCGGTTTTTATTTTACCAACCTAATCAATCTAAACCAAACCGCAACATAAGAAAAACACTAATTAGTAAAATAACGAATCTATGAGGCATAGCTAAAACAAGGAATCTCAATTTCTCTTTATGGACTTGGTAAAGCGAATGATATTTTGACTCTACAACTATTTTGCCAATTTTATATGAATAAAATATATATTTAATCTGGAAATAAAAGATAGATAAACATTTGTATAATCATTTTGTTGTGACAATTTTTAAACAACACTCTCTCTCATATTCATATTATATTTTTATTCTATCTCTTTCTTTCTCTCTCTATTATTTCTGACAAATAAAAGGGGATAAAAAAAAGATTAACACAAAAATTATCATAAAATGGTTGTTCAAATATCATTAATCTAATTGGTTATATATATGTTCCTCCAAGAACAGAATCACTCCCCTAAAAAAAAAAAATTAGAATCACGTCTTGTATTATAAAATATTACTACCATAAGCTAGCACCTATTGAAAAAGGGAGTTTCTATGGTACAATCTAAAATTAAGGTGTACTGATACACCTGTTTTATAAATTAATAAATTGACCATCATTTTTATATAATAAAGAACTATTTATCGACTTTTATATTTTTAAAAACATAGTTTCATAAGAAAAAATATGATTTCATTGTTTATAAGAATCATACTAAATTTTTTATATGTTATCGTAAAAAATAATAAATATTCACTATTATAAGGAATAAAATTATAAAAGAAAAAATCTTCACCATCACTTTTGATAAATAAAATTTAGTTATTATGATTATAAATGAAACAAAATACTATTCTTCTATAAAAAAAATTATTGAAAGAAAATGTTAACCGATGCCCTCAAAATTGTCATTGAAAAACTCAAAATTATTGAAAGACATAAAAGCTATTTGAACCCAATTACAACCGAAAAACAATACAAGATAAAAAAATAAAAATAAAAAACGTATATATCTTGGCTCTCTTCTAAGCTTGCCTCTTTTTTTGACTAAAAAAAAAAAGTACACATCTTATACAAACATTCTAAAGGGTTAACACATATCACCTATTAAAATTCACTAATTAACCTTACCCTTACTATCAGGCCAAGACTCTGGGCAAGCGCAAGCGAACTACTGGACCTCACAATTTTAGGAGCTTCAAATTTTTTATTTTTTAATATAGCATACAAAAATGTTAAGTATATATAATAAAATATAAAAAATAATAGACACTTTTTAATGGTTTGGTAGTAAAATAGAATGCATTTGAGTTTTTAGTCTTTAGGTTTAATCCCAAGTATTAGTGTGAATTTGAACTAAATATAAAAGTCTCAATTATATACACAACTATTAGATCATTACAATTATTTTTTATCAAATTTACAATTTAATATGCATTTCAGAGTTATCTATGAATATAGAAAACTAATATATACCTTAATTTTTTGTTATTTGTTTCCATTAACAACACAAATTAAATATGTTAATAATTAGTATTTTTTTTCTATTGTTTTAAGTTTAATCATACATGTCAGTACTAATTAACTATTTTTTCCCAATATTAGTACTAGTTTGTCACTATATTGATAGCAAAGACACTTTTTTAAGCAACAACAACCAATGTACTTAAGATCAATTTTGCACTAAACAAAGTAATGATTCTTTTTATGTTTTTGACGTTTCATTTTATTATGAACCCAAATTTTAATATTAATACAATTTGTGTTTAGTGAAGTTCAACACAGGTTATATAGTTCCTCTCATGCAAACTTACTTTTACTTAATTTATAAAATGACTATGTTTTATGTTATTTAAAACTTAAATAGATGATTACTATTGCTTAAAAAAATCTTTTTTTTTTTTTTTAAAAAAAAAGATTTTTTTTTCTTAAAAAAGATTGCTTAAAAAAATCTTGTTTTTCTAGGGGGACCCATTTTTATTTTTTAACATGGTCACCAATTTTACCGGAACAACCCTGCTTATTATGGAACTACTTTCAAGACTGACTTTTATATCGTCAACAATGGCGTATCATCACATCCAAACCACCTAAAATTTTCATATAGAGATTGACAAAGTAAATCCAAATATTGCAAAAAATGTAGTTCAAACTCTTGAGTAGTCGAACGTAGTACACACACTTTGAATCATTCACATCCTAAATAACTCTATGCGTAAGCAAATTGACATGAGTGAGGAGCCCATGCAATATAGCTTTTGATAGATATGAACCGAATTGATGAGATAAATTATTCCATATAGCTCTCCTTGTAAGAAGACCCTGATAAATTATTGATAGTATAATATAGAAAATACATTTTTCCTAAGAAATATTATTGGCAAATATATCACCAAAACCAATATATAAAGATCTCAAAGAGAATCGAAATCACAAAGGTTGAAATCCCAAAAGGAGTCATCCACATTTGGAAACTCAGAAATGAAGTTCTCCTCTTGTAATAAAGAGCCTGACCCAATTTTCTCACTACTTTTATGCTCCTCCAAGTTCAATAAACTGTCCCACAACATTGCACACGGTATTGGAGCACTACCAAGACTTGGTTGGGAAACACCAACAATATCTCTACCAATTTGGTTTGAATCCGTAATCTCTTTATTATCACGATTTGGCGAGACTTCACCGTGTTGAGTTGAAACCGCCACAATTGGTGTCACATTAATATTATGTTTCCAGTTCAACGAAGGTGGATGAGTTGAGAAAGTTCGAGGTTTAGGTTTAATAATTTCATGAACTTTCATGGTTTCCTTAGGTTTTTCTTTCTTTTCTTCTAGTGTTCTTGAAACCATCTTCTTTCTCAAATGTGTGTGCCAATAATTCTTCACATCATTAGCTGTTCTACCCGGAAGCCTTGCAGCAATCAATGACCATCTAAATACATATTACATATAAGTAAACACATATATAGCTGAAATATGACATAAATTAAAAGAATATATATATGCTAATTATGGCACCACAAACATCATATAATGAATATTAACTTGTCCTTGGAAGATTACCTATTCCCTAGAAGTTTGTGTAACCTTAGCATCATATCAACTTCATCCTCAGCAAAGCTTTCCCTTTTGATGTTGGGGGTTAAATAATTTAACCACCTCAATCTACAGCTTTTTCGGCACCTATTCAATCCTGTCATGTGTAACATATAATTTAAGCAGTTATGCATGGTAATTTTTTTGCATTTGCTTTGATATATAGTTGTTCAATTTAACTAATTGTAAGCCTAAAATAAACGGCATTCATTATACCTGCTCTTTGTGGAACTAAATGCCATTTTCCTTCACCATACTTCTGTATACAAGCCTTGAGTAGCTTGTCTTCCTCATATGTCCATGCACCTTTTCTCACGCCTCTGGTCATCTCCATATTTAACTTTCCTTTATTGTCCATAGACATTGTATGATCAGTTGCCCTCATGTACATATATTTAGAGCACCGATACATATACATCCAAACGTGGAGGAACCACTTTGTACACCCTCCTACATGTCAAAAATAGTAATAAGATAATAATCCAATGTCATGTCAGCAAAATTAAAAAAAAAAAAAAAAAAAAAAAAAAAAAGAAGTCTTTGTTCACTCTCTCTCATAACTCATCATCCCAATCGCTCTCTTTCCCTTTCATCCTATTTTCTCGCCCTTTCTTGTTCTCTCATCTCGGTTTGTTGGTTGTCTCGCCGACGGTGCCAAAATTTGCCCCCTCCCACAAAATCGTTGGCGAGGTGATTAACTATTTCCACAACTAATTTCAAAATTGCCTTAATTTCAGTCTTTAATAAACATTGTACCACTGTTCCTTAGAGAGAAAACTCAGGCGAGGGAGAAGAGAAAAAGAGAGATAGATCAGCCTAAGGAGAGAGAAGGAGAAGAAATGCAGATTAGATTTGAGGGGAAGGAGAGAGTTCAGAGAGGGGAAGGAGAGAGTTCAGAGAGGGTGTGGAAAAAGGAACATGAAATATCATTTTTGCCCCTTGTTTTTCAATAAAATTGCAAAATTGCCATCCACATCAGCAAGTGGTATGAGGTGTGTACAAGAGAGAGTGGTTGATCTATCATTTTCCTATATTTATGCATACATGTGTTAATGTTGCGTAAAAAGACAAAGGGAATGATACACGAAGAATACAATACTCCATATGTTTCTATTTATAAGATTCTTAAAGAAAAAAATTGAGGAAATATATTAAGAAAAGTAAGTAGTGTCATTAATGTGTATGGGTGAATTCGACAACTCCAAATCTCACACCAATTAAATTTAGATTTGTGAAACAAGTATCAATGACAACCAATAACTAAAATAACCGCACGCAACGCCAATAGATCAAGATTTAATCTAGCAATCAAGTGTAAAGTAAAACCACATTCGAACCAATGAATAAACAAGATAAAGAGAGTATAGAATTAAAAAAAAAAAACACAAAAGAATTGTTTACCCAGCTCGGTCCAACATTGACCTACTCTAGGGAAGAGATTGATCTTTCCAATCTACTATCAATGAGTTCTTTACAAAGAGATACAAAAGGATTACAAGAAGTTAGCTTCGACAAGCTCTCCAAGCACTAACCTAATTTATACCCATTTCACAATTTCTTCCCATGAGACACTCAATGATGTTCACTCTCGCAAGGTGTTTCTCATTTGTTTCACAACTCTAGAATATATCCCCCAAAAGAACGCCAGTCATTAGCCTTTGATTTCCTAAGGATCTTCTCTTTTGGTTTCCCAAGACTCACCCAAGTTGCTCACTAAGTCTCTCCTTTGATGTGTTTCTCAACCCCATGAATCTCTCCCCAAAAGGCACCAACCCTCTCCCAAGAGCCCCCTTTTTTGGTTCTACAAGATTCACATTTTGAGGCTTCGAACCTCACTCAAAGACCCTCAACCTTTTTGTCCATGTGAGCTTAGCTAAGTTGGTAAGGACAATTCATAATGTATGCAAGATCTGGGGTTCAAACCTCGGACACCACAAAAAAAAAGAACCTCAACCTTTAATATCTAAATACCCTAAAAGTTCTCTTCTTTGGTTTCATGAGATTCACCAAGCTTGTTCAACAAATGGGTTAAGGAGTGCTTAAATAGTGTTTCAGATCCTGTCAAAGTTGTACCCTGATTTTCCAAAATTGTGCCTCGATTTTCCTGTTTGTACACAGTACAACTGAACGTTATCTAAAATCGTGCCTCGATTTTCATTTTTGTACACAGTACAACTAAACGTTATCCAATATCGTGTCCCGAATTTTGTTGAATCCAAACTCCAAAATCTGAACCAAAATCGTGCCCTGACTTTTCCAAATCGTGGTCTGATTTTTTGCCAAACACAAACATCAAAATTTTGAGTCAAACTCAACACGTATAATTTTTGTTTGACGATTACTAAACTCAACACGTATAATTTTTGCATTATTTAGTTGCAATTAGAGTTTACGAATCCGGATCCTCTCCACTCAGTCAAACAAGGAAAAAATTAGTTAGTTCAATATTTAATTTTATCAAATACTTTAAATTTAATTAGCTAGTTTATTGACTAATATAGCTATCAACTAACTTATTCATTATGAGCTAGCTTATCTGTTAGTTATTTTTATCCAACACAAAACCTAAATGTGGATACATCTTCATGTTAAGATTCAAAATTCGGTTCTGTTTGAGGTATAGGTTCGGGCACTAAATATAACTTATAAGCACCTTTACTTACTGTGATTCTATCCTTGATTCATCGTATCATATTGTAGAAGATTAACTTTTTTTAGTACAGTCAACCACAATTGGTGTACGTAAAATAATAATAATTCTGATTGTATTATTCTTCATATGGGTTGAAATTAAATTCAATACTGAATAGCATATGTCGGATTTAATTGGCTAATAATTAAGGAAAATTCTATGGTGAAGTTAGAGCTGTCAAAACGGGCGGCCCGACCCGTTTAGGCCCGGTCCGGCCGGGTCAAGGGCTTTTAAGGGCCGGGCTAAAAAGCCCGATTTAAATATGGGCTGGAAAAATAGAGCCCGAGCCCGACCCTTTACGGGCTCCCGAGCTAACGGGCCAGCCCAGGCCCATTTTTTTTTTCCTTTCTTTTATTTCATTCTGAACATAATAACATTTTTTTAGTTTTTTTTTAAAAAGCAAGAGGCGATCAGACTCTCATTTTGAAGTAAAATGGACCTTTGTTCACTGCCTAGAATGAAAACCCATTCTAAGCAAAGTGCTTGTCCGTCCAAGCAACAAAAGTAATGTTGTAATTTTCGTTTTGTCATGAAAATACACCATTTCCTTAATATAAGAGCAGCATGATGCATTTCAGAAAACAAATAAACATAGAAACTACTTTTACCAATATATCTGAAATGAAATTCCTACATTATGCTTTGATGACCTCTTGTCTTGTGAAAATGCTTGTTCCACAAACTATAAACAATCGAATTGAAAATGCTTGCAGTCACCATGTAACATACACAGACCAACAAATAAAAAAATAAAAAATAACCCACTTGAATTTTTGGCGGGCTGCCCGTAGCCCGAACGGGTTACGGGCTTTTACGGGCCGGGCTAAAAAGCCCTAGAAAAATTCGGGCTCCAATTTTTCGGCCCAGGCCCTGTGTTTTATTCGGGCTTTCGGACCGGCCCATTTTGACAACTCTAGGTGAAGTCATGAGAATGAACTTTCTGGTGAAGTCAACACTATATCATCAAAAGTGTAGTGAGTAGCACTCCACTGTTTGTACGGTGGCATCAAAAGTTCAGTCCTCATAGTATCATCAATTATTCAGATTAACAAGACTGCACTTAATCTAATTTTATCATACCTTGTTTTAAATGTAACACCCCAGAAAGTGTAACACTTAAGACTATCGCATAATATCGTCAACTATGTTTGTATGTTAAAGATGCCAACGATAAAATAGTACATGTAAGTCCAAGATGTTGCAAGCATTACTAGATAATTACTATTGATCATTAATCAGCAATCAACAATTTAAAAATGAATCAAACATTAAGATCAAAATTAACTTTTTCAAAAAAGTCAGTTTTCTAACTGCACCGTAGATGCTCCCGATAATTAAACACTAGCACTGCAAACCAACTAACAACTACTATAGGAGGCAACAATCGATGTGAGAACTATATAGTGACACACAAATGAAATTGAATGTACCGTGTATGTGCCGTAAGCGTTAATGCTTCTTTTGTCAGTTCAAGGGGAAATGAAAACACGTAGATCAAATTTTGTTCTCAGGTTGCTAACTTGCATGTCTTTATCCACAAAGTCTTATATTTGTACCTATTTTTGTTTCCTTTGACTTTCTAGATCAAGTAAGAAAAATAACATAAAGAGAGACCGTAAAGTATATAATAAATGAATCAATCATTTACTTAATAATAAAGTCGATTGTCTTCGTCCCCGTGAGCTTTGCTCAGTTGGTAGGGACAAATGCATTTTATATGTAGAGGTCGGGGTTCGAACCCCGGACACCCAACTTCTCCACATTTAAAATGTATGAGCTCCAGCCACTATGGCTACCTGACAAAAAAAAAGAAAAAAAAAAAAAAAAGTTGATTGTCTTCTTGACAAAAAAAGAACGTTTGTTTTTATGTACGGACAGACCTATGCTCCCCAATAAGATTTTAATCACATTATTATAATAAGCAAAATGAATTAGAGACCATGAGATATCTAATCTTTGGCTGCTCCAACATATTGTCGGCATAAAAGGAACGTTAAAACGATATTTTTTATGTTAAAAAAGAGTAGCAAAATTAGGTTTAATAAATATAAATTATAAAAAAAGAAATTGATAAGGAATTTATACATTTATAGGATTTTTTTTTTTTTTTGAAGGGCTATACATTTATAGTATTATTCATATGTAATAAAAACGGAAGTAAAAAGGCGAACATGGTTACACTTTTTTTGTATATATGATATGATGTTTTATAGCATAATAAGTGTGCTAATTTAGTTTGTTTGTTTCAGCTACATAATATATATCGATATCATCTAATTTATCTAAATATCAGTTTCAGTATTTGTGTTGTATTTTCTAAGTTAAATTAAATTTAGAAGAAAACTGTACTGTTAAGCAAAAGAGTGGTCGGCTCTAAAAACTACAATAATAACATTTAAATAAGCAAAAGAGAATATTGTTCAACTGAACCATACATGGACATTGTTTACTAGCAAAAGAGAATAACACTTGGCAAGAGAATAATGTTCAATTGAACCAAGCAAAATAATGTTCAACCGAACCATATTTGACGTCAAAGAAATAAAAGTGTTAATTGACTCGTTAACTTAAACATTTTTAGTGATCATTTGAATTTTTTGGTGTTGGTCTCCTTCTAATGAGGTTTAAAAACTCTTTTTAATAATAGAGTAGTGATATTTGAACAACTTATATTAGACAATTTATGTGACAACTTCTTTTCTCTCTCTTTTCATTGATTAAAAATAATGGAGAGAGAAAAATAAAGATAGAGAATAAGAATATAATGTGAGTATGAGAGAGAAAGTTGTCAAAAAATGGTTGAACAAATATCATTTCTTTTGATAATAGATCCGGCTTGCATATTTAGAAATCTCTGATTAACATTTTAGTTTTTTTTTGGACTTTACCCTCTTTTATAAAAAAAATAAAAAATAAAATTAGTGTTGCACATGCAAAATAAAAAAGACACAATATAAGTGTGATTGCATCAAGAGACCAAGCAAAAAATTTAGACTACTTAGGTTTTTTAGAGGAGTTTAGGTTATAGTTATGCAAACTAAAAAATCATAAATATATGATTAAATTTGGTCCAGCCTGCCTATATGTGTTAGGCTGACATTCTTCTCCTTTATATCATTGTCACTGGATGGGCGCATGGAAGGGCAATTGTCACTCATAACATGCTTAATGCTTTAAAAGCATTTGGACACATGCATGGGACCCAATGTCACTCACGTAGAAATTATGAGAATGGTAACATCTTGGCGATGCAATAGATTTTGAGGACATCCTCTGCATACTATTATGATCCTATAGGTTTATTTGATAATTGATGTATTTAATTAATAATATATACATTAGATATATTAATTATTCAATAAATTTAAAAAAAAAAGTTATTTATATTTATAAAAGTGATCGAAATATATAGGTAGGTTTGTCCAACGGATTTATAGGTCTCAAATTGACTTTTAAATGAGATGCGGGTAGATAACAAATAACATGCTTAACGGTGCAACTTAGATTTGACTCTAGGTCAACACACTTAAATCAATGTATTTTTATTACTTCATTCAAACACCTGGATCCAAACTCTCCCTCCCTAACCAAAACGAATCGAGGCTCTTGTTGCGGAGACTTGAGTCATGGAAAGTTTCAACAACAATTATTGTATTGGTTGGAATAGATTGTAAGATTTTGGAAGAAGACGTGATCTATCAATATCTTTATGATGGTAGATCATTAGCATGTTTTTGCTCTTGGTAATTCCCTAGCTAGACTTCCCATAGTACTATCATTAGTACATTTTGCTTAGGAAAAAAAAAGATATATATCAAATAAAGTAGAAGAAGAATCAAAGTTGCTAGGGTTCAAGCAATATAATGGTCAAATAAAGAGATTTACTTTTTATGTCCGCTCATTAAATTGGATCCATTTTTATGGTTAAGAACAATTCAATTTTCAAAAAAGATTTATTGTTAGGGGACAAACATATCAATCATTTTCGCAACAATAAAAGTCCTCTGTTTGTTTATGTGATGTTTGTGTGCAACTGTTTCCGCCGGAAACCATAGATACCTCATACGACTACCAGTCTAGTGTCCCTTAGATTTTTATTTGACCTATCGTTATGATTACAATTGGACCCAAAAAATAAAGTGAAAAAAAGTAGAAAAAAAAAGTTAGAACTAAGCCATTTGATGCATTCATCTTCTTTTTTTTTCTTTTTTTTTTCTGGGATTTAATGTATCCATATTTTTTTCCATCAAACAAAATTTTATTAATTAGGCAACAATAAATATAAATGCTATTAAATCCGATAACATGATGAAGTGCAATAGTATTCAACTCAACCAAAAGAAGTAGGAAAATTGTTCATATGAATTCTGAAATTGCTTAAAAATTACACTAGCGGCACTTAACCGCCACTCAGCTTTTTCAGCAGCAATTAACTATCGTTGGACATTTTTAAGATTAGTTCAATCACTTTTTAAATCGATTTAACTAATCTTAAAAGTGTTCAATGACAGTTAACTGACACAAAAAAGTCGAGCGACAGTTAATTGTCGCTGATGTAGTTTTTTAACAATTTCAGAAGTGAGATGAGTAGAATCCAAGAAGAGCCAAAGAGGCTATCTTAATATATCTTCTTGGGTTAAATTTGTTTTTGATCCCTATAAAATTTACAAATTTCAAGTTTTAATCCTTATAAAATCTTTCATGAACGTGTGGTCCCTAAAAAATCTCTTTTGCAAAATAAATTGAATTTTTTAACAAGATATGAATTTTTAAGCCCTACAAACTTAAAAATTCATATTTAATTCATCACTTCTTAAAAAAAATTAAAGTTTTGCAAAACATATTTCTATAACGTACTAAACGTGACCACAAAAAATAATACAAAATTTCAAAAGAAACACATGATTTTATTAAATGTAGGGATCAAAAGTTGTGACGGAATTTATTTTATAGAAACTAACTTTAAATTTGAAAATTTTACAGGCATCAAAAACATATTTAACCCTGAGTTCTATAGGGTAAACATACCATTCATAATACAAACACAAATTTCCTCTCTTTTTTTTCTTTGCAAAAATGATTGCCAAGACAAGCTCTTAATTGTTTTCATCAAATCCCCACACATTTAGTTGTAGATGCGAAGATATTTGCAAACCTAGCTTTTCAAATCGACCAAAGTATTGTATGCCAAATCAACATAAACCCCTTCCTCTCATTGCCTTTCCAATGAAAGAGGCAAAATATATGGAATAACGACAATACATCCCCCGATAGCAAAAATGCCATATCAAATCTATATGTTCATCTTAAGTTCTACTAAACATTGTCCATAATTTGAGTATCTTTATGTCTCTATAACTATCAAATGAGTTATACTTACTATTTTGATCATGGAGCTCAGATTCACAAATGCAACATCTGAGGTAGAAGAGCTTCTGGATCTTCGAATGGTAGTTATGGTGGAATGGATACACATCTTCATCTCGGGAGGTGGGGGTGTAGTTGCAAACAACCGGATGCTCAAGTTAGTATCTGCTTGAGGTGGTGGCTAAGTTTAGATTAATGCATACCTTAAAGGTGATGCAGTAAGACTTATATAGTCTAAGAGATGCGGAATTGGCCTTGAGCCCCAACCATAACTAGGACTTTACAGTATGATGATGAGAGTATTAGGACCCAAAATTATACCTTAGAATTTTCCTTCGTGGAACATTGTAGTAGACAAAAAAAACTAGGCAAAAATTCTAGCTAAAATTTTAAAGTTCAAATTCTAGTTTTTATGAACTTAGATCAGTTGGTATCAGATAGTAACAATGTGTAATATATATATATATATATAGGGGAGGTTCAAACCACGAACATCTCACTTACTCACTTTTATAACCACTAAACTACTTGAAAAAGAAAAGAAAAAAATCTAAATCCTATGTTTTATTCGGTTTGACAGAGTGTTTCATATGAACAATTCTATTTTGGCAGGTCGCATCAAATAAATATGTATATTACACACATCATCCTTCGAATACTTAGAAGTTCAAACTAAACCTATGCATGTTAAGTCACCCAAGGGCTCTCGTCCGTAATTCTTTATGCAAAGGCTAGAGGTGACTTGACAGGTACTTCTGTTTGTAGGGGGGCGCCACCTGTTTCCCATCTTTTATTTGCTGATGACTGCTTCTTTTCTTTCGAGCGGAGGATCGGAAATCCCAGGTGATGAAAGATATTCTTACTTTGTATGAAGAAGCGTCCGGACAAGCGATTAGTTTGCCCAAGTCTAAAAATTTTTTCAGTCACAATGTTGCGGGAGTTCTCAAACTCTCAATTACCAATATTATGAGGGTTCAAGATGTGTTAGGTACATGTAAATATTTGGGGCTTCCTTCAATGATTGGTAGAAATAGGACTTATGTATTTCCTTACATTAAGGACCGTGTGTGGCAGTGAATAAATTCTTGGAGTAACAAATGTTTATCGAAAACAGGTAAAGAAGTTACGATTAAATCAATTTTGCAGACTATTCCGTCGTATGTTATCCGTATTTTTCTCCTACCCAATTCAATCATCTCAACCACTAAAAAAAATGATGAATTCATTTTGGTGGGGGCATAGTGGTCCTAGTTCTCGAGGTATCCATTGGATGTCGTGGGAGAAGCTATCTATGCATACGAAATATGGTGGGATGGGTTTTAAAGATTTAACTGCTTTCAATTTGACGATGTTAGGTAAGGAAGGCTGGAAATTACTTATTGAACCGGACTCTCTGGTTTCCTGCATTTTCAAGGCAAGGTATTTCCATACGAGTAGTTTTCTTTCAACTAGTCTGGGCCACAACCCCAGTTATGTGTGGAGGAGCATCCTCAATGCGATATTCATTGTTTGAGGTGGGGCTCGTTGGTGCATTGGTTCAGGTGCTTCTATCCCTGTTCTCAATGAACCGTGGCTGGCCAATGGAAAAAGAATTGAACCAAACATTCCTGGATTGCAATTTCTTGAGAACTTCTTGGTTGGTAGTTTATTTCACCCCTTGTCCAAAGAGTGGAATCAAGGCGTGATTCAACATATTTTTCCTAGTGGTGTTGCTGATTCCATTCTACGGGCTCCTTTTCTGCCTCATGTGGAGAATGATAGGTTGATATGTAAAGCGGAAAAAATGGGGTGTATTTTGTCAAAATTGTTTATAGACTTTGTGTTGACAACTTGATTGATACTTCCCATCTTCGCGAACAAGGTTATTGGGATGGTATATGGAGGTTGCGAGTTCCTCCGAAGGTCAAGAACTTAATTTGGAGAATGTGTAGAGGTTGTTTACCAACACATGTTAGACTCCAAGACAAAGTAGTGTAGTGCCCCACCACTTATGTCACGTGCAATGAATCGATGGAAGACCTTAACAATATTATTTTCGGTTGTTCGTTTTCTATGCAGGTGTGGCAAAGAAGTGGACTTTACTGACCACTGTACAATCCCCATAAAAAATGCACACAAATTTTGAGGATGGTATGAGTGGTACTAAGTAATGGCTATGGTATCATAACTAACTTCCAACTAAAAATTAAGAAAGGAAATTATAGAAGAGATGAAAAGTGAAGAATGAATGAAAATGTTGAAAAATACGAGGCTATTTATAGCCGCAAAACGTTAATGGATTGTAACTATAGTGATAGGAAACATTTAAAATGTCCAATCCGGCCAAAAATTGAATTAAAGACGCCACAAACCGTCAAAACATTGTTTAAAACGCCACAGTCCACATTCTAGATTGGTTCATATAATATAATATGAAATATACCTAGATTGTGTAAAAAACTTCATGTTTAGAGGGTTTGACGAATTCAGATTATACCATTCGAATTGTGTGCATGCAGAACATATAAAATAAAAAAATTGACATTAAATCAAATTCTATAACAACAATATACATTGAACATAACAATTTCAACAACATAATTCAACATAGTTAAAAAACATAATAAAACTAAGACCAAAAAAAAAAAAAAAACATAATAAAACACTAACAAAATTAGTTGCATATTCTTTAAAAGGGAAGCAATAACTATGAATCTTCATGACTCTAGGACTAACCAAGGAATCAAATTTTCTATTATCAATCAACAAAAAGATGCTTGTGCTCACAACTTCCTCGATTATGCAAAATAAAAGTGGAGATAAGGGATCAGCTTAGAATACTCCCTTAGTGCAATGAAATAAAATTGTAGCTTTTCCATTAATGATAATGATTAACGAGATTTTAGCAAAATTAAGGATGGCATCAACACAGTTTCATGATACAAGATTGAAACTAAAAGCCATTTGACTCAAGATCTATCTTTCCAAGATGTCTCCTAGTAGTTGAGAGCAATGTCAAGGGCCTTGTCAACATGCTGCTACACATTCCCATTTATATTGCTGCATAATCATCAGAGTAACCATTGTCATTTATATTGCTCTAAATTTCATCAACAGTTGATAAGGCCTTGTCAACATGCTGCCTACACATTCCCAAAATCTTCCTTATTCCAGATTTTCAAAATAGGTTCAAGAGTTTCAATTTTGTGTTTAATACTATGCATAGGATAACCAACAACCTCCTTCGTCTAAACATCTTAAATCACCCTTTTACAATCTTCTTGAGTAGTCCCCTTTTAGGAATGTCGCGGTGATTTTCGGATATAAGCTATTGATTAGCGTTGACTTGCAATTTTAAGTTCACCACCGAGCTTTTATTCTTTCAAGGAAAAGAGAAAAGGTTCGAATAAACCCTAATTTTTAGCACCCTAAACGTCTATAGTACTCTACAGGAACCTTTTGCTTTTTAGTTCTGGTTCGGCCGAGTTGGTATTTTGCGGTTGTGTTATTGTGGTTGTGTTATTGTTTGTTTCGGTTTAAGGTTTTGTATTGATAGTGATGTTTCACTGGATTTTTTATGAGGTTATGGTGTTGTTTGGTTTCGGATTTTTTATGAGGGTTATGGTGTAGTTGGTTTCGGATTTTTGAGAGGTTATGGTGTTGTTGATTTTCGATTGGGTTTATTGTGTTGATTCTATGTTCTTGAGCCTTGCTCCAAATTAGGGTTTCTTGAGAAATGTGCCTCATTTGCATTCTGATTTCTGCTTGGTTTTATAGTGCAATTGTTCTGGATAATTTTGGTATGGAAATGGTACTGAAATTAGGGTTTTTGGAATGTTGGCCTAATCTGGAAATTGCATAGTACATTTCTCTGATGGACGAAAATGCCCCTGGATTGAACAGAAACTGTTGGACATTTTGGACATATTGATTTTTTGGACAAAAAAGAGATTAAAAAAAACCAAATAAAAATAATTAAAAAAAAGAAGAAAATTTGAATTAAATAATAATAATAATAAAAAGGAATAAAAATAAAACAAATTAAAATAAAATAAAATAAGATGAATAAAATAGAAAACAATAATAAAAAAATAAAAAATAGAATAATAATAATAATAATAATAATAATAATAATAATAATAATAATAATAATAATAATAATAATAATAATAATAATAATAATAATAATAATAATAATAATAATAATAATAAAAACTTAAAATTGTCGCCTTCGGAACCAAACAAACGAGGTATTTAAAGTAACCTCTCTGCCGAAATTTCGTCTGAAGTAACGAACGAATTCTTAAAAGTCGAATAAAAAGAGGAAAATTGGGTCAAAAATGGGGTATGACAAGGAAGAAAGAAAAAAAAAACTCTCCTCGGTTTGCAAGTTCAACATTATAGGATGATGGTATGAATTAGACTTAGGAAGAGTATAACAAGACATAGTCTGCCAACAAAATTAATCCAATTAGTATTGCAAATCGATGTGTTTTGTACAAATCACCTTTCATTGATTCTTAGCCTTATTCTTTGTAAAAAAAATTCATAATCAAGATCAATGTTAAAAGCAAAGTTTTCTCTCTTAATCACACTAAGAGTTGTGAAGAGTTCATAAATATTTATATCCACTAACATACGTGGATAATGACCAATTGTATGATTTCAAGTGTTCTCATCAATTGTTACGGGAGTTCCAATAGTCGTTGCAATCTCAAATAAGATTCTAGGTTGCCAATACATACTCTAGAGGGATACAATGAAAACAAACACATACTTGAATGTGAGTTTGTTTCTGATTAAGAGTATTAGTTTTGATAGTGTGCTTTTCAGACATTTATAATTGTTACGGGAGTATTAGTTTTGATAGTGTGTTTGGATGAGTATTTGATAAATAGATTTCGAATATAATTGATTTTGTAAAACTGATTTGATTAGTGCTGCTATTCCTGCCACATGAGGACTCGAGTCACACGACATTGAAGTTCCAGATAAGAATATGAATCAACTGCTCTTTTTACTTCCCTTGGGTGGAAATGCAGCCAAAATGTCCAAGCCAGGTGCTGCTATGTCAGGTTATCTCCATGAATCCTCCCCGGAAGAGTAACGGTTTTGATGACATCATAAATTCAAAACCAAGAGCATTATATTTTTTGTTTTATGGTTTTTAGTACAATTTAAAAGATAGCACACCAAATAGACGTATCTTTAGTTCTCTGCCTTCGCTCATATTGCATTTCTCGTTACATATACATTGCTTCTCCTCTTGCATGTGCCTTGAAAACATTGATATCATATATTTTAAATTTTAGTTCGAGATATATTTGTTTTCTTATATTTAGTTTTGTTGGCATCCTACAAAACTACCGATATAGCGAAAACTCTTGAATTTCCTGAGTTAGACTTGATCCAAATTCTAAGATCTTTTTGTTATGTCTAGTTGAAGGTAACTAAATTTATTATTTGTTACAAACAATTATTTAGTCGAGTGTGCTTTTTCTTTTTAAAGAATTTTCCTAGCCAGCAATTCTCTATTTACTTTTTGTCTCAAAAAATTTCATAAATTCGGTCTAGTTGAAAAATAATTAATATATCATGCATGCAAGTAAGAATTTTAAATCATATCTCTTGTAGTGGCTGCAACTGTAATGAGCCATGATGCTGTATTTGAAATGGTTCGAGAAATAGGACCAGAATTTCCAGCTGAACTAACAACTGTGATAGCTTTGGAAGTTTCATGGAAAGAACCAATTCCTATCGTGCCGTGTTGATCAACATAAGAAAACAAAGGAATGCTAATGCCAAGAGAAACAGCTGAGATATCTACACCATCATGTATAGCCATGTCAAATGCTTTGAGGATATCAGCATCGTCCAACAGGAACGTCCCAGCAAGCTTTGTAGATAGCCAAATGAGCTAAGGCAGCTCCTCCTCTTGCTAAACCAGAAGTAAGCAAGTCCTCTATAATTTGCATTTTTTACAAAATATCCAGCTATGTTGAAGCTGTGTGAGATCCATGGCCAGTAGCATCTCTGGTTGAGAGATATTCTGAAGTGTCGGTGTTTCCAAGGATGAGGTTCTTAGTGTGATCAGTCATTCCTTTTAGGAAGCATCTAGCACCAATTATCTTCTTGTTGCAGTTTGTGGAGTAGAGTTGAAATTTTCTCTAACTTGACAAACTCCTTTCCACTTTGATGGAATTTTTCCCATTGCTTCGTCATTAAAACTTGCTGACTCTGGCCAAATGCCTTCAAGAGATCATGTTTATCATTGGTTACATTATTAGGATGCCATTTTTTAGGGATTTCGTGTACGTAGTCAGGAATCCCCTACATTCACGCAATTAGCAGATCTTCACCGTCCAATTTTCATCAGGCAACTCATATTTTAACCTAGGTAAATCGCATTTTAAAATATTTAAAAACTTGTTTGAAGGCTGAGTCATTTAATCTTAATCGGACGGTACCAAATTGCTGGCAGCATGAATGCATGGGATCCCTTATTGCAATTAGCATAGCACCATCCAATTTTCATCGGACAACTCAGATTTTAAGCTCGTTTACAAATATTTAAAAACCTAGATTGAAATTGGAGCATTCTGATCTTAATTGGATGACACCGGATTGTTGACTGCATGAACGCATGAGATCCATTTTCATTTTCATTTTCATTTTCAAATGCTTGGTTGGATATTTGTAAGAGGATTATTAGTTAGTACCCGTGTCTATGACGCCTATGATGGTTCCTTGACCTAAGTTGCTTTCACCGAAAACCGTTTTTGAGGAGGGATGATGGACCCAATAAAGTCCCAACTTCTTGTTGTGTGAAGTTTGTGAATGCCATTTTGAATGACAGAGACTACCTCAGGAAACTCTGTCACATTGTATAGATATAGCTTTAAAAATGTACTGAAAAATAGGTTAAAAAACTAATCTTAATCATGGTAAGAATCATGTTCATACTTGTTATATCTTCTGCTTGAAACTTATCCTAAGAGCAAAGATAACATTTTGTGGTGATACTTTTTAGCGGTTTCTGGATTATGATATATCTTATCACCTTGTATACAATATGCACCTAGAAACATGCATCAATATATATGATCTGCAGGTATAGAACCGTCGGTTAAAAACTTCACCTGATAGGTTATTGTTAGAGACATCAAGAGTCTCAAACTGAAACAATGTAGTCAATCTCAGAGGTATAGAACCACTCAAATTATTTCCATTTTAGATACAAATTCTTCAAATTAGTCAAATTGGCAATATCAGGCGATGGCGTCATGTGATCGAACAAATTTCATGGTCCTATTCTAGATTTATCGCAATGCAATAATATATATGATCTGCAACTTAGGGATAGTCAGTTAACCGGCGTTGTTACTGAGTTTCCGATGAATATGTCTAGGTTGAAGAATGTTACTCCGAGACATAATGTGCTTCAGGGACCTGTTCTGGTTTTCAATAAAGATGTCAATTTTGCTCCTGATGATAGCAAAAGTTTTTTTCTTTGTAAATTGACATCTATACCGAATCGCTGAAGCACATTATGTCTCAGAACATTCTTCAAGCTAGGCATATTGATCAGAGTGTTGATGACAGTACGTCATTACTAGTTTTCTTAGTCATATATGTGTCCTTTTTGTAATGTTTTGAGAGTCAAATGCTTGTATACATGGTTAAATCAGCTCAAAGATTCATAAAAGAGAAGTTTTGCACAAATTGAAGAAAAATCAAGAATTTAGCTACTGGATCGTGCCACGATGGACCTGAATCGTGGCACGTTTGAAGCGTGGAATTTACCTGAAGATACTGGAAAAATCGTTGCACAATGGATATGTAACGTGCCACGATGGTTTAGTAAATTTACTACCACGTCAGATTAATGAAGGAATCGTGCCATGATGGACGCGAAACGCGGCACGATGGTGGGCTTTTCTAAAACTCTAATTCTTTGTCTATAAAAGCCAAATGCGACCAGAAGCTTAGGGCAATTTTGGAGACCTAAACAGAGCATAGACGTCACCAGGAAGCTGAAGAACACGTGGTGGATCTCACCAAACTCATAGTTGGTTCTGGTTTATGTATGTTCATTATTTTCTATGTATTTGATTGTTTAGTTATTAGTAGCTAAACTCTTAGATCGATTAAGTCATGAGATGAATCTTTGTGATCTGTGAACCATGTAATTTGTTAAGAACTCTCTTTGACATCAATGAAAACCTAGTCTTTATTCAGAATTATTTGTGTTCATTGCTTTTCGTATGATTGTTTGCATGACTATTAACCCTAGCTTCTTTCAATCACATAAATTGATCTTAGGAATTGAATGACTACTAACCCTAGCTTTTAATCCTGAAATAGTAATTCTGTTTAATTCAACATAGGAACCTAGAGATAGGAAATTGAGAGTTATGACTTATGAATTAACGTTCTGACATAGCTTCCACGGTTATTCAATCGGTTTAAGAGATTGATCAAAACCACTTAGTTAATCCGTCGTAAAGCTAGGTTAATTTCTTTTAGAGAGAAGAGAGACAAATTACTCACAGTGAGCAATAGAGGATTTGAAAGGTTTGATCATCTGTTTTAATCTAATTATCAAACCATTTTATTTTCTATTATTTACTTTTTATTGCAACCAAATCCAACAGGCAACCCATAAATTTAATACATCCTTAATTTTAACGAACTTGCTAAGTAGAAATTCACAACGGTCCTCGTGGATACGAACTTTATTACTACTTCGATAGTTTTGGTACACTTGCCGAATATCTATCAAGTGTCAAGAACAACATCGGTTAACTGATTATCCCTAAATTACATATTATATCATATTTTATTTTTTAGTAGATTATATCATATTAATCTTGAAAGTATTTTTAAATAGATCAGATCAATAAAATTATGAATATCTCAAAAAAGTTACAAAAAGCTGTGACTCTATTGAATTGTTAAGTTGGTCTAAATATTTAACTATTTAGGTTCTTATATTTTGATAACTTAATTATTTTGATAATTCAATATAGATACAGTCTATGTATTTAACCATTTAATATCAATTTAATCTCCTCTACTCTTAGATGGGACTAAAAGGAGTAAAAGAATCAATAATCAATTTGAAATATTTAAAATCTTATAGATCTATTTGACAACTTCCGATAAAATCATAAACGATTTACTCTTCTATTTCTACATATGTTTTTCGAATATATTCATATTGTCAAACATTTTGTATATATCAACCTACACTTGTATAATACCAGCAATTATTAACAATGTTAACATTGGTTTTTTAAACTATAAATAAACATATATATTTTCTCATAAATTGAACAACCATTTTGAAATGACTTTAAAAAAAATTATTTTATAACACGAGTCGTTCTCATAATTTATATTGGATTTGATTATGAAGAAAAATATTTAATAACACGAGTCATTCTCAGGGCCGTTCCTAGAATTTTACAGATCTTAAGCATAATATGAGAAAATTATCTCTTACATAATACATCATAAAATTTTATCAGCTCTTCATTTCGTTTTCTTTTTCCCGCTTTTCACTACTAAATCAATTTTAAACTGTTATTAAAAGTGTACCTTCAATGATGAATTTTAGCACACTTAATCACTTATGTCAATAATTTTATCACACTTATGATAAGAAATTACCTCGTTGAAATTAATGAGATACACATTAATTTTTAATATTAGTGAGACTCATTATTTAGAACAAAGGTCCAAAAAAATATTTCTAATTTCTTCGATAATAAATTTTTCAACACATTATTATGAACAGCCAATTTTTTTTATGGGGAGGGTGTATACAGAAATATTTGTTTTATACAGGGGTATATATAGCAAATCGCACTAAAAGGGTCAAAAAGATTAACATACTTCAGTCCAGCCTTCATCAGGCCAATGTTTGGAACCTTTTGGTAAACTTTGCTATCTATACACACCATAAACCAAATATTGATATATACACACCCTTGATATAAAAACAATTGGACCCCCTACCGGCTAGGACCCTAGGCCGTCGTACCCCCGGCCTATGGCCTAGGGCCGGCCCTACTCCTTCTCATAATCTATGTATGTATTGTATAGATAAGAGCATAAGACCATGTATAGAAGGTGTTTCACTTGAGTGACATAGTTTTTGATGACATTGATGATATTAGTGTATTCTAGATGAGAGAGAATGATAAATGAATGATTAAAATAAATAATGTAGATGAGAGAGAGTGATTGATTAAGAGAGAGAGATATGAACAATCTCACAGATATCACCTAAAGCAAATGTCATCCAAGTGCAATCCATGTAGCAGTGATTCATCCGGGCACCCTTCTATAAGCTAAAAGTTATTGTTCAGTTTGTTCTATCATATAAAGTGAATCGAAAAACAATTAAGGCACCATGCTAAGTTCCCCCAATGACAAAAAAAAAAACAAAAAAAAACAAGGGTCTTTATACTTAGCCAATAACTAGTAAGATACACATACTCGTATTGAGCGAGAGAGAAAGTCTTGGTTGGGCACATACTCAACACTTCAATTTTAGGTACACACAAAAAACCAAGACTTTCTCTGAACGATATAGTGTTTTTTGCAAACTACATTAGAATCAGGTCATACAGACTTACAAGTTACAAAGGCTTTTGTCCGAGCTTATCACGAAGCAGGCCCGACATATTTGTTATTTACATTAATTTTTTCACATATTTAAATATATTATTGTATAATATAATTAAAATAACTTGTCATATAAAGTCGTAGTCTTTAAATTATGCAGTTTAAAAAATACTCAAGGAGCTGCTATTCAATTCATATATAGGTGCTCGGGGTTGTGAAAATATCCTGGAAATCAATTTGTTACACTTGCTCAAGACCCTACGTGATAACGACATCCTCTCTTACACACATTTCTCTCCATATTATTCTCATGCTCATATCATTCCTCCACGTTTGACACGATAATTTATCCTAAAAATGAGGGTCACCATGCGGATTCACCAGGATAAAAATGAGTCTTGTGATCTTTATTTTATTTTATCTTATACATACTTTATTATGAGATGTTACATCCCAGTCAACGAATATCACGGTAACTTTAGGATCACAAAAATATTCAAAGCAAATTCTAGGATAATATGATGGTGTATAATACATACTGAATGTAGTAATAATCATATGGTATTGCACGTCGTTAATTACATAACATGTCAAACGTCTGCGCGAACTTCTTAAACAATGGTCAATGTGATATTAGTTCAACTATGATTCACTGGTGGCTAGCTAGCTCTCCTAAGATCGTTTGGTTATAAGAAGAAGAACTCCAAATTCTACTGAAAGTGTTGATGAGTCCGACATCTTCGAAGGGTATTTATTTTTACGTGGGAAATTTTAGTATGACACTTAAACTATAGAAAATAATTCTCTCTCTCTCTCTCCGACATCTGGGCATTCGTAAACTTATTTGTACCAATAAAATGAGAACAAAAAATAGGTTTGAAAGTCATACTTACCAATGAAAGGAGAACAAATTTTGTTTTCAAAGTCACAGTTCCCAATTCCCATGAGGTTTAGACGTCTACGGAGGTTAAGTACTTTAATTTTAATTCAATGTACTGAAATTTTTTGAAAAAAAGGGGATCTTCAAAAATATAAATAGAAAATTTGTACTTTCTTTTTTAATCGAAAAATATACGAGGAAAGTACAAAATATACCTTTTCTTTTATAAAACTTTGTACTTTATTGTATTGTATTACTTCTTCTTCACTGCTGCTTGTAATTTTTTTTTTCAATCATGATGAACAGTGAAATTAAAAATTTATAATAATTAGAGTGGAAAAAAGGCAAAATTCAAAAACTTAAGGTAAAGTTTTGAATTTTTAATCCTTGATTATTTTTAAGTCTTGCTTTGATCCTCTAATGTTTTTTTTTCTTTTCATTTAGCTTTGGTAAATTTAAAAAACAAGAAAGACGAAAAATAACAATGAAAACTACAAGCTCGTTTGGATTAACTTATTTTTAAACTTATGAAAAATAACTTATGCAAATAAATAACCTTTTATGTTAATTCATTAACTATGACTAATGAAATTGTATATTCATAAGCTATTTTCTCATAAACTTTTTTAACAACCTTATGAATGATAGAGAAAAGTTTATTTATTTACATAAGTTATTTTACATAAACTGAAAAAAAAATAAACCAATTTACTCAGACCCTAAAGTATATTTTGTTTCTGACTGTAGCTTTTAAATTAAACCTTAAATACTCATTTCCTTGTTACCCGCCGGAAAAGAGAAAGTATATTAAATATGCATTAATTACGTTTGAATATTTTGATTGAATCTCTATAGTCTACCTATCATAGACAATTTAATTCAAACTCCGCGTTGAGCTCAGCATTACACTACCTCAACTCCCTTCACATCACAACGTGATGACCAATCAATAACCGCTCACGCGTTTTCCGTTACATCAGCACCTTCCACTTTTAACGTGAACACGAATAAAACACCAATCATTCATTATAATACAAACTAGGAAAATTAATTTAATCGAACAATCCACAAAAGTCCAAAAGCTTAATAACGCGTTATTCCTTGCATTGAATCTCATTTAAGCTTACGCTATTTACGGTTATTCCTCTTTCATACTTTATCGAATCATATACTATAAATTACTACGATTGTATAATATGAAAAATTAGATAAAAACAAAGTACCAAATCATATTAATATTCAGAAAATGCATTACATCAGAATCACTAACATTGAACTAAAAACTTAACTACTAAACTAATATAGTTCTAAATTGCAGTTATGATACTGCAAATTAATATCGATCTTGCGGTTTGCAACAAATGCAATCAATATTATAGTTGCAATTTCGCTGCAGAATCAATTAAAAGTTGAACTGCAATTTAGAACTATATATGAACAATCAAATCATCAGCGTTTAACCAGAAAACTAATCATCAACTTCTACTACTGATTCAGTCACTAACCTAAAATTAAACATAGCGTAGAAAAGATCAGAGAATGTACAGAAAATATTAACTACTTTGCGTGAAATTCGTAGTTTCTTACCTAGTTAAAATCATCTTCATCGCTAAACCCTAACAATTCGAAAAAACGAAAACGTACAGTTTACAACGAAATCGTTGATTCGATCAATTCAGCTTTCAGCGTTCAGTGAGCCATCATCTTCTTGAACTCTTCGAAGTTCACATTTCCATCACCGTCAACATCAACATTACTAATCATCTTCTTACAATCATTCAACGAGCATTTCTCACCGAGTTTCATCAAAACAGCGTGCAATTCATTAGCAGAAATCAAACCATTCTTATCAAGATCGTAAAGATCAAAAGCATCACGAAGCTCGCTAGATTCATCTTTTCCAGGTTCAGTGCAGTGAAAATCAGCGAATTCTTTCAGATCAATGAAACCGTCGCCGTTTTGATCGAGTTCTTCCATCATGCGTTTCACTTCTTCTGATGTAGTTTCTGATCCGAGCGTTAAAAGCATTTCTTTGAGTTCTGAGCGTGAGATTTTTCCATCGCCGTTTTTGTCGAACTTGCTGAAGATCTTGCGCACTTCATCATCCATGGCGGAGGGAGAGAGAGAGAGAGAGAGAGTGTGATAGGGTTTGGATTTTTGAGAATTATTTTTCTCCTAGAAGAGTGGAAAGTGATTTATATAGCGCCGTTTAAGTTTCACGCGTTATCTGGGAAACGCGTTTTGTTAGAATTTGGAAGTTGCAGCTATAAAGAATAGGGTGGGGGTTTGATTAAGTGTAGTTGAGTGTACGGTAAGGTAATGTGTGGTGATGTGACGTTTCGGTTTGAATACTATGAATGAATAAATTAGGAACTAGGACTCGTGTCTTAGTCGCAACTGCATGTAATGAAGTGTGCCAAAAGTTTGTTATACAGGATTCTTGAACCTAACCTGCCTCATCTGCATGTGATTAAGTGTTACTAAATCTTTAACTTAATTGAACTTAAAATCTAAATATTGTGTAAGTTTCGTCTACCATCCAAAAAAAAAAAAAAATTGGATTAGATTGAACCAGCTCTGAATCAAAATAGTCAATTTAAGTGAAAACTTAAACCCTACAACATTTTGGGTTAGGTTTTTTTTCTACTTACACCCCAAAAAATATTTAGTTACACTCAAACTTTATTGACAATGTTGTTCTTTTTCATCAAAATTTGTCAAAAACTTTTTTCATCAATATTTATGTAAAGTGAGTTTACGGTAACACACGTAAATTGAATTTATGTAGAGTATGTAATTTGAGTTTACGTTATTGTACGCAAAATGATTTCACCTCACATGAGCTACATAGATTGTGTTTGCGAACTCCATCTTTTTCATCTCTCACTCTAAATCTTCACCTTCTATGTTATAAACATCCACAAATGTATGAACAATCTCAATAAAAGATTAAATATTGAATTACATGGTCTTTTGTTCATACTCTATTACATTGATAAATGAAGTGCTACTTATTCAAAGATGATTATACGAATTCTCATGATTTTTCTTCGATTTTATTTTATCCTCAGCGTAAAGAAAATTATTCATGAGTTTTCGTACCTTATGTTGTATAAACTTATAACTTTGCTTCTCGTCAAATATTTTATTAAATAATATATATAACTATGTGTACGTTTCGCCACCTCATCAATTATCTACTTACTATATATAAAATTTAATTCCCTATGATTATACCATTTTGCCCCTAAGAGGGGCATTTTTGTAATTTCTTATTTGGTGGGATGTCGTTGTTGCCACCTCACCTTTTTATGGGTGCATTTTACCATTTTGCCCCTCACCAATTTTTTTTTTATTTTATAATTTTATATTTTTAATAACTTTTAACTATTTTTCAATTTTTTCTCCCGAATTCAGTTGCTTCTACATTGTCGTTGTGGGAGATTAAAGTATCGTTTGACCCTGCTTTTTTTCCAGCTTCTCTACATCTTTAAGGAGAAGTTAGGCCAAACACAGTATCAATTAAGTACTTACTAAAAAAAAAAAATTTTTTGAATGCATAAAATTGAATGGAATGAGCTTTGGCCAAAATTTCTTGAATGTTACTTTAAAAACCTACTTCTCGATAATTTATTTCACAAGCACCTCTCTTCAACTCACGCTGGAACCTTTTCTTTTATTTTTTAATATTATATTTCAATATTTTTTTTTCCATTTAACTTTATTTTATTTTATTTTTTTGAACCGTTCCATTTAATTTTTTAAAAAGGTTCCATTTAATTTTATTATCTTTTTTCAAAGGAATTTTATTATCTTTTTACCACTTATATATTTAATTTTAATATAGTTTAATCATCACAACCTCACAAATATTTTTATACACGCTGTCATTTAATGATACCAAATATTTTTATTTTCTTTTTCAAACCTCGTAAATATACACATACACACATTAGTGTTTAGAGTAATACCTTATGTTTGTATGTTTTTTTGTTACCCTAATGCGTATAATTTTTTTGGTGTTGCATAATGCGTATGATTATTTTTATAAAATTTTGATTTTAATTAAAAGTAAAATTGTAGATGTCTTTTCTTCAAAAAAGGTCTAGATGCCTAAAAAAATTATACTTTTATATATATATATATATATATATATATATATATATATTGCACCTTTATATTGTAATTAACAAACTATGCATATATTTTTCTTATTCAAAAAAACAAACATATGTTTCCATGACACCAACAATGTAACAAATATAATATCATATAATATAAATTTTTATCTTTTTGAAAGACACCAAAAAATATGATATTCTTATAATGAAATTAGTTATAGAGTATAATTGAAATAGAAAAAACCAACTATTTGGATATTATTTATGTTATTATTTCAGACTCCTTAAATTGTTTCTCCTATTCAAATATTTAACAAGTGTCCTCGTGAGCTTGGCCTAGTTGATTGGGACAATGCATAATATATGCAAGGTCCGGGGTTTAAACTCTGGCCACCAAAAAAAAAAAATATTTAACAAGTCATTTATATGATGATACAGATTTGTATTCATGTTGCACAAAATAAACGTTATTGCGTAAATGTAGTCTTTGTAAAAAAAATATATCTTTTATTTTTTAACATTTTTAGCCTTCAAAAAATATTTTAAACATTTTTTTTATTTATTATTTTAATTCATAATAAATTCAAAGTTTTGCCCTCGTGAGTTTAGCTCAGATGATAAGAACAATTCATAAATATATGCCAAGTCCGGGGTTCGAACCCCGGACACCATAAAAAAAAAAAATCAAATTTTGTACAATATTTTTCCAAACAACATTTAACTTAAAAGTAGCTTTAAAACTAAAAACATAAAGAAAACAAACAATTTTAGTTTCTTTCTTAAAGGCCTTCATTTTAACTTTGCTTTAAAGTAACTTTTAGATCGTAAAAAACATTTGTCGTATCTAAGTTCAGCTGGGAACAATGTTTCACTTTCTTCTTCATAAGAGGTCATTTTCTTTATTTTTTTCATGGTTCTTAGACCATGCATGACTTGAGTTGACTGATTTTTATGGCTTGAGGGGTTCACTTTTCGACACTGTTTTAGTTTTTGCTTCATCATATATAGTTTTATTCCTTTTTTCACGATTCTGCATTTTAAGGTTTTTTTTTTTTTTTTTCAATTGTTAGTGAATTATGTACCATAAATTATTGTGTTGCATGGCTGTAGAAAAATCTTCCTTTGTTATGGTAAGGTTTTGACACAATTGTTATTTTAGGTTCTGGTAGTGTAGTTGATTTTTTTTTTATGCATGTGGGTTATTTTAGTTTTTGTGAGTAATCCTAAAGTTGTAACAGTTTTTATATTTGGTTTATTATTTCCTATATCATTGAGTCGTACGAAAGTTGATTGGTGTGATGGAAGAAGGTGGTAAGCTCATCTTTGATCTCGAAAAGTCACCGAAGAACTTGCACGTTCGAGTTGTTCAAAAGTAGATCTTTGGTGCTTAACTATTTGAACATCTACTATTTTGACGTATCGCTTTGGACTGTAATCGTAAACTATATTGACTTTGGGATGCCATTTGTTCTTTTCATTTTGTCTGATGTAAATATTGACAAAAATTCCTTTTTGGTTAGTCTATGACACTTGCAGTCTCTTTTATAAACCTAACTATTATGTAACGTTAATCTGCACATTGTTGGTTCCTTCATTGGTTCCAATTAGTATCATGTTAATTATAATGTTGTTTTCCCAATCTCTTGAATAAAATAGACCATGTTCTTTTCCTCCAGCAAATCTTTATAATGCTTTGGTAAATGTTTTAGAAATATATATATATATATATATATATATATATATATATATATATAACATCTAATTAACACTGCAATTTGTTTTGTACCTAGCACTTTCCAAATGAGATATCAAGGACATTTCTAAAAGGAACACGGAAAACAATCACGCTCATCGACAAACAAGCTCAAAAAATGTATAAGTGTCGGCAAAGAGAGCAAGTTACGAAAAATACTTAGGCGGTCAATGGTTCAACTTTTGCCGAGAACATATTTTAGAGGTAGGTGATAAGCTAATTTTTGACCTAGAGAAGCCGCCTAAAAATATGCACGTTCAAGTCATTCCCAAATAAAGATTTGGTATTCATGATCCGCACGTTCAACATATCACCTTAATTTTAATCATATACTAGATTATCTTCACTCACTGATTCTACTTATTTGCTTGATTTCATCTGTTTTAAATATGGGTATCAATCCTTTTTTGGTAACTCTATAACAACAACACTCTTTTTTTATAATTTTGAATAATATGTAATCATAATTCACACATCATTGTTTTCTTTATTGATTTTTTTTTTTTTTTTTACGCTAGAAGAGAGGCAGGGTGCCACTCATCAAAATATATTAACCAAAAAAGATTGATACAAAAAGAGAGAAGGGGGACTATACCAAACCTTCTCAAGAGTGATTAAACCTAAAATTAGGCCAACCTAGCCTATTTTTAACATAATCATTCCTTACTTGTATAGGTAAAGAGTAATAATAAACAAAAACATCCAGAGTTAAACCAATGCTGGCAAGGGCATCTGCACAAGTATTGCCCTCCCTATATATATGAGAAACTATAAAGTTCATGTTAGAAGTTAACCTAATGCAGTTACACCATCTGTTTCTAAGTTGCCAAGGAACAATTGTTTGATTCTTGAAAGCTTGAACCACCAACAGAGAATCAGTTTCCAGCCAGAAATATCTTATTGGTTTCAATTGTTTTCATCATAAATATTATGTCAAATTATAATCTCATAAACTAACTCTCTTAATCAGCCCATACATATTTTATGATGAATCAGAATGTTCCGTCATTTTAACATCTCTTCTTTCGAAGAATTTTTTTATCGAATATATTATTGAACCCGTGCGAAGCACGGGTTTGTAACTAGTTTTATTAAATAATATAAGAGGGATTAACTTGTATGCTTTTTTAAAGATAAACAACCTATGTGAAAAAAACTTAAAATTAAAGGATGAATTTGTTACAATTAAATAAGATAAATAACTTCTTAAATAATCTAAGAATGCTTAGATAATATGATACACGTCTCTTCGAATTTAACTAAAATCCTGAGTTTGAATCTAGCCGTGTAGTGGCGTTAAAATTCTTAAGTAGAGTTTGTCGTCCACTTAGGTCTCACAAAACTCAAGGGATACGGCTTTAAAAAAGCATTACATATTGAGTAATTTTGTCTTTTTTTAATTACATAAATGATATAATATTAACTAACTAATTTCTTAAAAAATGATGCGAATGAATTTTGTCCCTTATATTGGAGATGAGAGCAAGTATGATCTTCTAGTATCTATGTTTTAGGTTAATTGAGTTATCCAATCGACCTACATATAGTATATGTTTGTTTGCGTGTGTTTTAAAAAACGGAGAAAATAGATCAGTTTAATTGAACATAGACTCAACGAGCTTATAGTCAATTGATTTGATCCCAAGATTAATGTAGTTTGGTTAAATCAGGTTGAATTGAGAGTAGTATCCACCAAATATCATCACATCAATAATGGAACTTTATTCAAATCATTGTAAAATCTGAATTGAATTCTCAGCAAGTCCTTCAACTTAACGTTGCTTAGCATGTGATGTGTTGGTTGCTTCAATGTGCTGTGGGGTTGAGTGTACTACAACTAGTAGGGCAAGGTACGGCTATGAAGTGTACTAGAAGTTTGTTATCAGTTTTTAGATGAACATGATTGAAGTGGAATTGGGCAATTTAATTCTTGCATTCATGCATTGACCTTGACCGATTCTTACATCTTAATCTTTATTTTGTGTCAAATATATAGTACTATTTTTTTTACGTTAATCATCCAGTTTTTTCGAAAAAACAAACCTTAATAATTCGTAGTTCAGTTGGTAAATTATTAAAATCTGCTAAGAATTGTTCCATAAAACAAATGAAATCATCCAGGTTTTTTAAATAATTCGTGGTTTCGTGGAATTCATTAATTACTCAAACTCAATTGTTTAATTAAATATTATATTAATTGGATTTATAAACTTTAAATATAGAGAAGTGAAAAATTTAGGTTGGAAATATACATGACACTTAAAATATTAATTCATAACTAAAAAAAAAAAAATGCATGTTACATTTTTTCCTTTTTTATTTAAAAAAATTTAGGATGAGGAGATGATATTACCGTGTAAAGTAGGAAGACATCCAGATTCAAAGGTCATTGAAGGTGAGGAAAAACACAAGAAGGGGGGGTTGAATTGTGTTGGCTTTTTCTTTTTTTTCTTCTAAGCTGAAAACACTGATCAGAAGCAAATAGATTTCTACTTCTGAAATGATGTTCAGAACTAGTTGCAGCGGATAAAACAGAGAGAGAGATAGAGAAGAAAGACACAAGCAATTTATACAGGTTCCTTCCACAAACCGGAAGTCAATCTTGTCCCCCTTGCACTTCCAAGGAGAGTTCACTATGCAATATCTGATTACAAATGCTCACTACTAAATTTACTAAGAGACTTCAAATTGCTCAAGCACAACTGCAAGAGACTTCCTATGCTCCTAAACACAATCAAGAGACTTCTATTGCTCAAGCACAAATGCAAGAGACTTCTGAATTCAAACAGAATTACAAAGAATATGTTTGAGTTTGAACACTTGATATACAATCAGTGGTGTTCACAATACAAATCAGATACAGACTCCAAAGACTCTAGAATTTCTAAGATATGAGCTTTGATAAGAAATTCTAAGAGAACTTTGAATGTATAACAATTTCAGCAGAGTTTTGCCTCAGTTAATTCTTGGTATTGTCCTTACTGAAACTCTGAGTCTTCACTCATTTATATAGAGGTGTGAGAGAGACGTTGAATTGTCAGCACATTCAAAATAGAGTCGTTTGAAGCTTTTGATCGATCATCAATGATCATTTGCCTGATATGGTTATTGTCCTATGAAGGATCAATTTCAAATGCTTTCCATCGTGAATGAACATCGTTGCAGGCAAAGCTGTTTTTCTTGTCTTGTAGCAGAGACAAAAACAGAGTAGTGGAGGTAGTGGTTGTACACTTCGTACAAACGTACTATATCAACGCTCTTTTGAGGAACAAGCATCCAATGCGTTTAAATCCTTTCAAAATAGTTGTTGCTTCACTTTTCCAGTCTTTTGCAATCCTTAGACGAGGTTGAATCCCATTAAACAACTTTTTTGAAGCTTTAAGTTGCATCCTCTGATGAACTGCAACTTATGGTGATTCTCAGCTTCTGATAAACTTGCTTCTGATGAACTGTCTTCTGATGAACTTGCTTCTGATGACGTTATCACTTGAGGAGCACTTTGTCTTTAGGAACACTTTTTCTTCAGGAGCAGTTTTCTTCAGACGATTTAAGCTTCTCTTTTTGTTGATTCCTTTGCTCTCTATTGTTCTTCCAAGACCTTTTTAAGATATCATATTTTGTCTATAGTCCTGTACACTTGAACAAATATTAGCATATCCAATTGACAATTTTTAGCATATCCAATTGACAATTTTTAATACTTTGTTATCATCAAAACTCTTAAGGATTAATGTTAAACACATTTTGTTCCCACAGTCGTTTAGCGAAGTAATTACATTTACCTCCAGTCTTCTTTTCTATTATGTTTCATGTTTGGTTATATATTTTTTTTTACCTATAGCACACTCAAGTAATTTCAGTAAATAAATTAAAATAATATTCCACTTAAAATATTTTTTTGTCAGGTAGTCTTAAAGCTAGAAATTTTATCTTATCGTGAACACCATAAAATTAAATTATATTTGTTTAGTGGAAAAATATCGCTTTCTTATAGTTTAATAGTATAGAAAAATATTGTTCAAGAGATTTTTTTTGAAGGATATTGTTCAAGATGCAAAAAACTAAATAAATTATAAGAAATTTATCGTCCATTTTGTTTTTTAATCTTGTTTGACAATTTTATTGCTAACAAAATTCTCTTTCTAGTTGTTAAAGATACCATGAGAGTCAAAATAAGACAATTAATCTTTTAAACTAATGACAATCTCTTTTGATTTTCTATTTTCTACTATTTTTTGGCAAATAAGTTTATTTGGAGGCTAAATATATTTTATTTTTTTGAAGGATGGAGGTTAAATATATTTTATTGGAGTAGTTTCGTTCAGCATATTTTATTGAATATGGATGGACCTCAGTTGATTATAACATCAAGAAGGAACCCACTCTTTATCTTGGTCTTAGGCTTCGTGGTGGCATTGTCGAACCTTCTTTGATGGCTTTGGCTTGGAAATTGAACAAAGACATAACCATTTGCTACTAGTGGTGCTACGCATGTCTTCATCCTATGGCTGTGAAAGGAAATGTGGACACAACAATCAATTGAGGCCAAACAAGAAGATCAAGTAGGCTCCGGTTGATATTCTTTCTTTCTTATGGTTCTGTTTTTTTTTTTTTTTTTTTTCTTTTCTTACTAGATATTTCTTGTTTTAATTGATGTTAAACTTAGTTGGAACTTTTTTTTTAACAATCAAAAATAGAATATATTAACATTGACAGGGTAGCCACCTTGATGCAAGGTGTACCAAGAAAATCACTAAAGAATATAATTTATTAATAAAAGAATTTGCAAACAAATGGTTAGCCGATACCCAAACATATGAACGGGTTCGACCACCAACCCTGAGAGCCAAAGACAAAATTGGCGTTCTTAACTTTCAACCACCATAAAGAATAATACTTAACTTTATCCAGTAACTGAGGAATGGAGGATTCTATATTTTTTAATAATATTATTACGTTCATTCCATACCAACCACGCACACAAGAGATAAACTAGCTGAAGAAACGAGCACCGCGTTTTCAAACCACCTGAAACGTAGATTAACTGAATGAAATGATCCGGGATAACCTGAGGATCCACCCTTGGAATGTCAATCCACGGACGAAGTTGATGCCATAAGGAGCCGAAAGTACCGCATGAAAGAAATAAATGTTGTGCATTCTCCACATGACCACAACCTGCCATGCAAAAACTTGCCTCCGTAAAAATTATGTCTCGATTCACCAGATTTGATTTAGTCGGTAATATGTCTCAAAGTAACCTCAAACAAAAATTAAAACCTTCAAAGCACCTTTCGTATAAAAAAAACATATATTTATTCAAATAAAAAATATCTTTCGGGTAACCAAAACTACTCCATTGTTATTGCTAGCTTCACCCTTCCTCCAAGATTGGAAGGAAAGTGAAGAATGAATTTCTTTTTTTTCTTTCAAAAGGACAAATCGACCCTTGCTTTGACGTATGTTTCTACTAAATTACTTACACCTTTTTCCTTTCTCTTCAATTTATTTTCTTCCAATGTAAAGGCTTCAAGCACACATCTTTCCATTTTCACATTTCAATTATTATTTTTATCTGCACTTGCTTATCTTTTGGGCTAATACCGTCGATTATTTTATTTCGCGCTCTCCTGTGTTTTTTTATTTGTTCTTCTTTCAATAACATATTATTTTGATTTTATATTATTGATGTGATCAACAACTTTTAATAAAAAAATTGATTAAGTTCTTTAATGATTAAGTACAAAAGTCAGTTGATTAAATCAATGTTTCAGTTTGCTAAAAAAAAAAAATCAATGTTTCAATAAATATAATTTAAGAATACGACATTTCAACTTTCTAAGCAAAATAAAAATTAGATTAGAAAAAACAAAGAAATACAAAAATCGGGGACATAAATCCTGGGACCTCTTATTCGTAGAGTTGGTCATTAGAGGTCGTGAGTAAATGAGTGAAGAGTTGGTGGAGAGTAGTGGGCAAGTTCGTGTCGATCATGAGGTATCCTACAACTCGATCTCTCCTAGACTTAGTCAAAACCCTATGTGTTTCATGTGGGAAGGCTTTAGTTAAAGTATGATTTGTTCTAGCCTAGTGGGCGGTGTCGCCCCTTATTTTAAGGAAGCCACGTGGTTCCTAGATAGCATAATTCTCATGGCTATTTAGGAACCACGAAGGGACAAAGTGCTTGAGTAACATGTCTTCAACATTCTTATTTAATTGTCAATTCCAAGGCTGATTGTACAGTTCTAATAACATTTCTCTGACTATTAAGATTTTTTAACTAAGGACAAAATTGTGAGGGTTTATACAAGACCCAAAGGAGGCAATAACTTGCAAAAACGGTGGAGGAGCACACTTGAGGTCAAAACAGTCATAAATGCGGGCATCTTTAAAAGTCATAAAATGAATTACAAGTCGAATTATCAACTTGGTTATCTATCTCTTTTTATTAACTAAAAAACTTGGTTATCTTTTTTTATTTATTATTTTAATAAGCAACTTGGTTATCTTTAATATTTTTGTGCTACTATGTCATATTTTGAATTTATTTTAGAGATCATGGTTAGGCTGAGTTAAATATCCCTACGAATAGCATATAAGAAGCTCAAAGTTCTTCATTCATATACTTGGGAGTCTGAAAGAATAGCATAGTAAAGTCTATCACGCTTCTATGGATCTTTCAAAATCGATGAGGAAAAATGTGGTTTGAAGAAAAAAAGAAGGACAAAAACAAGAAATGATGAGGTAATGACTCCTTCAGAAGAGGGTGTACTCATACATGAGAATGGAAAAGACCTACAAAAGAAAAAACCAAAACCAAATGAATGCCATATTTTTTATAGTGAGATAATGAAACTATGAAGAACCTAGCATTAATGAAATTATGAATGCCATATTTTTTAAAGTGAGATAATGAAACTATCAATTCCAACTTGAGAGATACTTTATCCATATTGGTGACAATCAAAGAACATCTCATGTAGTAGTACATGTGTCAAACGTGGACTTGAGGGAGGATAAAGAAGAGGACTTTTGGAAGACGATATATTTTCCACAACTTATCGAAAATGATAGTGACATTGATTACATGTTTAGATTAATGGTTGAAAATAATATTTTACTTCTTTATGTTCGGTCTATTGAAGTGTAATATTTATTAACATGTAATAGTGTAATGTGTTCAAATTTGTCTCTGTAATGTTGAATTTTAATGAATTTGTGTTATGTGTAATTTGGATCGTTTATGAGCGATTATGTGATTTTAGAAATTTAAAGAAGAATTTGTATAATTTGGATCGTTTATGTGTCGTTAAGTTTGATTAAGTGATTATGCATCATTAACGACGAATTTGTGTAATTTGGATCGTTTATGTGTCATTATGTGATTGTATAATTAAACAATAAATTTATGTAATTTGGATAATTTATGTGTGATTATGTGATATTGGGAATTTAACGATGAATTTGTGTAATTTGAATCATTTATGTGTTATTAAGTGTGATTATGTGTCATTAACGACAAATTAGTGTAATTTGGATCGTTTGGATTGTTTTTGTGTCATTATGTGATTGTGTGATTAACGAAAAATTTGTGTAATTTGGATCAATTATGTGGTATTATGTGATAATGTTATTGAAATAGTGTATTTCAGTTCAATTATGAGTGTGTAAAGATTACATGTCATTAATGACTTGGTTGAATAACATTCAATGTTGTCTGTCAATATCAGTAACAACGTGAGTTAACTCATACTGACCTGTAACCAGCGTGACTTAACTCACGTTGCGTATAACACATGAATGAGTTAAGTCACGCCGGAAGTATTTTCGTAAGTTTGGATGGGGATGAGCAATTCTTGATGGAAGAAGAGCGATTTTCTATACATTAACTCTAATAATATAAAAGACCTAAATCTCTTTTTTGCAAAACTAAATTTCACAAAATTAGTACTTAATAGCTCAAATCAAAGACCTATCAAGCAGGCAAGTCTTTAAAAGATCCATCCAAACTTGCAATTGGAGGCATCTTCATGATATATTCAGCCATATATATTCATGATAAGAAGACATCGTTGCATGAAGAACTAACTAACAATTGGATAACAATGGTGAATTTTGCTTCAAGTAAGTACTATTCAGCAATATTTTATTAATTTACAAAAACCAACAATGAATTACAAACATGTGAATATTTTATCAAATTTGAACCCTATTATTGACATCTAATACAATGTTTAACCGCATCTCAATCTTCTTCTTGTTTTTTTATGATAGGCAAAAATAGAGAGGTTAGGCATCAGGGAGAAGGTGAAACATGTCAACTAGATTGGCATTCAACTGTTGAGGCAAAATCCCTAATTAATTTTAAAGATAATAAACCAATATGATTAAAGAATTAATGGACTTTGATTAATTCCTTGGTATTTAACTTGTGCTCTTGAGTGTTTTACTAAGACAGGAACAAGGTTTGAATCATACCAAGATGCATAAAATCAAAGGACATTGAATCCATGAACTAATTCTAAAGTTCAGAAAGTTAGTTCAGAATGTTGATCAGAAAGTTGATCAGAACGTTCTGATGAGAGCTCAGAAGCAACCCTGTTCAGAAGCAACCTTGCTCAGAAGCAACCCTGTTCAGAAGCAACCTTGCTCAGAAGCAACCCTGTTCAGAAGCAACCTTGCTCAGAAGCAACCCTGTTCAGAAGCAACCCAGTTCAGAAGGTTGTTCAGAACCCAGTTCAGAAGGTTGTTCAGAAGCAACCAGTTCAGAAGCAACCTAGTTCAGAAGGTTGTTCAGAAGCAACCAGTTCAGAAGCAACCTAGTTCAGAAGGTTGTTCTTATACAAGCCAAGAATCTCAAGAACTGTGATCAAGGTCATGCAAGGCACATGTGACATGAATATATGTCCAGGAAAGTACATTTGCATGGATCAATCAAGCAATAAAGGCATATACAAGAGTTATGTCAAAGAAGGCATTCAATGTTCATTTAAGACTATGAACATTGATGTACTAGGAATATTTCACAAAGGAATATCATCCTAGATGTTATCATCACTGCTCTTCATTATTGTTTCACTATTAGGATTTGATTACATCAAATGATAGTCTTACAAATCATCCTAAGTGAAACAGATGGAACATTCTGATGATCAGAATGTTCAAGCTCAGCTCATGCTTACTTTATGAACAGTATAGTAGGTGAAAAGCAAAAAGCAAAAGCAAAGCAAATCTGTCATCTCCAACAAGAGATAGACACGTCTGAGAGTTGGTACTGATCAAGGACAACACAATCTCTCAAAGCATGGGCATGAAGATGCAGAATCCCACTAAATCCTCCTGCACCGGTTCCAAGACAAAATCTGGGAAAGGAACATTCTGATGTATGAAGAAAAGTCCATACATTGGTTATTGTCCAGAAATTCATATGAAAAGCATATGCATAACCCAGAACTTCATGTGTTCATTCATACATGATGAACCCAGATGAAGAACATGATGAACCCAGATGAAGATCATCATGAACACAACAACATTCTGATGTTCATCAGAGATCAGAATGTTTGCCCAGAATTTCAAGTTAAAGCGTGTGGGACCCAGGACACATGGCATAACACCATTGGACACCCTACAACGGCTATATGAGCCCAAAGACTCTATAAATAGAGGGCTTGGCCTTAGCAAAATACACACCATTGCAAAGCATACAAGAAAACAACTCTGATTTTGTTTGAAGCTTTTGCAAACTGAAATTGATCAATCTCTAAGTCTTTCATCAACTTAGTGCAAATCAATACTCTTGTTATCTGTAGGATAACCTCTTCTTCTTCTTCTTTCATTGTTTGTTTTACAAACACCCAACTTCCATACAAATTGTAACAAAGTCTCATCTAGCTTTTAGAGGTCCTAAAGTGTTAGGTTGAGCAAAGGTTGTAAAAGTCTAAGTGGTTAACTTAGCAAGAAGGTGCAAGCCTGCTGAGGCTTAGAGAATACAGGAGTGTAATTGTTCAGGTGAACAAGATTGTAAGGTGCAGGACTTGAGAGGTTATCTCAAGCATCTTAGTGGAAACTCTCACAGGATTGTGGGGAGTGGACTAGCCCACATTGGGTGAACCACTATAACTCTTTGTGTGTTCTTTCTTTCTTCTCTATACTCTTTTATTTACAGTATACACAACACACACTTACACTTATACTTTATTAAGCAATTTTGTTTATGAACTTCAGAACATTCTGAAGTCAGAAAGTTAACATAATTCCAAGTAAACAACTTGAGAATCACTTTTAAGTTTCAGGATAATTTTTAAAGGGTCACAATTCAAACCCCCCCTTCCTTGTGACTATTTTATCTACTTCAATTGGTATCAGAGCTAGGCTCTAAGGGTTTGAACACTTAAACAAGTGTTAGAGAAAAGATTCAGGAAGTATGTCTAAAGTCAAGTACATAGCTGAAGGAGGATCTTCAAATAGACCACCACTCTTTGATGGATCAAACTACTACTTCTGGAAAGGCAAGATGGAACTCTTTCTCAGATCTCAAGACAATGATATGTGGGCAGTCATCACAAATGGAGACTTTGTTCCAACAAACAAAGAAGGAGCTGTCAAAGCAAAAAGTGCATGGTCAACAGATGAAAAAGCTCAGGTATTACTAAACTCTAAAGCTAGACTCTTTCTATCATGTGCACTAACCATGGAAGAAAGTGAAAGAGTTGATGAATGTACAAATGCTAAAGGAGTATGGGATACTCTGAAAATACATCATGAGGGTACATCTCATGTCAAAGAAACTAGAATTGACATTGGAGTCAGAAAATTTGAAGTCTTTGAAATGAGTGAAAATGAAACCATTGATGAGATGTATGCAAGATTTACTACAATAGTAAATGAAATGAGATCTCTTGGAAAGGCATATTCCACTCATGATAGAATTAGAAAAATTCTGAGATGTCTTCCAAGTATGTGGAGACCTATGGTCACTGCAATCACTCAGGCCAAAGATTTAAAATCTATGAACCTGGAAGATCTCATTGGTTCACTAAGAGCTCATGAAGTTGTACTTCAAGGAGACAAACCAGTAAAGAAGGTAAGAACACTTGCCTTGAAAGCATCTCAGCAAACCTCATCAGTTGCTGATGAAGATGTGCAAAAACCACAAGAATTAGAAGAAGTTCATGAAGAAGAAGCTGAAGATGAACTTGCACTAATCTCTAAAAGAATTCAAAGGATGATGTTGAGAAGAAATCAGATCAGAAAGAAGTTTCCAAAGACCAACATCAGCATCAAAACTGAAGCTGACAAAAGTCAAGTCACTTGCTATGGATGCAACAAAACTGGACATTTCAAAAATGAATGTCCTGACATCAAAAAGGTTCAGAGAAAACCTCCCTTCAAGAAGAAAGCAATGATCACATGGGATGACATGGAAGAATCAGATTCTCAAGAAGATGCAGATACAGACATGGGACTGATGGCTCAGTCAGATGATGAGGAAGAGGTAATTATCTATAAAACTGATTCTTTATATAAAGATCTTGAAAACAAAATTGATAGTCTCTTATATGATTCAAACTTCTTAACTAATAGATGTCACTCTTTAATCAAAGAACTTTCTGAGATAAAAGAAGAAAAAGAAATACTTCAGAACAAGTATGATGAGTCCAGAAAGACCATAAAAATTCTGCAAGATTCTCATTTTGACATGTCAGAAAAACAAAGAGAGATAAACAGAAAACAAAAAGGCATTATGTCTGTACCTTCTGAAGTACAAAAGGAAAACATACTTTTGAAAAAGGAAGTTGAAACATTGAAAAAGGATCTGACAGGGTTTATAAAATCTACAGAAACTTTTCAAAACATAGTAGGATCTCAAAATAAAAGTACTAAGAAATCTGGCTTAGGCTTTAAGGATCCAAGCAAAATTATTGGAAGTTTTGTACCTAAAGCTAAAATAAGAGTTAAATGTTGTTTTTGTGATAAGTATGGACATAATGAATCAGTATGTCATGTTAAGAAAAAATTTATCAAACAAAATAATTTAAATCTTAGTTCAGAACGTTCTCATCTCAATAGATCAGAAAGTTCACAAAAGGCTGAAAAGGCTAAGAAGACATGTTTCTACTGTAACAAATCTGATCATAAAAGACAGAATGTTACTTTCAGAAAAGATCTCTTAGAAGAACTAACCCTCAAGGACCCAACATTACATGGGTACCTAAAATTTTTATCTTGTCAAATGTAGGTCTTGCCTCAGGGTGCAAGAACAAAACCATGGTACCTGGATAGTGGTTGTTCTAGGCACATGACAGGTGACAGGGATTGTTTTCTAACTTTTGAAAAGAAGGATGGAGGACTAGTGACATTTGGAAACAATGACAAAGGTAAAATCAGAGGTAAAGGTACTATAGGTAATCTTAACTCTGCTAGAATAGAAAATGTTCAGTATGTGGAAGGTTTAAAACATAATCTACTTAGCATAAGTCAATTGTGTGATAGTGGATTTGAAGTTATCTTTAAACCTAACATATGTGAAGTCAGACAAACCTCCTCTAACAAATTGTTTTTCTCTGGTTCAAGAAGAAAGAACTTATATGTTTTAGAACTAAATGATATGCCTGCTGAATCTTGTTTTATGTCTCTTGAAAAAGACAAATGGATCTGGCACAAAAGGGCTGGTCATATAAGCATGAAAACCATTGCTAAACTTTCTCAACTTGATCTAGTTAGAGGTTTGCCTAAGATTAGCTTTGAAAAGGACAGAATCTGTGAAGCATGTATTAAAGGTAAACAAGTAAAAAGTAGTTTTAAAACTATTGAGTTTATCTCAACTCAGAAACCTTTAGAGCTTCTTCACATTGATCTGTTTGGTCCTGTTCAAACTGCAAGTCTAACTGGCAAAAGATATGGATTTGTTATTGTTGATGATTTCTCCAGATTTACATGGGTGCTATTTTTAAAACATAAAGATGAATCTTTTGAAGCATTTCAAAACTTTTGCAAAAGAGTTCAAAATGAAAAAGGTTATAATATCATCACAGTTAGGAGTGATCATGGAGGAGAATTTGAAAATGCATCCTTCAAAACATTCTTTGATGAAAATGGTATTAAACATAATTTTTCTTGTGCAAGAACTCCACAACAAAATGGAGTTGTTGAAAGAAAAAATAGAACCTTGCAAGAAATGGCAAGAACAATGTTAAATGAATCAAATGTTGAAAATTACTTTTGGGCAGAAGCCATTAACACATCTTGTTACATTTTGAATAGAGTTTCTATAAGAAAGGTTCTTAACAAAACCCCATATGAACTCTGGAAAAATATTAAACCTAGCATATCTTACTTTCACATTTTTGGCTGCTATTGTTACATACTGAACAATAAAGAAAAATTGGGTAAGTTTGATCCTAAATCAGATAAAGCTATCTTTTTAGGATACTCTACAACTTCTAAAGGTTATAGAGTGTACAATCTAAAAACCCAGACAGTTGAAATTAGCATGCATATCATATTTGATGAATATGATGAACATTCTAAACCTAAAGAGAATGAAGACACTGAAGTACCAACACTTCAGAATGTTCCAGTTCAAAATACTGAGAACACAGTAGAGAAAGAAGATGATCAGAATGTTCAGGATCAATCTTTTCAAAGTCCACCTAGAAGCTGGAGAATGGTAGGGGATCATCCTACTGATCAAATCATTGGAAGCACAACTGATGGTGTAAGAACCAGATTGTCCTTTCAAGATAACAACATGGCAATGATTTCTCAAATGGAACCCAAGTCAATCAATGAAGCCATTATTGATGACTCTTGGATTAAGGCCATGAAGGAAGAACTTTCTCAGTTTGAAAGAAATAGAGTTTGGAACTTGGTTCCAAATAATCAAGATAAAACCATCATTGGAACAAGATGGGTTTTTAGAAACAAGCTTGATGAAGAAGGTAAAGTTGTCAGAAACAAAGCAAGGTTAGTTGCTCAAGGTTACAACCAACAAGAAGGTATTGACTATGATGAGACCTTTGCACCAGTTGCAAGGTTAGAAGCCATCAGAATTCTTCTTGCTTATGCTGCACATAAAAGCATTAAACTTTTTCAAATGGATGTGAAAAGTGCATTTTTAAATGGTTTTCTAAATGAAGAAGTTTATGTAAGTCAACCACCTGGATTCGTAAACAAAGAAAAACCAAATCATGTTTTCAAATTAACAAAAGCTCTTTATGGTCTTAAACAAGCTCCTAGAGCTTGGTATGACAGACTTAGCACATTTTTAATTGAAAATGGTTTTTCAAGAGGAAAAATTGATACCACACTTTTTAGAAAAACACATAATACTGACTTGCTTATTGTTCAAGTATATGTGGATGACATTATTTTTGGTGCTACTAAAATAAAAATGTGTGAAGAATTTTCCAACCTTATGCAAAGTGAATTTGAGATGAGCATGATGGGTGAACTTGGTTTTTTCCTTGGTCTACAAATCAAACAACATTCAAATGGAATTTTTATAAGTCAAGAAAAGTATATCAAAGACATTCTTAAGAAATATAAAATGAATGAGGCAAAAATCATGAGCACCCCTATGCATCCATCTTCAAGTTTAGATAAGGATGAGAGTGGAAAATCTATTTCTGAAAAAGAATATAGAGGCATGATAGGTTCATTATTATATTTGACTGCTAGCAGACCTGATATAGTGTTTGCAGTTGGATTATGTGCTAGATTTCAAACATGTGCAAAAGAATCTCACTTAACTGCAGTTAAAAGAATATTTAGATATCTAGTAGGTACTACTGATCTTGGCCTTTGGTATAGAAAAGGTTCTAGTTTTGATCTTGTAGCCTATTGTGATGCTGATTATGCTGGAGACAAAGTTGAGAGGAAGAGCACAAGTGGATCCTGTCAATTCTTAGGACAAGCATTGATTGGATGGTCTTGCAGAAAGCAAAACACTATTGCACTCTCCACAACTGAAGCTGAGTATGTATCTGCAGCTAGCTGCTGCTCTCAAATTTTATGGGTAAGAAATCAGCTGGAAGATTACTCTCTAAGGTACACAAGTGTTCCTATTTATTGTGACAATACAAGTGCAATTAATCTTTCTAAGAATCCTATTCAGCATTCTAGGTCTAAACATATTGAAATAAAACATCATTTCATTAGAGACCATGTTCAGAAAAAGAATATTGCATTAAGCTTTGTTGATACTGAAAATCAATTGGCTGACATTTTCACAAAACCCCTTGTTGAGGATAGATTCAATTTTCTTAAAGAAAAATTGTTAATCATGAAAAATCCCAATAAAGATTGATTACTGATCACTAAGGGCCTTAAACTAAACCCCTTGATGTCATCTGATACAAATCAGATAGATCCATCTGTATCTCGCTCTCAATGTTCCTGAGTTCAGAATGTTCCTGAGTTCAGAACGTTCATCAGGTCAGAATGTTCAAATGATCAGAATGTTCATTGCAATATTCATACGATCAGAACAGTCACAAGTATGTTCATCTGAGTTTATCCATTCATGATGTTCTTGAAACTTTTTTTTCAGAACCCAAATTCTGGGTCAAACAATCTCATGCGTGAGATCTTGTTTTGACTTGTTCAAAAAATCCATCCATAATCTTAAAGCATTTAATGCTTGGTTATAAGAAGTCATGTTTAAGGTTTAACCACCATGTAATGGCTTAACCATCAAATCATCCAAAATCCATTCATCTTCCCAAACGGCTACTTTTTCCTTTCTCTCTCCTAGGCGTTGCTTTTTGACAGTTTTTCATCCTTCCCAATGCTAACTGTCATCATATCACTACTATTCTTTTTCTCTTGCACGTTTTGTCTATATAATCAGTTACCAACTCTGATTATTTCACTTCCATCTCATTTCCTAAAAATTCAAACTGCTCTGTTCTTCATTTTCTGAAAAAATGGCTAGAACCAAAACTACCCCAAGACTTTCCGAAGAACATTTTCAACCACCACCATCCAACACCGCTGCTGATCAAACCTCTGATCAACAACTTTTGAATGAAACCCCTGTACGCACCATTCTTCAGGACGTAATCATTCCTGCTTCTGAAAATCCCAAATCTTCCAAAACCAGATCCTCTAAGAAACCCATCATCAAACCCAGACCAATACCTACCAGACGATCAACAAGGATGAAGAAACCTTTGAAGAAACCAAAGGTATCTCACGTGAATCTAGATTCTGACGAAGAAAAAGAAGATGATGAAGACTCTGAGGATGAAACAGAGGAAGATCCAGAAGAAGAGGATGAAGACTCTGAACAAACTCTTTCTGACGCAATGAAATCAGTAAAAGCTTCCTCAAAAAGGGATAAGGAACTTACAAAGATAATACTTCAAAGGAGGAAGGAGATTGCTGCTGAAGCTATGCCCTTATCTGAGGAAAAGACCTCTGAAGATGAAGAAGCAAGTGAAGAGGAAGAATCTGAAGAAAAGGCTGAAAAAGAAGAAGAGAAAGGCTCTTCTAAGAAGCATGGGAAAGGTAAAGATATTACCAAACTTGCTGCTACCTTAAAAGCTTCAAGGGCAGAAAAGATTGCTCTCAGACCAATGTGTAGAACCAAGTATTTCAACCTTGAAAGTCTGGAAACCAAGGCATGGAATATGAAGGAGTTCACTGAACCTCAAGGATGGACCAACTTCATAACTCTTCAAGAACACACCTATGAAGACTTGGTCAGAGAGTTCTACACCAACCTATCAGTTCAGGAAAAGAAGAATGGAAATGAGAAGTTTCTCATATCATCAGTCAAAGGTGTAAAGATCAAGATGACTCAGGAATTTGTCTCTGAAGCATTCAAAATTCCAAATGAAGGTAATCAGCTATACTCTAGCTTCTGGTTTGATGAATCTAGAGTTAACCGTAACAAACTCATAGTTAAATACACCAAAGAAAATCACACCTTTAACTCCACAAACCTGGAAGATACTCCCAAAATTCTTCACAACATAATTAGGCATTGTCTTTTACCTAGATGTGGATCTTTTGAACTTGTCTCTGACATAGATCTTTGTTTCATCTACCATCTCATGAAAAAGATTAAGTTAAATCTGTGTTTTATCATTATTCAACACATGATTGATTCATGCCTAGCCATAAAACAAACATCTGCTGGACTACCCTATGGAATGCATCTCACTTCCATTTTTCAAAAGGCAAAAGTGCCCCTTGAAGGAGAGAAACGCAAGCTGGATTTTATGACCTTTTCTTCCAAAACCTTAGGTCAACTCCATATTACTTCATCCAACATGCCAGCCTCCAAAACTTCTGAACCCTCTGGATCTGGTAAAAGAAATTCTGATCAGAATGTTCAGAAAGCTGTGAAGAAAAGAAGGGTTGAAGAGATTACAGATACCAAAACTCCCTCTCCACCAGCAGAAAATACTGAGTTTGGTACTCAGAATGTTGATGGAGAAACTCAGGAAGTGGCTGAGCTCTTAGCTTCAAATATGAACATTGAAGAAGAAGCTCAAGATGTGGAGTTCTCAACTGGATTTGATCTCAATATTGAAGATATCAACATTGACTTCAATAGTGAGTTGTTTCAAGATGGACAAGAAACAACTCAGCAAGCTCCAAAAGGTCAGAATGTTGAAATTCCTGCTGTTCAGAATGTTCAAAATGTTGAAATTTCTGTTGGTCAGAATGTTGCAGTGTCTAAAGCCCAGAATGATGAAGATATTCATGTCATGGCTGATCGAGACAATCAAGAGCTTGATGATCAGCATGCCTCAAATGAACTTCCTCCAGATGGCCAGCTGTCAGTTGATCCCATGCCTTTGGCATCAGGATCTCTGCCCTCTGAGGAGGTACAGCTCATGGCCCAAAATGGTCAGAATGTTAACCCATCATCCTCCACCATGGATTCTGTTGCAGGTGCTACCAACTTCTTGGTCTCTGACCTTCCTACTCCACCTTTCATTCCTTCATCCACTCCACCACCACAACAAATGAAGACCACCACAAGAAGCAAACTTCCAAACATGGCTGCTTTATTTGACTCTCTCAACACCTTTGTGTCTGCAAACAGAGAGCAAGCTGAAGCCTCTGGTCCTGCTGAACCTGCTAAGCCTTCAAGAGCAGAGAAGATAGTCTCAAGGGCACTTAGAGTCTCCACCAAGACCCACAAAATTGCTTGTGTACTGGCTGACTGGACTGTCAAAGTCCATGCTCCTGGTTTGGCCATTCCACCTCCAGTATTTGATGACCCCTCCATCTTTGAAGCAGAACCCTCTTCTGATTCTGGAGACTCCACTCCATGAATCTTTTCAGAAATCCTCCCTATCCTTTTTTGCAGATGACAAAAGGGGGAGAAGCTTTAGGATTCAAAGTCTTTAAGTTTTTTTTTAGTTATAGGCCCTAAGTAGGTCTAGGTGATCAATTGATATTGGAATTTATAAATTCCATCTTTTGCTTTTCTTGATCACATGCACTTTGATTTTCTTTTTTGTTTTTGAACCATCCTTTCATGTAATGTACTTCATGTTATATCAAATGAATGAATATTGAATTTGGTTCAGTCTTGCATATTTTTACTTTATGCAAAAGATTATGAAATTGAGGGGGAGCTTTTTAAAGTTCTTAAAAACTCTGCATAATGGATTATAAAAATGAGGGGGAGCATTAAAATAAATTTTTTAGCTCTGTTATATAATCAAAATCCTTAATCCTAAATCATAAGTTTATCATCTTCAAAAAGGGGGAGATTGTTGAGGCAAAATCCCTAATTAATTTTAAAGATAATAAACCAATATGATTAAAGAATTAATGGACTTTGATTAATTCCTTGGTATTTAACTTGTGCTCTTGAGTGTTTTACTAAGACAGGAACAAGGTTTGAATCATACCAAGATGCATAAAATCAAAGGACATTGAATCCATGAACTAATTCTAAAGTTCAGAAAGTTAGTTCAGAATGTTGATCAGAAAGTTGATCAGAACGTTCTGATGAGAGCTCAGAAGCAACCCTGTTCAGAAGCAACCTTGCTCAGAAGCAACCCTGTTCAGAAGCAACCTTGCTCAGAAGCAACCCTGTTCAGAAGCAACCTTGCTCAGAAGCAACCCTGTTCAGAAGCAACCCAGTTCAGAAGGTTGTTCAGAACCCAGTTCAGAAGGTTGTTCAGAAGCAACCAGTTCAGAAGCAACCTAGTTCAGAAGGTTGTTCAGAAGCAACCAGTTCAGAAGCAACCTAGTTCAGAAGGTTGTTCTTATACAAGCCAAGAATCTCAAGAACTGTGATCAAGGTCATGCAAGGCACATGTGACATGAATATATGTCCAGGAAAGTACATTTGCATGGATCAATCAAGCAATAAAGGCATATACAAGAGTTATGTCAAAGAAGGCATTCAATGTTCATTTAAGACTATGAACATTGATGTACTAGGAATATTTCACAAAGGAATATCATCCTAGATGTTATCATCACTGCTCTTCATTATTGTTTCACTATTAGGATTTGATTACATCAAATGATAGTCTTACAAATCATCCTAAGTGAAACAGATGGAACATTCTGATGATCAGAATGTTCAAGCTCAGCTCATGCTTACTTTATGAACAGTATAGTAGGTGAAAAGCAAAAAGCAAAAGCAAAGCAAATCTGTCATCTCCAACAAGAGATAGACACGTCTGAGAGTTGGTACTGATCAAGGACAACACAATCTCTCAAAGCATGGGCATGAAGATGCAGAATCCCACTAAATCCTCCTGCACCGGTTCCAAGACAAAATCTGGGAAAGGAACATTCTGATGTATGAAGAAAAGTCCATACATTGGTTATTGTCCAGAAATTCATATGAAAAGCATATGCATAACCCAGAACTTCATGTGTTCATTCATACATGATGAACCCAGATGAAGAACATGATGAACCCAGATGAAGATCATCATGAACACAACAACATTCTGATGTTCATCAGAGATCAGAATGTTTGCCCAGAATTTCAAGTTAAAGCGTGTGGGACCCAGGACACATGGCATAACACCATTGGACACCCTACAACGGCTATATGAGCCCAAAGACTCTATAAATAGAGGGCTTGGCCTTAGCAAAATACACACCATTGCAAAGCATACAA